>NC_060138.1:410124959-410737875 GCF_021461385.2 Schistocerca piceifrons
ACGTTGTGATCAAGAAAATAAAATATAAACCAAATGTTGGTATCAGCGAAAATCTAAGCCAGGTCTGAAAATTACCAGTCTGTGTTTTCCGCCACTCGTCCACAGTTCCAGCACGACAACGTTTCTCCAAAAACGTCCTCATACTGAACCTTTTCATAATACGCTACACGCAGTTTCAAAGAAAAAATTCTGACTTGGTGCTGTGCGAAACGTAGCACTCTTAGTGCCGGAATTGTTGACGTCACAACACGACATGTCGAGTTTAAGTACAGTTGCGTCGTTTGCCTGAATTGGTCGTAGCGCGGCTTCATTTCAGCATCGACATTGGTTTCCAGTAATCGCAGAGAAAGAGAGCTGCAAGACAAGTTTTCGTCCGTTTTATTTGCATAACTGCACCAACTCGAGGCGAAATGGGGTTAATTTTAGTGCGATATTTACAGTGTACTGTAGCACATTAGCAAATGACAACCGGCCGCGACTGGAGTTACCATACCGACAATCAGAGAAAGAAGTTGGTCACGGTTCCCGTACTGTTCACCGATGTCATATCGCTCTGCTATCTATAATGCCGGACAAATACAGGCACGGAGATAGAGGGACAGCCGCCGAAACACCTCTATCGGCACTTTTATTCTCGTAAATTTGGTTAACATAAAAAATAATCATATGTAATTTGAAAACATGAGAGGCAAGACATAATCCAGCAGCAATGTCGTTGGCGCAGGAATTGGTTCACTGATGAGATTAGTTGGAGGGTGATTTGTTTACGTCGCTCACAGCTGCCAAAGTCTTGTTTCGCATGGATTCGTATAAAAGCTCACATTGTTTTGACTGTCTTTTTGGTGTTGCTCAAAAAATGGTTCAAACGGCTCTGAGCGCTATGCGACTTAACTTCTAAGGTCATCAGTCGCCTAGAACTTAGAACTAATTAAACCTAACTAACCTAAGGACATCACACACATCCATGCCCGAGGCAGGATTCGAACCTGCGACCGTAGCGGTCGCTCGGCTCCAGATTGTAGCGCCTAGAACCGCACGGCCACTCCGGCCGGCTTTGGTGTTGCCATATACGATTTGCAGAAAATTGGTACTTGGGGACCGGCGGTCCAAACATCAATTGGACGAAGATTTCAAAGTCGGGACTTAAAGAAAAATGTAATTTTTGTATCATTACCAAGGTAAGTATTTCTTCATAATATATAACGACCAAAGTTTGTTCACTGCAATAACTGTACTCAGCAGTATTGTTCTGTTGGTTTAGGCTGATCATAAAGAGGTTCCCGATGCGCTTCAGCACAACCTAAGAAAGTACTAATGAGCGCGACACGAGAAGTCGCAGCCAGTAATTAGGTGAAAGGGGGGGGGGGAGAAGTTGAAATAACGTTCAGAAAGCAGCGACGTGATGGTAACAATGCAACTATGGAAGCCATGCGGCTGAATTTATTGTGAAACGCGGAGTATGGGCACGCTGAAACGTCTCTTTCGCTTACCGGCTGCCCCCGCCACACTCCCGTGCCCGGGCCCAGGCGCACAGTGTCGTAACTTTCTCAGTTACCAACATCGGCGCGTTCAGAAACTCATTTCGGAACTTTCATGCACTCTGCCGTTTCTAAATTGAATACGCATTATACACTGATGTGCAAAACTGACGGATGGAAGTAACTTACGCACGTCGTGTCACTGTCCAGTAACGCAGCCCAATGATACTTGGACCACCCGTTGAAAAAAGTACTACAGTATGTACGGAAGGCAAACAAATAGGTACGCAGAGAGATTAACAGAAAAATGACACTTTTAATTAGAGACAATAATTACACTGAAGTCACGACGATTTATGATGGTTTCCTGGATATCACAAAAGGCGGGTAGAGGGTGTTTATCACTATGGCCAACAATGCATCCTCTGTAATGCGCACCCATGCTGGGCACAAACTTGGTAAGGAATCCTGCAGTACCTCTCCCCAATGCATCCCACACGTGCTCCGGGGGGGGGGGGGGGGGGTTAATTCGAGAGAACAGGCAGGGCAGTCTATTCCCTGAATACTTTCTCGTTCCTGGAGCTCCTCAGCCTGCACAGTTCGATGCGGTCGCGTGTTATCTACAAAAATGAAGTCAGGGCCGAATGCAAGCACATGGCATAGGAGTGCAATGTCAGAATAACTTTGACTTTTGAGTGTACCATGTTCAAAGATTTGTACGTCAGTACGTCCATACAACATTATGCCCACCCACACCATAGCATCTTGACCTACAAAACTACCATGCACGACAATGTTCCAGGGTGCATTACGTGATTTCACGTCTTGAGATATGAGGAGACATCAAGCATTGTCATATATGATCGTTTTGGTTGTCCATGTTTTATGGTGTGGTGTGGTATAATGTTGCATGGGCATTCCTATCTCCAATATTTGAATACAATACATTCACCAGTTAACGTAAGTGTCACAGTGCACTCTTAACGCAAGTGCTTATCTTCAGGGGTGCATTCGACGATGATCAAACTGTTATAGACGACAATGCGCGACTGCATTCAATAGCGCAGGTGGCGTAGCTCTTCGAACGAGGGGTTTTTCGACGAATGGACTGATCTTCGTGGTCCCCGACTTAAGCCCCATCGAGCACGTGTGGGATGTGTACGGGAGAGGCATTGCAGCACGTCCGCATACGCCAAGAACCATCAAGCAGCTGTCAACCGCGTTGATGCAGTAATGGAACGCCCTACTTCAGTAACTTCTTACCAACCTTGTTGCTGGCATGGGAGCACCGTGCAGAGGATGCGCTGCTGTCCGTGGTGGTCACACACACTACTAACAACCATGTGCCACCATTTGTAATGTCCAGGAGACCGTCATAAATCCTGTTGGCTTAAGTGTAATTATTGTCTTTGAATAAAAGTTTCATTTCTGTACGTCTCATTGTGTATTTCTTTCAGTTGCTGTCCATGGTATACTGCAATAGTTCTTTCTACATATGGTCAAAATTTCATCGCGCTATAGTACTTGGTACCAACACATCATGCGGAAGTTGCTTTCGTTCTTATGTCTTGAAGATCAGTGTAGTTCTAATAGTTGGTAGTGCTAAAAAATCGGAATATTTGTAGTCTTGCAGAAGGCTTACGTGGGACGGCTCATGAAGCCTCTAAAATTTTAAAAAATTGGGCTATGTATGTATCTATGTTTCTTTCATGTAATTCCATTAATAAACACATTTTTTTGTAAAATGGAACCTAAATGTCGTAGAATAGCTAACATATATAAGACCAGCGATCAGACATTCCGTTTTTAACGAATTCTTCCGCTTCTGACCAATTCCTCCGCTTTTGACCAATTCCTCCGTTTCCAGCCAATTCCTCCGTTTCTAGCCAATTCCTCCGTTTCTAGCCAATTCTTCCGTCTGTTTTTTATCGAACGTGAATATTGTCCACTTTTGTATGGCTCTGAGCACTATGGGACTTAAGTACTGAGGTCATCAGTTCCCTAGAACTTAGAACTACTTAAACCTAACTAACCTAAGGACATCACACACATCCATGCCCGAGGCAGGATTCGAACCTGCGACCGTAGCGGTCGCGCGGCTACAGACTGTAGCGCCTAGAACCGCTCGGCCACTCCGGCCGACTCCACTTTTGTATTTAAGTCTATTACGAACCATATTTTATGGAATAAATATGATCTTAAAACTTATCTTTTAGATAAATGACTGCTACAGTTCCTTTGGTTACGAGTAAGCTGCAAAACATTGAAAATCTGATTTAGGTGTATTAGAGAGATAAAAACAAATTAGACTTCTCAATTCCAAAACTCAGCGGAGAAGGAAAGAACTTTCTTGGTAGCAAAGTTAAGGAGCTCCTAAAGGATTGTCTACTCCAATACCGAAAAAAGTAACTTAAGACATTAAGCGCTTTAATAGCAATATGCTTCACTATCTGCAAAAAAGGTAAGACACAGAAGACGACAGCCCCTATGCATTCCTTGCAGCATTTTTCTCTAAAGGAAGTAATTGAGTTCGAAGATTTTGAAAAGACTGTAGAACTGTTTCATCCAATTCAAAATATTTGCATAGACAGAGCTGTATGAGGTGTTCAGCAGTCAACGAGATTAGCTTAGCAGCAGTGTGAACAAAGATGGTGATTACGTTGCAAACTGGCTTAAATTCTTTTCTTCAGTACCTGAGCGAGGTGCACCAAATACACTCCTGGAAATGGAAAAAAGAACACATTGACACCGGTGTGTCAGACCCACCATACTTGCTCCGGACACTGCGAGAGGGCTGTACAAGCAATGATCACACGCACGGCACAGCGGACACACCAGGAACCGCGGTGTTGGCCGTCGAATGGCGCTAGCTGCGCAGCATTTGTGCACCGCCGCCGTCAGTGTCAGCCAGTTTGCCGTGGCATACGGAGCTCCATCGCAGTCTTTAACACTGGTAGCATGCCGCGACAGCGTGGACGTGAACCGTATGTGCAGTTGACGGACTTTGAGCGAGGGCGTATAGTGGGCATGCGGGAGGCCGGGTGGACGTACCGCCGAATTGCTCAACACGTGGGGCGTGAGGTCTCCACAGTACATCGATGTTGTCGCCAGTGGTCGGCGGAAGGTGCACGTGCCCGTCGACCTGGGACCGGACCGCAGCGACGCACGGATGCACGCCGAGACCGTAGGATCCTACGCAGTGCCGTAGGGGACTGCACCGCCACTTCCCAGCAAATTAGGGACACTGTTGCTCCTGGGGTATCGGCGAGGACCATTCGCAACCGTCTCCATGAAGCTGGGCTACGGTCCCGCATACCGTTAGGCCGTCTTCCGCTCACGCCCCAACATCGTGCAGCCCGCCTCCAGTGGTGTCGCGACAGGCGTGAATGGAGGGACGAATGGAGACGTGTCGTCTTCAGCGATGAGAGTCGCTTCTGCCTTGGTGCCAATGATGGTCGTATGCGTGTTTGGCGCCGTGCAGGTGAGCGCCACAATCAGGACTGCATACGACCGAGGCACACAGGGCCAACACCCGGCATCATGGTGTGGGGAGCGATCTCCTACACTGGCCGTACACCACTGGTGATCGTCGAGGGGACACTGAATAGTGCACGGTACATCCAAACCGTCATCGAACCCATCGTTCTACCATTCCTAGACCAGCAAGGGAACTTGCTGTTCCAACAGGACAATGCACGTCCGCATGTATCCCGTGCCACCCAACGTGCTCTAGAAGGTGTAGGTCAACTACCCTGGCCAGCAAGATCTCCGGATCTGTCCCCCATTGAGCATGTTTGGGACTGGATGAAGCGTCGTCTCACGCGGTCTGCACGTCCAGCACGAACGCTGGTCCAACTGAGGTGCCAGGTGGAAATGGCATGGCAAGCCGTTCCACAGGACTACATCCAGCATCTCTACGATCGTCTCCATGGGAGAATAGCAGCCTGCATTGCTGCGAAAGGTGGATATACACTGTACTAGTGCCGACATTGTGCATGCTCTGTTGCCTGTGTCTATGTGCCTGTGGTTCTGTCAGTGTGATCATGTGATGTATCTGACCCCAGGAATGTGTCAATAAAGTTTCCCCTTCCTGGGACAATGAATTCACGGTGTTCTTATTTCAATTTCCAGGAGTGTATTTACAAAGTAGTAGGATTTCTGGTCAGTATCCCTGGCTCCAATGCCTTTCTGGAGCGAATCCTTTCATTCAGGAAGAATAACTGACGTGACAGAAGAAACTGATGTTCAACAGATTTAATCAAGGCACAATTCCAGGTGACAACAAACGAGTGAACAATGAAAGGAAGCGCTGTTTAAACTTGCAAAGAGTTATACTGAATTCAGTTATTAAAAAGTGCCGAAGGTTTAGAGTAACACAACCAGAATCCATCTGAATGTGATTGCCAGCAAGGGCTATTGATGATCCGCGTGTACATGAAATGCGCAAGACTTGCCCCATCTGGTCCATATGGTAATTTCTCACTGTTTCGCCGGACATCATTTGTATTATAGAATGACATGATCCCTACTCTTGAAGTATTTGACAAAGTGAGCGATCAGTGAAGTACAATGCTGAGTTTGCCCTAAAAGATTAAAGACGGGAGAAGCCACAATAAGCTTGTGACGTAATATAAGAATAAAACGTAAGAACAGTTCATTCACAGTTACAATAAAAATAGAATTCAGCTGATCTGTTGCCCCTGTGTACGTAACTTGTCTTTTTCTGCTTGTAGACCGTTAAAACGGACAAATTAACTCGAAAAATAGTTCTTCAAACTCAGTTTTCATCCTTCAGCACTAACTGCTCGTAATGCCGGAATAGTCGTGCAATCCACACAATTTTTGAGCCGAGTTTCAAAAAGTTGGAATCAGTAGGAGAGCACTTACGACTTTTTTGTAGGAGTCAACCACTTATCACTTTTCAACCAAAGCAGCAAATGGTGGAAGAACTAAGTTTCCTTTTATCTGTCTATCTAATTTAATATTTTGATTCTCTGTATCTTGAAGCTGAGGGAGTCAAAATTTTTCAATATCCGTTCGATTTCTACGTTTATTACAGGAAATCATAGAAATAAAGCACCGAAAAATCTGGTATTTCAGAAACCAGCTATATTGCGCGATTTTAACAGTCCTGTTAAACTGGCGTTGAAAAATATAACGGTATATCCGAAAACCGGTAATTTCAGAGATAACCGCCAGCCTTACTGTAGATTCGCCCCCGCTTGTAATACTGTCATCCCTTTCGTGGAAACTGCTCACCTTGACGCCTGTAGCGACCATTTACGGCAAGAAAAAAGTAATAAAAGTGAGATAGTGTTAATATTTTCAACCTTCTTTACCTCCTCTGCATTACAGCAGATGACGTGTCACTGAGCACATTTGTACTGTGCATGCAGTACACGTGAGGTGCCTAGTTGTTTCCACTGCCCTGTGTGGAATACGTAAGTTCTTGTACACTTCACTAACCTGGTGTCTTCATGATGATGATGTCCCCAGCGCAGAAAACGGCACGCAGGTCGTAGGTTCTTTTTCTTGAGGTTGTTATTAACTTCGCAAGGAACTGCTGCTACGAATAAACTATAACTCATTTGCGATGCCACTCGCGTTTTTACTGATATAGACACGAGAAACTATTCTTGATCACAACATATTGAACATATCTTTCCACAGTCATTATATATGGCTAAAATAACATGAAATACATCCTGCCACAGACAACATGTCTGTCTACTGGAACCGTCAGAACTGGAGAGCCGGACTGCCCGAGACACTTCGCGCGCCAAGCCAGCAAGGCGTGACCCGAACGCCACCGAAGTGCATCGGCAGTAATATCGTCAGTCTTTTGTTTTAGTAATACTTTGATTTTAATGATTTTGAAATGAATAATTGATAGCTGGCTGTTGAGAGATGTTTATTTTAAAAAAATGAAGTAATTAGGATGACAGGTTTAATTAATAATAGCAACTAAAGTCTAACGTTTTGGTGTCCTACCGCCGAACACAGCGGTCAATCACAGAGCAGCAGCATCATGCAGGCGGTCTTTCTCACAGGAATGGTACCGAATCTAAAATCTGTCACCGGTACCTAATCCCACATTGCGTCATTTCTATGCTTCTTGCATCTCCACTGCCCTGGGAATAGCTTCCTGGAGCCTAATATGATGGCTGAATAAGCCAGAAATATTTCACATTTCAATTGAAATAAAAGGCATCTGATGCAGAGTAAGTGAGCTGTGGTGAGTTTGGAAGCGGTAAGAATTGTTCGTGTCGCCGGAGCACATTTCCAGCGCGGAGTCGATGGAAAATCAGTCGATCGGAGACGCAGAGTAGGCCGCCGACCGTGACGGATGTGCTGCGGCTGGCGAGCTGAGTCTCTAGACGGGGGGGCGGGCTTCTAGACTGCTGACGCAACGGAGCCGCAGCCTTCAGCCTTCGGCATCACGCCACCCGGCGCGTCACTGCGTCTGTGCGAATGCGAGGACCCGCGCGCACACCGCCGAGTCTGCACCGGCCGCGGAAGAAAAGGGCGGAGGGCGCAGGAAAAAAGCACGAGAAAACTGCTGCAGTATCACGTTATCGAACTGTTGAGTTCAGCTTGCTGCGAACTTACTCGCACCTGTTCTATCTGCCTGTCTGCGAGGCACAGGCGAGCCGGTAATCTCGAATGTTCCGTTTCGTCAAATGCCTATCCGGCTTAGTTCCGTAAGAGGCAATGTCTACTGTCGCGAGACAGTCGGTTTGCAGTAGGGTTTTGGAGCATATATTGCATTCAAACATTATGAATCACCTCGAAGGGAACGATCTATTGATACGTAAACAGCATGGTTTCAGGAAACATCGTTCTTGTGCAACGCAGCTGGCTCTTTATTCGGACGAAGTAATGGCCGCTATCGACAGGGGATCTCAAGTTGATTCCGTATTTCTAGATTTCCGGAAAGCTTTTGACACCGTTCCTCACAAACGACTTCTAATCAAGCTGCGGGCCTATGGGGTATCGTCTCAGTTGTGCGACTGGATTCGTGATTTCCTGTCAGGAAGGTCGCAGTTCGTAGTAATAGACGGCAAATCATCGAGTAAAACTGAAGTGATATCAGGTGTTCCCCAGAGAAGCGTTCTGGGGACCTCTGCTGTTCCTGGTCTATATAAATAACCTGGGTGACAATCTGAGCAATGCTCGTAGGTTGTTCGTAGATGATGCTGTAATTTACCGTCTAGTAAGGTCATCAGAAGACCAGTATCAGTTGCAAAGCGATTTAGAAAAGATTGCTGTATGATGTGACAGGTGGCAGTTGACGCTAAATAACGAAAAGTGTGAGGTGGTCCACATGAGTTCCAAAAGAAATGCGTTGGAATTCGATTACTCGATAAATAGTACAATTCTCAAGGCTGTCAATTCAACTAAGGACCTGGGTGTTAAAATTACGAACAACTTCAGTTGGAAAGAAACATATATAATATTGTGGGGAAGGCGAGCCAAAGGTTGCGTTTCATTGGCAGGACACTTAGAAGATGCAATAAGTCCACTAAAGAGAGAGTTTACACTACACTCGTTCGTCCTCTGTTAGAATATTGCTGCGCGGTGTGGGGTCCTTACCAGGTGGGATTGACGGAGGACATCGAAAGGGTGCAGAAAAGGGCAGCTCGTTTTGTATTATCACGTAATTGGGGAGAGAGTGTGGCAGGTATGATACGCGAGTTGGGATGGAAGTCATTAAAGCAAAGACGTTTTTCGTCGCGGCGAGATCTATTTACGAAATTTCAGTCACCAACTTTCTCTTCCGAATGCGAAAATATTTTGTTGAGCCCACCCTACATAGGTAGGAATGATCATCAAAATAAAATAAGAGAAATCAGAGCTCGAACAGAAAGGTTTAGGTGTTCGTTTTTCCTGCGCGCTGTTCGGGAGTGGAATGGTAGAGAGATAGTATGATTGTGGTTCGATGAACCCTCTGTCAAGCACTTAAATGTGAATTGCAGAGTAATCATGTAGATGTAGGTGAGATGATGCGTATACAGACTGGTTCAGTACTGTGGTTCAGTGCCGAATGGTTCGGTATCCATACTAAATGGGAAAACTACAAGCGCAGGTGTGTGCGATTGCGATCAAGCTTGGACTGTTACCGAGTGTGCAGTGCAAGACGATACGTAAAGCAAAAATGAACTGAACTATATAAAACTTGTAGCGAGAATTAGTCTGAAAGAGATTAAAAATGAATATTAGAGAAAACGGGTATCAGACTGGATTGCTCAAAGACATTTGTATGAACCCTCCTATGTCGTCCTTTGAGAACGTGCAGATGAAGACGAAAAGCAACATATTTAAACACTGGTAATTTCGGATTTGGGTTTGGGTCGTTTAGGGGAAGAGATCAAACTACGAGGTCATCGGATTAGGGAAGGACGGGGAAGGAAGTCGGCCGTGCCCTTTCAAAAGAGCCATCCCAGCATTTGCCTGGAGTGATTTAGGGAAATCACGGAAAACCTAAATCAGGATGGCCGGACCCGGGGTTGAACCGTCGTCCTCCCGAGTGCGAGTCCAGTGTGCTAACGACTGCACCGCCTCGCTCGGTGATAATTTCGGAAACTGGCTCAAATGTTCTGTTTGTATGTACGATCTGAACCGTGTCTTATAATCTCGAGGTCGACGGGACATCGTTACAGTCTGAAACCTATCGCACTTACGTTTGAAAGCTCATATTTCAAACTAAAAAAAAAAACGCACTTGATATAACGGAACTACTGGCAGAATTTTACTTCTTATTAGGAGATACAGTCTGAAAGCCCCGAAACGTGATTTTCCACTAAGGAATCAAACTGCTGAGAGGAGATATACTTTTCACGTTCCACAACGTTCATCATAACTACTTCATTAACACGCAGGCAGTTTTTGTTATCATTGTCCCCACGATCGACTTTACCGAACTACAGGAAACAGAGAGCATTGGCAAACAGAAGGAAGTAAGATGATTTACTAACAACCCTATTTTGAGGTCACTTGGGAGTTGCATTGCGGAGCAGTACGTGATTCAGGAGAATTGGAAGGTATTTTTAATGATGGGAGGCATTTTAACTATGTGATACATCACGACTGTATAGTTTACACTGAAGGAATATGATTGGTCATCAATGGATGATCATTCAGAAAGAGGCCAATTGGTGTCATAAATAGCACGGTGTGTGGCAACGAGTGAAAGACGCTGATGCAGTCGTCCAAACAATTCCACGCCATGATTCCAATAGAAGTACATAAGTTTTTCTCGTGAATTTCTTTCTCCTCGACAGAAGGGGCAGATTTGGAGGGCATGACAGATTTTGTGACAGCGGATTGAACCAGAAGGTTATATCGGCTGTGTGTCACCTACAAATGTACTATGACAACAAGCCAATGTTTTGGTTTTTCACCATTCCTGAATGCACGCATTGTGATCAAAAGAATCCGGTCACCGCTATGTAATGCATAACTGACCATTAAATGTTTCGAGAGGTGAACCAGTCATTGTAAAAGGCGGCCACTAACCTGAAACGAATGATGTGGAGTGGGGAATCACGCTGTACACAGGGGAAATTCAATGGAAGGGTTAGGATTTGGGTTTGGTGGACGTCCGGAGGAAGTTTACCTGCCATCATGTGTAGTGCCAGCAATGAAGTACGGACGAGATGGTGTTATGGTATGAGCGTATTTCTCATAGCTCACGCGTGGTTTCCTCATTGCGCTTCAAGAAACGCTAAATGCGGAAGGATATGAACACATGTTACGGATCTGTGTAATGCATACAGTAGAGGAACAGTTTGGAGACGAAGACAGATTGTATCAGCACAACGCTGCACATACATTACATTCTCTTGTTTCGGCTGTTGAACAAGAATGGGCTGTCATCCCTCTACAGACAGACACGCCATTGAAAGCCTCCCCAGCAGAGTTCTAGCTGCCATAAGGGTGGACATACCCTATACTGATGTCCAGCAGTAGGTATGCGAATACTTTTAATCAAATAGTGCATTCATACCTAAATAGTGCATTTATACCTAAAAAATATAACGCGAGCATTAAACCTCCTTATACGTCGATAAGAAGTTCCAAAAACACTTCCAAGCTCCATACGACGTATTTAGGGGTATGCCTACGGATAATGACAACGAACGTAACATGTGTGTCGGATTTCAGTTTCGATTACGAACAATGTTTAAGCGGTTTTTACCTCCATGCGTGACTTCTGCTTTCGCGTAAGCAGAGTGTACGGCGTTTGCGCAGTGGAAGACTTGATCCCCACACATCTCCTCGTGAAGATCTAAGTGGTGGCCGAGCTTGCTTCCTCTTTTCCTTGCAATCGCCTCTGGCGAGCGCCCAACTTACAGTCAACACACTGTAGCGTGCTCCAAATATTTCATGGTGGTTTACTACATCTTTGGTTTCTGTAAGTACAAGAATTAGTGACGGCTCGTGCAAAATTTTAGCAGTGTGCTACAATCTGGTGGTCTATACCCTTCTGACTTATAAGGGAAGTTATATTAACTCAGTATATTAATTTCATGAATATAAATTTAACCGCTTAACTAATAATTTTTATAATTAGTCGTTTACTATCGCGAGGAATAAAATAAAATGAAAACAATGACTGAAGCAGCGGCAATCAAACCCTGGCCACCAAACTGGAAGTCCGCACCGTTATCCAGCCGGCTACCGCGCCTGTCCAGATGCTACCACTCGAAACTGCATCATATTCTACGCTTAAATCTTTAGAGATCGTTTTATCTTTTCCTATGGTCCATTCATGTCAATTATTCTTGGAACTTGAAAGGAGCATCTATCTGCTTCTGCCTGTTTCTATTAACATAACTTGCGCCAAATCGGTGAGCCTTGTTCGACGCTCTTGCGTTATTAGATTCACATTTGCAGATTTTATCGTTGGTTAATCAACGCATATTTCAGAGTTCAGCTTTTCGCCAATAATTTCGTCTGTAACAGTGAAATAAATTAGCAGTAAATACCCAGTTCCATTAAATCTGGACCCATAATTGGTAAAGCTGGATGATACTTCACAGTTCTGCAAACTAAAAGTCTGAATGTGAATATTCTAGTAGAGATGAAGGTATATGTTTGTGAATGTCACGCTCTCAAACCAAAAATATAGCATTAGTGAACCAAAATGAATAGAAAACAATTTTAAAACGCTGTCATTTCAATATGTGAGTCATAGTTTTCTATTGCAAAACCACAAAATCACTTGAGAATGGCCTAGAAGTCAGACACGAGTCGTGAACAAATAAAATTAATACAGCAAGAGTGGAAAATGACTTCTCCTTTCAATACATTCATTGCTGTGTTACCCCTACGGAAGGATTAAGCCTTTCGTAATACATCTGCTTTTTTTTTACGATCATCTATAGCATTTTGATTTAAAAGAGCAGTAACCGTAACTAAATTTAATATATTAATTTTGTGTGTGTAAACTGAACTGTTTAAATATATTTAAATTTTATACCTGGTTGTTTAACATTGCAAGGGAAAAAAAATGAAAAAAATTTTGGTAGCAGCAGAGATTGAACCCAGGTTAAGGAATTACAAGTCAGTAAAGCTAACCACTCACCCACAGAATAATTTCTGCAACTCCGCCTCTAAAACGCTCAAACTTTAAGCTTGCACAGTACACGTTATTTCAAAGAAAAGTAGAGACCTGGTGATGACAGCAACACAGCACTCTAAGCGCCTGAAAGAAAGACGTCACAAGAGAGCATGCACCGTCGCCATCAGACACTGCGTGCCTTCCCAGAGTTGATCGTAGCGCAGCTGACCATCATTTCAGCACTCGACACTGGTTCCTAATTATTGTGGAGACAGCGCTACAAAACAAGTTTTTGTCCGTTTTATTTGCAAACCAGCAGGCATTCGAAGAGAAAAAGCGATTCAAATGGCTCTGAGCACTATGGGACTTAACAGCTGAGTTCCTCAGTCCCCTAGAACTTAGAACTACTTAAACATAACTAACCTAAGGACATCACATACACATCCATCCCCGAGGCAGCGGACGCGCGGCTCCAGACTGAAGCGCCTACAACCGCTCGGCCACATCGGCCGGCCGAAGAGAAAAACGGCATAATTTTGTGCGATATTTACAGTGTGCTGTAGCACATTAGCACCTGATAACTGACCGCCACTGGCAAAGAAGCTTCTTTTCATTTTTAACCAAGTAAGTACGAAGCACAACACTGAGACGACGTTTTCCCACTGTTTGTAGCCTACAAACAGACCGGAATGGCGCGTGAGGCATGAGGACTGATGCAGCAGGAAGGGAAGCGTATCGCGAGGCTAATAAATTCGGAGGAGCCGGTGGCGCTGAGTGATGGCTGTTTTTACCGGAGATGGACGGGAGAGCGGGCACGCCCATCTGGCCACGGGGAGCGGCCGGCTCTCCGATGGCCCGCGCCGATAGCGCACGCCCGCTTAACGGATCCCGCCCAGGCCGACTCCCGCCTCGAAGGCAGGCAGTAGACCAGTAGACATGGATGCCCAGTCCATCACTGTATCCCCCCCCTCCCCCCTCCCCAGCCGCTGCCTGCCCAGCTCCGCAGTGTCGGTGCATCACCGTCTAAAGAGATGGTGTCTGTCGGCGCTCCGAACGCTCTTTTGGCTACTCTTTGAGCGAACAGCTAAGTAGTGACCCATTGTTTTGGTTGTTGCGAAACGCTACATTTAAGCTACGCATTGTAATGTTCTTGACCACTTGCCGCTATGATATTTGCCAAATCTCAGATATGAGGCTGGATCATCTCCAGCCAAATGACGTGGTATATGGAAACTCTAACGTTGTGCAATAGGGGATAAACGGAATACGGCGACACACACTGCATTGTGATCACGCGCTGGTTGTGTCGTCGATCACATGAAACGATTGAGAAATAAGGTTTCTTGTCGCCCGTTGTTTGTCCACAGGAAGAGTCGCCTTTTGTGGCCTCGGACTGGATCGTTCTGAGAACAGCGACTCGTGATCGGCCTGTCGCGAATTAGTGGCGTTAGTCTGATGGATGTGGCGTGCGGTGAAAGATGTGCACAGCACGGGCTGGTAACTACAACTGCATATATTCCTCAGATCGTTTTGTTGGTAAAGATTGTAGAGCCATAATCTTGCATGGGTATACTGACGTCCGAATCCTTATACATGGGACACTCACCAATCAACGTTATTGTCACACTAGTCCATCCCCATGTATGTCTTCTGAGCGGTGCACCACGCATGTGAAGCAGCTCCTGGAAAGAGAGGATTTTGAGCGAACGGACTGGGCTAGCCTGCGCCGCGCCCCTCCCCATCCCCCCCCCCATCCTCACCCCCCATCCTCCCCTCCCATCCTCCTCCCACCCATCCACCTCCCCCCATCCTCCTCCCTCACCACCGAAGACTTAAATACCATTGAACACATGTGACATGCGTTGGGCGGACTTATTGCAGCATTTCCACGTGCACCAGGGACCATCCAGCAGTTGTCAACCATGCTGATGACAAATGGAACGCCCTAGCACAGGGAATGCTCACTACCCTTGTGGACAACATGGATAGACACTGCAGAACATGCGTTGTAGGCCATGGTGATCACACACCAAGTTAAGACCCATGTCTCTCCTCCTGCAACGTCCAGGGAACGTCATGAATGTCGGAAAATTCAGACATTATTGACTTTTATTCAAAGTGTCATTTCCATTCGTCTCATTGCCTATTTTTTAGTTACCTTGAAGAGTTATAATCTCTTACTGTCACGTCACAAGTTCCTCGTCTTTTCAGAGCAACCGTTACTCTATTTGAGCTACACTATGTGATCAAAAGTATCCGGACATCTCCAAAAACACTCGGGTTTCATATTAGGTGAATTGTGCTGCCACCTACTGCCAGAACCTCCATATCAGCGACCTCAGAAGTCATTAGACATCGTGAGAGAGAGGAATGGGGCGCTCCACGGTACTCACGAACTTCGAACGTGGCCAGGTGATTGGATGTCCCTTGTGTCATATGTCTGTACGCGAGATTTCTGCACTCCTAAACATCCCTAGGTCCATTGTTTCCGATGTGATAGTGAAGTGGAAACGTGAAGGGACACGTACAGCACAAAAGCTTACACGCCGACCTCGTCTGTTCGCTGACAGATATCGCCGACAGTTGAACAGGGCCGTAACGTGTAATAGGTGGACAATCTATCCAGACCATCACACAGGAATCCCATCTGCATCAGCATCCACTGCAAGTACTATAACAGTTAGGCGGGAGGTGAGAAAACTTGGATTTCATGCTCGAGTGGCTGCTCATAAGCCACACAGCACGTCGGTAAATGCCAAACGACGCCTCGCTTGGTGTAAGGAGACTAAACATTGGACGACTGAATAGTGGAAAAACGTTGTGTGGAGTGGCAAATCATGGTACATAAGGTGGCGATTCGATGGCAGGTTGGAGGTATGGCGAATGTCCGGTGAACGTCATCTGCCAGCGTGTGTAGTGCCAACAGTAAAATCCGGAGGCGGTGGTGTTATGGTGTGGTCATGTTTTTCATGGAGGGGGCTTGCACCCCTTGTTTTGCGTGGTACTATCACAGTACAGGCCTATATTGATGTTTTAAGTACCTTCTTGCTTGCTTCAGCTGAAGAGCAATTCGGGAATGGCGATTGCATCTTTCAACACGATCGAGCACCTGTTCATAGCGCACGGCCTACGGCGGAGTGGTTACACGACAATAACATCCCTTTAATGGACTGACCAGCACAGACTCGTGACCTGAATCCTATAGAACAACTTTGGGATGTTTTGGAACATCGACTTCGTGCCGCGCCTCACCGACCGACATCGATACCTCTCCTCAGTGCAGCACTCCGTGAAGAAGGGGCTTCCATTCCCCAAGAAACCTTCCAGCACCTGATTGAACGTATGTCTGCGAGAGTAGAAGCTGTCATCAAGGCTAAGGGTGATCCAACACCCCACTGAATTCCAGCATTACCGATGGAGGGCGCCACGAACTTTTTATGTCATTTTCAGCCAGGTGTCCGGATACTTTTGATCACGTAGTGTAACTGCAGTTCTGTTTAGTAAGCGAGGCGAAATGTAAGTAACTGCAATGTAGCGTAAGAGAAAATGATTTCAAAAAAGGGCAAAAAACTCCCAAGAGTAAATGTACAACGAAGTTTCTTTCGACCTTAACATCCGCTAACAGCGGTTTGCAGAATATGTGAACCAAAAGGCAGAGACACGGAAAGTAAATTGCACGCCAACTTTATACAGAAGTATTGTTTCTAATCTGTAACAAACTGTACAAACATATTTATTCATATTTCCGGAATGACCACAGAATATGCTTTGCAAATAAAAGCGAAACGCGCCTGGTTTAAAATTCCCTTTAATTAACTGCAGTAAACTTGAAACGAACAAACCAATAATAATGTAATATTATTTTCATTGATATTCAGCCGGATTAAGGTTAAATGTTACAGCCAAACTGGAGGCCAATTAGTCGCCAAATTGTGCTACATACTAGATCATCGTTATAAATCAAAGACAGCTAACAGTTCCATTAATCCATCTCTACGAAACGCGCAGCTGTGGAAAATAGACTGATCAACAAGAAGGCCACGTTATTGAAACCCGTGGGGCTTACAAACCAAGGATGAAAAAAAGTAGTTGTTTGTCTTACCGCATCCCATCTGCCAGATCAGGGCACAAAAACGTACCTGTAACAAAAACAAAAATAATTAATTGTTTAGGAAGATTTTAACGTTTCTTGTATCTTTAAGATGCCCTTTTAATAATGATGCTTTTAAGAAACGTGGATGGTGCGCAGCTGAAAATGGTGATGGGTTACTAAAGCATACTTCTCTTGGTTGTACTTACATTTATAAATAGCACAATCATCGAGCTGAGTAGCTCTTTGCAGTTTTCATCCGACAAAAACTATACGTGGCACAGTCAGTAAAAATACACAACGAAATAATATCGAGGTACAGTACTTTAGAACTAAGCTTATTTTACACTGTAACATACCGCGACATTATTAAATGTTGCTCGCTGCCTATGTAGGTAAGTGTCAGATTAAAAATGCAAAGTTCGACCTTACAACTTTCCCGATTTATCCTTCTTTCAGTCCTGGAAATGACATGCCTACGTTAAAAACGTGAAGTTGAACCGTTAAACGATAGATTTCCCAGTAACTATGTACATTAGTTCAGAGTTTTAACACGACTAGACGCAAATAAACACTGTGATGATGTACAGTAAGTGTATTCGCTACTGCGAATACGGCAACCATCAGCTGTAGAATGCAATAACGACAATGACAATTCGTGCGGGACAGGTTGCGTGTGGTCGCCTTACCATTTCGCTACCAGTGTACGACTCACGGCCGGATCCAAACTCCGTACGTCGTCAAGGACGCGTGTACAACCTGTACTCGTACATCCATTATGTATATTCCTGTACATGCATGTATGACAAAAGGAACTTTCCATCGTAATTGAGGGCACCACAGAAACTGCGATATCGTATCGTACTATGATGATTTGTTTAAGCTTCGGGTAGACGACAACTTTACTTAAAGGTGTTCTTACCAGACTCCCGCAGAAACTAGCAGGCGTGTCAGTATAAGAGTTGAATTTTTATCTCACAATTAACATTACTATTGTTACTGTTGGCCGGCCGCGGTGACCGAGCGGTTCTAGGCGCTTCAGTCCGGGACCGGGCGACTGCTACGGTCGCAGGTTCGAATCCTGCCTCGGGCGTGGGTGTGTGTGATGTCCTTAGGTTAGTTAGGTTTAAGTAGTTCTAAGTTCTAGGGGACTGATGACCTCCGATGTTGAGTCCCATACTGCTCAGAGCCTTTTTTTTTTGTTACTGTTGTTCCCATCAGTCCGAACATGGCTTCACGCAGAATCCCAAGAAAGTTGCATGGGGGCTTAATTATTAAATTTGAAAATATTTTTTTATTTTTCGTAGCTGTATGTCCGATTACGCTGTGTCTCGTAAACGGTTGACCCTGACTAGTTTTTGTACGCAATCTGACTGCATAGAACAACAACAAAGAATGAAATGAAAATTTCCGTTAATACAATTAATTAATTAAGTCCCCAGCAACTATAAAACCTACAAAACCAAGGCACAAGTATAACTGTTCTATGTGTGGAAGTATGGCTCAACGTACACGTCTGGCACGGTTCTTCTTCAATAAGACAAGAAATTTCAAATACCATTTATACTGACGTGATAAAAAAAAAAATTAGAAATACTATAATTGCGCAAGAAACCCAGAATTACACTCTAATACAAGAACACAAGCCAGATGCTTTGTTGACTGAACCTGTAATGACGCATTATTTAAGACATTGAGATAATAAAAAGAAAAGGAAAAATTTTTTTCTTTTACCTTCATATATTGACGAAAATCACTCTAATCATTACAATATATCTCCACACCGACTCTCTACTACCACATCTCAACAAGAACTCTCCACCACGACCTCTCGACGAGCACTCTTCACTACCACATCTCAGCAAGCACTTTTCACTAGCACATCTCAACAAGCACTGACTACTACGAGTTCTCCCCAAGCACTGCCAGTGGAGGCGGCTGAATAATACTCTTTGGCGCAATCTCTGGCGCTGTGGCTCAGTGTAGCCACCTTTCAAAGTATCTTGTGTGAAAGTCCGTTCATCTCTGGGTACTGTGGGTAACTGTCGCAGAATTTGAACCTACCGACTATAGTCAAGCGTTGGTCTCTTACCATTTCACCCCCCCCCCCCCTTCCGCCACACTTCCACTTTCCTCCATTACCCAACTGATGACCCCTTGATGCCTCAGGAAGTGTCCTATCAGTAGCCCACGTTCCACTTCTCTGTACTGGTTACACCATTAATATTACTTACTAGCATCTCTTCCTACAGTCCGATGTAAACAACACAAAATCTAAAAACTAAAAAGGAAACAAGAAATAGGACTCATAATGAAAGAAGCTCAGTAGTTATTTACGAATATTCCTGTTAATTCGTAATACTCCGTTTCCAGAGATCCATTTCGGGTACATCAACTGCGTATTGCATCGCCAAGTGCGTCTACGCGCGTGTTGCGAAGGGGCGGAGGAAGGAAGGTAACAACCAAGCCATATGGCATTAAACTTACAGCTCGGACAGGCTAAATTTATGCCTTCGAGCACAATGGTTAATTTAGTGACTAATGGAGGCGTAATGCTACAACAGTATATTTGTTACTTGTTCTTTTTTATTTCTTCTCTCAAATAGAAACTGCAATGGACTACATAATATTAAACAGGGTGTACCGAAAGAAGCATCCGATTAAAAAAATCATAACTATCATGTTATTTGAGATATGGGCATGAACAATGTACTGTTCGAACGAGCAACCTCTCGAGTTCCCGCTAGGTAGCAGCGGTGTGCGCCCACTTCAGTTCTAGTTAAAATGGCGACAGCACAACAGAAAGCGTTTGCTCTTCTACGTTTTGCCCAGTGCAGGTCAGTAATAACTGTTCAGCATGACTTTCGTACTAGGTATATTAACATCGAGTATAGATTTTAGTGTCAGGAAGTCATTTCTGAAAGTATTAGTATGGAGTGTAGCCATGTATGGAAGTGGAACATGGACGATAAATAGTTTGGACAAGAAGAGAATAGAAGCTTTCGAAATATGGTGCTACAGAAGAATACTGAAGATTAGATGGGTAGGTCACATAACTAATGAGGAGGTATTGAATAGAATTGGGGAGAAGAGGAGTTTGTGGCACAAATTGACTAGAAGAAGGGATCGGTTGGTAGGACATGTTTTGAGGCATCAAGGGATCACCAACTTAGTATTGGAGGGCAGTGTGGAGGGTAAAAATCGAAGAGGGAGATCAAGAGAGGAATACACTAAGCAGATTCAGAAGGATGTAGGTTGCAGTAAGTAATGGGAAATGAAGAAGCTTGCTCAGGATAGAGTAGCATGGAGAGCTGCATCAAACCAGTCTCAGGACTGAAGACCACAACAACAACAACAACAACAACACTGGCGTGGATCCTCCTACAGCACAGAGCATTGGACGATGGAACGAACCATTCCGAGTAACAGGTTGTTTGTGTAGAGGCAAATTGCCAGGCCGTCCCCGAGTGCCCGACACGTATGTCGTACGCATCCTCCACAGTTCCACAAGGAGTCCGCAGAAATCCGCTCACCGTGTAGCTCTACAGCTCAGCATGCCCCCGATATCCGGCTGGCGTGTGTTGCGTCGACATTTACACATGAAACCATACAAAATTCAGCTACTGCAAGCTCTTCGTGAAGGTGACAAACGACAACATGTGGAGTTCTGTAATTTCGTTCTTGGTAAGATGGAGGATGACAGTTGTCTACCACGCTTAATTTAAATGGAAAGGCGAACCATCATAATGTGAGAATACGGGGTACGGAACAACCACATTAAGTTGTACAACATGAGAGGGACTCTCCAAAATTTAATGTGTTTTGTGCAGTTTCACGGGAAAAGGTGTATGGTCCATTTTTCTTTGCCGAGAACACTGTTACAGGAAGTACGTATCTCGATGCGCTTGAGAACTTTCTTTTCCCACAGTTGGAGACTGATTCAAACGACTTCATTTAGCAACAGGACGGGGCACCGCCACACTGGCACCTGAAAGTGCGGGAATTTTTGAACCAAAGGTTTACTGAAACATGGATCAGTTACACTGGACCAAATGATTTAGCCTTACATTCCTGGCCTCCAAGGGCATCTGACCTGACTATATGTGAATATTGCTTGTGGGGGTTTATGAAAGATTGTTTATGCGCTTCCGTTACAAACAACAATGAATGAACTGAGACATCGCATAACAGCAGCTGTGGAAGCTGTAACTTAAAACATGCTCGCTGCAGTGTAGAAACAATCTGAAAACCGCACTGACATATGCCGTGCATCTAGCGGGGCAGGGGGGTAAGGGCACATATTGAACACCTACGAAAATGTATGAAAAAATTTTTTTCGAGTTTTCCGTTCGTAAAAAAAAAAATCATTTTATATATTTATTAGTTTCAGAAATATAGACGTGCCAAATCGGATGATTTTTTTATACACCCTGTTTTAGTATTACGTATTTCATGTACCCTCACTGCACATCCATGTTTCATTCTGCAGCACAAGAGGGCACAAACCTGCCGCCATCATCGCCAAGTACGCAATTCCTTCGGCCGGGTTACGAACTGGATACAAATAATAACTTTGCTACAACTGCAGCTTATGCTCGCCTAAAGACAATATCGCGTTCAATCTACGTCCAATACTCATTATCAAATAAAGACTAGAATTCTACCTATCTCCCCTCATAGTCTCCTGCCATATCCGATGTCGTACATCAGAAATTTTGTAGTTCACCTGGACACAAGGGCAATATTCAATGGCAGTGAATGCAGAGCCTTCGTATAACGAATAAAATCTTCGTTTTAACTGGCGGTGAGACTAACACCCGACGCTGCACATGCCACCTCGCCTTAGCAGGACGACGCGGTGAAATTATCTGCTGAGTAAGTATTATGTTAAACAGGAAAGTCACAAGGCATAAATTTGTAGCCCGCATCTCGTGGTCGTGCGGTAGCGTTCTCGCTTCCCACGCCCGGGTTCCCGGGTTCGATTCCCGGCGGGGTCAGGGATTTTCTCTGCCTCGTGATGGCTGGGTGTTGTGTGATGGCCTTAGGTTAGTTAGCTTTAAGTAGTTCTAAGTTCTAGGGGACTGATGACCATAGATGTTAAGTCCCATAGTGCTCAGAGCCATTTTGCATAAATTTGTGTTCAATAGCTTAGTATCACTGAACTAATCACATTAAGAAAATAACACCTCTCTTCGACTGAAATCCCTATTCGGTCATCCAGATGTAGGTTTCCGTTTTCCGTGTCACTTAACACTAAATGCCAGGACTGTTACTTTGGAAAAGAAACGGCAGAATTTCTTCCCTTATCTGAACTTCCACACCGTCTTCGTCGTCGATGCGTCGTTAAACACTGTTATTCTTTCCTTCCTGCTCTTCTCCAGGAAAACTGAAAATCATATTTTCTGCATTTGGAAAAAATGGTTCAAATGTCTCTGAGCAATATGGGACTCAACTGCTGTGGTCATCAGTCCCCTAGAACTTAGAACTACTTAAACCTAACTAACCTAAGGACATCACACACATCCGTGCCCGAGGCAGGATCCGAACCTGCGACCGTAGCAGTCGCACGGTTCCGGACTGCGCGCGTAGAACCGCGATGCATTTGGAAAGTGAGTGGATATTGCATATACATCCTGCCACAGAGCCTACGGTGGGAGTAACAGGATTTCATTGCATGTTGGATGTATTCCAACCTCCTCAGTGCTACGGAATTCCCTTGTGTCAAACACTAGTTCTGTCATCCTGTGTTTCTATTCAGTGGTTCTCTCTCGTTGTTTTCTTTGCCGATTCCGCGAAGAATGCCACCATTTCTTATCTTAGCAGTTCACTTAATCTTGAACGTCATTATGTAACACCAAATCTCAAACATTTCAATTCTCTTCATTCCCCGTTTTTCCAAAGTCCAAGATTCACTTCCACAGAATGCTGTGCTCCAGACGTATATTCTCATAAAATTCCCTCTTCAAATTACGGTCCATTTGATACTAGTAGATGTATTTCAGCACAGCACACCATCTTTGTCCGTGTAGGACAATAATCCTCCTTGCATCATCTGATACTCGTTATTTTGCTTCCATGGTAACACAATTCCTTCACTTCTAAGTGAAGATCAATTCAAATGTACAGCTTATCCCTAAACTAATTTCTGTTATTGCTCAACACTTTCATCTTTTCTGTTTACTCGAAGTCTATATTCTGTGCTCATTATGAGCACAAAATCATTACGTCGCACTTGTGTTGAGTTTCAATGTCGCACTTTATTTCTGGCCGCGAGGTCATTGGACGTTACGCGTTAATAAAACTTGCAGCAGATTTAAACATCATATTACTCACTGTTTTTCCCTCGTAATCATTTTAAGTCAAAATGGCGATCGAGATCCGAAGCAGCCCTCTCTAGAATGTGGGTTAAAGCGACTAGCTGCTGTAGCTTCTGACGCATTTATTTGGTTACAATTCTTGTGTTACGCCGCCACCGTCTATTCCGGCACGTCTGGAGGGACTGCTCGTAGGTCAACAAATGCCAAGGCGACCAAACAGTCCTGACTCCCGAGAACAACATATGCGACCGCTGCAAAGTTTTTGCGCGCCACGGGTGTCCCAAGTGAGTACGCACTGTACTCCTGTTCTCAGGACCTTTCTGCCACAAGGTTTATGCCAGGCTGGCAGGGAAACAAATAAGCGGCCTTTTCCGGCCTGTGAACTCATTACAAATAGCAATGCAGTTGCCGCAGCTTCGGTGCGGTAGGAGGGGGCGGGTTTTGCGGAAGATGTAGACACTGTACGCCGTGATTGTTGATGCACTTTGATTACGTCAGTTGAGAAAGAAAATGTGTGTGAATTTCTAAGGGACCAAACTGCTGAGGTCATCGGTCACTAGACTTACTCACTACTTAAACTAACTTATGCTAAGAACAACACACACACACCCATGCCCGAGGGAGGACTAACTCCGGCGGGGTGTGAGAGACCCTGGCGGGCGTCACAGAAACACGGTCACCTCAAAATTAGAATGTTTTGCTTGGAGAACAGACTGCAACTTACGTAAGACATTCTAGTTTACAAGAACGTTAATGCATAAAAACCTACGACTCTAGCGGACGTCTCGGATCGCAGCCTAGGACTTCTGACAGTGTCTATTCTACTGCAAACAAGTAGAGATTTTCTGCTCTCTCAACAGAACACAAACCCCGCTGAGTGAACGCCTAATGAGGAGGAAATGTGAGAGCGACTGGCGACCCTTCAGAAAACAGTGATTCGAAACCGTTGGACAAAAGCATGCTGTAATTCCAAACCGAACAAAGTACTCTTCATCGCTGCAGGTAATTTCTGGTGCTCCACGGAGGCGTGAGTGGACAGCTGGTACACTCCAAAATTAAGGAATCGATCGCCCACAAGGAGCACTGTAGGTAATGTGAAAAGGCACGATGTACGTTAAGTAAAACATTCTTATTCATCCATCGGAGATGAATTCCACGCCACCACTCCAGATGGTACACACGAGATCTGTTTGCAGTTTTCTATGCAACTTAACTTCTGAGGTCATCAGTCGCCTAGAACTTAGAACTAATTAAACCTAACTAACCTAAGGACAATCACACACATCCATGCCCGAGGCAGGATTCCAACGTGCGACCGTAGCGGTCGCTCGGTTCCAGACTGTAGCGCCTAGAACCGCACGGCCACTCCGGCCGGCCTTCTTTGGTTCGCTGCCGCATTTAACACATTTTTGTTGCAGTTGATAGCTTCATCAAACGCACCCCGCTCAGTGTCACCAACAAGCGGACCACAAGGCAAGGCAGTGTTTCATATCGTCTCCTGAATCAAACTCTACAGGTAACAGATGCGAACCACGTAGTAGCAATGGTTACCACGATCGACGCTATGTCGACGGCCGCAAATACGGTGGTAATGAACAGTACGGAGGATGTAAGACGAGCTCATGTCAGTACTGCTGAACAAGGTCAGAATCGTCTTTAAGAGCAACACACACACAGCTAGGGTTCCAATTTCTAAACCCATGCCCAGAGGAGCGAGTCACCAGATATATTCTGATCTCAGCGTAACGGAGGCTTCAGTGGCGGGATACGAACTGCCGATCCACCCGAAGAACTGGGAATTTATTTTTGCCGCGACCTCTGGAGTCGTGGCCGCCGCGAATGGAACTACATTGATGAACCAGAACACTATGACCACCTGGTCAACAGCGTGCTGGTCCGATACAGCACCGATTCTGGGTGGCATGAATTCGATAAATCCTTCGTATGCCTCCGCAAGTACACTGTTCAGTCACGTCCATGTGACCACCTGCCAAAAACCTGAATAACCATATTTTGCAGCGCAGACGTGCAGGAAGAGTCAGTGAGGTTCTAGAAGGTACCGACAGTGATCTGGAGCCATGTCGACTCCAGTGCCATTGACAGCTGCGCGAGGTTTGTCGATTGATGATCCAAGGCGAGAACATACCGATCGAGGTAGTCTCTTAGATTCTCGATAGTGTTTAAGTCGGAGGTGTTTGGTGGCCAGGGGCGTATGGTAAAGTCAGCTTGGTACTCTTCGAATAACGCTGCTGGTAGAACCCATCGCGCCGAGGAGAAACAAACTGCATGTAATGGTGGAGCATGTAAGGGTGGATATGGTTTCCAAGGATAGATGCATACATCTGTTGATCCGCTACACCTTCCAGAATGACGAGATCTGCCACGAAAACATTCCACAGACCATAACGCTCTCCTCAGGCCTGCGCCGTATCCTGGAAGGTTCAACACACAGCGTCTGGTCACAGCAGTCCACTTCGGTATTGAGTGCGTGGCGTGTGAGTGGGTAGACTGACGGGGGAGTGCTCTTGGCCGCTAAAAACAGCGGTCCGGCGCGCGGGGAGCGCCTACAACAAATACCGCTTCCCACCAGAGGCGGCACGATCAAAGCGGCCGCCGTGCGCCCACGCGTCCCCTCTCCCTTTGCTCCAGTTAGAGGCGGAGGGGGGAGAGGGCGAAACTGGAAGGCGAGAGCCACATGTGCGTGGAGCCCATTAACGCCATTCCCTTCCGGAAACGTGTGCCTCCGTGGGTGTAGAATTCCCCTTTACGGACGTCGAGACCATTATACCAGCACCACTTGGTGATTTCAAAGTCCGACGGCGGTCCATCACTATACCCGAATAATAAAATATTCGACAGCCAAATTATTTAACGAGTGTGACCAAATCCTTCTACCCATTACTGACAGCAGAGACAATGTGCGACATTACGCATTGTCTTCCAGTTACGAAGGACAGCTCGTAAAGCTGTCACAGACGAAATGTTCTTGTGTGCTCTTGCTTTGTCCTGTTGAAGTTGTTAGTTGGTTGGTTGGTTTTTGGGAGAGGAGACCAGACAGCGAGGTCATCGGTCTCATCGGATTAGGCGTGGATGGGGAAGGATGTCGGCCGTGCCCTTTGAAAGGAACCATCCCGGCATTTGCCTGGAGCGATTTAGGGAAATCACGGAAAACCTAAATCAGGATGGCCGGACGCGGGATTGAACCGTCGTCCTCCCGAATGCGAGTCCAGTGGAAGTTGTTAGTTATCTGAAAAAAGGTTGCACTATATTGTTCACGTGCGTATTAGACTGATACAAACTATTTACAGAAGAATGGGAAACTAGTAGACGACGTCCTCGGAGAAGATAAGTCTGGTTTCCAATGAAATGTACAAACGCGTAATACACTGTTTGTGCAAGAGCCAAAAGCGAAAAACCTGAATGGATATCGAACAAAGAAGTAGCCGAATTAAAATTGCAGACTGAAAAAAGATTAACGAAAACGAAAGAGAGGACCATGTGTGTGATACAAATGCTGGGTAAAAGGACATTAGTGAGAGGACAGGCTGATGAAATTTCTGTCATCAGTGAAAGCGGGGAAGAATTACAGGACCTACTGAATGGAACGAACAGTCTAATGAGGGCACAGTATGGATACAAAGTAAACTAAAGAAATATGAAGGTAATGACGAGTACAAAAAATGAAGTTAGCGATAAACTTAACGTTAAAATCGATGACCAATAAATTGATGAGATGGAGGAATTCTGGTACATTGGAAGCAAAATAACGCATGATTGATGAAGCGAAGGTATAGGAACCATACTAGCACGGAAAGAGTCATTCCTAAAAGCAGTCTATTACTAACAGACACAGTCCTTCGTTCGAGGGAATATACATCTGGACCACACTATTGTTGGCGATGAATCATGGACCGTGAGGAAAACGGAAAATAAGAAATCGAAGCAACTGAGACGTAGCTACAGAGAAGAATGCTGAAAATTAGGTGGACTGATAAATTACGTCCTCTGCAGAATCGAGGAGGAAAGCAATGTTTGGGAAACATATGTGAAAAGGAATATGTAAAAAAGTAATTCTGTCTATATGGCACGGAAGCGAGCACCTGCTACCCTATTTCCTGCCGCAACAAGTGCCTGAAGCATCGAATCACTTACTATAGGCGTAATTTGACCGTATCTTCACATCACAGTAGAACCGACGAGGCGTGTCGATGGCTAAAGGTGGGATGAGGGTAGCATTATTACACTTAAATAAGAATCGACAACATACTCAAAAACGTGTACATTTCGATAAAGACCAACGCATGAATTAATAATGAAACTCACACGACTGAACAAGGTAAAAAGGGGCTGAAGTAGATGGAAAAAAGCGCCTATATACTCACCCTCAATCAAGGAAAATCACACACATAAGCAATCGGATAACACGTACAAAAGAAGAAATAAAACGTAACTGAGATAGTGCGAGTGAGATAGTACCTGACGTTGGCACATGGCAGTAGAAAGTGGCAGATTACTTTGACGGCGGCAAAGAATGTAGGTTGTCTGGGTTCGATCGTAACATTACAAACTGCCATCACATGATCTGATAGTCTCAAGTAGCGACAATCTTATCGACCTTCTGGTATCTGCAGCGCTCATTTACGCTGTTCTAACACTGCGCTTAACCGGTTAAGACCAAGTGGTCTGGAGACCGACTGTACCAACCACCGAAAATACGCCTTGACGGCAGAACAAGGGCCGAGTCAGGCAGAGCTGTTGGCTGTGGGGGTTACCTGAAAGCGCGGGTTTCTATGCAGAAGACTCTGCTTTTCGTAGCCAACGTAACAGCACAGCTTGGGGCAGGCTGATCAGTTACGACAGGTTGTCAACCACTGACGTCATCTAACGGCCAGAACAGTTTCTCTGGCGTCACTCTGACGTCCTCATGTGCGAAGGACCATTCAAACTTACCACAAATGGATGCCTCACAAAGGAAAACACCATGAAGGCGAAAACTACTAAATTCTCAATTAATTGCAATTACGATCAGCCAAAATTATGGACAATACCCGTACACCAGTATAGCATTGCTGCCTATTTGATATCTCTCCTCTGCTCTCGTAACACATATAAAACACGAATCAAATTGGTTAAGTTCCAATTGGCCTAATCGTGGTGTCGTGATATTTGGTTGCAAGCTCCGGAGACTGTTGCATCACTCCTAGGTGACCAGACACGTGTTAAGACAGCGAGGAATAACTCCCATGGAGTGAGCTGTAGAGGGCGACAACTGTAGGGTGTAACGGGACATCCTCCTCTACCATTACTTTTCCCCAACAGTAGCTCTCGATACCAATATTATTTTCGAATTTTGGAGAGGTCAATATTATCTCAGCTTCTTTTCCGAAAACTTTCATACAATTTTATACACAGTATGTTATATTTCAAGCTAAAAAATATGAAAAGGAAATACTTTATAAAATAGTTTAGTTTCGATGTTATAATTGACAAGTACTAGTTCTGAATATAGAATGATGTTTTTATAGAAACATTTGAAATTACGAATTATTAGCACACTTTAAATTTCTGTTACTAATTACGCAATCCTGCACTGTTTACTATGTTTATTTCTGGAGTCATTGGTGAAATAATAATCGAAATTAATAATGTAACAAAAACTAGTAGGAATTGATTTGTTTAAAAAATTGTAGGCCGTTTGGATAATTGTTCTTTCCGCAGTGTGTTTGTTAATGAGAATAATCAAGATATTGTTTGATACACTAAAAAGGGAGAAAATCAGTGGGAAATATATTTACGTGGAGAGTTCTGCCGGCCGAGGTGGCCGAGGTGGTTCTAGGCGCTTCAGTACGGAACCGCGCAACCTCTAAGGTCGCAGGTTTGAATCGTGCCCTGTCATGGATTTGTGTGATGTCCTTAGGTTAGTTAGGTTTAAGTAATTCTAAGTTCTAGGGGACTGTTGGCCTTAGAAGTTAAGTCCCATAGTGTTCAGAGCCGTTTGAACCATTTTCTTTGGAAAGTTCTGCAATAACAATCTTCAAATTTGTTTAGCTTAAACCAAGTCCTTTTGCAATGAAAGCAAGTCCTCCGTTAGAGATCGTATAGCAAATTAGGTTCCCTTCAGAGTATGCTGATGCAATAGATCCATACTTAACAATGATATACAACAGCTCGCTCGACGAAAGATCCGTGTCCAAGGACGGGAAAGATGCACAAGTCATATCAATATTCAAGGAAGGCAGTAGGAGTAATCCACTAAATTACAGGCGAATATCATTAACGCCGACATGCAGGCTTTGGAGCATACATAGCAACGGTCGGCAACTGGGACCGCGGAAGGAGAAAAACTGGCCCGCCAAAAATACCTTGTAAATGTGAATTACCTCTTCAAATTATTTAAAAAAATATTTTTCTATAAATAACTCGTTTGAGAGCCACTCTCTTGCAGTTTTTTCTATTAGTGTACAATCAACTGCTGAATAATTAGAATTCTTAATTGTTATACAGATACATATTTGCTACGCTGTGCAGCGCAAGGGAGTGCGCTTAAGAGCGGGGGTGGAAGCGAGCAAACTGGCTGGCCGGCCGGCGCAGCGTGTTACGTCGATCCACGATAAGCCTCTGTACGCGCGAATGCAACACAAAAATTTTATTTTATGAGCAAGGAAATTTTATAAATCTATTTCAGACTCTGGCAGCCTCTATTAATCGGAAAGTGTATTCATTTAAACACTGTATTTTGTGGTCGTAACTCGAACGACAGCTGAAGGCTACTTTACGAAACTTCGGGCAGAGTTCACTCGGCGGCTGTGGCGGCTGCGGCGGTCTTTGTCAACGAAGCGCCTCCTCTGCAGTGCGGCTCCTTTGCGGTGCGTCGGCACGTGCTGTGTGCCAGGCGCCGGTATTTTTGTAAAGAACGAATCTGAATAAAGTATACAAGTTTTGTCAGTAGTTGCTGCGACCTGGTACGGAGCTTATAACGTTTGTTTTGCACCGATATGGATCGCAAAACGCGTAAAGTTGATAGCGAAAATAGGATCTTTTTGACAGTTTGGAGTGAACAATATTGTTTTGCGCTGCCTTCTAGGCGTGGAGCTATTCCAGTTTGCCTCATATGCAACAGAACTGACACTCTTGTTAGAAGTGCCAATTTAAAGCGATGATACGAAACAACTCATCAGCGGCTCCATAAAAAAAATTTCTCTGGGTAGTGAGGCTCGTCAAGAAAAACTCTAGGCATATCTCCCTTCTAACAAAAAAAAGCACGGCCCTCCTAGTTCGCTTTTTCAACGAGCAAGAAAAATTCGCTTAATAAACACCAAAAGCCATTTTCAAACACTGAGATAGTAAAAAAAAAAGTATGTTGGTAACGGCCGTGACACTTTTAAAGAGGAAAAGAATGTTGCTGCAATTCAAGGTATTCCCTTGTCAGTAAGAAGTAATACAAGAGGAACGGAAATTTTGCTACGCCATAGCACTAGATAAATCATGCGACGTTATTGATGAATAACAAATGTCCGTCATTTTCGTGCGACTATCGGATATTGAAAGTGCAGAGTTTAGGGAAGAATTGCTAACAATATTGCCGTTGAAAAGCACGACTCGCGGAGAAGGTTTATTCAAGACTTTCGATGACTTCAAGACAAAATCAATCACCAGTTATGATAAACGGAGTCTCTTGTAACTGACGGGGCCCCAACGATGATCGGCAAATAAAAAGAAAAGAGGACCAAAGATAAGAATGCTGGGCTGCAACCTTCTCAATGCATAATTCACCAGGCAGCCTTATGTGGAAAGCTTAGTGTAAGTCTGAAAGAAGTAATGGACAGGTTGACCAAATTGATTACTTTTATGAAGTATTATTTACTCTTCAGCACAGACAGTTCAAATACTTTCTTTCTGAATGTGATTCGGCGCATTATGACTTACTGTAGTACAACAATGTCCGTTGGCTAAGTAAAGGTCAAGTGATTGAACGTTTTTAGCAAATAAAAGAAGTAACATCCTCCTAAGAAAACTTGGAATCACAAGAAGCAAGAAACCGTTTGGCGCCGGCCGTAGTGGCCGTGCTGTTCTAGGCGCTACAGTCTGGAGCCGAGCGACCGCTACGTTCGCAGGTTCGAATCCTGCCTCGGGCATGGATGTGTGTGATATCCTTAGGTTAGTTAGGTTTAATTAGTTCTAAGTTCTAGGCGACTGGTGACCTCAGAAGTTAAGTCGCACAGTGCTCAGAGCCATTTGAACCAAACCGTTTGGCGTTCCTAGCAAACAAACGCAGTGCGTTAGCTGTGGCTTTCATGAAACACATTCTGAAACATTTATATGCGCTCACGTACCGAGCTGAAAAGAAATGAGAAATTAATATGTGATCTGATACAAAGTGTGTCTTCCTTTCGTCGCAAGCTGGATATCTTCGAAAGACACTTCAACTCAAAAATTTTTTCTGTTTCCAACAATTCTTGAATATAAAAATAATTATGAAACAGACATTTCAGTGTTCTCAAAATCTATGTCACATCTCAAGAAGGAAATTGCAGCAAGATTCCAAGGCTTTTCAAAGATAGAGAAGCTGTCGGGCTTCTTAAAATCGCCTGAGGAAGTTACTCCAGTGGCAGAATGCAAGGTTGTGGCTGTGAAGTTTTTCTGCCTTTCAAAGCCTTTACTCCAAATGGAGATAGTAGACTTGCAGGAAGACCTTTCCTTGCAAACGCATAAAACAGCATCAGCTAATGAATTTTGGAGTAAACAAGTCTCAGAAAAATATGAAAACTCCAAAAAATTAGCTATGTACCTGGCTAGTATGTTTGGCTCCACGTATATCTGTGAAATTTCATTTCCACAATTGAATTTTTTGAAGAACAAGTATCGCTCAAGATTAACAGCCGCCCACCCTCAAGACACTATTCGCGTAAGTTTCTCCCCAAGCGAACTAACTTTAAGTAACGGGATCACGACCGCAAATATAATTTCTCCCATTGTTTTTTTAATACAAGTATGTCCATTGCATTTCATATTAATTTGAGAGTGGATATTTTTTTTAAAAATTGTGAGAAATATGAGGTTTTTCTTCTGGACCTCGATAAAAATTTTCAAAAATATCTGGACCCCACCTAAAATTACTTGCCGACCCCTGGTACAAAGTGTTCGAACATTACGAATTACCTCGAAGAGAACGTGAAACACGTATGTAACGTAGCAGCGATGGTGAGGCACGTTAAAATCTTTGACCAGAGAGCCTATTATCGTGGTTAGTATGCGCTTGACCAGGCGAGTGTTGCGAGCAGTTCGCTAGTAGCCGTCATGTAGAGCAGTACGCGAGTTGCAGTACTCTGTCAGTAGTCGTTGCGATCAGTAGCTCTGTTCAGTCGTCGTGGAGTACGCTAGTAGTCGTCATGCAGAGCAGTCGGTCAGTAGTAGCAGCCCAGTGCGGTTGTGTGATGTAGTCTGTCGGCAACACTGGTCAAGATGCTGAATGAGGTATACTGTTAATTAAGATAATCATCGGATAATGTAAAGTTTATTTATTGTAATTAATTTCCAACAAGTGCGCCCAATAATAATTTTTGATTTCAAAGCAATTTTTACAAAAACAAATTTATTTAATTTCGTTCCACTTCCCTTAAAGAAAAGTTTCAGTTTTCAATTAGATTACAAAAAAAAAGGAATATTATTATTTGCAATGCAGTTCCTCCAAGCCGTGCGCAAGAATAAGAGCAGAAATTTGACTAGCTGTTACAATGAGGTAAGAATTTAATTCTGATTTTTGCACAGGGCAAAAGACCGATATTTCGGTAAAATCGAATTATCATTATCACTGAGATTTCATTAGCACTGAATTGTTTTTCATTATTTTTGTGGGAGCTTACACCAGAGTCAGATTGCGATTTTCACATTTTTGTTGCCTTTGTCAGTACATTTGATTGCAGGGAGGTTATTCTTGGGTCCCACTTATTATTATATTTTTTTATTTAAATATTTCTGTGGGGACGATATTGCTTCTTGGCTCCATTTTCATATAATATTGTCTTTTAAATTTCGGTGGGGAGGTTACAAACGATCTATTGATACACAGTAAACACGGATGTAGAAAATGTCGTTCTTGTGAAGCACAACTAGCTCTTTACTCACACGTGGTGTTGAGTGCTATTGAGAGGGTATTTCACATTAATTCCGTGTTTCTAGATTTGCAGAAGGCTTTTGACACAGTGCCGGCTTTTGACACAGTACCTCACAACCGGCTTGTAATCAAATTGCGTGCTTATGGAATATCGTATCAGTTATGCGACTGGATTCGTGATTTCCTGTAAGAGATGTTACAGTTCGTAGTAATTGGCGGAAAGTCATCGAGTAAAACGGAAGTGATTTCTCGCGTTCCCCAAGGTAGTATTACGGGCCCACTGGTGTTCCTTTTGTATACAAGCGATGTAGCAGCCAATCTGAGCAGCCGTCTTGGATTGTTTGCAAATGACGCTGTCGTGTACCGTCTAGTAACGTCGTCAGAAAGTCAAAACCAATTGCGAAACGATTTAGGTAAAATTTCTGTATGGTGAGAAAATTGGCAATTGACCATAAATAATGGAAAGTGCGAGGTTATCCACTTGAGAGCTTACAGGGATCCGTGAACTTTGGCTACACGAAAAATGGTTCACATGGCTCTAAGTGCTATGGGACTTAACATCTGAGGTCATCAATCCCCTAGACTTAGAACTACTTAAACTTAACTAAACTAATGACATCACACACATCCATGCCCGAGGCAAGATTCGAACCTGCGACCGTAGCGGCAGCACGGTTCCGGACTGAAGCGCCTATAAACCCTCGGCCACAGCGGCCGACCGACTACACGATAGCTCAATCAAATCTAAAGGCCGTAAATTAAACTAAACACCTAGGAATTACAGTTATGAACAACATAAATGGGAAAGAACACACAGGAAACGTTGTGGGGAAGGCGAACCAAAGACTGTGTTCTACTGGCAGAGCACATACGAGATGCAACAGAACTACTAAACCGACTGCCTACACTACGCTTGTCCGTCCTTTTTTGGATTACTGCTACGCGGTCTGGAATCCTTACCAGGCAAGATTAACGGAGGACTTTCAGAAAGTACAAAGAAGACCAGCACGTTTTGTGTTATCGAGGAATAGGAGAGAAAGTATCACGGACATGATACAGAATTTGGAGTGGACATAATTAAAATGAAGGCGTTTCTCGTTGCAGTGGTATCTTTTCATGAAATTTCAATGAGCACCTTTCTCTTTCGAATGCGAAAATATTTTGTTGACGACGACCCACATAGGGAGAAACGATCATCATAATAAAAAAAAAGGGAAATGAGAGACCGCACATAAAGATATAGGTGTTCATTATTTCCGAGTGCTGTTCGTGTGTGGAATAACACACAATTAGTGTGAAGGTGGTTCGATGAAACCTCTGTCAGTCACTTTAAGGGTGATTTGCGTAGCCACGTAGATGTAGATGAACCTCCAAAAAAACAAGGAAGGTTCTTGTCAACGCTGATCAACCACGGCGATGTGACACGTGTTCCCCGCTCCGACTGGGACCATGTGGGCGCGTGGGCTTGTTTCGTGAGAGGCGCGCCACGTCTCGGCAAGACTGCGTGGCTCTGACGTAAGCCCTAATGAGGCGGCGTGCCGTCTGCGCCGGGATGGGCGTTACATATTCATCACTCGCGAGCGCTCCAGTAATTAATATGCCGCGGCCACGCCCCCTGCAGCCGCGGATCCTCAGCGCCGCGCCGCGCGAATTCGGCGCTCCGACCTTTTCACGTACGCTTCAGACTCCACGCAGACACCGCGAAGAGGGACATCGTTGTTACAGCTTAGGGTCGTCTCGACATTACGATCGTTACAAACGGGGTACTATCTTATAATAGAGCAAAAGGACTGCGGAAAAAAAAACGTCTGTGGTTTTGCTGAAATGTCCACTCGGCACTCGCATCAACTAACTTGGAAAAACAGCGGGAAAAGGCCGAAAGAAAATTTGAGTATCGCAACGAGACAAACATTTTAACTCTACAAGAGTAGAGAGGGACATGAAAAGACGACAGTACTTGAGAAGCGAGTGAGACAAGGTTGTAGCCTACCCCCAATGACATTCAAACTAGGTAAAGAGGAAGCAATAAAGGAAGTCCAGGAGGAATTGGGAAGAGCAGTTTATGTTTACGGAGGAGAAATTAAAACAAAAAAAAGAGATATTGGAAACATAATAATTCTCTCAAGACGCTAAATGACTCGGAACATCGCTGGACGTGATTGAACAGTGTCTTGTAAAGAATTTTGATCATAAGAAAAAAAAATGGTTCAAATGGCTCTGAGCACTATGGGACTCAACTGCTGAGGTCAGTAGCCCCCTAGAACTTAGAACTAGTTAAACCTAACTAACCTAAGGACATCACAAACATCCATGCCCGAGGCAGGATTCGAACCTGCGACCGTAGCGGTCTTGCGGTTCCAGACTGCAGCGCCTTTAACCGCACGGCCACTTCGGCCGGCTGATCATAAGAACTGTACATTTCGTATTTACCGGTTTCAGCCATTGCCATCTTCGGATTGAAAAATGCCCTTAGTATCTGAATGCTTTCTTTTATCTGATCACGAATTTCACAAATTTCTTCAATCTCTTCATCATCTGCAGCACTATCTGGCGTATAAACTTTTACTATTGTGGTGGATATGAGCTTCGTGTCTATCTTGGCTACGATAATGCGTTCACTACGCTGCTTGTACTATCTTACCCGCATTCCTATTATCTTAGTCATTATAAAACCTATTCCTGCATTGCCCCTATGTGATTTTGTATGCCGGGCGGAATGGCCGAGCGGTTCTAGGCGCTACAGTCTGGAACCGGGCGACCGCTACGGTCGCAGGTTCGAATCCTGCCTCGGGCATGGATGTGTGTGATGTCCTTAGGTTAGTTAGGTTTAAGTAGTTCTACACGTAAGTTCTAGGGGACTGATGACCTCAGATGTGAAGTCCTATAGTGCTCAGAGCCATTTGAACCATTATTTTGATTTTGTATTTATAGCCCTAAATTCACCTCACCTGAAGTCTTTTTTTTCGCGTCACTGAACTTCACTTATATCCACTGTATCCAACTTGAGCCTATTTACTTTCCTTTTTTAAATTTTCTGACCTACCTGCCCGATTAAGGGATCTAACAATCCATGCTTCGATCCGTAGAATGCCAGTTTTATTTCTCCTGACAACGATATTCTCCTGAGTAGCCTCCGCCCGGAGATCGAATGGGGGTCTGTTTTACCTTCGGAATATTTTACCAAAGTAGATGCTGTCATCATTTAACGATACAGTAGTTGCATCCCCTCGGGAAAAATTAAGGCTGTAGTTCCCCCTTGCTTTCAGCCTTTCGCAGTAACAGCACAGCAAGGCCGTTTTGGTTTATGTTACAAGGCCAGATCAGCCAATCATCCAGACTGTTGTCCATGCAACTACTGAAAAAGGCTGCTGCCCCTCTTCAGAAACCACATGTTTGTCTGGCCTCTCAACAGATACCCTTCCGTTATGGTTGTATCTTCGGTATGGCTATCAGTATAGCTGAGGCACGCAAGCCTCTGCACCAATGGCGAGGTCCAAGGTTCATAGGGGGAGGGGGGGCTGATACCAACGTAAAAATCTGTATACTTAGGTAAGTAGTGAGTGAACACTTAGTAGATTTTGACGTTGATACTTTGTAACCTCTCCACTATACGTTGCTGTAGACATTTAGCCCATTCTATACAAAATTTACGTACTGCAAAATCTATATACCTACAAACTTAAACTCGTATCCTAACCTTTGACTGGACAGAACCTAATTTCAACTGAACTGTAAATGGTCTGAATACAACTTGTCTTTGTATTAAATGTATCATGTATCATGTAAAACAATTATCTGGTCCCTAATCAGAATTTCCACTTACCTTGCGCCTTGAGAACATTGTTGCAGATTTCTCGACAGCACAACAGCAAACAGGCAGCGGCTCAGCTAGATTTCTATTATGAAGTAAAATTTCCAAATAATATTGAAATTGTTGCATACCATATGGTGCAATGTGGTAATGCTAAATGATAAACTTTCTATAAACAGTGGGGTGGGGAGAGTAACTATTCCTATGAAATGATATTCCGAGACAACGATTTTAGAATGAAGTATGCATTAAAAAAAGACAGAACCAAATTTGGCGTGATATTCAAACATAACATTGGTCTGAACAAAGTGAACAATGATTTGAAAAGGGTACAACGTTAACAGATAATTTTTATAAAAACCAAATAGCTTAATCAGTTTATATCTTAATGCATGGCTCAGCGAAGTGCGGTGGCCTTTCTCTCAGCTCTGAGCAAATTAAGTAGCTTACAATAATTATTCTAAAAAATTAGCTGCGCAGGGCTACAGTCTTACCTCAAACTACTACTTTTCAGAAATAATATCATTTAAAATTCATATTCTCTTCGGTTCCCAGTTTGTATATCATATCCATCATTGCTGTCGTTTACAATAAATCTTTCTTCATCTAACAGATACAATCATAGGCCAACATAGCATTACTGAATACTTTCATCACCTACCAGACTTCAACTAAGAATGTATCAGACTACGCAAAGGCAAAGACCGTGCTACACCAAGACCAAAGAGTATTTAACAGTAAAATATCTTGCTCTCTCTGACGTGCACATCAGTAACTGGTTTGGAGTGGAGCCTTACATGCAAGTCAATCGTGGGAGATAAAAGGGTAAATTGAAGAAGAGTGTAAGAGGTTTTGAAACGTGGTGCTACATAAGAATGCTGAAGATCTGATCGAGTAATTAATGCAGAGGGACTCAGTCGAATAGAAAAGAATTTAGCGGCAGAAATTGAACAGAAGGGTTAGACTGATAGCGCACATCCCGAGACAGCAAGGATGCGTCTGTATTTGTGAGGGGGCAGGGGATTGTTGAGCGAGTCTGTCTAGGTAATTGAAGATGGTTTGGGAACGGATAGAAAGTAAATAGACCAAAGCAACTATTTCAGAATTTACCTTATACGATTTAGGGAAATAGCTGAAAACGTAAATCTGAAAATGAATCCAAATGCGACGGGCGATACACAGTTCCCGACATACCTAACAAATTTCAACGTCCCGTTGATGCTAAGATCATTAGAGACGGAGCTACCTACGACTCAGCCTCCCTCATGTATGGTGGGGATGGAAAATTGCTATTCACGATACCGTATTTGACACGACCATCTTGTACGACAACAGCATTCCGTTAACATTACGAACGAGCACAATTACAAACAGGTGTAAATGTTAGGAACAAAGGTAGTGAAAAACGATCTCAAAAACCATGAGATATTAAGCTCCTTACGATCGATACATGACGCCCTGAATAACTCACCAGACTTCAGTTAATACGTAAAACCAACAAAGTAGCGCAAAGATCTATTTACCAAGTTGGTAAACGTGATATGGCGAGGAAGTAGGGAACTCTTCCTATAAACACGTTCTGACATCACAAACAAAAATGCAATATTTTTTGTACAGTCTATTCATTAGTACTTTGGTGTTAATATTTTAGGAACCGAGGCACCATCTGCAACACTAGTAAAGCGTGTGTCTCCGTCACCATGTGCGTTTCATGTTGTTCGATAGAAACGTCGCTACCAATTGGAAACATATACTGCCTTCAAAATTTTATTTTCTTGCCGTCTGTGGAAGGGCATAAAAACCAGTACCTAAGTTAATGTTACAAATATTTTTGGAAAGAACACATCCTTGCGCATAGACCACAGCTGAGACGGGTGGGTATAATGATATGCTATACAGGAAACAATACACGTCATTTGAAGAACATTTTGGAGAATGAAATTACGTGAATATTGTAACTGTGACTCGCAGAAAGATGTTTGAATGGCGTAAAAATATTAAATCATCTGATCTTTTCAGCGCTATGGTACTTCCGAAACAATACGGTTGTTTAATTAAAACATCGTCAGTGGTAGGGTTTTCTCATTATTTTCTTGTTTACAGTGCGGATGTGGTGCATACAGTTTCACTAGAAATAATTAACAGTTCTGAGACAATACTGAGGGCGGACGAATATAGGAGTACTGGAAGAAGTTTTTTCTGACGACGTGCAGCACAGTGAAGACATGTGTTATAATAGGAAATAACAGTGTATGGTAATTACTGGTGTCGTAATATAACCGAGGAAGTAAGTGATAAGGCAAAAGAAATGAGTATAGGTACCTCTTATTTAAATAAATCTTTTGCCTGGAAACCTGCCTCAAGAGAGGATCGATGCACGCCATTGCAGATCAACTCAGTTTTACGTAACAGAGACTGATATTTTTTTATATTTTTTTCTTTTTTTTTACAGGAGTTGCAGCTTAGTCCTTCAGACGATTAGGACAACTTGGGGACGTCAGCGTTGTTTGTACGCCGCAGAATCTATGAATATTTTTTTTACAGTCAGATTAGATTCATTAACGCTGTCAGATTCAATGATATGGACACAAATTCCGTTGCGGATAACCATTAACACTTAACGAACTGATACCAGTATGCATACTATTGGCTTATCATATTATAATGCACAGTTATAACGAAAGGGTACGTTACAAAAGTAAATCAGGAACGCATGAAGATAGCAATCAGTCAGCTATCCCATATATCACACCATTTGGACGACGCTGCTTGGCTGAATACCAGAGAACATTTCAAAATAATCATCGTCGTGAAAGGCTAAAATCACAGGTGACAAATACATAAAACGTCTCACAGGTGATCTGGATGTCACAGAACCACACACATTTGTTTATTTAATAAATACTGCTTGTAGAAAATATGAATGATCAAACGTATGTCGCAGGTCACGAACATTTCAAAATGAACTAACCAGTGCCGCATCTCAACAATAAGTGAAAAGACAGACATCTCGTGAACAGAAATCGCATACCGCATTATACATCGCCAAGTTACAGTACGTAAACATGTATATCACAGTGATATATTGCCTAGTCGTTGAGTTTTTTTTCTTTTTTTTTCTTTTTTTTCTTTTTTTTTTTTTGGAAACAGACGACCGCGCCGAGAGTGAGCGAAATGGACCAAGGAACGAGAAGCAAATGGAGAAACTATTCCTGGTCGGTAGCCAAAATGAAGGGTGAAAAATAATCATAGCAGAAAGGAAATGTGTGCATCGCTGTATACTTCTGTTACAGTGAAGCCACCGTTTCAGAAAAGCATACGAAGTCCTAAATACGCCTCGCGAAGTAAATATAATTAACGACATTCACATTAGTTTTACGAAATATGAATGGCTCTGAGCACTAAGGGAACTCACTTCTGAGGTCATCAGTACCCTAGAACTTAGAACGACTTAAACCTAACTAAGCTAAGGACATCACGCACATCCATGCCCGAGGCAGGATTCGAACCTGCGACCGTAGCGGTCGCGCGGTTCCAGACTGTAGCGCCTAGAACCGCTCGGCCACCCCGGCCAGCTACGAAATATATTCAAAAGGTTTGACTACATCACACTGAATGACAAATTCCTTATTGACCGTAAGCACTATTTGCAACCTCGTTGAGTACTGAAGTAGTTAAATTGTGCGACTAACATTACAAGAGCTATCGAGAGTTTGAGAGCGACTGCGCTGAAAATGTTCGGTCAGACGTATCAAATGAAACGGCCGCTTGTTCCGCACCGATAACAACGAGAATCGCCGGAGAGCTCTATTGCGCGAAACGAGCGGAACAGAACGCGGGGGCAGGAGGGTACGACAACGCGGATTTAATTAAACAAAATTCTCGCTTTGATGGGATGCTAACGCGCTGTCAGGAGCCACAACGAGTCGCGCAAGCAAAGGTGTACGTCGCCGCGGTAACAGCAGCGTACCGCAGTGTGTGTGTGTGTGTGTGTGTGTGTGTGTGTGTGTGTCGTGCAGACCTCCCGCAGTGGCTGCAGACAGGCTTGCCAGAACAAAGGCGCTTCGTTAGGGGCCGGGTCGACCTCCGCGGTGCACGGGCCAAAAAAGAATTATTACGCACTTTAAATATTGTGTTAGCCGGAGACGGCGTGGGCGGCGAGGGGCGTGGTCGAGCGCTGGCGCGTGGGCGCCACGGGTCAGCCGTGGCGTGGCCTGAGGTAGCGCGCCGGCTCACACACCTCACTGCTGGCTGGGCCGCCGCATTGCTCCCTCTTACCAACAGCGCCTTCCTCTCCCGTCCCTAGAGTTGAACGTCTCGCAGGACGGTTAGTAGGCAGGTTACCTAACCCTTACGTAACTAAAGTAGATGGAAGCTGCGTAACCCACTCGTGAAACTTGTGGCGGGGTAGAGGACTTCCCTTCGTACCTGGCTGGTGCCTGAGCTTCGGAAGTCGACATGGAGCTCAGAGCTTGCGCAAAATAACGTTGCACCGGCGCAAAATCACATCCGCTTCCTGTTGTTCCGAAGGTGCGGCAGCCTCAGTTGTCTACTTGCTGCCGACCTGAACACTTTTAGCGTTCATGTTGTTGTCTCTTTGCTACACTGCATGCCTCCACTGTCTACATATTCGGATGAGGTGCGGATCTGAATGGGGCGATACGAAATGTGGTGCGGCACACGATGCGACTCTTGGTAAAATGCAGGAGTAACATGCACTGGTGGAGCATGCAGAAGGCCGGCCGCTGTGGCCAAGCGGTTCTAGGCGCTTGTCTGGAACCGTGCGACCGCTACGATCGCAGGTTCGAATCCTGCCTCGGGCATTGTGTGTGATGTCCTTCGGTTAGTTAGGTTTAAGTAGTTCTAAGTTCTAGGGGACTGATGACCTTCGATCTTAAGTCCCATTGAGCATGCAGGAACGTTGTGAAAGTAACTTAAAACTGGTTCACTCTGGGACAATAGCAACACAACATCGCACGATTCTCCGTCGTACCACCGACGGAATGCTGGTTGCACCACGCAACTGCATCGTTACATACACGTGGAGGAAGTTTCAGGTCACCTGACATGCTTAAACCAAAATGTTTTAACTAGGAAAACCAATGCTACATCCGTCTCTGTAGCTAGTTTCTCAACAAAATTTTTACTTTTCGTGTAAAAAATCTAAAAAAAAGGGGGGGGAGAGTTCAAATGGCTCTGAGCACTATGGGACTTAACATCTGAGGTCATCAGTCCCGTAGAACTCAGAACCACTTAAACCTAACTAATCGAAGGATATCACGCACATCAATGCCCGAGGCAGCATTCGAACCTGCGATCGTAGCGGTCGCACGGTTCTAGACTGTAGCGCCTAGAACCGCTCGACCACAGCGGCCGGCCTTCCGCATGCTCCTGCATTTTACCACGAGTCCATGAAATAAAACCCGACACATCCAAGCCCGACGCAGGATTCGAACCTGCGACCGTAGCAGTCGCGCGGTTCCGGACTGAAGCGCATAGAACCGCTAGGTCACAGCGGCCGGCCAAAAATCTGAAAACCACTATTTTGGGATTCCTGCATGTTCTCCGCTCTGCTCATTCGATTTTGAGGAAACTAAATGATTGTTTTACGTCTTATAATCTGATATAACTGCTTGATAACGAAATGTTTTTCTTTTCGCAGTTGCCCATAGCTATAGTGATAGCCGTAATTAAGTAAAACGCATGGCATATTTATAAAACTTAGAATGATACGTACAAAATCTACTCGCATCTAACATACCAAAACTGTTTGTAACGCTGGGAAGAGAGTAATACCCTCTTCGAGAGTAATATGTGACATACTTGGAAGTTGGCTGCAACGACACTGGCAGCGAGGTCCGAAATGTGAGACAGTTGCCACCTGCTGCATATTGTTGCTTGTGTTGCTGTCCTGTGGGAACAGGAGTGTCGCACAGATAACTGTTGCAGCGTGCGATCTTTATTACAACGCGTCTTACCACATAGCGGATCGCTTCAGAGATAACTGTGCCTAAGTGTAGGGAAAGTTCAGCATGATCAGCCACGTGTAATTATATTCAATGCAATTAATTTTTGTCAGACGACACAAACGAGGAAGCATAAATTCCATTAAAACCCTGCTATACAGTGTTGCAGAAACTGCTAGCTGTTCCAGTCGCACAATAAACAGAATAAACGATAAGTACAAGTACTTTCCAAAACTTCACTGTAGCGAGACATGGGAGCAGCAGAAGAAAATTTTATTTGTAGATAGTATTCGCGAACAGGTTGTTGTGGGGGTAAAATATTGTCCATTACACTACATTTTTACTCCCTTTTCGTTTTACGAGATTTCGTTCTGGCTGTGTATGGCCGATCTTGTTTCACTTTGGATGATCTCTTATTTCTACAACTATTCCTTTTTTTGAACACTAGTAAAATCCTGTTGACTTTGGACAAGTATATTTTTCGATTTATTGGTCATACTGACCAATGCGATTGCTGGTACTACGATAGCTTTCTTACCCCTTACCCTATCTTATGAGTTATGCGCGCACAATCGAGGTACAGTCCGTAGCAATCGTTTCGTAGGCAACCCGCTAGACGTTTCCTGAGAGTACCTGCCAGAACAAGGCAAAAACGAGGCATTCCTGCGAAAATCTGGATCGGTCGGTGGTCGTTTGCATAGATCAGCGTCATTAAGTAGTGGAGTATATTGGATGATTCAGCTACAACTTACACGGGTTTTATTTCGTGGACAACATTTTTGGCAAATGACATGGGCACCTAATTCTCTTCCGTGTTTTGTCAACTTTATCACCGTAAAGCGACTTTTTTTCAATGCAACCATGTACTACTTTTGGAACTAAGTACTTCCTTAACGCCATTCATAACTCTTGAAAGGACGAGTATAATGATATAACGCTCGTTAACGTTGGCGTTGAGACCTTCCGCAAAAGTACGGAAAGAAATACACCGATGAGCCGCAACAATATGATCTGTGGTCGCTAAAAGCCGGAATGTCGCCCGGTGGCGTTGTAGGTGCCTGATTGGGTCAGTAAAGTGTGTAAGCGGAGCAGAGAAGAATGGTTTACCCAGTTAATTGTTGGGCAAGGTAAGCAAGAATTCTGAGTGGTAGTGTCTGGTAGCCCAGAAAATGAATTTAAAATTCAAGTAAGATATTTATTTGAATCCAGAAACTCGTTGCAAGGAAATCTGACAGGTTATAACAACCAAATAGCGCAACAGATAAAATTATATACCTTTTGCAAAATTAAAAAAAAGCATGACAATAAGTTGACTTATTTACACCAAATCTGATATGATAGCACAACAAACCTTAAAGTAAAAACGCCTCTCAACTTCTTGTGACTTAACTTTAATCTTAATTGAATCAAAGTTTATACTCACTGTATTAAAAATCTAAAGAGCCTACTGAGTCTGAAGAGTCACGTAACGAGAAGGTAAAGAAATTGTTTCTTTTTGACAAGGATTACAGCTAATAAACTGACATCTGACAAATATAAGATAAGCATTTCTGCGAGTAATACATCTTTTCAAGTGAAATAATTGTAGGCGATTTACTTTCGACAGAGATTCTTCCGCCACCGCACGGGCCAGCGAAACACAGTACCGGGAACAGCAGAGTGACACTTACAAACAATACTGAGAACCGTTCTTGACGGCAGAACACACCAACTACGATAGTAAATATGCAGTCAAGTTCTCTGTGATAATGAAACTAAAAACAATTGGAAATACCTTTAGCTGAATCAAGTGCAATTAGTGTAGTTCCGTGAAGTGTAGAGTGAAATTTTAGAAAAAGCACTCCAACGGACAACAGAACATGACCACAAAACATAAGTGAGCGTACATAAGCGTAGCTTGAGTTTCTTTCAGCTTAAACGGTAATACCAACAGCTCGCAGAGAAGGGGCAGGTCAATTACCTGCAAACGCAACCGGCGTGTGGCTATAATCGGAGCACGTCCAGAAGCTAACTAGTTGCCAGATGGGACAGTGTTCAATGTTTTCAAATGCCAGTAGGAACGACCGGCTCTGATGCAGTTGTAGTCCTAGCGTTTAACATGGTGCTTATGCCAGCAACGAATCAACTCCAAAACGAACAGGGAATGTAAAACAGAAAACAAAATTTCTTCTCACGACTGGAAATCCATGTGCCATTGGTCACTGGTTAGACACGTGTTGCTGTGTCTAGCCTTACTAACTTCAGAGCCTCCTCCTGGCGGCAGACACAAACACTTATCCCATAGGCTCGGTCGCACTGCCCTCCTGAGGCCGGAGAGACAGCGCGCGAAACACGCAATCCAAAAATCTTTGGTACTGGAACTTCCGCTTTGAAAATTAAGAATGACAGTTCTGGATAAATTCTTACGTTATTTGATACAGAAACAGGTGAGTAAAACTCAACGTACTCAGACAGTTTTCTCTTTACTTATTCTGATCATCACTAAACTGACACACAATATTTTAGCACAACGCAATCTGACTTTCAATAGTCCCTACAAAAGATTGGCCCTGACTCACAATAACCTATACCTTTTATGAATCACTTACCTCACAAAAATCTTCGTTACTCGAACTACTGCAATACAGCGAACGCCAATACTGCCACCTAAATAAAATATTTTAACTACTGAAGGTACTAACTACTGATAGGTATAGTTAGCAAATGAAAGATTCTGATACAGAACAAACAATGTATTTACGTTAATAGTGTTAAAAAGTCATAAATATATATTCTTAATATACATAAAAATTCTTGACATACACTCCTGGAAATGGAAAAAAGAACACATTGACACCGGTGTGTCAGACCCACCATACTTGCTCCGGACACTGCGAGAGGGCTGTACAAGCAACGATCACACGCACGGCACAGCGGACACACCAGGAACCGCGGTGTTGGCCGTCGAATGGCGCTAGCTGCGCAGCATTTGTGCACCGCCGCCGTCAGTGTCAGCCAGTTTGCCGTGGCATACGGAGCTCCATCGCAGTCTTTTAACACTGGTAGCATGCCGCGACAGCGTGGACGTGAACCGTATGTGCAGTTGACGGACTTTGAGCGAGGGCGTATAGTGGGCATGCGGGAGGCCGGGTGGACGTACCGCCGAATTGCTCAACACGTGGGGCGTGAGGTCTCCACAGTACATCGATGTTGTCGCCAGTGGTCGGCGGAAGGTGCACGTGCCCGTCGACCTCGGACCGGACCGCAGCGACGCACGGATGCACGCCAAGACCGTAGGATCCTACGCAGTGCCGTAGGGGACCGCACCGCCACTTCCCAGCAAATTAGGGACACTGTTGCTCCTGGGGTATCGGCGAGGACCATTCGCAACCGTCTCCATGAAGCTGGGCTACGGTCCCGCACACCGTTAGGCCGTCTTCCGCTCACGCCCCAACATCGTGCAGCCCGCCTCCAGTGGTGTCGCGACAGGCGTGAATGGAGGGACGAATGGAGACGTGTCGTCTTCAACGATGAGAGTCGCTTCTGCCTTGGTGCCAATGATGGTCGTACGCGTGTTTGGCGCCGTGCAGGTGAGCGCCACAATCAGGACTGCATACGACCGAGGCACACAGGGCCAACACGCGGCATCATGGTGTGGGGAGCGATCTCCTTCACTGGCCGTACACCACTGGTGATCGTCGAGGGGACACTGAATAGTGCACGGTACATCCAAACCGTCATCGAACCCATTGTTCTACCATTCCTAGACCGGCAAGGGAACTTGCTGTTCCAACAGGACAATGCACGTCCGCATGTATCCCGTGCCACCCAACGTGCTCTAGAAGGTGTAAGTCAACTACCCTGGCCAGCAAGATCTCCTGATCTGTCCCCCATTGAGCATGTTTGGGACTGGATGAAGCGTCGTCTCACGCGGTCTGCACGTCCAGCACGAACGCTGGTCCAACTGAGGCGCCAGGTGGAAATAGCATGGCAAGCCGTTCCAAAGGACTACATCCAGCATCTCTATGATCGTCTCCATGGGAGAATAGCAGCCTGCATTACTGCGAAAGGTGGATATACACCGTACTAGTGCCGACATTGTGCATGCTCTGTTGCCTGTGTCTATGTGCCTGTGGTACTGTCAGTGTGATCATGTGATGTATATGACCCCAGGAATGTGTCAATAAAGTTTCCCCTTCCTGGGACAATGAATTCACGGTGTTCTTATTTCAATTTCCAGGAGTGTATATTTGGACAAATTGCCTTTTTCTGACGGGTACACGTCCAGATCGTCCGCTCATAGCATCCTCTCAAAACTCTGGCATCTCTCTTCCCCCCCCCCCCCCCCCCCCCCACATCCACCACTGCTGGCGGCTCACCTCCAACTGCCCAACGCTACGCGCTGTTCAGATCCAACTGCCCACCAACACTACACTAGCGAATATTCCAACAATGAGTCCAACCAGGCACAGACTGCACACAGCACAGTCAGCGATTTTCATACAGAGCACTACGTGGCGTTACCAACATAAAAACCTCAACAGCCTACTTACAGTACGAAGAGATCGGTTTTACTTTGATACAACGGGATCGATCCCAGCCGACCACGGTTCAGATGGGAAATCATTTTAGCAAGTGTACAGGTTGCAAATGGGGAAATTCACTAAAATAAGAGACTTTGATACGGAGCAAACAGCCGGCCTCGGTGGCCGTGCGGTTCTAGCCGCTTCAGTCCGGAACCGCGTGCCTGCTACGGTCGCAGGTTCGAATCCTGCCTCGGGCGTGGATGTGTGTGATGTGCTTAGGTTAGCTAGGTTTCAGTAGTTCTACGTTCTAGGGGACTGATGACCTCAGATGTTACGTCCCATAGTGCTCAGAGCCATTTGAAGCATTTTGAACGGTGCAAACCGCTATGACCCAGCGTCTGGGAGCGAGCATCTCGGGAACGGAGTTGCTCATAGGCTCTTCGAGTGCTGCTGCCGTGAGCATCTATGGAAAGTGGTTGCGGGACGGTGAAACATGAGTAGGTGACAGGGTGTTGGGAGTCCGTGCCTTACGTGGAGGCGGAGGCTCGTTTGCTGTGTAAAGCAGGATCTGCGGCGGCACAAGTGTTTCAAACCACACTGTTGAGCATGTGTCGTTCAACATGTGCCTCTGACACAGGGACATCATCAGCTACAGCTGCTGGGAGCATGCGGTCATTGGAAACTTGTCGCCAGGTCACTTGCGTTACATTTCTTCTTACACCAGCTTGACGGTCGTGTGGAGGTACGCCGTCGTCCATCTGAGCGGCTGCTCGAAACACGCACCGTGCCACCGACGGAGACTGGCGGGAGCAGTATACTGCAATGGCGAACATCCACGTGGGCTTCCATCGGACGTGTGGTAGCAGTGTACCGAACCATGACGCCTCTGACGACTAAAGCTTTATCGCGCACCACATGCATAGCTGCTTGATGTCTTCCCCGACAGCGACACCTTCCAGCAGGATGATTTTCCACGTCTCAAGGCCAGAATCGTGCTGTAGCGCTTCAAAGAAGCACAATTGTGAACTCACTCATTTCTTAGCTACCAGATTCGCCTGATCTGAACGCAATGGAATACGTCTGAAACGCTACTGGGCGGCAGCTCCGTAACCGCAAACTGCCGACTTGTAATTTACGGGAGCTACGGGAGCTGTTAGTAGACACCGTGTACCACATCGAAAACCCACTAAAGACTTTCCGAATCCCTGCCACCCAGAATCGCTAATGTACTGCGTTCCAGAATTGTATCAGAGCGTTATTTAAGCAGATGGTCATGTTGTTTTGGGACACGAATGTGCGTTAAAGCTGAAAGAAAAGACGTCCAGAAGGGGTTTTGTGGTGCAAACACCGCTTAGTGTAACTCTCATGTTAGCCTTTGCGGTAATATACAGCAGGAAGATAGTTCTACGTTAGCAAGATGAAACATGTTCCTCTTAGACTATTTTATACGACACAGAAACTGGGTCAGCTATGATTTTATAAATGAAACAATGTGTTACCTTATAACGTGTCGGGAGAGGCTTAGGAAAACGATTTCATTTATACACATTGTGATCAAAAGTACCCGGACACCCCCAAAAACATACGTTTTTCATATTACATGCACTTTGGTGCCATTTACTGCCAGGTACTCCATACCAACGACGTCAGTAGTCATTAGACATCGTGGGAGAACAGAATGGGGCGCTCCGCGAAACTCACGGATTTCGAACGTGATCAGGTGATCGGGTGTTACTTGTGTCATACGTCTGAACACGAGATTTCCACACTCCTAACCATCCCTAGGTCCACTGTTTCCGATGTGATAGTGAAGTGGAAACCTGAAGGGACACCCACAGCACAAAAGCGTACAGGACAACGTCGTCTGTTGACAGACAGAGATCGCCGACAGTTGAAGAGGGTCGTTATGTGTAATAGGCAGCCATCTATCCATACCATCACACAGGACTTCCAAACTGCATCAGGATCCACTGAAAGTACTATTGCAAGTAGGCAGGGAGGGAGAGAATTTGGAATTCATTGTCGAGCGGCTGCTCATACGCCACAAATCACGCCGGTAAATACCAAACGACGCCTCGCTTGGTGTATGGTGCGTAAACATTGGACGATTTATCAGTGGAAAAACGTCGTGTGGAGTGACAAATCACGGTACACAATGTGGCGATCCGATGGCAGGGTCTGGGTATGGCGAATGCCCGGTGAACGTCATCTGCCAGGTGTATAGTGCCAACAGTAATATTCGGAGGCGGTGGTGTTATGGTGTGATTGTGCTTTTCATGGAGGGTGCTTGTGCCCCTTGTTGCCTTCCGTGGCACTATCACAACACAGGCATACACTGATGTTTGAAGCACCTTCTCGCTTCCCACTGTTGAAGAGCAATTCGGGATTGGCGATTGCATCTTTCAACACGATCGAGCATCTGTTCATAATACACGGCCTGTGGCGGAGTGGTTACACGACAATAAAATCACTGTAATGAACTGTCCTAGACAGAGTCCTCACCTGAATCCTATAGCACACCTTTGGGATGTTTTGGAACGCCGATTTCGTGTCAGGCCTCACCGACTGGCATCGATACCTCTCCTCAATGCAGCACTTCGTGAAGAATGGGCTGTCATCGCCCAAGAAGCGTTCCAGCACCTGATTGAACGTATGCCTCTGAAAGTGGAAGCTGTCATCAAGGCTTTGTGTGGGCCAACAGCATATTGAATTCCAGCATTACCGATGGAGGTTGCCACGAACTTTTAAGTCATTTTCAGCCAGGTGTCCGGGTACTTTTGATCACACAATGTATGTGACGCTATGGTTTGCAGACAGCAACATTCCTGAAATGGACTGGCCTGCTCGGAGTCCTGATCTGAATCCAATCGAACACCTTTGGGATAAATTTGAAAGTAGACTTGGCTCCCGATCGCAGCGTCCTACATTGCTACCTTCTCTGGTTTCGGCTCTTGAAAAAGAATCGGCTGCCATTCGTTCACAAACATTCCTCTTCCTCGCTGAACGTGTCCCTAGCAGAGTTCAAGTCATCACAAAGGCGAAGGGTGGACACAGCCACTTTCATGTCCACCTATATTTGTCAGGATACTTTTGATCAGACTGTGTATGTAGAATTAATACCAAGGCGCAGTTTTAGGTTTTCTACTAAATTTACCATAACTATTTCAGTTTTATTTATAGCATAATGGTAGTTGGAAGCTACTTCTGGTATAGTCCTCGTAGTTCCGATTTCTTTCTCGTCTCGATTACCCCGTTTTACCTTGCTTCCCAGATAAAAGAATTCATTCACTTGTAGCACTGCTGAATCGTCCACACTTTGATGTATCAACAGTCGTTACTCACCTTTCTACTACTGATCATGATAGTCAGTGCTAAGTATACCGTCTATTCCTTTCAACAGATCCGTAAAATGTGAGAATCGATGTGTTTGAGACGTAGTGCTATAGAAAAATGGTCAAAATTAGATACACAGTTAAGAAATGAGGACATTCCTCAGAGGATCCGCGAGGAGAACAACAGGTGGATAATATTAACAAGACGTAGCGACAGAACGATAAGACAAGTGTTTAAGGCATCAGGTAATAAGTTCCGTAGTACAGGAAGAGGCTGTAGTGGTTAGACTGTAGTGGAAAACGGTGATTGGAATACGGGTATATCCAACAAATAATTGAAGATGTTGGATGCAACTGCAACTCTGAGCTGAAGCGGTTGGTACAGGGAAGAAATTGGTGACGGGCTGAATCAAATCTGTCAGAAGACTAATGATTAGAGACAAGACATCTTCGTAAGTCTTCGTTGTATCAAACCAAAAGGTGCGAACCTTAGGTTAGCACTGGTATCTCTTCGCCTTTTTTGAGCTTCATAAGCCCTGTCTACTGAAGTACGGTTTCAATTTCTTATGGAGCGACCGCCCACATAGTTGTCTACAGATCGTGCACTGTCCTTACGCAAAAGTCCTAGCATTAGTGTGTACGTGGCTGACGATGGAATGAATAAATTTGGAATCTAGTTGCGTTAATGAAGTCATTTCAGTTGTGTCGGAGCCAGTTTAATGAAAATATATTTCAATCCGTAAGTATAAATATTGATTGCCAGAGAACGTGACCTCTGTTACAGCGGCGGGTGGTGAATTTATGGAATGCAGTAGACCGGGCAGTCTTTAGAAGGGAACAAAACACAGGTGAAGGCCTGTGTGATTATTAAAGGCTGTCTTCCCCTACTCAGACGGCTTATATAGGTAACAACGAGCTGCCGCTGTGTATACCTCCGTTTTTTTTGTCTCTGACACTTCCAGCGGAGGACTGCCAATGACGGTTTAGGTCCGCTTCGACCGCCACCTGTTCGCTCACATCGGCACGCGCCGTCTGGAATGCAGAGATCTTCGTGCCGTGCATAGCTCCGCCTGCAGCGGCTAAGCATGCATACTACTTGTACAGGTATGACGCACGCTCTCCAGTGGCTATCCGTAGGCATCTGCGTGGAGGTCCATCTGCTCATCGTCATTGCCACAACATACCAATCAGACGACGAGCGACTGAGGTATTCAGTGAAGCACTGCCCAGGACGAGCTGGGATTGTGCATTTGGTCCTTAAGGAGAAAAAAACTGGCCGTGGCGTTTTCAAAGCAACCACGTCACCTTTACTTTAATGAGACTAATGGCATCTCAGTTCCTCAGACGATAAGCACGGACTACCGTTGGAGCTTCAGGGGTTCTCATGGTAATGATCTGTAATAACCTCAAGCGTATTTGGCACCATGATTACCGTTTCTTCAAACGACATTTAGTGTGGACAGCAAGTGGTATGTTACCGGAACAGATGGAAGATGCTGCACTGTATTCAGCTACTCGTTCACTTCGTCTGACATTCATCGTTCGGTAGCGGACAATTCTACTTAGAAGACGGAACCTTCCATGAAAGGGCAAGGAATGACCTGTCTTCAGATGGCCCGAACCTAGCTGGAGTCACGCAAAGTTCGGTGCTCGGTTTAGTGCTATATGCAATTTGCGCAGCAGACTTGCTAATCTGCCCACAGTGGAACTTGCTCTCTACGGTCGACGACACGGCGCCATTTACACTCAGCTTTAGTGTCCAGCTAATGGTGGTCTACAATGTTCTAGTGCCATGGGGCTCGACCAGCAATACAGTTGTGAGGCAAGTGCTAAGCTAAGTGGCGAGTCAGCCGGTCGCCGTGGGCTTGAGGCTGATACAGATCCTGGATGGAGCTGTGTAATGATAAACCACGGTCCAGTACCACTGTCAACAGGCTATCGTGTAGCGTCGAGCCAACAGGTCGAAGCAGGTAAGAGAGAAGACGGTGGTGCGTTAGCCCCAGCATTTCCCGCCACTAAACCCAACGTCCACTCTCAAACATGATCTTGGGAGTTGTTCTGTACAATATGCTACAGCGCTCACTTTTGGACTACGGAACTGTTGTGTGGTGAAAGACGGCCGATGACTGTATCAGCCACCCTATGAGTGTGCAAAATCATCGACCTCTCAAACTTGCCTTTCATCTTCCTTGGGTTTTTCCTACAGAGGAGCTATCAGTTGACCGGAATACATTCCCTCCCGACAGGTACAAGCTATCGGACATCGACTCACACACTCTCTCTCTCTCTCTCTCTCTCTCTCTCTCTCTCTCTGTCTGTATATGGTAACAATAGCACTGGCTGGTATATCTACAGGGTGCGGAAAATCAATCTGACCTAGAATGTAGGTCAGGAAGACAACATTAAACAAACGAATTTAAGCGTGGGAACTACGAGTCGCAGCTGCATATTTTCGGCGTTACAGGAACGTAATTGAAATCTGAAATATCGAATTCTTTACTGAAAATTAAATTTAATTCACAGAAAATGTATATGTGAACAAAATGTTTGGACTAATCAGTCGTCACGATGAGAATAAGAAAAACTTAAAGCAACACATACACATGTACCGTCCTTACCTAATGAACTATGGAGCACTATTTTTAGAAACGAAAAAACTCATACGTCCATGTTTCATGTTTCGGCATGTGTTTGGGGTGGCCAAGATGATGGGAACAACCAAAAAGGTCAACGTAAATGAAAAAAGGAGTATGCTTTTGTACACGGACTTGCTACCACTTAATTAACGTAAGTACGTCGTAGCGAATGTTCATACTGACCAGGGTTACGAATAACTTAAATTGGAACGATCACGTTGATAATGTTGTGGGGGAAAGCAAACCTAAGACTGCGATTTATTGACAAAACACTTAGAAAATGCAACAGAGACTGCTTGCACTGCCGGCCACTGTGGTCGAGTGGTTCTAGGCGCTTCAGTCCGGAACCACGCGGCTGCTACGGTCGCAGGTTCGAATCCTGCCTCGGGCATGGATGTGTGTGATGTCCTTAGGTTAGTTAGGTTTAAGTAGTTCTAAGTCTAGGGGACTGATGACCTCAGGTGTTAAGTCCCATAGTGCTTAGAGCCATTCGAACTGCTTACACTACGCTTGTACATTTCCGTACGGTGTGGGATCTGCATTAGGTAGGATTTATGTTCAAAGACGTGCAGTTCGTTTTGTACTATCGCGAAATAGGGAGAGAGTGCCACGGATGTGACACACGAATTGGGGTGGGAACCATTAAAACACGGGCGTTTATTGCTATGGGAAGACCCTCTCATGAAATTTCAATCACCTACTTTCTTCTCAGGGTGTGAAAATATTTTGTTGACGCCTACCCACATATGGAGAAATGACCGTCATAATAAAATAAGTCAGAGCTCGCTCGGAAGGATCTGAGTGTTCGTTTTTCCCGTGCACTGTTAGAGAGTGGAACGGTAGAGAAGCAGCTTAAAGGTGGTTCTATCAACCCTCTGTCAGGCAGTTAATTGTGAATTGTAGAGTAATCATATACATGTTTTCACGTTGGTGTAACACCGCAAATATTCAACTGCGACTCCTAGTTGCTATAGTCAAATTCCTTCGTTTGATGCTGTCTTTCTACACTTTTGGCCGAATTGTTTTTCCGCACTTCGTATATTTCTTTATGGTATTTCCTCTTATTTCTCCTTACATATATTCTTTGCGCTTACATAATTTGAGTGCCACGGGCCTTTGTTGTGCGTTCTCTTCCTCAGCGCAAAAAAGCCTAACGAAAGCAGGACGTGCCGGAGAGGTATATACAGAGTGGTCCACTAATCGTGACCGGGCCAAATGTCTCACAAAATAAGCATCAAACGAAAAAAATACAAAGAACGAAACTTGTCTACCTTGAAGGGGGAAACCAGATGGCGCCATGGTTGGCCCGCTAGATGGCGCTGCCATAGGTCAAACGGATATCGACTGCCTTTTTTAAAATAGGAACCCCTATTTTTTATTACATATTCGTGTAGGACGCAAAGAAATATGAATATTTTGCTTGGACCACTTTTTTCGCTTTGTGATATATGGCGTTGTAATAGTCACAAACACTTGGCTCACAATGTTAGACGAACAGTTGGTAACAGGTAGGTTATTTAAATTAAAATACAGAACGTAGGTACGTTTGAACATTTTATTTCGATTGTTCCAACGTGATACATGTACCTTTGTGAACTTACCATTTCTGAGAACGCATGGTGTTACAGCGTGATTACCTGCAAATACCACATTAATGCAACAAATGCTCAAAATTATGTCCGTCAACCTCAATGCATTTGGCAATACGTGTAACGACATTCGTCTCAACAGCGAGTAGTTCACCTTCCGTAATGTTCGCACATGCATTGACAATGCGCTGACGCATGTTGTCAGGCGTTATCGGTGGATCACGATAGCAAATATCCTTCAACTTTCCCCACAGAAAGAAATCCGGGGACGTCAGGTCTGGTGAACGTGCGGGACATGGTATGGTGCTTCGACGATCAATCCAACTGTCATTAAACATGCTATTCAATATCGCTTCAACCGCACGCGACCTATGTGCCGGACATCCATCATGTTGGAAGTAAATCGCCATTCTGTAAGGCACTGAAACATTTCGTTGTAACATCGGTAGAACATTACGTAGGAAATCAGCATATATTGCACCATTTAGATTGCCATCGATAAAATGGGGGCCAATTATCCTTCCTCCCATAATGCCGCACCATACATTAACCCGCCAAGGTCGCTGATGTTCCACTTGACGCAGCCATCGTGGATTTTCCGTTGCCCAATAGTGCATATTATGGCGGTTTACGTTACCGCTGTTGTTGAATGACGCTTCGTCGCTAAATAGAACGCGTGCAAAAAATCTGACATCATTCCGTAATTTCTCTTGTGCCCAATGGCAGAACTGTACACGACGTTCAAAGTCGTCGCCATGCAATTTCTGGTGCATATAAATATGGTACCGGTGCAATCGATGTTGTAGCATTCTCAACACCGACGTTTTTGAGATTCTGGTACTAATGTGCGGATTAGCCGCGAGAGTAGCTAGAACACCAACTCGGGCATCATCATTTGTTGCAGGTCGTGGTTGAGGTTTCACATGTGGCTGAACACTTCCTGTTTCCTTACATAACGTAACGTAATGTTGTCCAGGATACCGAGCAGCATACATAGCATTTTGATCACAATAGTAATACATCAACACGATATCGACCTTTTCCGCAACTGGTAAACGGTCCATTTTAACACAGGTAATGTATCACGAAGCAAATACCGTCCGCACTGGCGGAATGTTACGTGATACCACGTACTTACACGTTTGTGACTATTACAGCGCCATCTATCAGAAAGCGAAAAAGTGGTCCAACTGAAACATTGATATTTCTTTACGTACTACACGAGTATGTAATTTAAAAAATGGGGGTTCATATTTTAAAAAAAACGCAGTTGATATCCGTTTGAGCTATGGCAGCGCCATCTAGCGGGCCAACTGTAGCGCCATCTGATTTCCCCCTTCAAGGTAGACGAGTTTCGTTCTTTGTATTTTTTTCGTTTGATGCTTATTTCGTGAGATATTTGGCCCGGTCACTATCAACGGACTACGCTGTATATTTGGCTGGACATGTCCAGATAAAGCCGGACACCTGGCAACCGGAACAGAGACAAATCTTTCTCTTCCTAAACGTAAATGCTAATCACTAAGGCACGATACTGCTGTTCACATCTTTTGAAAGAACAAACCTGCAAGAAAGGCAGTGGCACTGGTACATGTTCCCATGGAAGCTGAACAAAATTTGCTTAATATTTTTTTATTTTGGTTCTGGACATAACATTATTTTGGGGGTCATGATAAATTGAACAACCGGAAGGGACAGCCGAGAAGCAAATCTATCAACAGAGCTACCAAGTAGGAACAGCCCGCAGGGTCAAGTCCTTGCGGAAGATCGAGAGAATAGGATTTGCCGTTAGAGAGACGGAATGGGCGGTGCGACGCCACGTCTCTCCTTCCCCTGCCCCTCGGCCGCCCCCGCCCCCGCCCCCGCCCCCGCTCGCCGCAGTCGGTCAGCCGGCGCTGGCGGCCTTTGTGCCTGCCAGTGGCGGTTCCTGCGGCCTCATTACCGACCCCGCCGCCGCCTCTGCACGGCGCTGGCCAGTCTCGCTGCTGCGCTGCGCTGACCTCCACGCCGCCGCTGCTGCTGCTGCTATCGTCCCATCGGCAGCCGCTAACAGATTCCCCCGGCCGGAGGCGAGTCGGAAAAAAAAAGTAAAGAAGCGGCGAGAGAAAAAGAAAGACGCGCCAGCACGCAAAGGGACTCGGTTAACGGGCGTGCTCGCCGCCGGACGAACTGCAGCGCCCGCTGTTTTAGCGACCAGTGGGAGAGAAATAAACCTACGCCTTCTGGTGCCGGGATAAATCGACCGCTTTATCGCCGCCGCGTTCCGAGTTTGTCCCGTAATTAGCAACCCTTCGTTCCTCGCCGCCGTGTGTTCTTTTTTCTCCTCCTCTGCCATCCCGTTCACGTGTTTTTCGTCTACTCTTGTATTGCGACTGCACGAAATGCGATGGTCACAGACGAAGTAGACGTCTCTTGCTGCGATCTCTGGTCGCAAAGTAGCGGCTTCTCGGCCTAACTCAAGTGGCGTCAACACTTATTACACCACCCCACCCCACACCACAACAGCTCCCCCGCCCCTCCCCCATACAGACTAACAAGTATCCACATCTCCATTCCGCAAGCCATCTCACGGTATGTGGCTGAGGGTACTTCTGATACCACTAATTGATTTCCTCCCTCCCCCTTTCACTGTTCCATTCGCGAATGGCATGTGGGAACAATACTGTCGGTAAACCACGACATTAGCTCTTATTTCTTGGATGTTCTCGTTGTGGTAATTTCGCAAGACGTATGTCGTCTGACTCTTCCCGGAACGTACTCTCTCGGAATTTCAACAACAAACCTTTCCGTCATGCACCACGCCTCTCTTCTAGCGTCTCTATAACACTCTCGTACTTACTAAGCGACCCCGTCACGAAAGTTTCTGCTCTTGGCTGAATTTCGTGTAGCTGCTGTTTATCCACTCTGGCAAGGACCCCTGGCCGATGAACAATACTCAACAATCTATCTAACAAGTGTGTTGTAAGCCAATTCTTTCATGGATGAATTACTTTTCCTTAGGATTATTCCTCTGAATTTCAGACTGGTATGTGCTTTTATTTCATGTGTCATTCCACTTAAGGTCGCTCCAGATGGTCACTTCCAGATATTTTACGGTAGTTACTGTTGCGAATTTCTTCTCATATGTATGTGCAATACGTTAATGTCTTCACAGGGTTATTTCGTGAGGATGTTACAAACTTTCAGTGATGATGCAGAAGTATACATGTTTCAATCTCAGTTAAGGAACCCTGCTCTGGAAACGAACAAGTCGAACGTTACAATCGAAAATCGTTCTGATACTTCTGACAGTGAAATACATGTAACGGTACTGTTTCTGGTAAGACTGTGGGGTAGGACACTTCCCGAGGTGGTAGCATGGACCAAAACAAGGAGAAAAAGTAAACACGGACTCTGAAATGAGTACGAGAAGCTATGAGTACTTCTTTACCTTTCCTGCAGTGAAACTTGTCCTCTACTGAACAAGTGCTCATAGCTCCTTGAGTATGCATTTTCGTGTCTCTGTTTAAGAGAGTATTTTTCTCATTTTGGTCCATGCAACAGCCTCGGAAAATTACCTACCATACAATCTTAACAACAATAGTACCTTTACATGTATTCGACGAGGTATCAGAACAATTTTCACTTATAGCTTTCGATTGTTCGTTTCCAGATTAGGCTCTCATAACTGTTATTGATACTGTAGCATATCGACTGTACTCAGTCAAACAGTATGTCAGATTGGGAGCCAGGCCGGCCGAAGTGGCCGTGCGGTTAAAGGCGCTGCAGTCTGGAACCGCAAGACCGCTACGGTCGCAGGTTCGAATCCTGCCTCGGGCATGGATGTTTGTGATGTCCTTAGGTTAGTTAGGTTTAACTAGTTCTAAGTTCTAGGGGACTAATGACCTTAGAAGTTGAGTCCCATAGTGCTCAGAGCCATTTGAACCATTTGGGAGCCAGCTTAACACGGTATAGTAACAGCCGATGCTCACTACACTAGCAGAACGATGGAAACCTTTCCTCACTTGACACTATGGAACTGTTTCGAGTACGTGCCTTAAGCCCTAAACGAACATAGTCTGAAGAGTATGCGTACTCAGCCATTAGTGTGCTAAGATATTCTCGTCTCAGTATCCTAGTGTATACAACCGGCCTGTGACACCTAGAGCAATATCCTGGAATGCAGTGAGGGATCTGCTGTTTAACCATGGGACGGGCAGACTGGCCCGAGGCATGGGAGCAGCCACCGCCAGGGCAGAGAGCTGCCAGCTCGCTGGAGGGCGTTCACCGTCTCCTCCGCAGTCTCACCAGCTGCACCTGCACTGTCATAGACATTGCTGACATCAGCACTTGACTGACGTGACGCTTGGTGCCAATTTGTCAGCAATGCCAGAAGTCTACAGGAAAGTAGTATATCACGAAAGTTGTGAACAAATCAATGAGGATTTGTAGAAAATAAATGCGTGGTGTAATGACAGCCACTTATCTCTCAACATCAGTAGGTGTAACCTACTACGTATAACAAGGCGAAAATCCCCATTAATGTACGAGTACAAAATAAATGCCCAGGTTTGGAAGCGGTAAATCCGTCAAATATCTGGATGTGACTACTCGACATGATCTCAAATGGAATGATCAGATTACACAAGTAACGGGCAAGGTGAACTCTAGATTGCGATTTTTGGTATAATCCTGAAGCGATGCAGTCCTTCAACAAAGGAAATAGTTTACAATACGTTAGTTCGTTCAGTCTTAGAGTATTGTTCGTCTGTATGGGACCCTTACCAGTTGCGTCTCATTCAAGAGATTGAGAAGGTCCAAACAAGAGCGGCAAGATCCGCGACGTACATTTAGCCATCTCGAGAGCGTTACAAATCTCGTAGAAAGTTTGCAGATAGACGGCGCGCTAAGAGGAAGTGGTTGCTCACTAACTTCCGAATTCTGGTCTTCGCCGAGAATGTAGAGCATATATTATTACCATCAGCTTTCAAATCGCGCAGTGACCACCATTCAAAGATAAGGGAAATTAGAGCTCGTACTGAGGCGTTCAGATAGTCGTTTTTCCCTCGCGCGACCCTCGAGTGGAACAGAGGGGGGAGATATGACTTTGGCGCGAATTGTGCCCTCCGCCACACACCGCTTGGTGGCTAGCAGAGTACATATGTAGATGTAGAAGTCAATTGTTTTGCATGAAAGGCGACTGGACGTCTCCACCAAGCTGTTCCTCGTTTACTACTGCAGACGGCCAGAATAAACAAGTTAATAAAGCAAATCTACTGTCACCCTGACATCTCATTTCACTCCTCATGGGTGACAGTCAAAGCGTCTTCTAACAATACGTTCATCCTCCTCCTTCAACCCTGAAAGTTTGTAACATAATCTCGGAATCATCCTGTATAAACACAACAATAAATCAAATATACATAGATATACTGGTACCAACGCCTGTAACTTCGATGCTCTGTTGCATCGTTGGATGATTTTCCTGGGCACCACTTCCTACCCTCATTTTCTGCATCGCATCGAACTTTGTCAGCGTAATTTCGAGACACACTGTATATATTTTAAGCAGTAATCATCTATCACATTTCCTTGGAGCACTTCTGAAATTATCTTTGCATCTTTCGATTTTGTTCCATTAAGAGCGATATACTGAGTTCTGACTGCTAGGAAGTTTTGAATCTAATAGCAAATCTTGTGACATATTCAGTGAGCTATTTTTTGTAAATGACAGTATGGGACTGTGTCAAATGCTTTGTTTTCTGTTTAGTTATGTTCACAGTTCTGCAATTTTTTTTTTTTTTTAGGAAGGATTGTCTTTAAATGTGTTTATTCACCACGATCGTAATTTTGTCCAACTGTATCATTTTCGCGTCGTATATATAACAATATAAATTTCTTAAAGACCAGTTAAACTCTAGGATGCATTGTGTTCTCAAAATATTTTATATAAACTATGTTTTTTTTTTTAAATATAGCTCTTCCTACCTCAGTGTGAAGTTTGTGAAAGCATAACTATTTTAAGTGGAAGCTATCCCCGTGTCAACCATATTTAGATATGCCTTGTGTGTAACAAGACAGGAGTCTTTCTCATTTGTACAACACGACGTAGCACTTCACTGAAACGGGAACACAATGTCAAACCAAGTGTCTAAACATGTCCTTGCGGGACTGAACGAATTCATGCTTAGGAGCTTTGTGTCTACTTACTTGTTGATAGGAATTACACATGCAGCCTCCAAATAGACAAAGTTCATTCACAAATATCAGATCCGTAAACGACAGTTGAAGAACGAAAATAAGAAATCAGTGTTGGCATCAGAATATAAAATAATTGTAGTTATAGAATCTATCATTAGCAGAGCGATGAAATAAAAAAGCAATACTTTCGTTTAACGCCTAACATTTCGGTAAATATACGTAACATAATACTGAGAAATCCCGATTAACTGCAGATTAAAAACGGGAGCAAAAATTTCAACTATACTGCAAATGTCAGACAGTTACACAAACTTCAATATATTAAACTACGCTTTATATTTTCTGTGAATAATGTTACGAATATAAATACCATTATCTCACGACTGTATCATGCAAAATCTCTCTACGTGTCATCTGACAGAAAATAAATGAACCCACTGACGATGGCGAAACATTGCCCATAAAATAAGTACACAGACAACGCGATTCAGTGAATCTGACTGGCATTGCCAGCTGCGCTCGTGCAGCCTAGTCCCACTGGTTGTGACAGACCAAGCTGAACACACAGACGCTAAACCAAACCCGCACGTCATTCTAAACCGAGCGGCCAGTTTTATGACCAAATTAACCACTCTGATGACGACGTTAGTATCTTACAACAACGAGGACGCCGAAGCTGGCCCAGGAGAAATCCCAGTCGGCCAATAATGGCAACCTACCCACTACTAACATACCCTTACAGCCATCCACTAACTGCCACTGCCGGCAGCGCAAGTCCACCAGTAGCGCTACAACCGTCCAACGTGGTTAAACTAAAAATAAAATGAGTAAGTATCCTTTTAATTTAGGAATTACGGTAGCAGCGATGTGCTGAGTCGTCTTAACTGAGCAACTTCTTCCAAAGCCTCGTTCGGTCTTCCGTTTCAACACGGGTAGGGGCGATGCGCAAGCGTAGCGGGGCGTCGCGAGGTGGCATCGGCTGCCCCGATTCGGCACAGGACACAAATGTCGTAATGCTGAAGTTAAGCGAATTCAAGTGGGGGGGGGGGGGTATTGGAGGATACGCCCTATAGTCCTGGCCTCGCCCGCATGCGATTATCACGCCTGTGGTCCCTTAGAAGAGCCCTTGAAGAGTCGACGATTCCTGTCTCACGAAGATGTGGAGCAAGCAGATACGGACTTCTTCACGCAGAAGGACACGGCGTTTCACCAAATAGCAATCTTCAACCCTGTGCGTCGCTAGGATGACTGCCTCGCTGCTCACGGGCATCTTGCCTGATTGACACAACGATTGTGGACTGTACGGCCTCCAACAGAAACTTTCTGATCGCCCCTTATACTTTGCCTCGCTTGCTCTGCGCGTAGCGTGGTTGTGTCAGTGTGTGTTAAGCACGTATCGCCAAGGCCTATGAAGAAAAACATTGGATATAGACATAAGAAAATACCGAGCGAGGTGACGCAGTGACTAGCACACTGGATTCTCATTCGGGAGGACAACGGTTCAATCCCGTGTCCGGCCATCCTGATTTAGGTTTTGCGTGATTTCCCTAAATCACTCCAGACAAATGCCGCAATGGTTCCTTCGAAAGGGCACGGCCGACTTCCTTCCCCGTCCTTTCCTAATTCGATGAGACCGATGACGTCGCTGTCTCGTCTCCAACCCCAAAAACAACCCAACAACAACATAAGAATAGAATGTATTTGTCCCTATGATAAATCATCTTATTCCCCCTAGTACTTATTTCCCTACGTCGATAGCTTGGAACTGCACTTAGTTGTGAGTACTCTATTTCATCGATTAAAAGCCTAAAAAAGGCCGGACAGGTCACAGCTGTATAAATTTGGCCGGACACGTTTGGCTGAAGCTGGACACATGGCAACTCTAGTAGCAGAGGATTCTTCCCACGGTACTTGCTGTGGCACATTTTCCCCTCTGCACTAAAGCCACTATTCTTAATCACTTTCTGTGTACTATTTCCTACGCTGTACCGTATTAATGGGTTATCTCAGTTCCGCATCTCGTCAAGCCGTGATATAAATACTAATCCTTTTCCAGAGGTGACAGTGGAACTTTCTATAACGGTCCCCAAGCAAGTGGAGGGGTTACACGTTTCTAAAAAAAAAAAAAAAAAAAAAAAAAAAAAAAAAAAAAAAAAAAAAAAAAAAAATCTAAGCTCTCTAATTTTACTTCGTAGTTATTTCGCGACCTATGCGTAGGAGGAAGCAATATATTGAAACTTCCTGGCAGATTAGATCTGTGTGCCGGACCGAGACTCTAACTCGGGACCTTTGCCTTTCGCTGGCAAGTGCTCTACCATCTGAGCTACCCAAGCACGACTCACGCCCCGTCGTCACAGCTTATTTCTGCCAGTACCTCCAAACTTGGAAGGTAGGCGACGAGGTACTGGCAGAAATAAAGCTGTGAGGACGGGGCGTGAGTCGTGCTTGGGTAGCTCAGATGGTAGAGCACTTGCCAGCGAAAGGGAAAGGTCCCGAGTTCGAGTCTCGGTCCGGCACACAGTTTTAATCTGCCCGGAACTTTCATATCAGCGCACACTCCGCTGCAGAGTGAAATTCTCATTCAGCAATATATTGGTTGGCTGTTCCAGTAAAGTAGGCTCTCGGAATATTTGCAGTTAGTCACACTGTGACGGGGAACGCCTCTCCTGTAACGTCTGCCACTGAAGTTGGCCGAGTGCGAGTGCAGCAGAGACCCCGCGCGCCACCAGTGGGAACCTGCAGCAGGAACTCCGTGCAGGGAACAGGTTTGGGCAGAGCTGCGCCCATGGGCGACCCCGGCCCACAAATTCGCGGCGCCGCCGGCCCACGCTGCTCCGCACCTCCTCCCACCTGGCGCCATTGCCGAACAGCCAGCTCAGCTCCCACGGCACCGAACCACAGAGGCGGGGCCCGACATTGGGCTACGCCAGAGTCTGACAGGAGACCTACGAACGAGAAATCTTGGTTGTGGTCACCGATCTGTGGCGTAGCCCGATGTCTAGGTCAGATTCTAAGCCGACTATTCCGTTGTGAATTGGCGGAGCCACCAAATGAAGCGAAATGAAGGCTCTGGTAACAGACTGACACGTAACGTAACCCAACGGTCCCTTGCTGTGGCTTGCTGTCGCTCAACACGTCACCAAGCCCAATACATTGTACGATACACGCTGGCGTTGAAACACCTTCCAATTTTCTCGGAATGGATAAATAACGCGCTTGTATGACAGTAATATCGCAAATTGGGTCCGCTCTGATGCAAAACACCTTGTTATTCGTTTATTTCTTTATTATCCCAAACTAGTTTCGGCGACAAATATCACCATCATCAGTGTTTTTTTTTTGTTTTTTTTTTTTAAAAAATCTACAACATGCAGAAAATGGTATGGTTGTACAAACACAGTAAAACATTATTACGTCTTTAGAAAAAAAAATGTAATAATGTTTTACTGTGTTTGTACAGCCATACCATTTTCTGAATGTTTTACATTAAAAAAAACACTGATGATGGTGATATTTGTCGCCTAAACTGGTTTGGGATAGTAAATAAATAAATGATTAACAAGGTGTTTTGCATCAAGCCGGACTCCATTTGTGACATTACTGTTTTTCTATGCAATCACGGACCAAATGGAAGAGTCCCAACTCCGCAGCTCGTGGTAGTGCGGTAGCGTTCTCGCTTCCCACGCCCGGGTTCCCGGGTTCGATTCCCGGAGGGGTCAGAGATTTTCTCTGCCTCGTGATGACTGGGTGTTGTGTGCTGTCCTTAGGTTGGTTGGGTTTAAGTAGTTCTAAGTTCTAGGGGACTGATGACCATAGATGTTAAGTCCCATAGTGCTCAGAGCCATTTCAACCATTTGAAGAGTTCCAAGATAATATTATTGCGCCTGTGTGGTTTTCAAGGAAATCTTACACTATGCTTCCTGGAAAACAGTGACAAGTTCAAGTAATGATGGTGAGGGTGGATATCTATCACGCACCCTTCTCTCCAAAGTAGACCACAAAGGCTCAATAACATTGCGATATGGTGACTGCGGCGAACAGGGGAGATACGACAGTTCATCCTCGCGCTCAAAAAACGAATCCTGAACGATGCGAACTGTGTGAACGGTGGCCCTGTCGTCTTCGAACATACCATCACAATTGGGGAGCAAACATTGCACCATAGGTTGGTTCTGATCAGCCAAAATAATAACATAATCCATGCCAGTAACGTGAGCTTGCAGAGTAACCACGAGAGCCAGCGAATATCACGGTATGGTTCCCTAAATCACCAACGAACCTCCGCGGTGTTTCACTCTTGGGACGTAAACTCGGTGTGGCGTTGGAAACAGTGTGAAAGACGCATCTGACGACAAAATGAGTTTCTTCAATTGCTTCACAAAAAAACTACACTGAATTCCGCCCGAACAGGCCAACGGTACTGACCAGCCGCCGTATCGTCCTCAGCGCACAGGCATCACTAGATGCAGATATGGAGGGGCATGTGGTCAGCACACCGCTCTCCCGGCCGTATGTCAATTTACGAGACCGTCCATTGCTTCATAGTCCAGGTTTCATGGCTTCGGCACCACGTTTTCATGTTGCAGGCATTTGCATTGTTGATTTAGTTTTGGAATTCCAGGTCAGCCTGTAATTCCCAGCTTACGGAGCTGCCTTTGTGTTGTTTTGGTGCCGACAGGGTTCATGAGGGCGACATTCAGTTCTCCAATGACTAATGCAGCTGTCGTCCCCTCATGTTTCGTCATAACCCTCATCGATGACCGTCTGGCACGGTCAATGATCACACACTTCCGTCTGCGTTGTAACATAGGGGTTTTTCGCTTTGTCTATACGCGGTATAAATTTTCGATACGGTGCCTCTTGGAATGCCAAACACCTACCTTTGTTACGCATGCACCCACCAACGAGCACCCGGAATTCGCCCACCTCCGAATTCACTAAGCTCCGACATAATGCACTTACAACTACACTGACTACGACTGACATTTGCAACTTATTGAGGGCATTGCACAGGCGCCGTTCGTGGTCAAATACAACAGTGCAACCTAGCACCCGCATGTAAATTGAAGCCTTCATCTCTCGCAGTGCTTGCATATTTTTTCCAATGCCTGTGATTACTCTTCGAAAAACTGGCAGTAGCCATAAGGAATGCTGTGAATCACTCCAAAATCGGAAGACACGTGGAGTGGAGGAGTCACAATAAGTGATTACGACTGCAGGGAGATGGCGTCCATGTAGGCACAGCGGCGCCCTCTTTTGTATGACTGTACGAGCCAGTGTCACGCAAAACTCAATTGGTGCACAGCCGCCAAACGAAGTGGAAACGTGCAAAGCAAGTACCAGTAATCCACCAGTAAACGACGGCGACGTGAAAGGGCGCAATATCAGCATGCGAGTGAGGTCGAACGAAGAGGAACTGTTGGCCTCCAAGAACTGGGTCTAATGTGTGATCCCGCGTCATAAATATTAAGGAAAATCTGACCACCAACCGCAACGTCAAAGACGATTAGAGCGCGAGGTGCTGCCCCCTCTTCAGGCCATACTTCAGCAGGGCAATGTCCGGTCACATGTGGCGAGAAATGTGCAAAACATTGTCGAAGAATGCTACCCTGGCTTCCACGTTCGCCTGACCTGCCACTCGCCAAACGTGTGTGGGATATGGACTGTCAGCAACTTGTTCGTTCTGCTCCCACTGCAAAACCCGTGGACGCAGAGCAGCAGTGTGCTGCAGAGTAGCATACGCATGCCCTAATTTTGATTAGGCTTCATTGCAGTATGTGGAGACTTCACTCCGTACTTAATTGGTTGCGTTGTTGGTTGTTGGGCGGGGGGGGGGGGGGGGGGGGAGAGGAGGAGACCAGACAGCGACGTCATCGGTCTCACCGGATTAGGGAAGGACGGGGAAGGAAGTCGGTCGTGTCCTTTCAAAGGAGCCATCCCGGCAGTTGCCTGGAGCGATTTAGGGAAATCACGGAAAACCTAAATCAGGACGGCCGGACGCGGGATTGAACCGTCGTCCTCCCGAATGCGAGTTCAGTGTGCTAGCCACTGCGCCACCTCGCTCGGTCCATACTTAATTCTCACGGTCGAAGTGCATGTATGTAATTCTCCAAATTCGATCATTTCTGTGTAGTCTTGTTCCTAACTGGTGGAATAAATTTCTTTGCAGTTTTGGGTCATCTCCCTGGCGTTGCAGTTTTCAGAAATAGCAATGTTTGTTCACCGATCCGTGATGAAACCTTCAACAGAGGATACTGACGTAACACGCGGCTTAGCGGCTAACAACGAGACTTGCTTACATAGAAAGAAACTTGTCTTCATCATTAGGAAACCTAACATGATCTGAGCCTGCTCGTTCCACAGGAAGTGCCAGTGAAGAAAATGATCGCCGATTTATTATGATCGACGGTCTCCCACTCGTTCCTTCGGCTACTTCACGCGCGGGGATTGTTCACTGATGTGCGTGACCCACTGCTTGCTTCAACTCTCTTTCTTTACGACGTTGCAAAGCGCAACGCGAAACAGAAGTTACTTCGGCAACGTTAGAATGAACTAACTCACACAACTGACAATTGCCCCCTTTCAGCACGTTTATCAGATTCAGGTGTTGCCCCAGCCCGCCAAACAACAAATGCAAAAGCAGAATTTCGAGTGAAGAAATTGCAGCATTTTATGACTGTGTGCTGCATTACATTTCGCAAGAGTCGTGGATGAATATCCTTTGCCGGTACTTCCTAAGAACGGAAAAATGACAACGTATTCTCCGGGAGTAGTGCCTAACTACTGAATAAATTCATTAGACTTGATTCAGCTAAGACGCTATTCCAAGCGATGCTCGTCCACGGCAGTAGCATTCGCGTCTGTCCCATTTCACTTAAGATTTATGGCAATCGCATCCAGCCACTGCTTGTCCGCAAATCTAACACTTTCCTGGACACTGTGGCGTAGCTGTGCTTGATTCCTCTTTGTCTTCAACAGGCTACTGAATCATTAAGTCTCTCATCAGTTTCTTAATACCATCACATCCGCCTTGCTAGGTTCTTGCCCCGGCCCCCGTCGGATAAAACTTAAGCTGCAGATTCTCGACTTACAAACCTATTACTAACTCTGAACGTACGTGCGGCTTCGCTGTAATCAACGGTTCCCAACGTACCTATCAGTGGTTTCGGTTTCGTGGACTTTATCTCCCGTGTCACTTTGATGACTCATTGTTTCATTATTTACATGTGCCTAGGGGTAGCGTATTTCAATAATAACCAAAGGTTTGGGACCCTTGTTCGAACACAGCCAATGCTTAAATTGTCAATAAAAAATCAGCAAATATAGCGTCCGAAGACTTCCAGTACGAGAAGTCCCCCCTCGTTCTCCCAACGGCCTTATCAAAGAAGCCGGAGGAGCGGACAGTGTTTCAAGGCACTCTCTTGCCCTTATGGTGGGAAACTAATCCCAAAAGGTGGAACAATAAGCAATGATCAACAACATGAGGATGCAGAAAGCAATGGAAACCACTGAGCTGAAGATACAATATGTATTTAGAGGGAATATGATCTATAACTGAAAATCTGTCCTGATGATCTCCCCATTGGCGAAAGATTCCGGATCAGTTCCCCATTCGTGTCTGCGGCAGGGGATTGCCAAGGGCGAGCTGACTATGAGAAAAAGATGGAGTAACCAACGAAAGGGTAACGTTCTTCGAGTCGTGGCGTCGAATGTCAGAAGTTTCAACGTGGTAAAGAAGCTAGAAAATCTGGAAAGGTACGCAAAGACTCAGTCTAGATGTAGCGGGGTAAGCGAAGTGAAATCGAAAGAATATAAGGATTTACGGTCGGATGAATGTAGGGTAATATAAACAGCAGCAGAAAACGGTGTAACGGGAACAGGATCTGTTACGATAAGAAAGCAGGACATAGAGTCACTGCAGTTCACTGATAGGGTACTACTCATTAGAATTGATGCCAAACCAACGTCGACAACAATAGTCCAGATGTACGTACTTTCAGATGTCGCAGGCGAAGGTGTAGAGGTAGAGGTAGAGAAAGTATAGGAGGATATTGAATGTATATTCAGTGCAAATCTGTAATATTGGTTATCTGGAATGCGCTTGTAGGGGGAGCAGTAGAAGGAAGAGTTACGCGAGAATGTGGGTTCGGTAGTAGCAGTGAGAGAGAAAGAAGACTGAGTTCTGCAACAAATTTCAGATGATAATTGCAATACTCTATTGAAGGATCACAAGAGGAGGAGTTATACTTGGAGATGGCCCGGAGATACAAAGGATTCGAGCTATCAAGATCACAAAGAGATTCCGACATCTGATGTTGGATCATAAGACGTACCTAGGAGCATATATAGACTCAGATCACAATTTAGCAATGATGAAGAAAGGACTTAAGTTTAAAATAATCGTCCAGAAGAATCAGTGTGGAAGGAAGTGGGATACTGAAGCACTGAGGAATAATGACACACATCCGAAGTTTGCTAAAAATGTGGCTACACCGATAAGGAGTTGACGAGAACATTTCTAAAAAGAGCAATCAAAGATGTTACAGTACTTGTCACAGGGACAGTTTCAAACTTACCTCTCATAATTTAAAACTTTATGCTCGATCACCATTGTACATGGGATTAAAAATCTAGAGTAAATTAAATAACACAAATCTGTTAAATATGGTGTTTGACCCACTAAAAAGAATTCATGCAGGACAGTTTGGCAATTTGAAAAGAAAAGAAATAATACAGATTACGTATTGAATCATAAATTGTTAATATGTTGTATAAGATGTATTGCAAGTTGCATAAGTGTTGTATATGTTCTTGTTAAATTGTTCATGTGTAAAAATGCAGCAATGCCTGCTGACAGGTATTTATTATTACAACCTTTTTTTAAAGTAATTTGGCGTGTCTCCAGTACAAAAATCTTTGATTTGTAACTGTACGTTATGAGACTAATAAACTACATTCTACATTTATTCCACATTCAATAAATGACGGAACTAAAAGAAAGGTCGAAGAGTGTGATTAAATTCAGGGTAAAATGATATCAATGATCAAATCCGCTGGTGACATTGCTATCCTCACGAAGGTGAAGAATTACAGAATCGGCTGAATGGAAGGAACAGACTAACGAGTACGAAATACGGATTGAGAATAAACCGACAAAAGTAATGAGGAGTAGCAGAAACGAGAATATCGAGAAGTTTAACATAAAAATTGGTGATCACGAAGTAGACGAAATTAAGGAATTATTCTACCTTGGAAGCGAAACAACCCATAGCGAACGAAGGAAGGACGACATAGGAAGCATACCAGCACTGGCAAAAAAGGCATTCCTGGCCAAAAGAAGTATACTGCTGTCAAACTTAAACCTCAATTTGAGGAAGAAATTTGTGAAAATGTACGTTCGGAGCACGGTATTGTACGGTGGTGAATCATGGACTGTGGGAAAGCCGGAACAGAACAGGATCGATGGGACTGAGGTGTGGTGCTGCAGACGAATGGTGAAAGTTATGTAGATTCATAAGGTGCGGGATGAGGAGGTTGTCTGGAGAACTGGCGAAGAAACATACAAATAGAAATCACTGACAAGAAGATAGGAGGTATGTTAAGACATCAGGGAACAACCACTAGGGCTCCATGTGGAGCATCAGAGGGTAAAAACAGACTGGACAGCATTCAAGATGTAACTGAAAATGTAGAGTGCAAACGCTATTTTGAAGTGAAGAGATTGGCACAGGAGAGAAATTCGTGGCTGACGCATCAAATCAGTGAGAAGACTGACTGGAAAAAATTTTCGCAATACATGTAAATGATTCATCAGAATAAACAGCACTGTAAGATCGTTCGCCGCAATGCTGTGCCCTACACGAAAATATCATACTTTGAGGCCAGTAAAGAAATGCAGAACGACTGTCATGAAACTTTCACTTTGTGTGCTGAACGATAGGTCTCTCTAAATATAAATAGATGTGTTGTAATAACTGCAACAAATCTATAGTACCTGATCCTAAAATTAGCGGCGAACATTTTATGCACGCCGAATCGTTTAAATATATTTAACGGTAAAGAAAGAAGATGTTTGAAACTGCAGAAAGCGGAAAGTAGTCCTGGGGAACACGAATGGAACACTGAAGATCTGTTAAGAGGAGCTCTCGAAAAGAGCAGTCCATTTGTAAATGGAATACAAGACGCTAGTGAGACCGATTCTTGAGTATCTTTCAGTGTTTGAAGTCCGTATCAAATATGCATGACAACAGAAATCTACAATTTCATGGATCGTACAGGCATGGTACAGCCCTTACCAAAGTGTAATTGATATGATCGAGGATTTTATGAGAAACGCAGAGTCACATTTTTAAAGGCGCTCTCGAGATTTTGTCACTGCCAGCCACTTCGCACTTTCCCAGTTCTTGGAGAATCAGTCAGGTGTGCATATGAAGCACCAGCCAGTTTTTTAGCTCAATAAGACATCAAAATCTGAGAGTATTGGTGACTATTGAACAAACTTCACTAACTGCTTAAATACAAACATTTGGTTAGCTATCAGCTGTATCGAGTAATCTAAATGAATACATTTAACATTTTCAGTCTGAAGAAGAAATTACGAATGCATGCACAAAAATATATGTGTAATGAAGCTGAAATGTTGCCTTGCTGTATTGGCCAATCCTTTTAATCTGCGATGGCGTCCGCCCGCGGTAGCTGAGTGGTCAGCGCGACAGAATGTCAATCCTAAGGGCCCAGGTTCAATTCCCGGCTGGGTCGGAGATTTTCCCCGCTCAGGAACTGTCCTAATCATCATCATTTCATCCCCATCGACGCTCAAGTCCCCGAAGTGGCGTCAAATAGAAAGACTTGCACCCGGTGAACGGTCTACCTGACGGGAGGCCTTAGTCACACGACATTTACATTTGTAATGGCGAGAAACTGTGTAGGCTAGCGGTTTTATTACCTGTGAACATGGATTTTATTCCTCTGTGTGACGCAGGGCACATTAATTTCGTCGGCCACTTGAGGGATTGCAGGAGGGCTCCGTCTACTGCTCCGACCCGGGGGGCCCATGGCTGCCCTTGCTCGGTGGTCCAGCCTGTCTCCTGGCCTTCGCATTTTTATCCTTATTATTATTTTAAATCTGTCTTTGGTTTATTGTTGCGTCGTCTTTCTGTTTCCTGAGATTTTATCAACTCGTCCGTTTTCCTAGTTTTATCACGGTAATGAAGGGTGCCTCTCCCGACATACGAGATTTCGCAGGGGCCTCCAGATGCTTTCTGGGCGGGGCGTCTCTCCCATATTCACCCTTTGCCCCCTCTCTAACATCTACTTGTTTGTATCACTTGGTTTTCTCGACTCTCGGATATAATAGGATGCATCGGGAGCTGTCTTTTGTAGCCTTCCTCTTTGGGGACTATTCCCAAATGGCACAGAAGATATTGAGGGACCTATGACATCGTAGTTTGGTCCCTTCAACACCAAGAATCCATCCGTCGAATAATAAATAAACGGGCATCTTTGGAAAAGAGGCAATGCAGTTGCTGCAGAACCTTGTTGGCTAAATTTAGAGGACATGTATTCGAGGAAGACTGCTACAATTCTCCTGCTAGCATCTCATACCTGACGCAGCGACGACGATGGAAAGACGAGAGAGATTAGGACATGTACAGACAAATTTAGATAGTCATTTGTTCCTTCGTCACTTAATATGCCAATGGAATAGGACAGAACATAGCCAACGCCTTGCAGACAAACAAAAATTACGCGAAGCGAAATGTAATGTGAGGAGGGCCATGCGAGAGGCGTTCAATGAATTCGAAAGTAAAGTTCTATGTACTGACTTGGCAGAAAATCCTAAGAAATTTTGGTCTCATGGTGGATCAAAACAAAATGTCCAGACACACTGTGACCAAAATGGTACTGAAACAGAGGATGACAGACTAAAGGCCGAAATACTAAATGTCTTTTTCCAAAGCTGTTTCACAGAGGAAGACTGCACTGTAGTTCCTTCTCTACACTGTCGCACAGATGACAAAATGGTAGATAGCGAAATAGACGACAGAGGGATAGAGAAACAATTAAAATCGCTCAAAAGAGGAAAGGCCGCTGGACCTGATGGGATACCAGTTCGATTTTACACAGACTACGCGAAGGAACTAGCCACAAACGACGGAACATGGGTTCATCACTTCGAAACGGAAACAAAACCGCAATCCATGGAGTGGCCCCACACCACCTCTCACCCGAAGCAAAAGTTCAAAGCTGAGCTCTCAGCCGTTAAAGTCGTGGCGATGGTCTTCCGGGACTTTTCAGGGGCAATCCTGTTTGATGTCCTCCCGCATGGTGCAACGCTCAACTCTGATGTGTATTGTGCTACCCTCAGTAAACTGAAGAAACGACTTTAGCGTGTTCGTCACTACAAACAAACAAACAAACAAACAAAACAAAAAAAACATGAACTTCTCCGCGACAACGCAAGGTCTAGCCTAAGTCTAAGCACGCGGGGGGAGCTAACAAAAGTTCATTGCACTGTTCTTCCTCATCCACCCCACATCTCGGATCTCACACGTTTCGAGTTCCATCTGTTTGGCCCGATGAAGAAGGTACTTCGCTGGAAGCAGTACGTGGAGATTGGGACATTATTGACGCAGCAAGACGTTGGGTCCGATGTCGACCACTAGAGTGGTTAGGGTGGTACTAAGCGGGCATCCAGGCCATGCCGTTATCGTCGTGGAAGACCGTCGCACGGAACAGAGATTATGTTGGAAAATAAAGTTTCGTGACCAAAATAGCGTACTGTAGCCTTAACGACAGCAACCTGCTTCCACGAAAAAGTAAGTGTTGCATTGAACCTACCTGGCAAAAATGGTTCAAATGGCTCTGAGCACTATGGGACTTAACATCTATGGTGATCAGTCCCCTAGAACTACTTAAACCCAACTAACCTAAGGACAGCACACAACACCCAGTCACCACGAGGCAGAGAAAATCCCTGACCCCGCCGGGAATCGAACCCGGGACTACCTGGCAGATTAAAACTGTGTGCCGGACCGAGACTCGAACTCGGGACCTTTGCCTTTCAAGGGCAAGTGCTCTACCAACTGAGCTACCCATGCACGACTCACGCCCCGTCCTCACAGCTTTACTTCTGCCAGTACCACGTCTCCTACCTTCCAAACTTTACAGAAGCTCTCCTGCGAACCTTGCAGAACTAGCACTCCTGAAAGAAAGGATATTGCGGAGACATGGCTTAGCCAGAGCCTGGGGGTTGTTTCCAGAATTCAGTTGGTAGAGCACTTGCCCGCCAAAGGCAAAGGTGCCGAGTTCGAGTCTCTGTGCGGCACACAGTTTTAATCTACCAGGTTGTTTCATATCAGCGCACACTCCACTGCAGAGTGAAAATCTCATTCTGGAAACATCCCCCAGGCTGTGGCTAAGCCATGTCTCCGCAATATCCTTTCTTTCAGGAGTGCTAGTTCCGCAAGGTTCGCAGGAGAGCTTCTGCAAATTTTGGAAGGTAGGAGACGAGGTACTAGCAGAAGTAAAGCTGTGAGGACGGGGCGTGAGTCGTGCTTGGGTAGCTCAGTTGGTAGAGCACTTGCCCTTGAAAGGCAAAGGTCCCGAGTTCGAGTCTCGGTCCGGCACACAGTTTTAATCTGCTAGGTAGTTTCATATCAGCGCACACTCCGCTGCAGAGTGAAAATCTCATTCAAGTGTTGCATTACTTATTGAACGCCTCTTGTGTATAGACGAGTTTACGTGTAAGGAATGAGCGCAATGTTTTATCGCTGAGAATGAAAGTTCTTCAAAATGCATCCCAAGCAACATTAAGTCACGTGGTTAGCTTTGCTCCTTGGCCTTCGGCTTTTGCGAGGAGGCGAATACGCATCAATTCTTTATTTTGCAAGCACTGGGAGAGAGGGAGCCGGCTTCCCGCGAGGCCTGCGTACAGATAAGCGCCGGCAGCGGAGCTGTTTGGCACGGCGCAACTCGGAAGCGTCTTTGTGAAGGGCCGGGGGTGGGGGTGGGTGGTAGAGTGGGGGAGGTCTGTTGGGCCGGGCTGATGCGCCCCCTCCCCTTCCCTCCCCCCCTTTCTATGGCAGTGGCTGCGCCTGCAGGTGACAGCAGGAAATGCCACCCCGTGCCTCCGGCTCTGCTCCAGGCTGTGCCGTCTCTCTCCAGTCCACACCCCACGCTGCGCTCTAGAGAGCAAGCCGCGAGCCGATTGCGCCCTGTCGCCAGTTCCCTTTATCTCCGTCGGCGCCAGTCTTAAAGCTGCAGTGATCGGACAGGAACTTCTGTTTTTTTATTCCTACCAGAAGCATCAATACAAAGGAGCACGAAACGAACTGACAGAATACATGAAACAAATAACGCAAAGTAAACATGTTGCTCCATGGGTGGGCAAAACAGTAAACCTCCAGAGAATTTGGAACAGATATTTTGTCGAAAACTGACGTTTTCAAACGGTGGTGCCGGAGTGGCCGTCCGGTTCTAGGCGCTGCAGTCTGGAGCTGAGCGACCGCTCCGGTCGCAGGTTCGAATCCTGCCTCGGGCATGGATGTGTGTGATGTCCTTAGGTTAGTTAGGTTTAATTAGTTCTAAGTTCTAGGGGACTGATGACCTAAGATGTTAAGTCCCATAGTGCTCAGAACCATTTGAACCATCTTCTTATCGAGCATCTGAGTTGGAATTTGGAGAGAAAGGTGTGTGTGATCGCTATGCACCTCGATCACAGTTACGTGAACTTGACATTGGAAATTCGCGGTAAGGACTATGGGACCATACTGCTGAGGTCATCGGTCCCTAGGCTTACGCACTACTTAACCTAACTTACACTAAGGTCAACACACAGACCGATGCCCAAAGGAGGACTCGAACCTCCGACAGGGGGAGCCGCGCGAACCATGGCAAGGTGCCTAGACTGCACGGCTACCCCGCGCCGCCTGAACTTAACATTATTTTTGTAGGAAGACTGGTATAAGATTCCGTTGAAAACCAGACAGGATCTCTTATTTACGCACTCCGAAGGGGCTACAAGGCGTTTTGAACGCCAACGGTTTTCCCAGAATGTATTAGCAATGGTAATGTGTTGTGTTTTTGGTACTTCCATATTTTTGTCCACACACTCCATATGTTTGGGAATGAAATACATGCTGCCTTATAGTTGCAAAGGAAACTGTTGTTGTTGAGATATTCAGTCAGAACACTGACTTAATGCAACCCTCCGCGCTACCTTACCGTGTGCAAGCCGCATACAATCATGCTTAACTATTGCAATCCCCAACTATTTGAACCTCCATACTGTAGGCATTCTACTGTAGCACCACATTTCAAAGCTGATATTATCTCCTTGTCTGAACTGTTTATCGTCTGCATTTTACTTCCAAAGAGCAGACATGAGTATTCTTCTTCTTCCAAGAGTGTTTCAGCTTCTGTAGAGCGACAGCAACCCTAATTTAGGTGATTTAAACTTGTCTATGGAACGGTATCAGCCGCCACCTCGACGGGAAGCCAGCCGTGTGATTTGCACGGCCGGGCTGGGGTGGCCACACGTGGGCAGCCAGCCAGCTGATGAGCGTTACGCAAGCCAATCCGCCGCTCCGCCCCAGTGTGAAGTGGCACGTCAGCTGCCGCGCGCACGTAACGGCAGCGCACCCGTGTGCTGGAGCCGTGGGCGGAGACGTGCCGAATCTGATCGCGCACGCTTTTGCGTTATACGTCACGTCACAGCCAGCGCGAAACTTTCCTTTCGTCCTGGCCTCTGAGCTACCGTGGAGTCACACAAAGCGATGTAGCACACTAAACTTGCATTCAGGAGGACGTCGGTTCAGACCCGTGTCCGACCGTCCAGGTTTCCAGTCTTTTCGTGATTTCTGTAAATCGCTTGACGCAAATGCCGGGACGAACCTACTCAGTTTTTGGAAATTTGCGACGCGTAAGACAAATTACACGACTTGCTTATTCGCAGATTTCATCGGAAACGTTTATTTTTGGACCCGGATTGATTCTCCGCCCTGGTACAGATGTAAAATCAGTTTAAGGAAGAGTCGCCAGCTTCACTTTGACCCGCGAGACACTACCTCAACTTCAATAATTAAAGGCCGTTTAGCTGTGTAAGTACTTTAATGGAAGATTCTGAGATCCAACCACTGGACTGTAATACATTCACATCTAACAGTTCCGTGTACCTCCTTCAACAGGCTAGTAACAACTGCGGTCGGAAATCACCGCAACAACAAAACAAGAATGTAGACGATAAAATTATCTGGGGCCTCCAGCTGCCTGAAATTGTTTGAAGTCCACGAGTCTCTGGCCGAGTTTTCCTCGTCCACAGTCAAATGGTGACTCTCTTGTTTATATCTTACATAGCCGCACTGTCTTCTGTGGCATCCCTGGCGCTCTCTCCGGCGCCACATATGGTAATGTTTTTGGTGCGCTCCCGCCACCACTCCAACTTTCTGATGGTCGGTTCTCAAGCTGTCTTTAGACGCAGGCCACTGCCTTTTAGAGTGTTCTCACAAAATTTTATCTCGATCGCTTCTTTTATGACGCTATCCCAAAGTCAAATGCAATACTGTGTCCGTTTTCCAGAGCACGCTCAGCTCTCACTTATTTCTCATGATACCGTAGGCCACGGGCGGCCAAGAATTCGGCTCGAGCCTTCCCTTGCCAGAGTGCCACAGTGGTCAGTCTCGCTGCACGTTTCCGCCACCACCACTGCACCGTGTCAGAATGTATGGAGAGGAAGGTTGGGAAAACTGCAAACGTGCCGCATTTAAATGGCTTATTTCGCATTTCACGCCAACATAAAATATTCAAATGTCTGGGAAATCTTATGAGACTTAACTGCTAACGTCATCAGTCTTTCAGCTTACACACTACTTAACCTAAATTATCCTAAGGACACACACACACACACACACACACACACACACACACACACACACACACACACACACCCATGCTTGAGGGAGGACTCGAACCTCCGCCGGGACCAGCCGCACAGTCCGTCATGGACTGTGCGGCTGGTCCCGGCGGAGGTTCGAGTCCTCCCTCAAGCATGGGTGTGTGTGTGTGTGTGGCCTAGACCGCTCGGCTAATCCCGCGTGGCTCACGCCAACATAGATCACAAAGAAAAGGAATCAGTATTATTTGATTATTTTCGGCGCGCTTAAGAATTAATTTTTATCTTGTACAAACTGTCGGCGTACAGACAGATACTGATATTTACCCAAATTTTTGCACTGATTTTGCTATGTAATCGTGACATATTTAGCTTCATAATCGAAAAAAGGTCTATCATGCAAATATGTTTATCGAAATACTGTAGCAATTTTCCAACCTCGTTACGGAGACATGAAAATTCTGCCTGAGGGAAACAACGCAGACGTTGTGGGCAGTTTTAATGTAAAGGATCTGTTATTAAAACGGGAATTACCTTGCGGTCCAATAAGTTACGTCTGCGCAAGCTCAGAGACGCATCCATATGAAATGGCAAATGGTCTCGAAAACAGATGTAAGTTAGACAGCGTCCTTAAAACGTCTAGGATACTGTCCTTTTAATTCTTTCAAGCCAACCATGAATTCTTCAAGCCTCAAGTTTTCTTTAACAGCAGTGAGCTTATGGACCTGGACTGTGTCAGAATGAGTGCCTACTATAACGAAATTCTCTTTTTAAATTCATCACCATCAAATAAAAAAAAGTTGATTCTCACCTTGCAGTGTCTTACTGTGGATAGCGTGCAGTTAACTGCACTTAAAGTGCGAGGTCTGCAATCCGTTGTGGATGTCTTAGTGTTCGTTCCTGCCCTCCTTTTTCCTTCATAAAAACAACAATAGCGAGTTTTGAATCAAAAACTCATTCCAGGCATGCCCCTCACTTAACCAACGTACCTTACAGTATATATATTATGTCTCCATACTCTTTGTTCAATTCTTTCGATGACTGTTACAACTAAAAGTTGAATAATGCTCGCGACTTCTGAAGTTTTTCTATTCCTATCAACAATCTCTTGATGTGCCGCATGCCTGCAAGTTTAGCACAACTGCTTCTTGACGCACAGGACAATGAATCCCGTCTGTCACTCGTAAGTTTTTTCCTGTTTCATTGTCAACTGAATCTTTAAATTATTTCTAACTGCCTCTTTTTGTGTAGGCAGTCACTGGACCTGTGAACGTCGTTCATACCTGAAACAAATAGCGGGGGATAAACAGTGCTGCCGCGACGATTCTGTGAAACTGAAGAGACTTGTGCCGACTGAAAAATGCCACAGCACAATACTAAACGAAGTGTCGCGCTGTAGTGACTACTTATGAGAAGGAACGACCTAAGCCGAGAGAGGTCGGGCCTTGACCCGCACATCGAGCCCGCGCGAAATTTGGCGCGCTGTGGCCGGCTCTGCGGCAGGCGAAAACATCTCTCGTGTTCTACAGGGGGATGCTAAATAGAAAGCACAGTCCATCCGACATAAAACTGTTCACAGAAATTACCGTACAACGCGCTGGAGCGAGAAACAGAGGCGTCACTGAAGGCAGTGCGGCTACGTAAGGACGGCAGCAGCAATCATATGTCGTTCTGACCGCACCTTGCAGAAGACGCACCGCAAGCAGAAGTATAAAGGCCGGTTCCCACTAGAGCGCGGCAGCGCGTCGTGCGGCAGCGGCAAGCGTTTTCCGCTTTGACGCGGCGGCTCGCGGAATTGGCGTTCCCATCTGGAAGCGGCAGATGCTAGCGGTAGCCAATGACGGACAGCCACTGAGGTACGGGGCAGGACCCACTGAAACGCGCGGTGCGTTTGATTAGCTATATCTTACACCTACATGAAGGAAAGACGAAGTTGGGTGAAGACATACCAATTTTTCATTTTCTGTACAATGTACTCTTTCACATATTTCATTATTCATGTTTTCTCATTTCACCATAAACAGATTTCATGACTACCGTTCACGATTGTTCACTATCTCCTAACACATTGAAACAATGTACGACAAAAGAGATTATTCAGATAGTTAAGCGAGACAAAAATTTAAAATGTGATACGGTAGCAGGTACACGAAAACAGTAAGAACACAAAGGCTAGGTGGAAGGGATGAAAGTGGAAGCCACCTGATAGAATTTCCCACAGAGCATAATGTAATCATCGCCAGCACCTTGCTTAAGAATCACGAAATAATAATATATATTTGGAACAGTTTTCGAAACCAGATTTTAAATTGTAAGGCATTTCCTGGTGCATACGCAAACCTGACTGAAGACTGTCAATAGCAAGAAAAGCGTTCTGAAAAAGAAAATTTGTTCACACCGAATATAAATGCTAATGGTTGGATACTATTTTACGAAGGTATTTGTGTGGAGTGCAGCCTCGTATGTAAGTGAAACGTGGACGATGAACACTTCTGTCAAGAAGACAATGGACGCTTTCAAAACGTGGTGATTCATAAGAATGCTGAACTTTAGATACGAGGATGGTGTGACTAAAGAAGAGGTACGGAATTAAATAGAGGAGGAAGAGGAAATTACGGTACAACTTTGACGACAATAGGGGTTAGTTGACAGGGCGTATTGTGGGGCGTCAAAGAGTGAGGACAAAAGGGTTGGGTGATAGTATTCTGATAATAATCAACTGTTGAAATACTATTCTACTATTTTATCTATTAATGTAAGCAGTGAATTTACTCTTCCATGCACTCCTTAAAACATTTAAACCAAAACTGAAATCAGCTGAACACCAAATCTTTCAACCACTGTCTGACAACTACTGGATTCACTTTCAACTTTCTATAACTATCACTGGCTAGCCACACACACATACAGATATAAGGAGAACAATAATAAACAAACATTAGTTTTCAGCATATAATTCTGCAGGTTGGCAACATGTACATAAACAAACCAGACAGGAAGGGACATGAGGTGAACACACTGTAGTTACGACTTTAAATCAGAGTTTTCGGTAAAACGTCTACTGCTAGTGACAGAAGAAAAAAGAGCGAACATGAAAATGTGCTTATGTTCCATAATCTAAGTTTTAGTTCAACCTCCAGCATGTGAGCAGGTGAGGGGAAACGTATATGTCCGCCAAAAACTCAATTCACTGTAAGTAATCAGTCATTCGCGTAAACAAAGATGTGAACTGTTTTATAATCTCCCAAGTATCACAGATCAAAACAAAACTGAGTCATTCTAGATTCCACCGAAGATGCCTTAAAGTAAAAGGCGAAACGCGTCTTGAATCAGTAAAGTACACTGGATAAAGAAAAAAGAAAGGAAATAATCAATAGCTCTACATATTTAGTAAATTACATCTTATGACATACCAGCAAATTAGTTTCGGTTTAACTTCTCATTCGACATGCTATTAATGCCATTTAAAAAAATTCAACTATCCCTTCTGAAAAACTGTGGTTACTTTCATATCTTGGTAGATAAACAGATTTAGGATATTTATCATGCGACGAAATACATGACTTTTCACAAGTTATCGTTTGCAAAAAAAAAAAAAAAAAAAAAAAAAACAAAAAAAAAAAAAAAAAAACCATTTCGATTTCTTGAACCGTTTACGAAATTTGCGGTTGATACAACCACATGGTTTACGACGAGCAGGACGAAGTACCGGTCGCGTCGCCGAGCAACCCGCGCGCGGTCACGGCATAGCCCGTCCGCCGACATATCAGACAATATCTCGAGAACGGTGATAGCTATCGATCTGCTCTCAGCTTTAAAAACAATTTCGATATGTTGACTAAATTTCATACGCAATAATGTATTACCTAAAATGAACTGTACGCAAAGTCCACGCAATGCGTTTTTACCTCTGCACACTCATTAAAATTTCGTGTAAAGGTTTACGTAAATGCGATACAGCAAGTAACCACGACGAATAACGAAAAGAAATTCGGTCCTTTATCGAGAGAGGATATCAGGCTGTAACATGCCCAAGAATCAAATTTTTCTACCGAATAGTTTCCTTGGAATCGGATGATAAGTATTTCATAGCTGCCGCCGCGTCCGCGCCAGCGGTTCGGCGAAAGTTCGTGTGGCCCGGGAGTCCGTACCTGACGTCACGCTCAGCGCGTTCTGTGATTGGCGGCGCGCACCTGGAGCGCGGCACGCGGCAGCGGAAGCGGTTCGACATGGTCAAACCGCGACGCAGAGCCCGCCGCGCCTTGCCGCTGACGCCATTTCCATGGCAACCACGCCGCTGACGCGCCGTTTTGACGCGCGGCAGCCCTAGTGGGAACCGGCCTTAAAAGTCTGTCTGTAAACTCAAGAGCGAGCAGCGCTTTTGGTGGGGGGAGTGGCCTTTCCCGGAAGAACCCTGTCACTGGCCTACAGGGCCACCCAAAATCAATTGCCCCTTACCTGTCTAGCAGTGTAGTTCGCGGTGCAGTGATATACGTCGTTTCTGTTCGTGGGATCTTAGTTGCCAGCGTCAGTCAGTTGACTTTGTGTACTCACTAACGTACTTCAGTATCCGGAAGTGATGGATAATCGCCCTGCATTGCAAGAAAATGTACAGAATACGAAGAAGAGGAGGTATTTGCGGAGTAACGCGCTTTCGATTGTCTCTAACGTTATTACAGCGTGTGTTGAGGAGGAGACACAAAACGAACTGTTGACTAATATTACCAGTCCCAATCAAAGGGCTGCAGTTTATTCAAACGTCAGCATCGCCACAATAGGACGCATAAGGAAGGAACGCGAAAATAAGCCGCATGGTTTACTGGAATCGTCGCAAAGGAAAACTAATAATTTAGGGAGGAAACCCACCGTTATAGACAGTTTAACAAAATCGGTCATTCGACAAACGACGGAGGACTTCTACATAAACAAAAAATAGTGTCCCCATTACGGAAATTACTTACTGCCGTGAAACAAAAAATACGTTTTCCTTGGCAGAAAGATGTTTTACACAAGACATTGCGTGAAATGGGATTTACCTGGAAATACTTTTCAGACATGTTTACGAAGATAGTGACAAAAAAAGCAGTGCGAATCGAACTAATATAACACACGAAATTCTAAATTTCTGGTTACTTTTTAAACACTCTTCGTGACGCAAGAGTTGTCAAGTTTCAATGCAGCCCTTCAAAGAAAACTTCAACCTTTTAATAGAAACACAAAATAAGAACAAGCCTTAAATTCTACAGATTGACTGCACTATATCTGGTTCGTCTTACGAATAGAGGAACATACATTCACATGAGCAGGCATTCGGTTCTATGTTTGTAGCAGAATCCTGACTTCCGTTGTTATGTTAATATTAATTACTCTGTAACGTTTTGTTTCGAAGAAGCTATCGTCTTTTGTTTTCCTTATATTAAAGCATTTGTCTAAAACTAAACGCAGCCGGGACGCATCTGTACACGGCGTCGCCACAGATTTAAACGCGCGCCGCGGCAGGGCCGGTACTACGTTGTGAAACAGCCTGTAGAAGAGCCCTGTGACGTAGCAGGGCAGGCAGAGTGGGGACTCGCTCGCTCTTCAGGTTACCGACAGACTATAGTGGCCAATAGTGATGGGCTAAACTGCGATTTTCCGATATCAGTGATTTCTGTGAATGCTACTTTTCAGTATCTGTTATTCTTAACTGTGATTTGTCGCAGTTAAGAGTCGCAATTAAGGAACATAGGTCGCGTATCCCTCCGTTCAGTATCTGTTATTCTTAACTGTGATTTGTCGCAGTTAAGAGTCGCAATTAAGGAACATAGGTCGCGTATCCCTCCGTCACTGCTATTTCGGCGATTTCTGCTACTTCTGCTACTTCTGCTACTTCTGCGACTTCTGCGACTTCTGCGACTTCTGCGACTTCTGCGACTTCTGCGACTTCTGCGACTTCTGCGACTTCTGCGACTTCTGCGACTTCTGCGACTTCTGCGACTTCTGCGACTTCTGCGACTTCTGCGACTTCTGCGACTTCTGCGACTTCTGCGACTTCTGCGACTTCTGCTACTTCTGCTACTTCTGCTACTTCTGCTACTTCTGCTACTTCTGCTACTTCTGCTACTTCTGCTACTTCTGCTACTTCTGCTACTTCTGCTACTTCTGCTACTTCTGCTACTTCTGCTACTTCTGCTACTTCTGCTACTTCTGCTACTTCTGCTACTTCTGCGATTTCTGTGACTTACCACCGTATGAAAAAGTTACATCTGTCAACACAGAAAATTGCATCTCAACAAACCTGTCATTGGCAAGTATGTTTTACGTTTTTTCTTCCGTTGGCTTTAATTTTGTATTAAAGAAACAACTGTGAAAATATTAATAGTGTAATTAATATGTAAGTAGCCGTACAGTACCGTAATAGTTCGTGTTTAGAAAATGAATTCTAACATATTGTTATGTTCACAGGTACCTGAACTACATTTCAGTCACTCAGTAAAGTGATAACTCAAAATATCATTGTCAACAGATCTGAAGAAATTGCCACTGCGTCTTTAGACCGTTTTCGTCAGACGAGAGGTTAGTTTCTAAGCGTTTCGATGGACTTAATTACTTCAGTGAGATCGTTCTTGCAAATGTGATATTCCTTATAGCAAATATTAGCAATCTACTCTGTCAATTATATTGCTAGTAATTAGTGACAGCAAAAATTGTTTAATAATCCTTGTGTTTTTGCAGACGCAGTTCTGACTCTGATTACTGGTTGCTGTACGTATCTATCCACATCAAGGCAGTTGAGAGAGACTCGTGAAGATTCAAGACAGCTCTTAGAGGATTTGCAGTTTAAAAGTGAAATAATTGTAAAATAAGTGTGTGAATGATTAAACTGTGTTTTATTGAAGTAGTTGTGCGATTTTAAAGGAATAATAAATGTTAAATACAGTGAGTGATTAATAAAAACCTCATTTTCCACATGTTAAGCCGTCCAATACCCATAATTTTCCGCCACTTACTTATTGGTAAACACTTGTTGGAGAGTGACATGCCGCCCCCTCCCTTTCTCCACAATCTTGGTGTGACACTGTCCTGTAACATATCCCGAAGTCTACAATATGCATTTTGAGGCTGTTGATAGGAAAGTGGGAAGTACAGATCTTCCAGTTAAATCAGAAATAGCTTAAGTGCATTACTTAAAAGTAACACAGGAAAAGCGTACTTATGTAGGTGGTAGTAGTGTTGGCAAAAAGTTCTTGTGTGTAAAGTTGCCATGTAGAACACTAGGTGTAAAACTTTTCTCCTGAGTCTTGAACTGTGTTGGAACAAAAGTGAGGCATTCATATGACTGTTTTCATTTCACTACACTTATACAGATGTCTAAGTTCTGCTGTGTTAACATTGCAAAGTCCTGTAGGCATGTGGAGTAGTAACCAAAACTGTCATATTGGAAGCAGAATCAAACACAGTTGTTACGTTACTTGATATTTTCAGGAGAAAAAGGCAATGTTGCTTCTTATTAATATAATACATTCAGAGTCACAGCAGTATTTGACCAATCATAACTGATGCTGAATGTGCATGTCGTCAAATAATATGAAGGGCTTATTTCAATAGTGGTACAAGTCGATTACCTCCACTTTTCTGTCTATAATGCTTCTGAAATTAATGATCCAAACAAACATAAATAAAGGTTCATCTCTAGCAAGAAGCCATATGCTTGAATATTTCTGGTATCTCAACTGCAGATTTTTCAGTGCTCATTTAACTTTACGACTCTGTATCTCAAAATGAACAAAAAGGGACTTGTACCACTATAGAAATAAGCCCTTCATATGCACACACAGCACATCGATCTCGTGAGGCACAAGGCTCTCATAACGAAGTACGTACGTCGGTCAACAGATGGCACTAGGAAAAGTATGTTAACTGCGCTTTTTAGTTGCTACTTGCGACTCTTAGTTGCGATTTGTCACAGAAATCGCAGTTTGACTCGGTAGCGAATAGCGTAGTATGAACTTTGCTCAACAGATGGCAGTGCTAACTGCGCTTTTTAGTTGCTACTTGCGACTCTTAGTTGCGACTTGTCACGGAAATCGCAGTTGGACTCGACAGCGTGTCGCAGAGATGAGCGTAGTACGAACTTTGGCCAACAGATGGCACTGTTAACTGCGCTTTTTAGTTGCTACTTGCGACTTCCAGCCGCGACTTGTCACTGAAATCGCAGAAAGGAGTATGGAATTCGGCCCACAGCTGGCTCACGTCATTGAATGTGAAATGCTACTTCCGACTGCTAACTGTGACTGAAATCGCAGTTAGGTTTTGTAAAGTTGTTATTGTGATACCTGTGACTTCTCAGTCACTGTGATTTCTAACAGATACGCGATTTTCTGCCCACCACTAGTGGCCAAGCAGACGGACGTCCCACCCGACAGCGAAACCGCGCCAGAGAAGCTTCCCCACCATCTCAGCCCTGGACGGTGAGGCCGGCTCCAGGGGCCTTGACGAAGTCGACGGGGACTTCGATGGTCAACAAGCTGCAGCCAGAGTGGGTCTGCTGCTGCGACTGCAGAGGCATCGATTCGCACTGGCCTTTTTACGACGAACAGATGTTTATGACACGGCTATCGGGTTGCGTGATATGCGCTGCTAATACAACCTGCCTTCGAATGATCTCTCGCAGATACATTCTACTGAACTTCGCCAAATCTGTCTCGTTCAATAGCTCTGGCTACTGGCTCTGCTTACCAGACATGTGCACTCTCACATGAAGGTACGCTCGTTCATGACACCGCGAAGTTCAACCTGAATTCACGATTGCGCCATTTTCCGAATTGTAAGAAATATCTTAGCTAATCACGAAGGACCACCTTCTCCTGACATCTGAGATACACAACAACACCAGCTCCACCCCGAAGAACACACGACTTCTACACTCAGCAAGGGTTACCGAGCGACTTACCTATTTCGCGAGCTCAAAACCAGGAAATTATTTAACGTTTAGATTTCCCAGCCATTTCCTGCTCACACTTATAGCACTTGTACAAGGTGCTGTTCAGGATCTGATAGATGACGACGTCTGGCTCTAGGAAACGTAGAGGCAATACAGACTCCGTTCTGACGTTCCGCTTGATAACGGAAGAAAGAGAAAAGAAAAATTAGACACGCTCATCTGTGGACGTAGAAAAAGCGTTCTACCGTGGAAAATGGTGCAAGGCGTTGAAATTAATGAGACAAATAGGAATAAGCTATAGGGAATGTTCAAATGTGGGTGAAATCTTATGGGACTTAACTGCTAAGGTCATCAGTCCCTAAGCTTACACACTACTTAACCTAAATTATCCTAAGGAGAAACACAAACACCCATGCCCGAGGGAGGACTCGAACCTCCACCGGGACCAGCTATAGGGAAAGACGGGTATGTAAAATATACAAGAACTAAGAGGGACCAATAAGAGTGGACGACCAGGAAGGCAGTGCTAGAGTTAATAAGGGGATAAGACAGGTATGCAGTCTTTCGCCCCTGCTCTTCAGTCTACACATGGAGGACAATAAAAGAAAGTTTCAACACTGGGATTAAAATTCAGACGGAAAGGATATCAATGATAAAATTCGCTGATGACATTGCTATCATGAATTACACCTAAGAGCTGGATTGAATGAACAGGCTAACGAGCACAGTATGTGGATTGAGGGTAAATCGCAATAAGGACTAGCAGAAATGAGATTAGCAATAAACTTAACATCAAAATGGGTGGCCACGAAATACAAGAAGTTAAGGACTGCTACTACCTTGGAAACAAAATAACCCATGACGGACGGAGCAACGAGGACATCAACAGCAGATTAGCACAGTCAAAGAGGGCATTGTTGATCAGGAGGAGTCTACTGGTATCAAAGATTGGTCCTAATTTGAAGAATAAAATTCTGAAAACGTACGTTTGGAGCACAGCGTTCCATGGTGGTGAATCAACGACAGCTAAAAAAACAGAAGAGAAGAGAATCGAAGAGTTTGAGACATGGTGCTACACAAGAATGTTGAGAAGTAGGTGGACTGGTAAGATAAAAAAAAATAATGAGAAGGTTCCTCGCAGTGTCGGCGAAGTTAGTAACATACGGAAGACACTGATAAGAGGGAGGGACAGGATGACAGAACATGAGTTACGACGTACGGGAATGGTGATAGAGGTGTTTGTAGAGGGCAAGGCCTGTAGGGAAACACAGAGACTGGAATACATCGAAAAAATAACTGAGGTTGTAAATGCAAGTGCTACTCTAAGTTGAAGAGATTACGGCAGGAAAAACTTTAGCAGGAATGGGTACACACCTACCAGGCGTCTTCAGGCCGAACAAAAGGCCCCTTACCCCTGCAACCGGAAACCAGCCGAGGCTACTACAATAGCAAAGCTACCACACGCTGGCGTCCAGGAAATGATACGTTACAACTGTGACGTGAAAGGAGAACAACATGTCACTGACTGCCATCATGCAGCTGCGGCGTATTGCACAAATGTAGGCGTCACAGAGGCCGAGTCCTAGAATCACATCAGAAGACTGTCACGGCGCGGGGGCGGACGCGCTGCGTCGTAGTCTGCAGGTAGCGGGTTCGGTCTCGCTACTGAACGGGTTGTGTTTTTAAGTGTGCCGTGAACCGATCGAGATGATGCAGTAGTTTAAGTAATGAACTTGCTTTATAGTGTCCTAGAGTTCTGTTCCCCTTAGGATGATCCACATTTGGGATTTCATACAGGGCAACGTTGGCCAGTCAGCTAGTTAGTTGGTTAGTTAGTTAGATAGGTGTTCCATTGATCACCCCACGGTAACCGTTGTGAGGTGAAACTTGTCAAGTGCATTTTTTTTTTTACAGCTTAAAATTTTATTACGTTCCCCATTCCCTTAAATGGCACAAAATGCATATATTATACCTATAGATTTATTTATTCCTATTCAAGAATTCGTCTGTGGTATAGAAGGAGTTGTCACGGAGATGTGATTTAAATTTATTTTTCAAACTATTATTGCTGTCTGTCAGACATTTTATTTCATCTGGTAATTTACGAAAAGTTTCACAGCAGAATATTTTCCCTCTTTCTGAGGTTAAGTAGATGACAGTGTCAGGCTTTCTTTCTTCTGATATTATAATCATGAATGTTACTCTTGTTTCTAAACTGGTCCATGTTGTTGAGAACTAATTTCGTTACTGAATAAATGTACTGTGAGGCTGCTGTAAGAATTTATAACCTTTTAAACATATGTCTACAAGACGTGCGACTATGAGCACTACACATTATTCTAACCACTTTCTTTTGAACAATGAATACTTTTTGCCTAAGTAGGTTGTTACCCCAAAATATTATTCCGAATGTCATGAGATAGTAAAGGTATCCAAAGTGTGTAAGCTTACTAATTTCTATATCCTCAAAATTTACAATTATTCTGATTGCAAGATTTGCTGAACCTAGTCGCTTTAGGGGATCCGAAATATGAATTTCCCAACTAAGATTCTCATATATATGTGCACCCAAAAACTTAGTATGCTCCACCCTGGCTACTGACTTCTTTTGATGTGTGATATTTACTGAAGGAACTGTGCTCCTTGCAGTAGAAAATTGGATGTACAGTGTTTTTTCAAAGTTCAGAGCAAGTCCATTCGTAGAAAACCAATCAATAACTGTTCCAAAGGCATTCTTTGTATTATTTTCTATTGGAGTTTCTTTTACTGCACTGAAGCAGTGTCAGCTTCTTATTTCAGATGGATATGACAAATGCCAGGATGGTTCCCTTGAAAGGGACATGAGCAACTTTCCTCCTCCATCAATACCAGACAATCTGTCTATAATGATCTTGTCGTCGACGAGACGCTAAATCCTTTCTTCGGTCTTCTGTCATTCAACATAATTACGACTTTAACAATTATGTGCAATAAAGAAAAAAAGAATTCCGCTGAGAGGATCAGAGATTCGGATCGTTAGAATAATTTGAAGTAAAGACAGAGGGAGAAGAGTACAATATCTACAACACTGGAACGAGAATAGTAACACAACTGAAACTCAGAATTTCAGAACAAAGGAAAAAGGCACAACGAGAGCAGCCATTAATTATAAAGTTCAATGACGACGTAAGGATCCTGAAAAATTGAGAAGAACGATTGAACTGAATGGCAGCCAACTTTGTTTATAATATGGATTACGGACAAACCAAGGCTTCAAAATGAGATGAAACGTACCTGAATAAAACAGAACGCTTTTACTGTCCTAATGCGATTATATAACAGTACTTATACATTTGTTAAATATTTGTGAAGTAGTGACACCAACAGAATTTGCATAAAAAACATTTGTTTCATGTTGTCACAGCATCCAAGTTTGTTGCAGACAGCACGCAGTTCCCATTATGTTTCTCCCAGAACCATGCCCTGGCCTGCACTGTATTATTATTATACAACTTCGTCATAATTACATATTAGCACAAAATAAGCCGCCTTCTGTTTTATCCAGGTATGTTTCATTACTTTTTTGTGCTCATTTTTTCTGCATATTTGGAATAATTATCTTGTCATTATTTTATAATTTACGGCTTACAAGATGTATATCATCCATCCCCTTTCTGACAGAACTGAAGATGATCATTACATACCACAATCTGTAGTCTGACGACAATTTGCTTCGAATTAAAAAAATAAATTCTGAACTTCCTGGGTCACTGCCTACAGAGTCCGACAGAAAAATGTATACACACACTTTAAGGAACGAAAAGCTTTACTTATGTGTTTATTTTACATTTAGTAATTGATCACACATGTTTTGTAACCTTCAGTTTTGGCGGCTATACACATGACAGAACGACAAGCAACTACGTCATTCAATGTTACAGTGGAGACCGCTGCACATGTCGCTGTAATCTCCTGGCGAAGTTCCTCCAGCGTGCGTGGCTTACGTCGATGGACGTTATCTTTCACAGTTCCCCACAAGTAGAAGTCCACAGATGTTAGATATGGCGACTGTGAAGAGAACTCAATGGGCCCTCTTCGTCCAATGCAATGCCCCAGAAAATTGTCATCCAGGAACGCTCGTACGGCTAGGTGATAGTGTGGTGGCGCCCCGTCGTGTTGGTAGAATACCTCTTCACCAGCTCCGTAAAGCGCACGTATACTTGGCAAAACTGATGTGCGTAACATTCCCAGGTACACTTCTCCTGCGACAGTAGCATCAAAGAAAAAGGGTCCTACTAAGTCCCTAGATGATATGCCACACCACACATGGACTTCTGGCAGACTGAGCTGTTTATCCACATAAACATGTGGATTCTCCAGTGCCCAATACACATTGTTATGCCAACTCATGGTTCCATTAAGTTTAAATAGTGCCTCGTCACTCCACACTACCTTCCTCAGAAATTGTTCATTAGTTACCATTTGCTGATACCATTCGCAAAATTGCATTCGGCGATCAGGATTGTCATCATTAATCGCGTGCAGTAATTGTGGAATGTTTTCTTCTTCTTCCGTGTCCGGCTCCGGTGTTTGCAGGATTGGCCGACTAGGTCGTTTCCAGGGGACGCCCGATTGCTTGTTGTTCGAGTGGTGAACGCAATCTTCGTGGAGGCTCCTGCAGTGTCCCCCATTGTGGAATGTAAACTTCCCACTTTGCACCTTTCAGAATTCTTCGTACACTTGTACTGCTAACCCCCACTTCAAGTGCACACTGCGTGACAGACTTCTGTGGAGAATTAACAAACTTTTCCAACACGAGAGCCGACGAAACAGGACTTGTAGCTGTACGCTGTCTTCCTGATCTTCCATTGTGAATAACACAAATCGTTCAATGAAATTTAAACTTGTCAGTGATGCGTTTAATTGTTAGAAGGGTTGGAGGTTCTGTTTCTAACTTCCGCCTCCACTAACGTTGCACTTCAATGGCATTATCAAACTTGAAAAACCACTTCACAATACATTTTCGTTGCTCGAATGTCAAGCGTGCTCCAGCCATCTTGTTTTCTTAATACGGAGATGAAAGTACTAACATCTGTTGAGCCAAAGATCGTACTACAACACATTCGTAATTCAGATCGAACGACAATATCTCGATAGAGTTTGACAAAGAGTATATATATTTTTCTGGCGGACTCTGTATTTTTTGCTGCTACGTTGCACCTTGTACAAGACGTGCTTCACTAGTCTGACTGTGTTTGGCGTACAATGGGGCGCTGTGCCTGCAAACAATTAGGCAATGTTCACGACGACTCTTAATCAGAAACATTGCTTTCGTACGGTATCGCATGAGCTGATAAGTTTGCCTGTAACACTTACATGGCGCGTACTTCAAAATGAACCGTTGACCGAAAATAGTTGCAGGGTAAAAGAAAACTAAATTACAACATATGAAGTGGAAATATGGGTATCTGATGTTCAATATGTGTTACTGCCTTACTGTAGGTGATTTGTAACATTATGCAACGAATGCATGTGTTGCAGCTCTCGGGAACTCAGTGCGTCAGTCGCGGAGTGGTGGTGTGGGTTGCCGAACCACTGGGGCACTCATTTTAGAAAGCGTTAGGCCGGTCTCATCAGCATTAAGCGCTCGGTCTGTTTACTCGCTTGTTAATATCCACGGGTCGTTAGCGCTGGAGGGCTACGGTGATTGTTTAACGTTTTTGTCTCCAAGGAATCTTACTGGCGTGTCATTTCCTAACTGGAACTCGGTTAACATAAAACTTGTCTTTATCGAAGCTCAACTCTCTCTCTCTCTCTCTCTCTCTCTCTCTCTCTCTCCCCCTTCTCTTATATAATATGAAATTACTACCGTTTCATTATTTTATAATTTACTGATTACAAGAATTTAAAAGAACTTTAGTCGACTTAAGATCAAATAAGGCAGAACGGACGGATAACATTCCATCAGAATTACTAAAATCCTTAATTGAAGTTGCAACACAACGACTATTCATGTTAGTGTGTAGAATGTAGGAGACTGATGGTATACCATCAAGACTTCCAGAGCATACAAGTTCTTCAACTGTAACAGAACCAGATTAACAGCTCGTGCATCCAAGATGCTGACAAGAATAATACACAGAAGAATGGAAAATTGAGGATCTGTTAGATGACGATCAGTGTGGCTTTAGGAAAGGTAAAGGTACCAGACAGGCAGTTCTGATGTTGCGACTAATAATGGAGGCAAGACTGAAGAAATATCAGTACATGTTCGTAGGATTTGTCGACCTAGAAAAAGCGTTCGACAATGTAAAATGGCACAAGATGTTCGAAATTCTGAGAAAAATAGAAGTAAGCTATTGGGAAAGACGGGTAATATACAATGTGTACTTGAGCCAAGAGGGAACAATAAGAACGTAAGACCAAGATAGAAATGCTCGGATTAAGAAGAGTGTGAGAAAGGGATTCAGTCTTCCGCCCGTAGGCTTCAATCTGTATATAAAAAAAGTAATGACGGATATAAAAGAAAGACTCAAGAGTGGGATTAAAATTCAGGGTGAAAGATGTCGATGATAAGATTCGCTGACGACCTTACTATCCTGAGTGAAAGTGATGAATTGCAGGATCTGTTGAATGGAAAGGAAAGCCTAATGAGCATAGAATATGGGACTGAAAGTCACTTTACAAAGATAAAAAGTAATGAGAAGTAGCAGAAATGAGAACTGCGAGAAACTTATCACTGGCAAAAACGGCATTCCTGGCCAAGAGAAGTCAACTAGTATCGAATACGGGCGTTGTGGAAGAAATTTCAGAGTATGTACGTTTGGAGCACAGTATTGTATGGCAGTGAAACATGGACTGTGGGAAAGCCGGAACAGAACAGAATCGAAGCACTTCAGATATGGTGCTACAGAAGGATGTTGAAAATTAAGTAGACTGATAAGGCAAGGAATGAGGAGGTTGTCGGCAGAATGAGCGTGGGAGATCTGAAGAAGTTCATTACAAACAAAATTGATATTCTGAGAAGTTGTTTCTGATCACTGATTGGAATTACAAAAAGAAATTCACGTCTTGCACAGTGATGATTGGGTGCATAGCAGCCATCAATGTTCCCAAGTATTTATCATCTTTGCATTCACTACACTTTTGTGATCTCATTTTTGAATTATTCAAAACAATGCTTTAACAACAATTGTGATTCTCCGAAGTAAATCTGAACAGGCCACGAAAGGCGTTCCTAATGCGAACACGTCTGCACTGTGCCTGACGGAGCTGAAGACTTACGCTAATTACCTAACAGTACAGCTTGAATAAAATAACTTGGTGACTGACAGACTGTAGTTGGGGGGGAGGGGGGGGGGGCGCAGTGTTAGCAACGTGCAGTCAGCCACTTAAAACAAGGCGCAGGACGTACCTGCGAAACAGACAACACAGCGTGGGCGTGGGTCTTGGGAAAGAACTACACCTGGCTGCTCATCTACTCTAAAACACAGCTAAACTATTGCTAATAAAGTACCCGAAAATGAAGGGCAGTGTGGAAATGAACAGTACGTAGCCACTTCTTCTCACCTTGCCAGTCTTTGATTGCACGTGAAATTACTCTTAGCACAAGGATTCAAACAGGAAAACTCCAGATATGGCGTCAACGCTTTGATACTGTCTAGTCAACTCTGCGACGTAGGGAGATAGATTCTAAGACAATTTAGAACACACGAGGGTCACTCCAAAAGAAATGCACACTATTTTTGTAAAAGTACAGTTTTCATTATGCATGTGTGAAAGTTTTACAGTGTGTTGATACATCCTTCCCACTTGTTTTCAAACTTGGCTCAACCTGTTCCCGTGAGTGGCACCGCCACAGCATGTCTTCAAGATGGCTGCTACACTTGACGTTCGTCAGAAGCAAAGTGCTGTCATAGAATTCCTGAGCTGTGAAAACGAGACAGTGGGAAACATCCACAAGAGGATGAAAAAGGTGTATGGAGATGCTGCTGTCGATCGCAGTACAGTTAGTCGGTGTGCAAGCAGGTTATGTGATGTAAGTGGGCACGGCAATATTGAGGATTGTCCTCGCAGCGGCAAGCCTCGTACTGCACACACTCCAGACAATGTGCAGAGAGTTAACGAATTGGTGACTGCTGACAGACGCATCACAGTGAACGAATTGTCACGCTACGTTGTGATAGGGGAAGGAAGTGCTTACAGGATACTGAAAGTGTTGACGTTAAAAACAGGTTTGTGCCAGGTGGGTTCCGAGGATGTTGACAGTGGGTCACAAAGAAACAAGAAAAACGGTATGCAGCGAACTTTTGGAACAGTACGAGAATGGTGGAGATGAATTTCTTGGAAGAATTGTGACAGGTGATGAAACATGGCTCCATCATTTTTCACCAGAGATGAAGAGGCAATCAATGGAGTGGCATCATGCAAATTCACCCAAGGAAAAAAAAAATTCAAAACCAGACCTTCTGCTGGAAAAGTTACGACTACGTTGTTTTTCGATTCCGACGGAATCTTGCTTGTGGACATTATGCCAAGTAGAACCACCATAAATTCTGATGCATATGTAACGACACTGAAGAAACTTCAAGCTCGACTGAGTCGTGTTCGACCACAGCGGCAAAAGCATGATGTTTTGCTGTTGCACGACAATGCATGGCCACGTGTCAGTAAAAAAAAACCATGGAAGCGATCACAAAACTAAGGTGGACAACACTGAAACACCCGCCTTACAACCCTGGCCTGGCTCCATGTGACTATCATCTCTTTCGGAAACTGAAAGACTATCTTCGTGGAACAAGGTTTGAAGATGATGACTCCCTTGTGCACGCTACCAAACAGTGGCTCCAACGGGTTGATCCAAAATTTTACCGTGCGCGTATACAGGCACTTGTTTCAAGATGGCGTAAGGCAGTTAAGTGGGTTGGAAATTATTTGGAGAAATGAAAATATTATTCCTAAAGGATGTATCTACACAATGTAAAACTTTCAAACATGTAGAATAAAAGATGGATTTTAAAAAAATTCAGTGAATTTCTTTTGGGGTGACCCTCGTACGTCTTAAATGGTCGAAAGTAAATACTTTATCATTTTAGATTTTCCCCGCTCTTGAATCACCATCAGTCTGAACAAACGTTATCGACATGACATAGAAGGACGGTTTTTTGACATCAAAGGTACAGAAACAGCACAGGAGTCCACTGCAACTAGACACGGACTGGACACGAGGTGGGATGGCCGTCACACCCTCTCGTACCCACATTTGACCCCTTCTTTTGAACCCTCTGCGGCGGAGGTCGGAACAGCGACGATCAATTTTGAAATCACACGGCCTGGTTATAGATGGTGGAGGAAAACATTTGAGACTCACCGCCGCTCAAAATCAACACGAGAAGGCCTCAGAGGGTGGTATAAAGGGCGCCAATGAAACCAGTTCTTCAATTGGAGCTTTGATTCCCAGACTTCGCGGTCGAAAGCGACAGTTCGCTGACGCCCCCAGTCGTTTCACCCCTTCTCTGTGGACAATGTGGGGCTGCATCCCTATTTAACGTTTTCGCACCCCCTTTGGAGTGCCGCAATTTTTGCTCATTTGTACAACATGTAGGGACCGCTCAAAACCATTCGACGATATCTGAACGTGATCCAGAGCAGCAAAAGGTGCTTATGCATTTTCAGCCCTCTTGCTTCATGGCGTGCTGTGGCGTGATCATCGTGGGGAGGGGGGAAAAATTTTTACATGCTTGGATAAAACGACAAAGGGTCCCTCTATGATCCCTCTGTTTGCCAATAACCTCCGTGGCGTCCGCCCATATTTAATGAGAACTTTAAAAATGTGTCTTTACAGAAGAAACCTTTGAAACAGTCCTAGGCGTCTGCAGGCAGGTAACTGGCGTCGGAAGGTTGTCAAGTGGTTGCCTCCCTGCACACACCTAGGACTGCTTCACAGGTTCTCTCTGTAAAGACACACTTTAAAATTCTCAATAAATATGGACGAGTGCCGCAGAGGTTGTTGCCGAACTGGAAGGGGGATGGGGGAGGGTAGTCTTAGACGGACCCTTTACTGTTTCGTTCTCGCATTTGTCAATGTCGCATCCCCACGATCACGCCAGAAGACGGTGTATAGCAAGAGAGCTGAAATGCACAACAACCCCTTCCTGCTTTGGCTCACTTTCAAATTTCGTCGAACGGTTTTCAACGATCCCTAGTGGTTCCTACCTGCACATGAGAGCAAAAATTGCAGTCGTGCTGCACTACAAAGAGTTGCGATCACGTTCAATGGGGATGCAGACTCTCAACATCCTCAGAGAAGGGCTGAAACGTCGGGGGAGCCAGCAGTGTCAAAGATTGTCAAGAACGTTGTTCTGTTCCTCATCGGAATGCAAACTGCCGTTTTCGACCGCGAAATTTATGAGAATCAACGTCCCCGAGGAAACGGGTGGTTTCACTGACGCCCTTTATGTTGCCCCTCACGGCTTTTCGTGTCTGTTCTCAGCGGCACTGCGTCTAAATTTTTTTCCTTGACCAACCATAAGAAAACCGCGTGATTTCAACGCTGGGCATCGCGGTTCTGACCTCCATCGCAGAGGCGTCAAAAAAAAGGGTGAAATTTGTGTAAGAGGACCATCCCATGGTGTGACAGTTCCACGGTGGCGTTGGGCAAAAGTGTGGTGAAATTTAGAGCCAAAATGACATCATCAACCCACTTTTATACGTCGTAGCGGGAGACAGTTATGGGGTTTCGAAAAGGTGATCCTTTAATTGTGCTAGTCAGCGTAGTTCAGTACGTTGACACGAGGAGAATAAATTACATGCAATGTCGCAAATTGAATTATATTGTAGAACTATGAATACAGTTGATATCTGTGTTCTGCTTGTACATTTGATGTCAATGAATCTTCCTGACATCTGATCTTGAAAATCGAAACTTGTCTAAAATAACGTAAGAACTTTGGCATTCCTAAAATGCCTTTTCTGAATAAATATTGTAGCTAGTTCATAGACTTGGCGTGCTCTCGCAGTCTTCCATATTCCCCGCTTCCCTTCAAAAGCTTTCAGTCCATATGTACTATATGCTGACCATACTGACGAATGCACGCACCTTGTCGTATGGACAAAAATCACAGACCCGAATCCTGTGAATCCCGATGGTTCTACACGTTCCACAGAGGTGACAGAACGCTCTGTACTGGCAACCACGCAGCGGTATCCTTTCTTTCTTACCTCCCCGGTCTTACATTCCTGAGCTCCTCACTGTGCAGGCCCCTGGCTGCCCTGACTTAACAACTCAACCGCCGCCGCGACTGATGCAGTAAACCAGAGTGCCGCCGGTAGCCCGCATTGCGACCGGGACAATTTCGCGCTGTAATTACTGTGTCAAAGTTGCGAGTTACCTTCAGTTCCGGCGTCAACTAAGAATAGAGGGGCACGCAGTGAAGGGCCGCCGCAAAGGCAACGTCTAAATTGCCCGACGTCACGCCGCGGGCTGCTTTTTGCGGGACCCCGTGGCGCAATCAACGTCTGCGAGAACACCCAACACGCTGGGCGCTGTGTAATCTGCGTTTTTCTCCTCTCTCTCTCTCTCTCTCTCTCTCTCTCTCTCTCTCTCAGGCGACGTTTATGTACTCGCGGCACCAGACGCCACCGCCTTGCTTCTGCGAAAACTCCGCCGTGTCGCGTATACAAAGCAAACAGGCGTGCGCTATATATATATTTTTTTGCGCCGTCAACACACGCGATGACTTTCCTGAAAGAGGTCGCCTCACTGTGCCCGAGACACGACGGACTTCCGCTTAGACAGTGCTCGGAGAAAGCAGAGCAGCTGGACGCAACAGGAGCCGAGGTCTTCCGCAGCAAGTACCCCGCTCTCGCTAGGAGACGCTATGTTGTCACTCTGCGCGCGTTCATTTCATCCATCTTGGTAATATACTCCCCCTCCGCCTCCTTCCCCACTCTCAGTGTAAGTCTTTTTTCTGTGTCCATGTTACAGTTCCAAAACTAATGCTTTGCTGGTAGAAGCAAATGAAATGCTGTTAGAATTACGCAGGAAATGCATCGTCGCCAAATTCCTGTTAAAGCGTTCCCACTTCTTCCACTGCAGTGTATTAACAATGATTACAAATGGTTCAAATGGCTCTGAGCGCTATGGGACTTATCATCTGAGGTCATCATTCCCCTAGAACTTAGAACTACTTAAACCTAACTAACCTAAGGACATCACACACATCCATGCCCGAGGCAGGATTCGAACCTGCGACCGTAGCGGTCGCGCGGTTCCAGGCTGAAGCGCCTAGAACCGCTAGGTCACAACGGCCGACACAGATGATTACAGAACTCCCTACGAAGTTGTATGCAGACAGATTTTGGCTTACCACTGAACTGCCGTCCTTAGCAGATTTTTATTTTGACGCTTTGCCTTCACGTGAGTACATCGTCACTTTCCCAAATTTGAGCTGCTTCACCAAGCCCTTCGCCATCACCTAAGAGACGCTGAACATTAAGACGCCTTCCATACATCCAAATTATAACCAAAGAGAAAATCGTTGAAGTTTAGCAGCATGACCATCCTTAAAACAAATTTGCGCAGATGGGTCTAAACAAAATGACCGAGCAGGAAGTGCATTTGCAAGACTAATCCAGGCGACCAATTCAAGCTCCCTGACGCGATGCAGGATTTCGATCCTCCGTGCCCTGATTCTAGTCCTTATGATACGTAAGAGCTCATCATGTGACACTTCCTAATTCCACGAAACCGTTGTACACAGCTTCCTTAACCAGAGTGTCTACTCCTTGGTTTTCATGTTTGGCTCTGCCTCTGAGCACTATGGGACTTAACTTCTGGGGTCATCAATCCCCTAGAACTTAGAACTACTTAAACCTAACTAACCTAAGTAACGTAAGGACATCACACACATCCATGCCCGGGGCAGGATTCGAACCTGCGACCGTAGCGGTCACGCGGTTCCAAACTGAAGCGCCTAGAACCGCACGGCCACACCGGCCGGCGGTTTTCTTGTTTCACTCAGGTCATAATGGTAATACCTCCTAGGCGCGAAAGCTTATGTAACAACTTTTGTTGTTGTTGATATTGTAGGATTTTAACAGCATCGATGCTGAGCGTTAATATGATAAAATAATCATTTTTTTTTTTTTTTTTTTTGAACTGCTTATGCGTTATCAAGTCACTCTAAAATCGCTGCAGGTAAGTTACGTGGTGAATATGGGCTATTGGCGCAAATACACATTTTAAAACGCTTTCTGGTGGAATAATGTTCTTTTTCAAAATTGTTATACATTTTGTCCAGCACGATGAAGACAGCTGAAAGTAAAATAGTATTTTTCAAAATGGACTAGTGCTCCCTTTGACAATATCAAATTTCATTGTCCAACCAGATGAGCTGCCACACGCATTTAGAGAAGGACAACGCATCTACGTCCCCCCCTCCCCCCCCCCCCCCCCCACACTCTGCAAACCACTGCGAAATCGATAGCAGAGGGTACATACCATTGTACCAGTTATTAGGGTTTCATCCCGTTCCATACACCTATGGAGTGCGGGAAGAATGACTGAATGCCTCTGTATTAAAGTCGCTTCTTAAAATTTTGTTAGACGTAAACTACCGCGAGAAATTCTGCTATCTTCAACAGCCCGCCACTAAAGATTCTTCAGTATTTCCGTGACTCTGTCTCACGGTCAAACAATTCTGTGATCATTCGTGCTGCCCTTCTCTGCATACTTTGAATATGCCCCGTCAGTCCTATCTGGTATGCGTTCCACACACTTTAGCACTATTCCAGTTGGACTGACGGATTCGATTCCATCTAGAAACACTACAGAAATAATCGCCTTTCGGTTCAGCGAAGTAGGGAGAAAGGAAGCTACAGAATAATATATCAAAGCTCTGTCTTGAAGGCACAATATGTTGCATTAAACCACTCGGAGACCCAGATATTGCTTCAACTATCACGTCTTAGAACAGAACTTGGCGGACAAGTTCGGGGTCAGCTGTAAAGCAGATTGCCCATAAGTGGCTAGAAACCAGGTATGGCAGCTGTAATTTGTTGGAAACATTCATTAAAGGGCACATCATGCAGCGAAGTGAGTCATTCTGAATGCTATAGTCGTATTTAGAAAACCGGTGTCTACCATACCAGAAAACGCATCTGTGGTGGACGAAAATCAGCGCGACAGGCAGAATATAGTCTCCCGCTGAGCAGTCGAGACCGTATATAACTGTACAGCGTCATATGCACGCAATGAATGCGTCAGAGCTGAAGCGTCTTTCTTGAGATTTATGTACGCGTATTTCAATCTGCTTTAACGATGTTTTTCTCTTGAACCACCAGTCCTTGAATTCGCTACTGCGAGTCGGCGGAACAATACGTAACGTGACTGCAAACTACTGGTGGAAATCTCGCTGCTGATTGCCACCCGCTCGTAAAACGCCCAGTTAATTGCAATTGCGATGAAAGAAAAGAGTTAGAACGGTGGTGGAGTGGCTCATGAAATGAAAGAAGTCTTGCCCCCCCCCCCCTCCTTCCTTTACAGATAGTGATAATGGCGGTGGTGGTGAAAATGATCCACCATTACATATGGTCAAGAGTGCAATATTGACCGCACTAAATCACGAAATCAAATGGTTTACAAATTTAAATTTTATATCTGTAGATACAATATTCTATATTCCTTTCCTTTTTTCATCGCTTCAGTTCCATTTTACTCTCAAGCACACACACTTTGAAATTGTTAGGAGAGTAGGCTATTTACATCAGATAAATTGTTCATTCACTATAAGAATAACAGAAGTATAATTAAGCCAGAAATGGTTAAGAGAAACGTGTGTCTGACATCAACAAAATACGCTAAACTCTCTCCTCCTAGCAAAACCAGGGATGCGGGGCCGCATGGTTAGAGGCGCCATGTCACGGTTTGCGTGGCCCCTCCCGCCGGAGGTTCGAGTCCTCCCTCGGGCTTGGGTGTGTGTGTGTTGTTCTTAGCATAAGTTAAAGTTAGTTTAAAGTAGCGTGTAACTCTAGGTACCGATGACCTCAGTTGTTTGGTCCCTTAGGAATTTTCACACCCCCCACCCCCCACCCACACACTCCAAAACAAGGGAAAACATCGATGTATGGTACAAAAAAAAGGGGGCAACGAACATAATAATACACAAATGTAAACACTGTTCGACTTTTGCTCTTCGCCGGCCGCGGTGACCGAGCGTTTCTAGGCGCTTCAGTCCGGAACCGCGCTGCTGCTACGGTCGCAGGTTCGAATCCTACCTCGGGCATGGATGTGTGTGATGTCCTTAGGTTACATTATACATTTAACTTACAATGCGAAGCATTTTAGAATCTGAAGTATTGTAGAAATGTGTGATAAGAATTCGCGGCGCTCTTTTATTTGCTGGAAGTAGAGAAAACAAATTTTCAGGGATTCTGAATATTTTATGTAATGAAAATTCGTCCCTCATTATTGCAGTTATCTTAGACTATTATGTACATAAAAAATGTCATTAGAGTTTCCTGTAGAATTCTCGGGGAGCTGTTCATAATTGTGATCATAATTTTTTCGCGATACACTGTGAAGTTATTCAAATTTTGTACATGGAACTCTAGAACTATAGCATATCTATCAAGAACTCAAAACATAAAAAACGCACATTTCTTCAAATTAGGATGATAACTTTGCATGCCATGTTTAAGGACACCATTGCTACAACCAAAAAATAAGCTTTCCCGACTGAAAAATGGTAGCAATAGTAATATGCTAGACTGAGGCTGGAAGTCCGATATCTGTGGTGACGACGACTCGAGACATGATATCTACTAATAGTAACAAAAAATGTTTACGGCATTGTCGGGGTTGAAAAAAGCCTATGTTAGATTTTTGGTGATTTCCCTATACCCTTAAGCCGAAAGCAGGATAGCTCCTCTGAAGAGGCCACCGCCTGTTTTACGACTCACCCTTGTCCAAGTCGAACTTGTGCTCCGTCTCTAAACCCTGCACCCTCAATATGACGTTGAATTCAAATCTGTCTTCCTTTTTCCCAGCGATAAAAGAGCATGTACTTCACATCTAACATCTACACTCCTGGAAATGGAAAAAAGAACACATTGACACCGGTGTGTCAGACCCACCATACTTGCTCCGGACACTGCGAGAGGGCTGTACAAGCAATGATCACACGCACGGCACAGCGGACACACCAGGAACCGCGGTGTTGGCCGTCGAATGGCGTTAGCTGCGCAGCATTTGTGCACCGCCGCCGTCAGTGTCAGCCAGTTCGCCGTGGCATACGGAGCTCCATCGCAGTCTTTAACACTGGTAGCATGCCGCGACAGCGTGGACGTGAACCGTATGTGCAGTTGACGGACTTTGAGCGAGGGCGTATAGTGGGCATGCGGGAGGCCGGGTGGACGTACCGCCGAATTGCTCAACACGTGGGGCGTGAGGTCTCCACAGTACATCGATGTTGTCGCCAGTGGTCAGCGGAAGGTGCACGTGCCCGTCGACCTGGGACCGGACCGCAGCGACGCACGAATGCACGCCAAGACCGTACGATCCTACGCAGTGCCGTAGGGGACCGCACCGTCACTTCCCAGCAAATTGGGGACACTGTTCCTCCTGGGGTATCGGCGAGGACCATTCGCAACCGTCTCCATGAAGCTGGGCTACGGTCCCGCACAACGTTAGGCCGTCTTCCGCTCACGCCCCAACATCGTGCAGCCCGTCTCCAGTGGTGTCGCGACAGGCGTGAATGGAGACGTGTCGTCTTCAGCGATGAGAGTCGCTTCTGCCTTGGTGCCAATGATGGTCGTATGCGTGTTTGGCGCCGTGCAGGTGAGCGCCACAATCAGGACTGCATACGACCGAGGCACACAGGGCCAACACCCAGCATCATGGTGTGGGGAGCGATCTCCTACACTGGCCGTACACCACTGGTGATCGTCGAGGGGACACTGAATAGTGCACGGTACATCCAAACCGTCATCGAACCCATCGTTCTACCATTCCTAGACCGGCAAGGGAACTTGCTGTTCCAACAGGACAATGCACGTCCGCATGTATCCCGTGCTACCCAACGTGCTCTAGAAGGTGTAAATCAACTACCCTGGCCAGCAAGATCTCCGGATCTGTCCCCCATTGAGCATGTTTGGGACTGGATGAAGCGTCGTCTCACGCGGTCTGCACGTCCAGCACGAACGCTGGTCCAACTGAGGCGCCAGGTGGAAATGGCATGGCAAGCCGTTCCACAGGACTACATCCAGCATCTCTACGATCGTCTCCACGGGAGAATAGCAGCCTGCATTGCTGCGAAAGGTGGATATACACTGTACTAGTGCCGACATTGTGCATGCTCTGTTGCCTGTGTCTATGTGCATGTGGTTCTGTCAGTGTGATCATGTGATGTATCTGACCCCAGGAATGTGTCAATAAAGTTTCCCCTTCCTGGGACAATGAATTCACAGTGTTCTTATTTCAATTTCCAGGAGTGTATTCTGCGGCCGTGTGTTACTTGAGACTAACTCTCAATGGTCGCAATCAGTTGTGTTTTAATTTAACGTTGTGCATATCGTGCTGTTTGGGGTGTAACCATTTACTTTCTTCGTGAAGATGAGAGAATCTCTGTACGCTTCTCACATATCTGTGGTTCAAATGGCTCTGAGCACTATGGGACTCAACTGCTGAGGTCATAGTCCCCTAGAACTTAGAACTAGTTAAACCGAACTAACCTAAGGACATCACACACAACCATGCCCGAGGCAGGATTCGAACCTGCGACCGTAGCGGTCTCGCGGTTCCAGACTGCAGCGCCAGAAGCGCGCGGCCATCACGTATCTATGCGAGGCGATGTGGCGCGTTGATAAAATACTGAGCTGGTTTCGGGAGGCGGTTCAAATGAGGACGGTGAACCAAATCATCGTCGTAGTTATTGACAGAAAGTTATCAGGTGAAAGAGAAGTGATATCTTGAGTTCTCCAAGTAGGCGTTATAGGCCCTCTGGCGTTCCTAATCTACATAAATGATTTAAGAGACAATCTGAGCAGCCCTCTTTTGTTTGCAGATGATACTCTCATATATCGTCTAGTAAAGTCATCGAAAGATCAAAATCAACTGCAAAAGATTTCAGGTAAGACATATGTACAGTGCAAAAAGTGGCAATTAACCTTAAATGATGGAAACTGTGAGATCACCCACAAGAGCAGTAAAAGATATCCGTTTAAGTTTCGTTACACGATAAATCACAAGGCTGACAGTTCAACTAAATACCTACGAGTTACAATTACGAACAGCTTATGTTGGAACGATCAAACAGATAATATTGTGGGGAAGGCGAACCAAAGACTGCGATTTATTCGCAGAACACTTACAAAATGCAACAGATTTATTAAAGATACTGCCTACGCAAGGGTTGTCCGTCCTCTCCTAGAGTATTGCATCACCGTATGGGATCCGTAGCAAATAGGATGACGGAGAACATAGAAAATTTTCAAAGATCGTCAGTTAGTTTTGTATTATCACGAAATAGGGGAGACAATATCACGAATATGATAAGCGAGCTGAGGTCATTAAGAAAAGGCGTTTTTCGTTGAGGCGACATCTTTCCACGAAATTTCTATCACAACTTTCTCAGCTAAATGCAAAGATATATTGTTGATTGCAATCTACATACGTACAACTCTTCATCATAATAAAATAAGAGAAATCAGAGCTCGCACGGACAAAATTAGCTGTTCGTTCTCGCCACGTGCTGTTTGAGGCTGGAACGGAGAGAAATAGTATAAAAGTGGTTCGATGAACCCTCTGTGGGTAACTATATTGAGAACTGCAGAGTAGTCATCTAAATGTGATGTAGGCCATCTTGATTTACATTTTCTGTGATTTTCCTAACCCGCTTAAGGGCAATGCTGAGACGGTTGCTTTCCAAAAGTAAAGCCGATACGTTTCTCTGTCCTTCCCTAAACTGAGGTTGTGTTCCGTGTCTAATAACGTCGTCGTCGAAGAGTCGTTAATCCATAATCTTCCTTCCTTTCCATACGTATCTCCTGACGTATTTTACACTTGGCGGTGGCATGTTCACTCCGTGTCTGCACACTACTGGTGCATATCTTGTTACAGTACTTCTACTTGGCGAGGTTAAGTCTTTTGAACTGCGTCGTCGACGAGATGTCTCTTTCCTTTTATTATCGTTGATATTTCTTTATCAACGATTTTATCGTCCGTTCCATTCGAGGGCTTATCCTCTAATAAACTCTAAGTTTCCGATATACCGACTCTGTCTTCCTCATGTCCGAACTTCGACGTTTAGGTTCGAGTCCCAGCTTGTCAAACAGTTTTGATCTATGCTGAAGACCATAACGTCTCTCAATATTTCGACCCATTTCGCAGCTACGAGTAGAAGGTATTTAGCCGAAGTGGACCTCAGACAGCCCACCTCAGAATTCAGAAAACGAAACGCGACGAGGAACGCAAAATTCTCAGTGCTCGAATATGATGAATAAATCATCATGAAAAAAGGGGGTAGAACCACGAACACGCAGAAGTTATTAGTTCGATGTGGGATACACTGGCGGAAAGTCACTTAAGTGGGTACCAAACTGGACACATGAACGGTGAGTTTCCTTGCTGCTGACGTGGAGGCCTCCTTGACTTTTGCCGGTGACCAGGTCTCATTTTGCTGGGGAGCGGTCCACACAGTTTCGTGGAAACAATTCTCTTTGGAAAGAGCAGCACGGCCACCGAGACGATGTCACTGCAGTGACTTAGTGCCTAGGGCAATGAACCGCACGACCTTTTCCTTGTCAACGAACTTGGCTCCTAGTCTAAATCCCGATTTTCATTCTGTTTAGGGCTGCCAGTGGTTTCCAGAGCGCGGCCGCACTTGTCGCCGCCACCTCCAGTTTCATTCAACAAGACATGTTTATTCACGCTGTTTATCATACAGTGTATACATTACAGCGCATATCATCAATAAAATTACGGGGAGTGTGTCCGGGACAGGTTCATTAAAATACACAACTGGGGCGCCGACTGCTGCCAGCGCGGGCCCGGCCTGTACTGCATTAACTGTGCAGCGAAAAAGTCACACGCAGTGCAGTACGGAAAGCTCCACGCACAGCTGTGGCAACACAACGACGAGAGAGAAAAACAAAGAGAGAGAGAGAGAGAGAGAGAGAGAGAGAGAGAGAGAGAGAGAGAGAGAGGGAGGGAGGGAGAGAGAGAGAGAGAGGCGTGGAGAGAAGGTGTGTGAGGGCGGGGGAGTACACCGGACGGAACGCCATCTGAGTATAATGTACACATTATATAATATTCGCTCACTACACGCAGACAACGAGGTGACAAATGTTGTCTACGGTAAATTAAAGCTGCCATCAACCAGAGGCGTGGTATGAACATCTGCTGAGGCGGTATGTGCTGGCCTTCCTCCGATCTCTGAACTGACTGACACAGACACCAACTGACATCGACACCGAAGCACGAAGAACTTCGCCATTTTTCACATTAAAGTACCAAAGATGGATGAAATATTACAATGTCTCCTCTCCACGGTTGCCTCCAGTGCCATGTTTATAACTCCCGGATGTAATTAAAGAACTTTGGAACCAGCAACCTGGGCACTACGGATTACACCTCTCGTTATCATTCCCCAACCCCCGCCCCCCTCGTGCTATGAATAAACACACACTGTCATCAACCATAACAATTTGACACTGGATTCATCACAACGAGGCCGTAGAAGCGTATGTCAGTACATTCAAATACCAAGCGAGGGAATTACTGACACACGCTACTCTTGACATCCCACAGACGTTTGAAAAAATATTCCAAAACGCCGCGCATAAAAACGGTATTTTCAGATGCTCATGCCACAGGTTCTATTGGTGATAAAAAGACAGGGTCAAATGTTTTGGATAGCCCTTGGGCTAGGGACCAGTTGTATTCGAAACAGGAAGATCGTCTTAGTGTCACTATACTATAGTACAGGGTCAACGTGTGAATATTACGTACTTTCCTCCCGCTTATGGAAATCGAGCAAATCGTCTGGCTCTTTTTTCATTTGACGTGGTCTACGGCGGATTTTATGGAAGTCATGAAGGCACCATTAGTTCGTTCACGGTTCCTCGGAGAACATAATTTTTTTTTTTTTAACTATATTTTCGCCGTTACCAGCGGACTAAAACCCACCCGAGAGTTCCAAGATGGCAATGAACAGCGAATGGCTGAAGTTTTAACGATGTGTTCCTAAGATCCCGGTCTCCAACAACCTTGAAAATTTTCTTCGTATTTTCATCTGTTTCAGAGATACAGAGGTGCATAGTTACGCTACTTTTACACGTAAAATATGTAGGTAAAATCCGGTGTGAGGCGAAAACGTAGTTTATAGACTGACGTAACACGGAGAAATACCCTGAAAGTGTATCCGTTATCATCTGGGAATCCAATGTCTTAATACTGAAGCACATAAAAACTTTTTTTACTCTTATAATCCACTCTGAAGAGTAAAATTCGTTTTGCGTACTTCAATTTCACGTAAGTGAACTACCTAAATTTTACTGAGCAATACATTTCTTTTCAGATGAGTTACAAGCCCTGCTGCACCAGGGAAAAAGAAGTGAACCAGTGAAAAATATGCGAGTATGTCCCTGTTTATTTAATAGAGACTGACTGAAAAGTGGGGTACCAGCTGCCTCATTCCACCTTCCTCAGCACATTTACAAAGTTTTCCAGAAGTTATGACATGCGAATATATTCGTGCTTTTTTATGCTAAGAGAGAAGAAGACAGTAGCAGTAGCAAAGAGACGAAGAAGTAATAGGTACTGGAAGATAGTAGACAGTAGTTGTGTTATAGAAAGAGCGAAGGAGACAGTGGCTGTGTGAAAGAAACAGAAGGACACAGTGGCAGTGGAATTCTCGAACGTAATTGATAGCGACAGAGCAGTACTAGGAAAAGAGCGAAGGAGACAGTGCGGAACGAGGACGGAGGGAGGGGGATGGTAGGGAGGAGCGGGGGAGAGAGAGAGATTATATGACAATGACAACGACAACGAAGGGGGAGGGGGGGAGAGAGTGAGTGACAATGTGAAGAGGCAGCAGCAGGAAAGAAATAAAGAAAGAATGAATAAATGAATCGAGATAGTAGCAGTAAGAGAGAGCAAGAGGGAGACAGTGATAGTGAGAGACCTCGGTGGTGGTGGTGGTGGTGGTGGTAGTAGTAGTAGTAGTAGTAATACAGAACGAAGGGGACTGTGGCTGTGACACAGGAGATAATGACGAGAGAAACAGACACCGACTAGTGGGTGTCTTTGATTTACAGTTAGGGGAGCTTGTGGGATTTGAGGTGTTTTGCATGTTAACAAACACTCAGACTTTTCGGAAAATTTTTAAAGATGCTGAGGAAGGTATAATGCGGCAGCCGGTAACTCGCTTTTCAGTCAGAGTCTATGAAATAAACAGGGTCATACTCTCATTTTTTGCGCTCCGATAGGACCATTTTTCGATCCTTACTACCATCTCATGTCCAATTTGTGTATCGCTCTGTTGTTCGGTTTCACGAAACTAAATGACGTACGAGTTTGCGACATCGTCTCTGGCGGGCCGCTTGAATTTGGCCGTGCAACGGCCTGATTGGCTAACTTCAGTGCTAACTAACTAGGAAACAGAGAGACTTATCTAATTTTTTTCTGAACAATTATTTCTCGGAACAAATTATCCTGCTACCCCCTTACAAGCTTTTCAGACCGTTTCTGATCACGCTGAATAAGTAAACAATGTAATTAACCTTACTAATATCACACTGCGCTCATCACAACCAAGCCATAATAAAATGGCTCTGAGCACTATGGGACTTAACTTCTGAGGTCGTCAGTCCCCTACAACTTAGAACTACTTAAACCTAACTAACGTAAGGACATCACACACACCCATGCCCGAGGCAGGATTCGAGCCTGCGACCGTAGCGGTCGCGCGGTCCAAGCCCTAATAGTCAAGACACTCAAATACCAGTGAGCGAAGAATAAATGCTACACCATACTCTACATTCTCACAATTGTCTGGAAAAAAAGAGAAAAAAAAAGAAATTCATATGATGATAATGGGGCATGACTTCTCGACTATTGCATTGTAAAAATGGACAAGTGTGTGTGTGTGTGTGTGTGTGTGTGTGTGTGTGTGTGTTTCAACCAAACTTTGTACACACATCCTTCTCTGTCAGTCAACAATCGCACTACTGATAAGAAACACCTACCTAACATAGTTCAGGAGATATGACGCCATTAACAATAAGACGTGTGACGAGCTGCCGCATCCCGCATGACGTTAAAATTTATTATTCTGTTCTAACTGCATCCGCAATAAATTGATTATTCCGGTTCTGTCGACAAAAAGTGTGTCGCACAGTTTTAACCAAATTTCACGTACTGAAGCGGAAAACGCCTTCTATTGCTGCGTCATCGCCACCTGGACTAGAAGCACGGAGTGCGGGATCTGGCTGCATGGCGGAGACCCCTACCAGCAACCAAAAGAACCGGCAACTAACAACTGGCGCCAAAGTAAGCCTTTACTTTCGATGCGTAAATCAAAATCTATCTCACATTTGTAAACTCGTGAAGATGTATTTTCATGAAGTAGGACTAATATTTTTGTAGCACTCTGTTATATTCCATAGCTATTTTCTTCTCTCTGCGATTATTTTCGGCCACTGTCGCTTTCTTCTCCTCACGTCCCAGGGAGATTTCTGGGAGAGAACTATCGACGGCTCTTTCCAGTTTGGATCGTTTCTTTGGCCAGAAAAGCGAGTTACCGCGAGATTCTCACGAGGTACACGGGCTGCCAGTTTCTCATGCAAAACAAGCACGCTGCGCTCCCAAGGCGACCGACTGGCTCCAAATATTCTTACATATTCCCGTAGGAATTCCTACGCCGCTCGTTTTCGAGATGCAAGGAGAGTAAGCCTCAAGGACGCTGGCCATCAGGCGAAACACGTATCGCCGGGAGAAGCGCGTATACGCACCCGCTCTCATCTTCTTCTCACAAACCGACTATCTGCAGACAGTTCGCTGACGAATCTTTGCAAAACAGAGTTCGGCTAGAGCGACTGGTGTCGTAAGACAGCACCGCACACGTAACTGGACACACAATGACTGCAGAATGACCGGCGAGTTTGAACTGCAGATTCCGGCTAAGTACTCTCTTTAATTGGTAACCGGTATGTGCCGCACGTTTCAGAACGCCGACATCATCGTTATCTCAAATATTTCTTCAACTTGTCGCACTGATTGGAAAACTGGTACGCACACATAATGTCGGTTCGATAGCGGCCAGTTTTATTTCCTTTGAACAAAGAAAGCTACTTAGTTTAGTGAGACCAGTGAAGTCTCTGAAATTGTGTGATTTCATTTGTACTAGGGCAGTTTTTACTTCTTGATGTACGTTTCAACACGTTATTTTGGTGAACTTTTAAGACAGAGCAACATTGAAGCCGAGACAAAACAGTTCGCGCGATAGCGCTGGGGTAATATATCAGACTTTGAAGACGGAGTTCTGCCGGCCAGGTCCCCATTCAGCAATTACAGTCTTACTTTTTAATCACAAATTAAAATGTGACAATTTTTTGCGTACGCTGTTTTTAAAATCGAAAGAAAATAAAACTTTAATCACTCATTGTTTGAATACCAAGGTATATTACTAAGAGGATGAGCCTGAGAGCCTAGCCATAGGCTATCTATTTTGTTTTTATCGAGTTTGTGCTTTAGCTTCATTTGTCATTTCCGTACTCACTTATCCTTCTCTGACGTGAGTCGTGTATTGCCTGCTTACGGAATAATAAGTTAATGTTAACTGCCTAACTACGTCATCTGAATAACCTTTTTGGATTACTAGTGTTGTCAATTGAGAGGCCGTCTTCGAAAGGTAAGAGTCGGGTTGTCCGATGAACTAGCGAATCGAGCTTCATTTTTAAGGTTTAATAACAAGTAAACTGTTATTGTTCTACTGATTTTTGATTATTTCGAACTAGTTTTCGCCTTATTTGGCGACCTTCACGAAACAACTGAGTAGTGTCTGGAAGGGACACTGTTTTTTATATTTATCTAAGTTGTTTCCTGAAGATGACCTAATAAGCTGAAAAATAGAACGAAATAAACAAAAATCCATAGAACAAAACAAGTGTACTTGTTATCCAGCCTTAAATACGGCATTGTTCAACCAAGAAGTAAGGGAAGAACCCATAAATAATATTCGAGCTTCATTTATGATCTTTAAGTCCGACTACATTAATTTCTACACTTTTTCAATGCAAGAAACACCAAAACGCAATGGCCTGAGATTTTTTAAAATTATGGCGATCGGAATAATTAGGACTGACAAGAAGTTTGTAATAAAAGGCAATCAGGCAGTTGGTAAGTATAAAAGAGAATCCGATCGTTGCTGGAATGTACCTGCTTGACGCGACAAAATACGTACGAGAAACTTGCCGTTTTCAATGTAGGTTAGTTTGAGGATTTTTCCTGTGAAGAAATTTTTCTATATCCGGGGTGGTTCGTTGGTGAAGAAAAACGCCAATGTTCTTCTCTGCCGTTTCAAAAAGTGTCCAAAGCGTAACATATGTCTCATCATACACGTGGGATAAGAGTAAGCGACGCTATCGCGAAAACAGAGGCGGGCCATTTGAAATTCTCTCGCTCCCTTTTCAACCGGAGCAACACGGACACTCGGCGTTAAGTAGCGCCAAGGCTCCAGCTCCAGGACAATCGCTCCATGACAAGTACTACATTAACTTTTTAGGGAATTAAACATTAGAACAAAAAACCCTTCCCTCCAAACTTTACTATGCCCTCGAGATGAGAAAGTGACGGAAATTAAACATCACAGTTGCCGCCATAAGAAGAATAATTTTGGGACAGGCAAATTTTAATGTAACGCCTTTCAAACTTTAATTACCACAGAGATGGAGGTGGCCGTAAGAAATGCTCCTTAGTTTCCAGATTACGCCGCAGGGATACCTTCCTGGAAGGTAGTTGGCGGTTAGGAGCAGCCTGGTAATGTCAACATAACAGATCTGGAGAGTTCCCTCAGAACTCGCTTGGACACCACTTTAGGAATGGCCGTTAAGGTGGCAACAGCCATCAATGTCCTCCTGACAGTCTGCTGTTTTCCTGCTGAGACCGATCTTTCAAACAACGCAGCAGCGTCGCTCTGCCTCACTTCTGTCGGTATCCCCGAACAGACAAACCGTAGCGCCAGTGAAGTTGGTGTGTATCACGGAGGACCCCATGACACTCGCCGTGTTGGAGAAAGTCCGGCTCTGAGGCCTCATGTGTTCATAGTAGTAGAGCGAGCCTCAGAAAGTGAAGTATGGCGTTTGGTACTTGCGAGACATAAATGGTCTACGTCCTACACGCGATCGGACGACAACTGCCGACCGCCGTATGCGTAACACAATGAGGTGCTATGCCTCTCTCGCTTGGTAACACGGCGTCATGCTCCACTACTGCTCCTCATAGCTACTATTACTCTCTCTCGCTCGTCTCAACCACTTAGCGGCTTCTTTCACATCATTTCTTAACTTTTATTTTTGATTCACGATTGATCACATGTGAAACCTGATATTGAATACTAGTGCACTGTTCCCTCTTCCAGTGTACTTAACATTCGTTTTGCTGATAGTGTGTCAATCTTAAGCGCGGAATACATCTCAGTTATTGAATCAAATTTGGAACCCCCCCCCCCCCCCCCGCCAAAGTTATGGTTGTGGTACAGCCCTTCCGATTCGCTCACATTCCGATGATGAGCTTTGATTAATCGATGTTTAGACTGCTTGATTCACGCCTGGGCGTAACGTTGCTAAGCGATGTAAAATGGAACGATCATGTAAAGGTTGCGGCAGGAGAGGTTGATGGTCGACTTCGGTTTATTTGGAGAAGTTTGGGGAAAATGTGCTTCAAGTGCAAAGGAGACCGCACACAGCACTTTAGTGCGACCTATTTTTGAGTACTCCTCCAGAGTTTGTGATCCGCGCCGGGTAGGATTAAAGGAAGGCATTGGCGGAATTCAGAGGTGGGCTGCTACATTTGTTACCGGTAGGTTCGAGCAACACCCGGAAGTGTTACGGAGGACATGGAAAAAGTGCAAAGAAGGGCAGTTCGTTTAATGTTATCGTGCAACAGGGGTGAGAGTGTCACTGATATGTTACGCGAGTTGGAGTGGCAGTCAGTCACTGAAACAAAGGCGGTCTTCTTTGCGGCGAGAGATCTATTTACGAAATTTCAACCGCCAAATTTCTCTTCCGAATGCGAAAATATTTTGTTGACAGCCAGCTACGTAGGGAGAAATGATCGTCATAATAAAATAAGAGAAATCAGAGCTCGAACGGAAAGATTTAGGTGTTCCTTTTTCCCACGCGCCATTCGAGAGTGGAATGGTAGAGAAGTAGTATGAAAATGGTTCGATGAATCCTCTACCAGGTACTTACGTGTGAATTGCAGAATAACCATGTAGATGTGACCATGTACACTACTGGCCATTAAAATTGCTACACCAAGAAGAAATGCATATGATAAAGGGTATTCATTGGACAAATGTATTATACTAGGACTGACATGTGATAACATTTTCACGCAATTTGGGTGCATAGATCCTGAGAAATCAGTGCCCGGAACAACCACCACTGGCCGTAATAACGGACTTGATACGTCTGGGCATTGAGTCAAACAGAGCTTGGATGGCGTGTACAGGTACAGCTGCTCATGCAGCTTCAACACGATACCACAGTTCATCAAGAGTAGTGACTGGCGTATTGTGACGAGCCAGTTGCTCGGCCACCATTGACCACACGTTTTCAATTGGTGAGAGATCTGGAGAATGTGCTGGCCAGGGCAGCAATCGAACATTTTCCGTATCCAGAAAGGCCCGTACAGGACCTGCAACATGCGGTCGTGCATTATCCTGCTGAAATGTAGGGTTTCGCAGGGATCGAATGAAGGGTAGAGCCAGGGTCGTAACACATCTGAAATGTAACGTCCACTGTTCAAAGTGCCGTCAATGCGAACAAGAGGTGACCGAGACGTGTAACGATTGGCACCCTATACCATCACGCCGGGTGATTCGCCAGTATGGCGATAACGAATACACACTTCCAATGTGCGTTCACCGCGATGTCGCCAAACACGGATGTGATCATCACGATGCTGTAAACGGAACCTGGATTCATCCGAAAAAATAACGTTTTGTCATTCGTGCACACAGCGTCGTTGAGTACACCATCCCAGGCGCTCCTGTCTGTGATGCAGCGTCAAGGGTAACCGCAGCCACGGACTCCGAGCTGATAGTCCATGCTGCTGTAAACGTCGTCGAACTGTTCGTGCAGATGGTTGTTGTCTTGCAAACGTCCCCATCTGTTGACTCAGGGATCGAGACGTGGTTGCACGATCCGTTACAGCCATGCGGGTAAGATGCCTGTCATCTCGACTGCTAGTGATACGAGGCCGTTGGGATCCAGCACGGCGTTCCGTATTACCCTCCCGAACCCACCGATTCCATATTCTGCTAACAGTCATTGGATCTCGAACAACGCAAGCAGCAACGTCGCGATACGATAAACCGCAATCGCGATAGGCTACAATCCGACGTTTATCAAAGTTGGAAACGTGATGGTACGCATTTCTCCTCTTTACACGAGTCATCACAACAACGTTTCAACAGGCAACGCCGGTCAACTGCTGTTTGTATATGAGAAATCGGTTGGAAACTTTCCTCACGTCGGCACGTTGTATGTGTCGCCACCGGCACCAACCTTGCGTGAATGCTCTGAAAAGCTAATCATTTGCATATCACAGCATCTTCCTCCTGCCGGTTAAATTTCGCGTCTGTAGCACGTCATGTTCGTGGTGTAGCAATTTTAATGGCCAGTAGTGTAGATGTACAAATGCGTAGCGAAGTCAAATAGGAATCCCTGGAGGAAGAACGATGTTCCTTTAAAGGAACGCTGTTGAGAAAATTTAGAGAACCGGCATTTGAGCTGGATGGTAAGATTCTATTACTGCCAACATACATTTCGCGTAAGGGCCACGAAGATAAGAGGACTCATACGGACGCATTGAGAAAGTTGTTTTACCCTCGCTCTATTTGGTATTGGAACAAGATAGGAAACGAGTATTAGTGATACAGGGAATTGAGTACGAATGATAACATTGCAGTATTCAAATGCTAAAACAATATTTGTAAAAAACTCAATATTCATTGAGAACTGAAGATGTGGCTTGATCAGCTTAGACACACTAATGTGCTAACAACAATATGAACAGGGTAGATGACTATTCAGCATGTAGATAAGCCACTGAGTCACAGGCAGTAATAGTGAAAAGACTGCTAAATTTTTATATTTTCGACAAAGAAGTCCTTGGTTGGCTGGACAGTGGGAGGTGGTAAGTGACATCGTGCGGCAGATTGTGGAGTATGTATGTAGATGTAAATAGGATCGAGTCCAAGCACATCTGACACGCCATCACCTTTATTGGGTTTGACTAGTTTTAAGAAGTGGGGAATGTGAGGGATCAGACGAGTTGTACCGCCACACATTTAATCAAAACTTGTAAGTAAGTGAGTGCGTGTGTGTATTACTGGAGCTTTTATACCTCGGCTACCGCAGAGGTCATTCCAGCAGCGGGTACGGACGGATGGGCGGCCGGCACGTGCTACAGCCCCTGGACAGCGGCAGTGTCGTGGGCGGCGGGCACGCACGAGCGCGGGCGCCGTCAGCTGCTTTATTAATATTGGCAACACGCCACGCGGCGATTAGCATAAGAGGGCGTTAATGTCCGCACACACAAATCTGTGTGGCCGGCGAGCGCGCGTCGCCTAAATCAGCCCGAATCCCCCGCCGCCTGCGTCAGCCATAAATCCGGGGTCCAGGTCCAGCTCCAGCCCACTGCGACCAGGCGAGCATGCGCCGCCACGTGATATCTTCTCCAGTTAATGCCGCCTACAACCACCACAGACTTGCCGTTCCGATTTCAAGTTGCTACTCTGACGCTCTCTCCAATTCTGCAACCGCAAAGCGTCAGTGAGACACGGTTTCCGTGTAAAATAACTAACTCACGATTCATGAAGGGAGTCACACAAAACCAAAGATCATCCTTGTTAAACTACGCACAGTCAAAATGTATGAACCCACAACCATCGCGGGTGTTCGACGTCAACAACCTATAACCACTCACAGAGAGTAGGTAGCGGCACTTGCAGTGTGGGAAGTAGGAAGGTATGTAAATCGTGTCGATAGGACGCCGAAAAGCAATGCAGTCGTTGTCGTGATGGGGAACGTAGCGATTTATTTGGCATCCTAAAAGGCTTGACCATTGGCTTTTGGGCCAAGGGTCGAAGCATTTCAGAAACGGCTAGACTTGTAAACTGAACGGGTGCCGTCGTCATTAAAGTATACCGTGCATGGCAAAATGGCGGCATCCAAAACTGGGGCCGTGCCACCAGTAGTGCACGACAGGTCATAGATGACATGCATAAATGACGGCTGCGGAGATGTGTACGGGCGAAAAGCCGTGCAACTGTTGCGCAGTTGACCGTCCAGACGAGCCAAGGGGCTAGTAATAGTGTCACCTTAAAATTGCATTTTTATATCCATAAAAGTGCTTAGAATCCACCCTTGTAACGGTATTTCGGAATACGGAATGGAAATGTTTGTTATTCGCGGTCGAACAAAAAATGCACCTGCCTGAAATCGGCCTTTTTCACGCACCAGTTTTTTTTCTTTCGGAGGACGAGTTATTGTACCGGTACTTGGGGGGAAACACACAAAATTCAAATGAAAGTTCGAACGCGTGTGTTTGGAAGTTAGCCGCAAAGCATTTGCATTCTGGTGCAAAGACTGTGGAGGTTGTGTCTTTCCTGGCAGTGAGCAGCTTCAACGAAGGGTATTCAGCAATTCTGAAGACCATGAAAACGATGGACGTCACGCTGTGACTATTCGACTCAGTTCGCCAACGATTCGGACGACCACTGAATTCAAGCGGCCGAAAACCGCTTGTCACCGGCCGTACGAGCGGCTCTGGAACAGGGCAGGATGGCCCAGATCGAGCAGAACGCCCTCTATGAGGAAGAGGAAGGACTAGTTTATGGACCCGGAATAGCACATTGAACGTAAGTTGCGTAATATTGCATTTATATGTAGTCAAACTTCAAACGCGTTTTTCTCGAAATGACTTTTTATTTTATTGCGCGGTATGCTAACTTCACATCTACTGAACCGATTGGCATGATTATTTGTTTCCGACGAAGCTAATCAAATTGTCTAGGAGTTGTACCACTTTTATTCCGATCCATCAACTATAAATATTTTTACTTGCCCGACGAAGTCGAAAAATCGATGAAAAACCCTATTTTTTTTCAAATGGCCGCCATTTTGTTTCCTATGGTCCACATAACTTAAGCGAGGAACAACTCCTAAAGAATCTTATGTACTTCGCTAACGTTAACTCAATTTTGATTTCAGACGAGCCGGCTGACCTGTGACATACAAGCGTGTGGAGGTCTACATCGAAATTTTGTTTCGTTCCGACGGCACTTCCGCCTTTGCTCTTCGACATTTCCGGTGGAAAAAATTCCAGTTTGTAGAGGAAATATGAATAAACATTTTGACCAAATTTGACATTGATATCTACAACACACCGCGAGAAAAAAATTCTCAAAGAACATGCTTTTTTCGGGCGAAAGATAGTAAACCTCCCCTTAACGACCATTCAGCAAAAGTTGCTGCGTATGGGCCTCCGCAGGAGGTGCCTGGTTCATGCACCCATATTGATTGCCGTTCATCGGCGACGGAGGCTGAATTTGCACGCCAGCACCACAATTGGACGTCGGTGGTCTTTTTTGGATTAATCATGCTTTACGCTTCATCGGACCGATGGCCGTTGGCGCGTACGGCGCAAAACATCTGGAAACAAACCAGGAGACAGCGTTATGGTCTGGGGAATGTTTTCATGGTATTCCCTGGGTGATCTCGTCATTCTGGAATGCACAATGGATCAACACAAGTATGCTTCTATCCTTCGGGTTTGCGTCCACCCCTACATGAAGTTTTTATTTATTTTTTTTTTTTTTTTACTTAGGCACGAAGGCATCTACCAGCAGGACAATGCAATGGGTCACGCATCTCGCAGTGTACTTTCGTGGTGCGAAGAACACCAGTATTAATTTACTTTACTCCACTGGCCAACAACTCTCGGATTAAAACCCAATCGAGACTCTCTGGGATCACCTCGATCGTGCTGTTCCCATCGTGTACGCTGAACAGAGAAACCTAGCACAGCTACCCACGACATTGCAGTTGGTATGGCTGCAAATCGCGCTAGATTCCTTCCAGAACCTCACTGACACTCCCCCTGCACGTCTGCACATTAATGTGACTGGACAGTGGATGTGGTTTGGTTGACTGATTTGCGGGAAGGGACCGAACAGCTAGGTCATTGGTACCATCGGATTAGGGAAGGATGGGGATGGAAGTCGACCGTACCCTTTCAAAATAACGTGAAGTGATTTAGAGAAATCACGGAAAACCAAAGTCAGGATGGCCAGACGCGAATTTGAACCATCGTCCTCCCGGATGCGAGTCTAGCGTGCTAACCGCTGCGCCACCTCAGTTCGTGACGAAGTGTACAAAAATCATTTAGTGCAAAACGTCGCGAACTCCATAAGGTAGTTCACAGGTGATGCACTTGTTTACAAGAAGGTAGCAAGGCCAGGAGAGTGGAGCTATTTGCAAAAGGGCCTGCAGACGGTTGTTGACTGGCGCAGGGAATGGCAGTCGGTCCTAAACAAGAAGAAATTCGTCATACTACGCATACATAGGAGAACAAATCCATTACTATACAACCACACTATTGACGACAAATTATAGCAAACAGTACCTACCTTAAAACATCTGAGTTTCCATCCAGAGTGATCTTAAGTGTAATGACCACACTAATCGAATCGCAGGAAAATCAGATGCTAGACTGAGGTTCGTAGGACGAATATTAAGGAAATGTAACTCATCTACGAGAGAAGTGGCTCACAAAACACTTGTCCAACGGATTCTTGCACCTTCTTTGAGATTTTAGCAGGTAGGGTTCATAGGAGAGATAAGGAATATCCAAAGAAGAGCGGCGCGTTTCGTCACGGGTTTGTTTAATCAGTGTAAGAGCGTTACAGAGATGCTCAACAAACTCAAATGGCAGAAGCTACGAGAGAGAAGTAGTGCAGCACGGAAATGTTTGCTACTGATATTCCGAGAGAGTACGTTTTCGGAAGAGTCTGACAACGTACTTTCTCCCACGAAATTACCACAACGAAAAAGCTCGATAAATTAGAGCTAATGGAAGTTTATCGACAGCCTTTTTTTCCCATCCGCCATTCGCGACTGGAACAGGAATCGGGGGATCAGTTACAGGTACTGGAAGTACGCTCCACCACACACTTTGACGCGCCTTGTGGAGTACTGATGTACGTGTAGCGCAGCATACGGCGGTCACACTGTTCTGCGTGTCAGTTCGTGAATCTGGTGTAGGTCGTTGTTCAGAAGGATGTGTCCGAGTTCTCTCTGCCATATACTCCTTCATGGGATTTGCTATTGACTGTTCTGAACCATTCACAATGAAACTGCAACGTTCATTCTGTGGACACTTTGAGGAAAACCGATATGCATACTGACAGCTCTTACTTAAACACTGTGCAGAAAGGTGTGCACTTTTCAACAGGATTTATTTACAAATGGCTTCCGGCAGCACTGAAAAAAAAAAAATTGAGTGAGGACTCCCAAGCCTTCAGTTTCAAGTTGAAAGGCTTCCTTGTCGCACAGTTACCTGTTCCGTACAGCAATTTGTCGCAGTTGTCGAGAACTTTTCTGTGTAATGTGTTATTTATTTGTATACTCTCTCACAATTTGATTTGTGTTTCATTAATTCTTAAATTCTATTCTTCATAAATTTTCTAATCAATATTTTGTGAACTAAGTACTTGCTAGTTCCAACGTGAAGCGGTTTTGGCTCTGATGCTACCATAGAACCTCATAAATAAAAAAAGTTTATTTTTTAAACAAGAGTAGTGAACTACAAAATGGTTCAAATGGCTCTGAGCACTATGGGACTTAACAGCTGAGGTCATCAGTCCCCTAGAACTTAGAACTACTTAAACCTAACTAACCTAAGGACATCACACACATCCATGTCCGAGGCAGGATCCGAACCTGTGACCGTAGCGGTCGCGCGGTTCCAGACTGAAGCGCCTAGAACCGCTCGGCCACACCGGCCGGCTGGTGAATTACAGCCGGTTATGTAATTGTAGTCAGACATAGCTAACAGCGATTAAACATGGATTGGACGACCACGGATACAGAGCTTTACGTAGAGCGGTAAGAATGTGAGCATTCCATACATAGCACGGTTAGGTTCCTTGGTATAGGGGCAATCGTTGGCCATTTTAGTACTGGTAATTTCAACTTCTGAATTCTAGTGTGCGCGCCGCTGACGGCAGTCAGATCTGTCAGGAAGGGCGTTACATGGAATATCAATTAACAGTAAGCGTGAAATTCATGTAGACGAATATTAACTAGAAATACAGAGGAAGAGACGGTAGTACCTCTGTTGCTGACAAGGCGGTTAGCATAGAAATGGATCTTTTTCGATTCCTGCGTTTTTTATTTAATCTTATTTCCCTCCCCAGCTGTTCTGTTTGTCAGGCACTGCTTTTGTTCCCTGTACCCGAGAGCCTCGACAGTAATAGTAAATCCGATCCCATGACGCCTCGCGCGGGCTGAGTGCGGAACGGTATCCCGTTTCGTTTCCTGTCTTGGAATCTGCACCTTACGTAAACAGACGAGGCGCCCGAGACAGGAAAACCAAGTAATCAATGCAGATCGTGTACGGTCCGTATCTTCAACGAATCCGCTGTATGCATAGCTCTCCACCCTGCAAGAAGCAGTTTCACGGGAAACGCACGGAGGAATTTAATTACCAGATCTGGTAGGCTTACAGCGACATCGTTGTCTTTGCTGTTACGTTAATGCTTCCGGCTTTCAAGCACCACGATACGATGTGTTCAAACTATGTATGATGCTGTAACATGACTATTAACGCGGAGCGATGAAGATGCTTCATCTTCGCCAACGACTGAGTTGAAAAAACTTGGTATTACGCCGAAATTATTCCAATACTCTTGGAGCGAAATTTGTTTTTACCGTTCAGACGTTCAGCCACACAGATACTAAAATGCATTTGAGTTTTTTAACGACTGAGTATTTAAAATTTGTTTAGTAGTTGCTGTATGATGTATAATTGAATCGGATGATGTTTACCAAACTTTTTAATGGAGTGAGGTAATAACAATTTCGTGTGGCTCAGTTGGCTGGTGCAAGTCCATACGCTTGTTGGGGATGACCATATTCGCAAGGGAGGAATCATTTCGAAGTGTTTTCCACAATGATGGTGAACAATCCATTGCTACTGCTTGTTTAAAGTTAATTCGACGAATCACTTCTGCTAACGGGAAAGGATGAAGCAGTTCTACACACTGACCTGAGGAAAACAGGTGTAGTGGAGTAGCGTATAATAATAATATATGGAACTTTATGTGGGCGACAGTTCTATGGTGTTAAACTTTACAAACATCTACTGCGTCGATGTTACAGACATTGACTAAAGTGCCTGTTTCTGTCATCTACTTCATTAAACAGGTAAAATTTTCAGTTGCAAATGACGGTTAATAAACAGACCTACATAACTGGCAAAAAAGGTGCGACCGGATAGCCGAACGTGTCAGCACGCACTTCTGTGATTCGGGAGGCGCGCCGCCTCAGGATCGAACCCGCCCGGCGGACGAGGCCCGTTGTGTCTTCCAGCCCGCATGTGGCTTTTAGGCGATTTCCCACGTCCGGCTAGGCGAATACTGGGCTGTTACCCTCGTCCAGCCTCAGTTACTCGAAACGCAGACGTTTGGAAAACGTCCGCACACTTTCATATGGACTGGCACGTAGACAGCTGGGATACACAAATTTCGTCCCGGGGGTACAGCGGTGCCAACTATAAGGGCATCCAGCCGCCCCTTAAATTAATAATGGCTGACAGTTAATAGCCACGCCAACTCTTGTATGTAACGGAATAAAAACAAAAGGAAGAGAACTGCCAATACTACTTATGTCACAAATGAGAAAGCAAGACGACCTGGTCGTGTCTTTAGTTTGTTAAGACTTTCATTCTTTTTAGATTTTTCAAAGAGAATTTATATTTCCCACCACACTTCCTGCTCCTCTTGTTCATGTGCAGCAGTAAAATGGTTCAAATGGCTCTAATGACTATGGGACTTAACAAAAAATGTTCAAATGTGTGTGAAATCTTATGGGACTTAACTGCTATGGTCATGAGTCCCTAAGCTTACACACTACTTAACCTAAATTATCCTAAGGTCAAACACACACACACCCATGCCCGGGGGAGGAGTCGAACCTCCGCCGATACCAGCCGCACAGTCCATGACTGCAGCGTCTTAGACTGCTCGGCGAATCCCGCGCGGCGGACTTAACATCTGAGGTCATCAGTCCCCTAGACTTAGAACTACGTAAACCTGCCTACTCTAAGGACATCACACACATCCATTCCCGAAGCAGGATTCGAACCTGCGACCGCAGCAGCCACGTGGTTCCGGACTGAAGTGCCTAGAACCGATCGGCCACCACGACCGACTGTCCAGCAGCAACCTTTTACATCAGCAGTGCTATTCCCGCTGGCACTAACCACATTTTAGGGGACGATCAAACAGTTTCCGTTCGAAGGCTGTAGTCCAGGGTCGGTATATCACTCCAGCAAAATCGTTGTGAGCTTTGAGTCAATCATCCCATCGATGCACCAGGACGCAGATAAATTTTCGACAAAACACCGTGTCCCGCTGCGTGGAGAAGTCCGTAACTGCCTGCTGCACGTCCTCGTCCGACAGGAATCCTAGACCCTTCAAGGCTTCTTAAGAGACTCAAGGCGTGCTAATCGCTTGGGGAGAGGCCAGGACTACAGTGCGGGTGCTAGATTGTCTCCCACTTCAGTTGGCGCAACCTCTTGCGCTACAACGTTTGCGATATGGGGACGTGAACTATGATGAACAGCAACACCTCTTGTCGCATTCTTCCCTGGGGTTTCGCCGTAATTGCACATCGTAATTTCTCTAGTACCGTTGTACAGTACCGTTCCCTAGTGCTGGAGACACCAGTTCCTTCAAACCAATAAGCTATAGGCCCCGGTGTCTCTAAGCTGGTCGTAGGTTGTGTTCCAAAAATGAACAGCATACAGACAGAAGTGATGACACTTTCTGCAGGACCTGACCATCATTTTGCAGGACAATGCTCAAGCACGTACAGTGCAAGCTGTTACTGATTTGTTTGACTGATGAGGCTGCTAAGTGCTTTACCACCTACTGCACTCCCCTGACTTAAACCCTCGTGAGTTCACCTCGATTTCTAAACTGAAGGAAACACTTCACGGCATTCGCTTCAGAACTGCTACAAATTCGTCGGGCAATAGACCGCGCCGCTCGAACTGTCAACACAACTGGCACTGCTAAGAGTATCCTACGACTTCCACATCGCTAGCAAGGTGTTATACACAATGCTGGTGACTACTTTGAAGGTCAGTAAAACTTTGAAACACACATCTGTTTTGTACGAGCTGTAAATAAATAGTTGCCACTACTGAAGTTCCAACCCTCGTATTAATCGTGTGTCGAAACCTTATCGGCTGACAGCGTGATATGCTGCGACAGGTGCTTTTTTTCACACATTGCGACCGTTGTCGTATCCGAATTTTAAGAGCATTCTCGCGTTATATCCTCTATCAAACTGTTGGCCAGGTTCTAACTTACTTCCTTCGTTCGTTCCTTTCTTCAATTCCCCTGATCCCTACCCACGCTAAGGGCGGGCCAGGAGACCGCAGCAAAAGAAATATTTGGCGACATAGTGTGTATGGATATTGGGAGGTAATTTCCATTGTCACGCCCACCCCGCGAGAGCACATTGCCTGCGTGCAGCCCGTCAGCAGGGCGGCGCTAGCGCAGTGAACTAGTGTCCCGGTCGCGCGAACGTGGAGGCAGCCACCGTACTGTGCTGCCCTGCCCTTCGTCGCCTGCATCTCAGTATGCGCGTAGCTTTAGGCCATCGGCACACGGGACGAATCAGTTAACACTGACGGGCCGCTCTACGAGTTTTGTGACGTCACTTCCTGTTATTTCTCTTTGAGCAGCCATTTCGTCATGTGGAACAAAATACGTTCTGCGTCGTTTCGGCAACGTGCCACGTAAAGTAGAACCGATGGAAAGCAAGAACGCTCCCCGGGTCAGAAGCAGAAAGCAAGACACCATACTGTATCTGTCGTGTTCAGTATAAGCCCATATTCGGCACGTTTAATGTTATACGTTACACCGTATGAATGTACGCTGTTTCTAAGCACTAGCACGTTGAATATCTCGAGAACGAATCGTTATTGGTGCGATTTGTTCTAATGAAATTACGAGAAACATCATACTGGTGGTTAAAGAATTTTCGTATTTAGTTATTTTCGCGTTCAATTCGCGTGTTGTGAGAGAAAGCCACTTTAAGGCAACGACGCATTGAACATTCATGGAAACGTGTCGTTTTTGTTAGGTTTTGTTGCAATTAAATGTCAACAACATTTCGGCGATTAATGCCTTCAGAACATTGTAACATTAAATACGAGCCGATAGAGGCTTTGTTGAAGATAGTTTGGTTCAGGCGAGACCGAGGATGGATCAGAAGTGGGTTCGCGTCCAGCTACCTACGTATACATGTAAACTTCGTGTTTTATGGAAGTTTCATATCAAATTAATAGAAACGATTTCTGTAGTATTTGATGTTATGTAAATAATTGCGCTCTCTGTCAGGAGTGAGTTTATTCGATTTGGTGTACTTTTATAAGCTGATGTCCTTCCTGAGTGGACATGTATCTTTCACTTTTGTGTGATTACATGTTCAGGGACACTGCAGTTTTTATTTATGTTTACGATAAGCAAAAGAATATAATAATTCGAATCACAAAAAAAAAAACATGTGTGGACAGATGTGAAAATTACCGAACTATCAGTTTAGTAAGTCACAGCTGCAAAATACTAACACGAATTCTTTACAGACGAATGGAAAAACTGGTAGAAGCTGACCTCAGGGAAGATCAGTTTGGATTCCGTAGAAGTACTGGAACACCTGAGGCAATACTGACCTTACGACTTATCTTAGAAGAAAGATCAAGGAAAGGCAAACCTACGTTTCTAGCATTTGCAGACTTAGAGGAAGCTTTTGACAATGTTGACTGGAATACTCTCTTTCAAATTCTAAAGGTGGCAGGGGTAAAATACAGGGAACGAAAAGCTGTTTACAATTTGTACAGAAACCAGATGGCAGTTATGAGAGTCGAGGGACATGAAAGGGAAGCACTGGTTGGGAAGGGAGCGAGACAGGGTTGAAGCCTCTCCCCGATGTCAATCAATCTGTATATTGAGAAAGCAGTAAAGGAAACAAAAGGAAAGTTCGGAATAGGAATTAAAATCCATGGAGAAAAAATAAAAACTTTGAGGTTCGCCGATGACATTGTAATTCTGTCAGAGACAGCAAAGGACTTGGAAGAGCAGTTCAACGGAATGGACAGTGTCTTGAAAGGAGGATATAAGATGAACATCAACAAAAGCAAAACGAGGATAATGGAATGTAGTCGAATTAAGCCGGGGGATGCTGCGGGAATTAGATTAGGAAATGAGACACTTAAAGTAGTAAAGGAGTTTTGCTATATGGGGAGCAAAATAACTGATTATGGTCGAAATAGAGAGGATATAAAATGTAGACTGGCAATGACAAGGAAAGAGTTTCTGAAGAAGAGAAATTTGTTAACATCGAGTATAGATTTAAGTGTCAGGAAGCCGTTTCTGAAAGTATTTGTATGGAGTGTAGCCATGTACGGAAGTGAAACGTGGACGATAAACAGTTTGGACAAGAAGAGAATAGAGACTTTCGAAATGTGGTGCTACAGAATAATGCTGAAGATTAGATGGGTAGATCACATAGCTAATGAAGAGGTATTGAATAGAATTGGGGAGAAGAGGAGTTTGTGGCACAACGTGACAAGAAGAAGGAACCGGTTGGTAGGACACGTTCTGAGGCATCAAGGGATCACAACTTTAGCATTGGAGAGCAGCGTGGAGGGTAAAAATCGTAGAGGGAGACCAAGAGATGAACACACTAAGCAGATTCAGAAGGATGTAGGTTGCAGTAAGTACTGGGAGATTAAGAAGCTTGCACAGGATAGGGCAGCATCGAGAGCTGCATCAAACCAGTCTCAGAACTGAAGACTACAACAACAACACCACAAGCAGAACAACACGAGTAGCATATGGTCAAGAAAAGAAATATGCACTTTTGTAGCCCTACTGCAAGAATTCTACGCGCTTCGTTTTCATGAACAAACTTATGTTTTGCGAGACAAATGAAGGCAACTACTGTCACTGGAGAACGCTGAGAGCGCAAAACCACGTTAATCAACTAGTGGCCTGTTTCGATGGCGCTGACTCTCGTGACGTCGGATATCCCGTCGGTGTCCACGTCAGCGTTAGCTGCGTCGCCCCACGTGCCGACGGCGTATCAGTCACTTTAGACGCCTCGCAGTCTGCAGGTTCGCCAACCGGCCGCGTGGCGCCCGCCCGCCCCTGCACAATGGCTGACCTCACCGACCCCCGGACATGGGTCACGGGCGTGTGTACTTCATCGATTATGCATCAGACTGTAACGCGATAGAGCTGCTCACCCCGCGACGATTCGTCGCGTGAGCCGGAAAACCAGCCGCTCCCTAGACAGCCGTCGCCGGGCACCGTGGACACACTGGGAGAGCTTTCTGTACATACGATCTGCAGCGCTGTAAGTAGCTTGCCAGACTGTTTCTTCTGCTCAACAGTTTCTGCTCAGCAAACTGCTGGAAAGGATTAAGAGTGTGCGAATCGGTGGTGATACACACGACTCTCAGGGAGACGTTACCAGCGAAGACATTATCAGGGAAGACTAACAGCCCTCGGGTCTGCACAAGATTCTCAGACAGCAGCACGGAATAAACGAAGGAAGGGTGACACCAACATTCATACCTTTCGAACCACCTCATTCTGCTATCCACGTCGACACGAAAATGATGTATCACGACACTAATTCCTCTGAGATCATTTGAGGAGGACCAACAATGATTAGAAGAGATTATTGTGATCCGATGGTGCATCCCTCAGGTTTCTTGCTAATATACGTCTGGTTTGAGGACGCTTCAGGCCTCAGTAACCTTTTGGGTGTTTATCTGTTCTTGGAAGTTGACTACATGGAGAAAGAAGATGCCAGGCGAATACGCTTCGCAAGAAAGAGGGTTAGGGACAGCTATGGGTTGGGTTGTTTGGGGGAAGAGACCAAACAGCGAGGTCATCGGTCTCATCGGATTAGGGAAGGACGGGGAAGGAAGTCGGCCGTGCCCTTTCAAAGGAACGATTCCGCCATTTGCCTCGAGCGATTCAGGGAAATCACGGAAAACCTAAATCAGGATGGCCGGAAGCGGGATTGAACCGTCGTCCTCCCGAATGGGAGTCCAGTGTGCTAACCACTGCGCCACCTCGCTCAGTAGGGACAGCTATGTTTTTTGCTGCTTTGTATACTGGGTGCAGAACTGGAGAACTGACGGAACAATGACATGATTAAAAACCTTTGAAATTCTCGTATTGCAGGGGAGTGTTTAACCTTGAGTGGACTGACTGAGAAACAAAGACGAAGCGAAAATGGCCAACGAGAAAAAAGTAGACATTGGGCATAATGAACCAGCGGGAAAAAATGGTTGGGTACGTACTAGGACAGGAGCCGTCGCTGAATTATGTAGCCGAAGGTGCTGTATAACGGAAGGAGAGAATACTAGGCGCAGAAACGAAGACGACAGCTGGCTGGACAACTAAGTAATACCAGACGTAACACTGATGACCGAAACAACAACAACAACAACAACTGAAACGGTCCTTCAGTTTCCCCCTCCGAACTTCCGTGACGTGGCACGAAGTGCCAGCCGCAGCCAGAATCCACCCCAATCAGCGAAGTGCGGCACGCGAAACCCATTACTCTACGTGTTTGTCACTCCGCTATCGCCAGCAGCGTGTTTTCGCACGACACGGGGTCAAAATCGCCACCACCACCACCACCACCACCACCACCTCCTCCTAACAGGTGTCTTGTAAATATTGGACTGCTTTCAGAAGACTCTCGGACCCGGCTCGCAGAGCGCAAAACGAGCACTACGAACAGTCACTACACCGCCCCCCCCCCCCCCCACCCAACTGGTTTCTAGCAACTCCAGTCGGTATCTCCTCCACAAACAAAGCGAGATAACCAGTTCAGAGGCAAAAAGGGAAACAGAAACAAAACCACCACACTTCCAAGTTACCATGAAACAATCTGAATTTATGGTCTTCTATTAGACTTCGCCAAACCCACCTCCATCTCCAACTAGCTAAAGGCTCCACACATCGCTACGCGGTCTGTTGTTACCGAGTACACATACGCCCATTCAACTGCAACAATCGTCTAGAAAGTCTAACATAGTTCCATACTCGCGCACGGGAAAGCAGTTGCTGCTAACTCAAAGCTTCTGACGGAGAAGCACTCACTCCCGACTCTATACACTCGTCTACCTGAATTATCTCATCCATTACACAGGGTCGACAACTGCCCACCGCCTAAGGAATCACACTTGAAATTATCATCTCTGCCTCAGACGGCCCAAAACTTGCCTCCTACAATTCACGAGCGCTGCAGATAGGCTCTCCACTTCGGGAGCACCATAACAGCCTCACAAAACTGTTTCACATCCAGGCCTTGCAGCCAGTCACACTTGGGCACAGCATGCCGGGAATTCAAAAATGGTTCAAATGGCTCTGAGCACTATGGGACTTAACTTCTAAGGTCACCAGCCCCCTAGATCTTAGAACTACTTATACCTAACTAACCTAAGGACATCACACACATCCATGCCCGAGGCAGGATTCGAACCTGCGACCGTAGCGGTCCCACGGTTCCGGACTGTAGCGCCTAGAACCGCACGGCCACACCGGCCGGCCCGGGAATTCAGCTCATCATTTCCTGATATTGGTAACATGCGGCTACCTGTCAAAACTTTTGTAAAGTATTTTTCTAAGAGATGGCAGGAAACACCTGCTGTCATGGGAAGTCACAAGCCCTTCAGCCGGCCAAGTAGGCCCGAACTACAACCCATATAGATGGTTTAGGGAACGACAGACCCATTGGCTCCAGACTGAACAAAAACTCTTTCCGTGCTACGCACAGCGGCAACTGAAACGAGCAAACAGGTTAGTTTCCATAGTGAAATGTTCCAATATGTGGAATTTATATCACGATTATGGCACACAGTCATTTTTTTGTCTAATTCCTTAGGACCAGGACCACACTGATGAAGAAATCACCACGGTTATTTCACCCTTAATGAATGGGAAGAGTTACCTCAGAATATAATGTCACAAGCCAGACGCGAATGAAAATAAGCAAAGTAGACAAATATTCGTGTTGGACCCTCACTTATTGCAAATACTGTTCGGATGGTAAATATCTCAGCTTTCCGTTTTTAAACAATATCCCGAACATGGGCTTTCCTTGACACGATTATTAAGAACTGTACATCACTACCTCTACTTTCCTTTCCCGTGACGTCAGTTTGTTCTACGATTGTGGTTCTGAATTCCTACACCGGAGTCGGGCGCTATCGCACCTACTCTACGTATGCGGGATTGGAGCAAGTGGCTTTGTAACAATACTGTTTTTAAATCTCTGCTCATTTCTTTCTCGCCGTTAAATCTGTAATGTAGACTCTGGCCTGCATTAACAGCAATCTCTGATAAGGAATGTGACGTCCTGTAGGGAAAAAGAGGCAATAGTTTTTACTAGGAATAATTTTTTTTTTAATTTGAAACGATATGTTATCGGTTTGATTTGTACAACAAAGCTGCTGCTGAAGACTGCGTCGAAGGCTGGTTAAGAAGATCAGCAGTGCCACACTGCGCTCCAGCAAAACAAGAAATGATGTGTTGTGAATCTACCGTGCAACTGTATCACGAACCAGTACTAAGATTGCTACTCACCAGCTGTCGAAAATGTGTGATTTATATAATATGTTTCGGTAGTACGTTATCCCAGTATCATGTTGTATAAAGCGTGGGAACACATACCATTACTTCGCATTACTACACACTCTAAAGATATATAAGGTAAATAAATCTCTAATGCTGTGTACTATTACATACCTTAAAGAAGTATACAGCAAACGTGCACTGTCGAACATACAAGACACTTGCCTGTACGTCCACGCCGGCTCGTAGGTATCTCACGAAGCTCAGTTTTTTAACAAAAGTCAGCTGCCCTCACCAATCAAAAACTGTACTAACATGTTTCGTATATATTATAGCCCCAATGACGTTGCTGTCAGTAATAAAATCTTGGAACTTTCGTGTATCAATTCACAGCAAATTCTAAATGCCAATCTCGCACCTATGTTGCGATATTTCCATCACAAAATAACCATCATGGACTATTAAAACTTAACGGCCAGTAATGAGGATAGGTTGGTGGCTGCTTTTCACGAGAACATTGCCAAAATGGGCCCAGAAAAACTCCTTCGGCACTTCTGTCTTCATTTGAAACATTGAGGAGCTACTGTGTTAAAACGCAAAACTCTATTTGCTGCCATCTCCTTCACGTTGGAAAAAAGCCCCTGTACCGGAACAGCCTTTGGGGCACGCAATACCAAAGAAACTAGTCCATCGCCGCGGTAAGGAAATGATCCATTAAACAACAACCTATTCCGTACCCTTTACACGGAGAAGTAGACCGCAGATTTTTTTGAATTTCGTTGGTCTTATAGTTGATTACAGTGCACATTTTAGGCCGATTCCTGTAATAGGTTTCCTGTCCCATGGAAAAGAGGCCGCTGTTTTTCAAGCGCGTTTTGAGGAACAGACGCCCCTTTCCTCGCCTAATTGATCGCATGTGAAAGAAAATAATAAACTGGCTGACGAATGGTAAGAAAATTATTTTACAAATAATTCAAAGAATGCATCATTTTTCCATTCCGAGACATTATAGCTGTATGGCAGATTAATAGTAGCCTAAAGTTGTAAAAGTCGTACTACTAGGGGCAGTCAAGTGAAAGCGATAGCCGGCCGGAGTGGCCGAGCGGTTCTAGGCGCTACAGCCTGCAACCGCGCGACCGCTACGGTCGCAGGTTCGAATCCTGCCTCGGGCATGGATGTGTGTGATGTCCTTAGGTTACTTAGGTTTAAGTAGTTCAAAGTTCTAGGGGACTGATGACCACAGCAGTTAAGTCCCATAGTGCTCAGAGCCATTTTTTCAAAGCGATAGAGCTGGGGAAAAATGAAAGTAAACTGTTTATTACCTTATAAGTAATGGCCATAGTTGTTAACACATTTACCCTACTGAGAGACAAGACGGTCCGTACCTTCACGGAAAAGTGTCTGGCAACCATGATTGTACACAGGCATGCACCTCTTCGTCCGAAGCAAATCGACGGCCACGAATATCTTTCTTCAGAGCTCCAAAAATATGGAAGTTTCATGGCAAGAAATCGGGACTGTATGGAGGATGTATACGAGCTTCCCAGTGAAAGTTCTGCAGCGTAGTCTAAACAACTTTGGCAGTATGTGGGTCTGCCCACGTCCTTCATACATTCTGGGTCTCTTCCCATGCGATTTCCATATTTTTGGAGCCCTGAAGAAATACATTCGCGGCGTCGATTTGCTTCGGACGAAGAGATGCACGCTTGTGTACAATCAAAGTTCCGCAGGCAACCGTAAACATTTTCCATGGAGGCATTGACTGTCTTTCTCACAATGATATAAATGTATTAACAGTTACGTCGATTTTTTGAAATAATAAAAATTTTACTTACTTTTCTGCCTTGGATCTTTTTTTTCATTTGACTGCCGTTTATAGTTACAGCATTTACATCACCGTAACAAATTAACTACAGACACACGTACATGTAATATGTCGACATATTTGAAAACGTTATTACAAATGTACAAAATATCACCTCAGTGTGAAACGAGCCAGGGCGTTACGATACAGATGGCGTCAGAGGTGTTTACAACAAACAGGGGACCACTGACAGGGGTGATGAACGGTTCCTTCGACTAAGAGTGTTTACGCTGCAGGTGCGGCGTTTCGTTGAAACAGCAGATAACGCTGTTCTTCGAACGTCGCCCTGTCCCCTTCGTATCGAGGTGGGTTCTAAGGCCACAGCGCCAGTAGACGACCATTTCGATTACATTGCGACCGAGCGAAGCAAATGTCTGTCACTTAACAACTAACGACATCGGTACCACAAAACGAGCATTTGCAAGACTTCTCAATAGATGCCGCGAATCGATTAGCGATGTAAAAGAAGAGCGTGTATGGCTCTGAGCACTATGAGACTTAACATCTATGGTCATCAGTCCCCTAGAACTTAGAACTACTTAAACCTAACTAACCTAAGGACGTCACACAACACCCAGCCATCACGAGGCAGGAAAAATCCCTGACCCCGCCGGGAATCGAACCCGGGAACTCGGGCGTGGGAAGCGAGAACGCTACCGCACGACCACGAGATGCGGGCAAGAGCGTGTAGAATTCACTTCTGACCATTTGCGTGTTACCGGAATGAAAAATACTCCTATCGTAGCACACAAAAGCGAATTCATCAGACGAGAATACAAGCAATCACCACAGTTTAACTGTAAATATCTCATAGGCAGAGTTAGGGCTGTAAAAGAAGAGAACTAGCTTTTCAACTTTCCTGGCAGCTTCGGAGACATTTAAATCGAAACTTGTTGACATATTCCAGCTTTGCTACTTGCTGGTATAAGTACTCCTGTCATGTAATGTAATGCAATGTGTCACGTAAACTAACATGATAGATGATGTCACGGCGTATAACATGGCACATGCCATCGTGTCATCCAACACAGCATTTGACGTGTCTTGCAATATGACACAACGTGTCACTGAAATTCGTAAATTGCGTGCATCCCCACTCTGGGATACTTCCTATTACAGACACACCTCCACTGTCTGACACTTCCTATTGCACGCATGGTTGACGACATATGGAAGTTTGAGTCTGGCCGTGGGTTGCGCACGGATAACCAAACGATAAGGCGACCGCTGACGATAAGTGGGAAATCCGGGTTCGAGACCCAGTCCGGCACGGATTTTCGTTGTCGTCATTCCATTCTACAGCTGATGGTTGTCCTTATTCGCAGTTCATTTAATGTAGTTTCCATTGTAGACATAACCCACTTTCTAGAAGCACATTAATTTGTGGCTATTTGTTCTATACACCATACATATAACAGGGGGGGAGGGGGGTTTGGGGGAGAAATGGTTACCTCGGGGAGACCATCTACCTCCCCTTCCAGAAATCAAGAAATTGTTTTAGAGTGCCCCCAGAAAACAAATTCACTTCAGATATTTTACCCCGCAGAAGAAACATTTTATCAATTACATTTATGCTCTTTAGCCACATGATATTACCCATTGTTTACTACGGCTGCCGAATCTTCTGCATTATGGACACAGCATCAGGGACTTCAGCCTACAAATTACAAGATGCAGGTGTGCCAGCGCCTTGCAGGTTAGGGTTAACTCGTAAAAAAGGAGTGAATATGTCAAGATATTTTGATTTAAATCTCTTTGAAGCTGCCAGATGACACCGAGTTCACGTGATAACGAATTTTACGTGCTATATTTAGCTTGACTTTAAACTATCGTATTTCGACAACGGAAGAAGGTAACTAGATAACAAAAAATTCGATTTCTTACTTCAGCCATTTCTGTTCCTTCGAGCAAAGTTTGAACCGATTCGTACAAGTTTAAATTATAGAAGTACCGAGCTTCAAAAACCTTCCACAAATATATGTTTTTGCACGGAAGACCCGGACGGCGTACATACAAATGCTGTCATCAGCCGAGTATTAATTTCAGCTCAATTAAAATCTTTTGTAAAAGGAATTAATCGATTGGCACTATCTGCCTTGGCGCCAGTTCGGACCGTCGTTCAAACCTTTTTCAATATAGTGTAACATAGTTACAGTAATACAGATGTTCCAATAGCTACACAAATGACAACTGGTCTGGCTACACCAAAAACTTTCTACCCCATGTTCCTAGCTTAAAATGAGACCCGAGCACCGAGACATAACCCGCCCCCGCCCCCCCCCCCCAAAAAATAAAAAACGCAGTTCCGCACGCGGCCTTTTCAGAGGCCTTTCTTAGTTGTGCCTTTACGGGAATTTCACATTGTTCTTAAGACTTTACATTGACCCTTTGCTTCTTATGTAGTTTTAATTGATTACTGTCACAGTTGGGCGGTAGTAGTTAATTATACGCTCATAATAAATTCCATACATTCCTCATCACGAACAGCGTTACGTCGTCACATTAACAGAAACGGTTATTACACACTTATATTTTGTTAAGAAGACTGTAGAGTTATACCGATACGACATAAATATGCAACTACACTAATTTGATTGTGTGTGGATGTATACAATAGTAATTGCTTAGCAACACAGCAATCATGGGTGTCTCCAATATTATTATAATGTCGTCCTTCGAAAGAGACTAGATAATGATTGCACATCGTACGGACTACGGGACTTTTAACACTTTGATTCGCTTTTAAGCTGCTTAAAACCGAGGTATCGCTGCGGTGTTCGCCACTATTTGACGTAATATTGCCTTTTACTGCTTTTCGCGGCACTATATCTCTCCACTATCGTTTTATACTCAGAAGTCTTTAGAAAAAGGCGGGATTGTTTCTTACTATAGTCCTCCTTCTCCATTTTAGATCACTTTTAATCTTAGTGGGTCCATTTATCTACATAATTCTTCCCGCCTTTACGTTTTCTGTTATGGCTTTGATAGGATCCATAATCAGTAGCTTTTTTCACATATATGTAATGCCTGGAGTTAACATTTTGGAGCAATCCATCGTTACCGGATGTGATCAGAGAATTTTGTCCTGTATGATTCTGTGCGTGTCGTAAAGCAGTACGTCAGGCGACACCTTCTGTAGAGAATGGCGAGGATAGATCGACCTGATATCAGTACCACAGCTTTTTCTTTCTTTCTATCTTTCTTCTCTCTACGTTTACACTACGTCGCTTCACTACATCCTATCCTTACGTTATTCCCTTGGAGAAAGAAAAACACATTGTCTTCGAATACTCCGACATTATCTGCCATCAGAATCGAAAACAGTTGAAACGGATGGTACAGGAAGACTGACAGGAACAATTAAAGCGATCTATCTCAGCGGAAGTGCAAGAAAACGACTGATACAGCCAGCTAGCGAACAAGAAACATGCCACTCTCCTTGCCGTTTGACAGATCCTTACGCTTCACGAGACTAAATAGGATGCAAACATCTACGTTCCACACTCGAATAGCGCATGGGAAAGATCAACACCTAAATCTTTCCGTGCGAACTACTACTTTCGTTACGATGGACATTACTTTGTTGACTCTCGTCAACAAAGAATCTTCGAATTCTGAGAAGAACTGACAGATTTGATAGAACTGATTCATTTTTTGAATGATTTCTTGAAGCCTTCAGCTGCCATTTTCTTTATTTCCTGTAAGATTGCACAATTTCGGCCTTAGGCCATTTTCAAGTATTTTATGGATGATTGTTTGGCAACAGATTATGTCATATACATCTTTGCTCCTATGATACGTTATGCTCATAAATTAGTTCAGGTGTTTACGCTATTTTAGGAGCACGCTACTTTCGAGCAGTTGTTGCAAAGCTCGTGCTCCTAAAATAGCATGAACACCTGAACTAATTTATGAGCATAACGTGTCATAGGAGCAAAGACGTATATGACATGATCTGTTACCAAAAAATCATCCCTAAAATACTTGAAAACGGCCGAAGGGCAAAACTGTACAATCGTGCAGGAAATAAAGAAAATGGTCATAAAATTCATCGCAGCTGTAGACCCTATCGTATTGAAAATTATAGAATTTATTCAACTGAGTGATTTATTTTCGTGAAAAACACTCGCCGCAGCGAGAAACGTCTTTGCTTTAACGACTGCCACTTCAACTCGTATATCAAAAAATGGTTCAAATGGCTCTGAGCACTATGGGACTCAACTGCTGAGGTCATTAGTCCCCTAGAACTTAGAACTAGTTAAACCTAACTAACCTAAGGGCATCACAAACATCCATGCCCGAGGCAGGATTCGAACCTGCGACCGTAGCGGTCTTGCGGTTCCAGACTGCAGCGCCTTTAACCGCACGGCCAAACTCGTATATCAAATACGTGACACTGTCTTCTCTATTTCGCGATAATACAAAACGAGCTGCTCCCTCTCTGAACTTTTTCGGTGCCCTCCGTCAACCCCATTTAACAAGGATCCCATACCATGCAGCAATACCCCCGTAAGAGGACAGACATGCGTAATGCAGGCAATCTCTTTAGTAGATTTGTGGCTACTTCTAAATGTACTGCTAACAAAGCGCTGTCTTTGGTTCGTCTCCCCGAAACATTTTCATTGATGACTCCAATTTAAATTGTTCATTAACGTGAGGGATGGGCGACAGAGGCCTCAGAACACAGCAGAAAACTGACGAAGTAAATGCTTCTGAAGTCTATATTGTAAGTAGGCTGTTTATGTTTTCTTTATGTAAGTAGGCTGTTTAGGTTCTTATATTGGTAACGCCACCGCCAAGTAGCGCTCTCTGTATGAAAATCACTGGCTGTGCTATATGCAGTCTGTGGCTAGTTTGCATTGTTGTCTGCCATTGTAGTGTTAGGCAGCTGGCTGTGAACAGCGCGTAGCGTTGCGCAGTTGGAGGTGAGCCGCCAGCAGTGGTGGATGTGGGGAGAGAAATGGCGGAGTTTTGAAATTTGTCATGAACTGCTATATTTATATATGATGATATCAAGGTAAATACATTGTTTGTTCTCTACTAATATCTTTCATTTGCTAACTATCCCTATCAGTAGTTAGTGCCTTCCATAGTTTGAATCTTTTATTTAGCTGGCAGTAGTGGCGCTCGCTGTATTGCAGTAGCTTGAGTAGCGAAGATTTTTGTGAGGTAAGTGATTTGTGAAAGGTATAGGTTAATGTTAGTCAGGGCCCATTCTTTCGTAGGGATTTTTTGAAAGTCAGATTGCGTTGCGCTAAAAACATTGTGTGTCACTTTAAGCACAGTCTTGTATAATTGTTCAAATGGGACGTTTCATATGTCGACCCTTAGCCGAGGATACCTCACTGGAATCTTCTGATTTTTTTCTTGTAGTTTGTGTAATTAGTGTAGATTCTGTTCATTGCTAGCGCGTAATTATAGAGAGAATTTCCTTTGTAGTTGCAGTCTTTCATTGTTGTACAGTAAAACAGTTGTGGCATGCATGTAGATTTGCACCAAGTATTTCGCAGCTGCGCTTGCAATTAACTAGATATTATTTTCAGTGCTATGTTAATGTGTTCTCTTATTTTTGATCTTCAAATTGTGTTTTTCTGTGTTGTCGTGTGAAATATTGTGACAATTATGGCGTGTGAAAAACGTAATACTAGGCTCCAAAGTAAACTGAGAAATGACAGTGAAGACGAAGGCAGTGTGTTAGCGCCGCAGAGTAATGAATTAACTAATGTTCAAAGTAGTAATTTGGTAATTGCGCATAGGGAAATGGAGCGGGCGGCAAACAATGGTGTAGACAGTGAAACAGGTAGTGAACAGGGAAGCGTTATCGATCGATTGGTCGGCAACAGCTCGCCTCAGGAATCGGGAATGACAGAACACAATATTGCAAATACTGCAGACTCAGGTTTTGGGTTCTCACCGTTTTCTCAAATGAGTCAAGACACATTTTCCGCTTTTCAAAATGTGAATGTTGCCGGTGCAACTTCACTGCCGAAAAGCACTGAGGAACATGTTTCAGACACCAGTGCATTGTTATTACAATTAATGCAACAAATGGGACAAAATCTTGACAAGTTAGACACAATGGAACAAAATCAGAGACAAACACAGCAAAAGTTAGACACAGTGGAACAAAATCTTCAAAAGTTAGACACAATGGAACAACACCAGAGACAAACACAGCAACAGTTAGACGCAATGGGACAAAATCTTCAAAAGTTAGACACCACACTTGAACAAACACGTGAAGATTTAACTAGTGAGTTACATAACATTGAATCGAAATGTCAAAAAGTCTGTAATGACATAAAAACACAAATTTGTGAGCATTTTCAACCCATTTTTTCGCGGCATGAAAATGTATTACAGAATCACGAAGCAGCCATAAAAGAACTGCAAACCATTGTTCATGAAAATCACAACACCTTGCAAGCTAAAATTGACTCAGTTGCATCTACCTATTCGGTTACGCAACTTGCAAAAACTCAAGAAAACTTAAAGGACACAGTAGATACGATTTCAACACAAATTGACACTCTGAAACTTGGTTCAGAAAAACACTCTGAGGAAATGTGTTCACTATCGGAGAAAGTAGCCGAACTTTCGGATAAGGTCACTAACTTATCTACAAAGGTAGATGATGATCTGAATGACACAAGACCTGTAGCCTTCACAGACACAGAAGAGTATGAACAAATTAGGAAATTCAAACAAAATCAGAATCAAATTAATACGCAACACCAAAGAGAAATCCGGGAAGTACAAGATCAGCTGACACAGGTAATACAAGAATTACGCATTTCAGAGGACACTCGCGCCCCAACACGGGAAGAGGGACTTAGAAATACGGAAAAGACGCAAAATAATAACACAGGGCATTTCGGAAGTTATGAAAGAAACTGGCAATGTGCACCGAATTTCGAGATGGAACGGCCGACACGACCTAACAATGACCGATATGCGACTCGCCGACATGATGATTTTGACTATAAGCTGTTCATTACTACACGTAAATTCAAAACATTTAAGAATTCAGGCAACGACATTCATCCACAAGCATGGCTCCATCAATTCTCTCATTGTTTTCCTCCCAACTGGTCATTAGAACACAGATTAGAATTTATGTGTGGCTACTTAGAGAATGAACCAGCTGTAAGAATGCGATCGGTCATTCACGACTGTCGCAGTGAAGGAGAATTTTATCATGCCTTCCTCTCAGCATATTGGTCTCAAGCCACACAAGACCGAGTAAAACATAGCATCATAATGATGAAACATTTCGAACAATGTGAATTTTCCTGTCTTGTCAAATATTTTGAAGACATGTTACATAAGAATCAGTATCTTTCAAACCCATACAGCCCCTCAGAACTCATCCGCATTTGCTTAATCAAACTGCCTGAACATTTACGACATATTATTTTGGCAGGACGTTGCAAAGACGACATTGAAGCATTTCAGGGACTCTTACAAGAATTAGAAATTGACACTGACAATCGCGGAACGCGAAACCAGGAACACAACAATTACAGGTCACATCCGTCGCAAATCCGCGATGAAAGAAGTAATAACTGGACGCGACAAGGCTATTCTCACAACACAAATCGTGACCAAAACAGACACCACCCGTATGACAACCGTTGGCAGAGTAGTAATAACTACAGGGAAAGATCACCTCTCCGTGGTAATGACTATCACAGAGACAATCAGAGAAACAGACAATATGGGAACCAAAATAAATATTATCAGGGGAGACAGAATAACTTTAGACGCAAGGGTCCAGCGCGCAGTTTCGATTCAGGGAGAAATTCTCCACCACGTGACCGACAAGAAAGAAACTATGGCATCTACCGACATGACGACAGACGATATGATCATAACGATAGACCTGAACTGCATCAGAACTGGCGGGATTCAAACAGAGCAGGGCCCTCTCGTCACGGCGAATTTGTAGAAGTTAGGTCTCCAAATCCCAATAACGACGCGCGCCAACAAAGGGACAGACAATGACTCGCACCGCAGGCAGCCGCTTGCGCCGGCTGGCTCAGAGAAAAATAACATAGACGCTAACCTTGAGAAAAATTCCAGTATTCTTTGCCGACGTATACCGCATGACAATTGCATTCAAGTTCAAACTCTGAGTACTATGAAGAGTAAAGGTTTACACCAGGTTTCACATGTAAAACCATTTATTGAAAGATAATCTGCTTTTTAACTTTGTCTTTGTCATAAAATTTTTCGCTTCACATTACTAATATGCTTTGTCAGACTTAGAATCTGTTAACATACAACAATGTTTGAAGTTAAATATCCAATCAAGAACCAAGAGAACTTACTTAAACAGAAATGACGAATGCATTGTTATAGTGAACAGACGTCACAGTGTTATTGTGTGTGTACATTCTTGCTTGTTAGTTGCACGATTATGGAACGACTATAAGGCTTACATACTTAGAACATTTACCAGTACTGCTAATGAGATTTTAATGCAACATTTTGGTTTACTTGAAAATATATTCTGGATTTAAAGTACTTTCAGTGAGATGCCAGATGGCACAGTGGTTAGTTTATGTGACAGCTACACGATTTTATCACGACGCTACTAATGAGTGACAATTTACAATGTTGCTTTTGCAGTGTTTCTGTTTTATATCTGCACAGTTTTCCGTTTTATTCTGGAAAGAAAAACATGTTTTAGTAGTAACTTTTGTGGTATAGCAACAATGAGACAGCCTTTTTCGTGGCACAACAATACGTTACTGTACAGTACTTTCTTCATCACGCCAATAAGCATAATAACTACGATATCTATACGCAAAGCATTTCACTTTTGTTTATCATGAGGTAAGTACATTGACTTCAGCAGAACTTAGCTTTCGGAGGACGATAACTACGACACTTCCACAGAATTATCTTACAGCAAGACGCACATTTAGCACTACAGTACACGTATTTGAGTGATCAATTTTATACTTAAAACATTTATTTTTAAAGATTCTTGAATTACAAAGAAAGTTTTCCGTGATATATTTCATTCCATTGGTGTAATCTGTAACACCTGAGGGTATAATTACATTAATCCTCAGGGGGGTACACACTTACTTTGTGTACCATGTGTGTGGCAACCACAAGGAACCCTAGCTAATATGGTATTTGCTTATACAACTTTACACATCGGTACCATATTTCTCTAACACACAAATTACACAGCTATCTGATCATGTAACTGAGAGATAAACTTTTTTATTACATCAGTGACATATGTTTACGCAATTACAGTGTTGGATTACTTCACACTTACGAAATTGTATTTTGTCTGTACTGTGTGATCTGTTCATATTTTTTCGGAACCATTGTGATACTATGAGAGCTTTGAATGATATATTTGGTAAGGGAGCATGATTTTAAAGTACGTTTGAGGTAGATGACACCATTGAAATGAGCAGAGAATTTTTTTTAGGTTTTGAAATTATTGCAGAAAGCTACGACGTTTTTGAGATTTGACTGAGGTGTTATGATGTTATTATTACGACGACGATGTGTACTATGCTGTTGAGATATGTTTATGATCAATAAGATGATGATACCGTATATGAGGAATTTGATTATGCTTCATATTTATAATGACGAAATATTGACGAGCGTCGATGGATACGTATATGTGTAATAAGGTAAGGAGTAATGAATAGTGGGTAGGGACTCTTGACTTGTGAAAAAGGACGTTGGAAACCAAGAATCGTACTTTAAGAGTTATGAAATGTGTGTAAATGCGTGAATGTATCACAATGCCGGCGAAAATTTTTTGGACAACGTTATATTCATAGGATTTTCTTTCTACAGATTTGCAACGCTAATTCTTGACCTGTGAAATATTTTTATGTGAGACTGTCACTGTAGCGGAAACTGGTGTCATAAATATTTCTGTAAGAAAGTTAAGTGACCACCTGCACGTAATGCGTCGTGGGCAGGCAGCTGTGTCAAACACCTGGAGAACAAGCCATTAGGGTGTGCCTTTCCGGAAGCACAGGTAGAAAAAAAAAGAAAAAAGGCAGGCCTTTATCCTCGCCATTGGCATTCCTTTAGAGAAAATATTGCAAATGCGACACCCTCATTACTTCCATTAACCTTGCTATTGACATTCCTTTGTAGAAAGCATCGCAAATATTACACGCTCATTACCTGAAAACATATGATTACTCGTACTTTGTGCTAATTACTGCAATGCTTATGAATTGATGGGAAAAATTCGTACATCTGCACACCTGATTATGACAAGTGTCTTTCTATGAGAGTTGAGAGCTACTGACTTACGAAATGCCACATGACTATTGAATGATATTTTTATGCTTTGCTTTTCGTAGTTGCTTATTTCACTTGATATCTGGTTTCCAGCTGTGTTGCAGCATTGCTTTTATAAAATAAAATGCATTTGCTAATGTGAACACTTTCTGTCAACAGATCTATTAAATAATTATTTTATGATCCACATTCTTTAAAAAAGGAGCACTTGGAAAGGAAAGAACAATAAGAAGGAACTAGTAACAGTAACACATAATTTTCTTTTCAAGTACATGGCAATATTTCTTTTTACAATCAGTTGTTGTGGTGCACCACTTAAATTACATAGATATTAAGATGTGAATATACATTTCCCTTATCTGCATTGTTGTTTTTACTGTAATATTTTTTCTGCTTGAGCTATGTCATGTTTAGATATAAGCTGCTGTTTGCCAGGCATAGTGCTATTGAACTTTAATTTGAGTTACTCTGCTAAGCCAGATTTATTTTTTTGCTGCGCATTGCCTCATATTAGTTGTAATGTAGATTTGCTTGGTAATTTAGATATACTGTAGCTTGCTTTGCGATTTTCCATTTTTTTTTGTTGCTGTTTATATTAATTGTTTTATGTGCTGCTGCATTGCCTCGTCCCTTAGTTTAGCATCTGAGCTCAGTAGATTTAAGTTAGCTTAAGAGTAGGTAGCCTCTAAGAGAATGAGTTTCGATGAATTGGAAGAAATGCATTGAGGAGTTATACAAAAAAAAAGTACAGAAAACAGGTTTAGGTAGGATTTTCTTGGAAATAAATGTTGAGGTGAGAAATGTGTGAACATATAAATACAGAAAGCATGCTTAGATAGAATTTTTTTGGTGGAAACGAAGGATGAAATAAGAGGAAAGATATATGAAGTTTTGGGTTGGACTGCAGTAAAACAAACCCTGTCCTTTCATTTTGTGTCATCCCTCTATATGTTTGTGTACTCTTGTATATTTGTGTTTTTCCTGTCTTTATGTGTTTAGCTGATGAGAGCTATGTTGTAGAATTTTTCTAATACTATGTTATTTACTTTGTAAAGATGTTTAGACATTATTTATTCTGTTTTGTTTTAATGCTCATGTGTGAAGTTGATGTTTCGCAAGTTATTCTGATCTTCTATGTATGTACTCATGTCATAATTCCTGTAACACTGATGTATATGTTATTTCGATTCTTTTGTAAAGCCTGTACTACAAATGTTATCTGTACTATTATGTTCTTTAATGATGTTTTTGTACCTTTGTTATTGTATTCTTATGTTATAAAATTGTAATTGTCACCAGTTCATGATATTATTAACTTGTTAGTTACATTTCACTGCACACGTTTCTGTTGGTCATAGTATATGGACAATATGTGGGAAGTAGGGACTGATAGTGTTTGCACGTGTGTTAATGATTCAGCAAGGGACTGGATAACAGCATTGCTGGTTCTAAGGACAATTCCAAAAAACTTTGTGAGTGCACAAGTGGTGGTTTATGGACTTGCTATATTCTCCGCAAGACTCTTCGATAGTGATTGTGCACCTGCACAGTCACAACAGATGGCTGCTGGCCATCTCTACAAGGACTACAGTGGGTCTGCTCTGTGATGACCTACCTACCAATATTCTTCCAAACTACGACTGACTCTGCTGTGGGTTTGCTCTGTTGTGGCCCATTATCTGTCAGCATGTCAAGAGTCAGCACTGTCTTTCCGTTGGAAGGACAACACTACTTCTTCAAGACTGCATGGAAATCCACTACTTCCGTGTGCATTTTCTTTTACTGCTCAGACTTTGAGAAAAACACTGCAATTTTACTGTGACGAATGATGAGGACTGTCTTTATGGACTGTGAGAAATTTTTAGCTTTTGACCAACATTGTATCAATAAGTGTGTGCATTTGATTTCTTTGTTATTGTAATTGTGAAAAATTTTTGTCAAATCTGTATCGGCCAGTGACCAACACCATTTGTAAAAATTTTTTGTGGGGAGCATGGGGGCTATGTAAGTAGGCTGTTTATGTTTTCTTTATGTAAGTAGGCTGTTTAGGTTCTTATATTGGTAACGCCACCGCCAAGTAGCGCTCTCTGTATGAAAATCACTGGCTGTGCTGTGTGCAGTCTGTGGCTAGTTTGCATTGTTGTCTGCCATTGTAGTGTTAGGCAGCTGGCTGTGAACAGCGCGTAGCGTTGCGCAGTTGGAGGTGAGCCGCCAGCAGTGGTGGATGTGGGGAGAGAGATGGCGGAGTTTTGAAATTTGTCATGAACTGCTATATTTATATATGATAATATCAAGGTAAATACATTGTTTGTTCTCTACTAATATCTTTCATTTGCTAACTATCGCTATCAGTAGTTAGTGCCTTCCATAGTTTGAATCTTTTATTTAGCTGGCAGTAGTGGCGCTCGCTGTATTGCAGTAGCTTGAGTAGCGAAGATTTTTGTGAGGTAAGTGATTTGTGAAAGGTATAGGTTAATGTTAGTCAGGGCCCATTCTTTCGTAGGGATTTTTTGAAAGTCAGATTGCGTTGCGCTAAAAACATTGTGTGTCACTTTAAGCACAGTCTTGTATAATTGTTCAAAGGGGACGTTTCAATATAACTTCGCTTTCACTCATAACGCCTTCATACGATGGTTTATGTCATAGCAGTTCTCATGCGACAACAACATCATCTACCTCGGACATGCGTTGTAATATCACGAAGTTTTCTGCGTTCGAGAGGTTTTCAATAAGTAACGCAACACTTTTTTGCTGAAAGCACGTTGTATATGTTCATGATTCCAATACATCGAATTATTCCTCACTTATTGGTTAAACACTATTTTCCATCATAATCATCGTTCAATGCGACGGCCTGCCGCCATCGTACTAGGAGGGACTGTATGCCCACGTGACACCTCTCTACTGCTCGACGTCGCAGCCAAAATCTTCCTGCATCAATAACCACCCCATGATCCACGTATTAATTCTCTAGGTGGCATCCTTCATTGGATCAAATAGGCGGAAGTCGGATCCGGGCTGTAGGTTGGATGAGGAGGAACAGTCCAATAAAGTTTTGTGAGCTCCTCTCGGGTGCGCAGACTGGTGTCAGGCGTTGTTTTGCCACGAAGAAGGTGCAGTTCGTTTGCATTTTTGTGGCGACGAACACGCTGAAGTCGTTTCTTCAGTATCCTGAATGTAGCATAATCCACTTCATGGTTCATCGTTGCAACATGAGAGAGGACATCAAACAGAATAATCGCTTCAGAGTCCGAGAAAATCGTCGCCATGACTTCACCAGCTGAGGATGGGGCACTGAACATTTTCTTCGGAGGAGACGTGGTGTGGCGCCACTCCATGCATAGCCGTTTTGTCTCCAGTTCGAAGTGATGAACCCATGTTTGAATACCCGTAACGCTGTTCGGCAAGAAATTCGCACTATCAGCCTCGTAACGCGCAAGCAATTCCGCCCAGATCATCCTTCGCTGCTCTTTATGGTCTTCTGTTAGGCGGCGAGGAACCCAACGCGTACACAGCTTTAAGTATCCCAACTGGTGGACGAGTGTGTTACCAATACCAAGTAACATGACGTCCACTTGTACAGCAAGGTATGTGCGATCCGACTATCATCTGGAACGCTCCAACATTGCAGGAGTCACAGTGTCAGTAGCCAGCTGGCGTGTGTGAGATCGGACACGTTTGCGCGACCTTGTTGCCATGATAACAGACGCCTCGCCCAACGACTCACCGTGCTTTTGTTCACTGCCAGGTCTCCGTAGACATTGTGCAAGCGCATATTAGCGTCTGCTATGCTCTGCGATATCGCCAAAAGAAACTCAATGGCCGGTCTCTGCTTGGAACGGACCACCGCTAAAGACGCCATTTTGAAGGGTACGTGTAACTTAGCCACCGGCCGTAGCTTCATGAAACTATACGGGGCTGAAGAGGGTTAGAACACTGTTACAGAAACAACGAAACAAACACGCCAAATTTAAACAGACGCAAAAGCCCCAAGATTGGCGATCTTCTACAGAAGCTCGAAGTCTAGCGTGGACTTCAATGCGAGATGCCTATAAGAGTTCCCACAACCAAACTTTGTCTCGAAACCTGGCAGAAAATCCAATGAGATTCTGGTCGTATGTGAAGTATGTTAGTGGCAAGAAACAATCAATGCCTTCCCTGCGCGATAGCAATGGAGATACTATCGAAGACAGTGCTGCCAAAGCAGAGTTACTGAACACAGCCTTCCGGAATGCCTTCACAAAAGAAGACGAAGAAAATATTCCAGAATTCGAATCAAGAACAGCTGCCAACATGAGCAATGTAGAAGTAAATATCCTTGCAGTAGTGAAGAAATTTAAATCACTTAATAAAATCAAGTCTTCTGGTCCAGACTGTATACCAATTAGGTTCCTTTCGGAGTATGCTGATGCATTAGCTCCATGCTTAACAATCATATACAACCGTTCGCTCGACGAAAGATCCGTACCCAAAGACTGGAAAGTTGCACAGGTCACACCAATATTCAAGAAAGATAGTAGGTTTAATCCACTAAATTACAGGCCCATATAGTTAACGTCGATATGCAGCAGGATTTTAGAACATATATTGTGTTCGAACATTATGAATTACCTTGAAGAAAACTGTCTATTGACACACAGTCAACATGCGGTTTAGAAAACATCCTGTGAAACAACTAGCTCTTTATTCACATGAAGTGTTGAGTACTATTGACAAAGGATTTCAGATAGATTCCGTGTTTCTGTATTTCCGGAAGGCTTTTGGCACTGTACCACACAAGCGGCTCGTAGTGAAATTGCGTGCGTATGGAATTTCGCCTGTTATGTCACTGGATTTGTGATTTCCTGTCAAGAGAAGTCGCAGTTCGTAGTAATTGACGGAAAATTATCCAGTAAAACAGATGTGATTTCTGGCGTTCCCCAAGGTAGTGTTATAGGCCCTTTGCTGTTCCTTATCTATATAAACGATTTGGGAGACAATCTGAGCAGCCGCCTTCGGTTGTTTGCAGATGACGCTGTCCTTTATCGACTAATAAATTCATCAGAAGATCAAAATAAACTGTAAAACGATTTGGAAAAGATATCTGAATGGTGCGCAAAGTGGCAGTTGACCCTACATAAGGAAAAGTGTGAGGTCATCCACATGAGTGCTAAAAGGAACACGTTAAACGTAGGTTACACGATGAATCAGTCTAATCTAAGAGCCGTAAATTCAACTAAATACCTAGGTATTACAATTACCAACAACTTAAAATGGAAGGACCACACAGAAAATGTTGTGGGGAAGGCTAACCAAAGACTGCGTTTTATTGGAAGGACACTTAGACAATGTAACAGACCTATTAAGGAGACTACGCTACTCCGTCCTCTTTTAGAATACTGCTGCGCGATGTGGGATCCTTACCAGATAGGACTGACTGAGTACATCGAAAAAGTTCCAAGAAAGGCAGCACGTTTTGTGTTTTCGCGAAATATGGGAGAGAGTGTCACAGAAATGATACAGGATTTGGACTGCAAATCATTAAAAGAAAGGCGTTTTTCGTTGCGACGGAATCTTCTCACGAAATTCGAATCACCAACTTTCTCCTCCGAATGCGAAAATATTTTGTTGACGCCGACCTACATAGGGAGGAACGATCACCACGACAAAATAAGGGAAATCAGAGCTCGTACGGAAATATATAGGTGTTCATTCTTTCCGCACGCTATACGACAATGGAATGGTTCAAATGGCTCTGAGCACTATGGGACTTAACATCTATGGTCATCAGTCCCCTAGAACTTAGAACCACTTAAACCTATCTAACCTAAGGACGTCACACAACACCTAGTCATCACGCGAGAATGGAATGATAGAGAATTGTGAAGGTGGTTCGATGAACCCTCTGCCAGGCACTTGAATGTGATTTGAAAAGTATCCATGTAGATGTAGATGACCCAAAATAAATGCCACATTTTTTCAACCGAAACTGGCCGAGGAAAAGCGTGACGTTTTACTTACTGAACGCCGCACGCACAAGGTGCCAAGCGTGGGCTGTCTGCTTGCCACTGTGTCGGTCACGCAAAGTCCAACATTGAATATCAAGGAACAAAATGCGCATATGAAGAAAACCGCGAAATTAGGACGCCGCCGTTACGAGAGATGTTTCGAGCTATGCCTTAATTCAGTTGTTAATGAAGTGATGAAGCCGCGAGCACAATACGGATGAGAAAGTTGCGGCGCGAAGAGAGATCTGTGCGATTACCGCGGCTATGCAGGAGACAGCTCAGCTGGGTGGCGGCGCCGGCCCGCGTGTTCCGCGAGTGATGGATGCGCCGCCCCGCCGAGACGGCGGCTGGGAGGCGGGGGCGGCTTGTGGGCGGCGCGCCCAGCGCGAGACGGCGGCGTGGGTGGGGCAGTCGCGCCGCATCGATTTTTCGGCGCTGGTCGACCGTCGACGTGGCGCCGCGGCTAAGTACACCAACTCCCGAGGGGGGTGCGGGAGGACGAGGTCACGGGGTGGCTGTTCGGTACCGAGACCACTGCTACTTGCTAGTAACCGAGCAATAAAGTCGAGCTATCACAACATAGGTACATGTGTCCGTTCCGAGTTCACTGCCAGCTAAAACACAACGACACTGTTGTAAACATCACCGATATTAACCTAATAGGTGGGCACGAACGTTTGACACTGAGTGACCGTGCAGCACCACTGTTCTTTTTTCCCCCCTGAATATTGTTTATACTACGAGGCTGACAGTTTACGTCAATCCACTCCTGCTTTGTCGTAATACCCAATCCCTGTCATTAATCACTGGAGTGGTCATGACAGATATTTCCGAACGTGATCTACTCTTCTTAGTGGATTCGACGGATCCATCTGCAGCGGCCGGCCGCTATGGCCGAGCGGTTTTAGGCGCTTCAGTCCGGAACCGCGCAGCTGCTACGGTCGCAGGGTCGAATCCTGCCTCGGGCATGGATGTGTGTGCTGTCCTTAGGTTAGTCAGGTTTAAGTAGTTCTAAGACGAGGGGACTGATGACCTCAGAAGTTAAGTGCCATAGTGCCCAGAGCCATTTGAACTTTTTTTTTTTTTTTAACCATCTGCAGCATTCTGTGGCTTGTAGCTCATAAAAGGCAACGAAACGTTTCAGGCAGTACGTGTAATAATGCTGTCAATGCTTCCTTCACTAGATGAAACTTTCGTCAGTAGAGAGAACGTGTTCTCTGACAGTTGTACGTTTATTATTGACACAGTTTATGGCAGAGATTGTCGTAAAGAAAGACACCTTCTCTAACTCTTTTGCAGCCTGCTCATGCCTTGCTGGGAGCACGTTACTGTATTTACCTTGGAAACTGCTACGGTACTCTAAATTTCCTTGAGAAACTAACAAGTAGTAATAACGACGTTTTCGTTACAGTGCGGCAAAACAGAAAGGACTTTCCAGTCTTCATAAAAAGAAATGAAAAACTGAGGAAGAGCGATACGTAACGACGTAGAGAGAAGTACATGTTGATGAAATGGTATGACAAGAGATGTGTGGCCAACACATGACGTAACGAAATATTTCAGCAGTAAACCCAAAGAATGTAGACGCCACGTGTTGTCATGTATTACAAGAAGAATATGGGAAGAGTGGATACGAGCGATCGCTAGGCTACACACTTCGCGTCCTGCTCACCTTCACATTACCACCAATTTTAAGGAAGCAAGGAAGATTAGAGTTTAACCCGTCTCGTCGACAGCACGCGCATTAAAAACCGACAGCAAATTTAATCATGTATTTTTCTTGCTGTGATGAGTACGCACAGTAACTAAAATTCCATTATTTGCTATCCTTCCTGGTGCTGGAATGAAAAGGCGAACAGTGCATACCTATGTTGTCGACGCATGTTGCGTGCACTTACGTAGCCTCGAATTCCCAACTTTGAGTCACACCAAACGTATTGAGTCGTGTGCCTGGAAGTTGCTGCCGTATACCATCAATGGTGTGTGGTGGTAGACGTTCATTAAGTGCATTAATACGAGGGCTGTTTGGAAAGGAACGAACGATCGGTCGCGAAATGGAAACCACAATGAAAATCGGATGAAACTTTGCACAGATTTGTTGAGCAATGTCTCTAGTGTGCCTATGGATAGCGTTACATCGTTCTTCTCAGTTCTGGGCACACAATGAAAGCGTAACGATATCTAGAAAATTTTCTCCCTCCAAGCATGGGTGCCTGCCGAGAGACTTGATTTCATGCAGCCCCACATAACGTCACATTTCTCGGCCGCATCCTGCTGGGGCAATGAGACGCTCCTGCAGTGTTTTGGAAGGAAAGTGTTTGACCACTCATCATACGAGTACAACCCAGACCTGGCTGCTCATGATTTTCATCTTTGCTCAGATAAACAGTTGGCAATGAAGACAACATCTTGGCACAGACAACGAGCTGCAGTCCAGCGTAGAAAATTATCCGAAATCACAGGAGGCTGCCATCTATGACGAGCGTATTGGAAAGTTAGCACAGCGCTGCGACGGATGTCTAAGTCGGAGCGGCCAACTACGTAGAGAAGTAGCTGTGAAGTGTAGATAACTGCCGGCCTGGTTGGCCGAGCGGTTCTAGGCGCTACAGTCAAACTGCGCGACCGCTACGGTCGCAGGTTCGAATCCTGCCTCGGGCATGGATGTGTGTGATGTCCTTAGGTTAGTTAGGTTTAAGTAATTCTGAGTTCTAGGTGACTGACGACCTTAGAAGTTAAGTCCCATAGTGCTCAGAGCCATTTGAACCATTTTTGTAGATAACTGCTTTAAATAAAATAGTTTTGATTTTCACTGTGGTTTCTATTCCGCGACCTATCGTTACTTTCCGATTAGCTCTCTGAATCTTTGAATGAGAAATGCGTTGCACTATAAAATAAATAAATAAACAATGAAAAAAGAAACATACTCAGCAGTGCTGTATTATGGTACGCTAGGGGTCGCCGTCGTAAGGCACTGGACACTTGTTGGGCGTGAACGACAAGTCATTCATACACTCCTGGAAATGGAAAAAAGAACACATTGACACCGGTGTGTCAGACCCACCATACTTGCTCCGGACACTGCGAGAGGGCTGTACAAGCAATGATCACACGCACGGCACAGCGGACACACCAGGAACCGCGGTGTTGGCCGTCGAATGGCGCTAGCTGCGCAGCATTTGTGCACCGCCGCCGTCAGTGTCAGCCAGTTTGCCGTGGCATACGGAGCTCCATCGCAGTCTTTAACACTGATAGCATGCCGCGACAGCGTGGACGTGAACCGTATGTGCAGCTGACGGACTTTGAGCGAGGGCGTATAGTGGGCATGCGGGAGGCCGGGTGGACGTACCGCCGAATTGCTCAACACGTGGGGTGTGAGGTCTCCACAGTACATCGATGTTGTCGCCAGTGGTCGGCGGAAGGTGCACGTGCCCGTCGACCTGGGACCGGACCGCAGCGACGCACGGATGCACGCCAAGACCGTAGGATCCTACGCAGTGCCGTAGGGGACCGCACCGCCACTTCCCAGCAAATTAGGGACACTGTTGCTCCTGGGGTATCGGCGAGGACCATTCGCAACCGTCTCCATGAAGCTGGGCTACGGTCCCGCACACCGTTAGGCCGTCTTCCGCTCACGCCCCAACATCGTGCAGCCCGCCTCCAGTGGTGTCGCGACAGGCGTGAATGGAGGGACGAATGGAGACGTGTCGTCTTCAGCGATGAGAGTCGCTTCTGCCTTGGTGCCAATGATGGTCGTATGCGTGTTTGGCGCCGTGCAGGTGAGCGCCACAATCAGGACTGCATACGACCGAGGCACACAGGGCCAACACCAGGCATCATGGTGTGGGGAGCGATCTCCTACACTGGCCGTACACCACTGGTGATCGTCGAGGGGACACTGAATAGTGCACGGTACATCCAAACCGTCATCGAACCCATCGTTCTACCATTCCTAGACCGGCAAGGGAACTTGCTGTTCCAACAGGACAATGCACGTCCGCATGTATCCCGTGCCACCCAACGTGCTCTAGAAGGTGTAAGTCAACTACCCTGGCCAGCAAGATCTCCGGATCTGTCCCCCATTGAGCATGTTTGGGACTGGATGAAGCGTCGTCTCACGCGGTCTGCACGTCCAGCACGAACGCTGGTCCAACTGAGGCGCCAGGTGGAAATGGCATGGCAAGCCGTTCCACAGGACTACATCCAGCATCTCTACGATCGTCTCCATGGGAGAATAGCAGCCTGCATTGCTGCGAAAGGTGGATATACGCTGTACTAGTGCCGACATTGTGCATGCTCTGTTGCCTGTGTCTATGTGCCTGTGGTTCTGTCAGTGTGATCATGTGATGTATCTGACCCCAGGAATGTGTCAATAAAGTTTCCCCTTCCTGGGACAATGAATTCACGGTGTTCTTATTTCAATTTCCAGGAGTGTATTTGCGTTTGCCACGATTTCCCTACACTGTTCATAGCAACGGCAGAGATGGTTCCTTTGAAAAGGGTAGTGACCAATTTTCTTCCCAACTACTGCCATAGTAAAACATGCGCTCCGTCTCTCACGAACACTCTTTAAACGGGGACTCAAAATCTTTACCTTCACTTGTGAGTGTCGAGCTGTTATAACTTCTCCGGAAAACGGCAGAAACTGAAAATCATTTGGAATTGGGAGAGTAATTTACGTATTGATACAACCGCGTCAGTTACATCTGTTATTATTATTATTATTATGCGCGAGTGGACCCTATCAGATCTTGCAAAGCTATTGCGTAATAATCTTCAGTGTTTCAAGGCAGCTCATGTTTTCTCCGTCGATTCTCTCTCTTTCTTCAGGCCAGTTTTTTCTTTGTCTGGTGGTGACTTCATTCTCGACAAAACTCTTCATTTGTTGGCTTGTTTTCTGCATTAATTTCTGCTGATAAAGTCTGATGGACTTACATAAACCTTTTCTAAGTCCTTTTTCACCTGTAATTCTTTTCAGTAATTCTGTATACGTCAGAAGTTTGTTGATCATGTTGTCGTTAATCTGTGGATATGCCCATAAAACCTTTAAGCTTGTTTATGTATAGGGCTCGAGATTCGATAAGTATTCTGTTGTTTTTCTGGTCCGAAGTCTGTAATCATCTACTGTTCTTTTCGGGCCGAGAATTTTGCTTAGAAGTTTGCGTCCTACTTTTTAGGATATTTCCAGATCACTTTTCCCTTTGAGTGTGGCAGTTGGCTAGTTTGCAAGGCTTCATGCTTGAAAAGTACAGAAGTAGAGCGTTTTACTGTCCTTTTTTGCATCCATGCAGTTTCATAGTTTCTCCAGTTATTTATGATCGAAAATATTTTATAATCTCTGATAGGACTCGGTAACACAGACAAAACCGAATTCAGCAACGTAATCGATCGAAAGACCAAACGGAGGAGGAAAGGGCAAACACCGTATGGACGCGGAACTAGACTGATAGCCATATGCTTCCTCCGTTAGCATTACAAGTACTCCTTCCATTAAAGGAATTCTTGTCCAATTAGCATAAAATGCTAATCTTTATTTTTTTGGTAGTACTCTTAAGGCATTTAACTAATGAAAATGTAAGACTCTTTCGTGGCTCCTCACGACTAAAACTACACTCACTCGCCGGGCGCGAGCTCGAGACTGTACTGGGCAGAAGCGGTTCTGTTGGAACGCGGCCAGGAAACTTTGACGAAGAATGCAGTAGCGGTACTTTAGGGTCCGCTGGCGGGAGTCGGAGGGCGCTTGGCGGCGCCGCCGCCGCCCACGTGGAAGGTGGAAGCAGCGGGCGGCGCTGCCACGACGCGTGGGACGTGAGGCCGTTATGGGCAGGCGGCGGGCCGGCCCACGCGCCTACGGCGGGGAGGGTGCGCCGTGCCGACGCGCACGTGCTGCACACGTGGCTCACGCCGAGGGCGGCCGGGCTCGCACCTGCCCTCGCCAACAGGATCTCCCTTCATAAACGATTAAGCCTTTTCGAAAACGAGGAGTCAAACAATGACATGTTTTCTGTGTGGGTGGGGGGAGGAGGGTGGTAGGAGGGGGAGAAGGAGGGTGGTAGGAGGTGGAGAGGGGGAGAGGAGGGTGGTAGGAGGTGGAGTGGGGGAGAGGAGGGAGGGAGGAGGTGAGGAGGGAGGAGAGTTTGATTTGCGTCTCCTGTAACTTCACAGCTTCCTTACCTCAGTCCTTCTGCAAGAAATGTGGCTGCGGATTACAACCTTGTGAAAGAATAGCTGCGCCTATCGTACCAACAATACCGATAAACGGAGAGATATTGTGTAGCTTTACTAGCAGGTATCCCTGCAAGACCGTGGTACTCCCTTCGTCTCTACCACAGGGAGTTTCTCATCTCATCACAACACGCCTTCCCCCTCCCCCCCCCCCCCCTCCCCATCCACAGACAGTTTCGACAACACCTCTATTGCCCACAACTGACTGACTATATCCTATGAGATTGCAGCGCACAGGAAAACACTGATCACACCATTTTCGAATGCCCACTCCGATACCACGCGACAATCAAGTTATTGCAGAACTTAGTGTGCCGTGAACAACAACTACCACCAGAATGAAGATATTTCTATCACGGCATGTCGTCTCACTATACGCACACTTCAACAAAAGTTTTGTATCACCCCTGTATGTGGCGCAGATGAGCTGCTATTGTTACTGTTGTTCTAACAAACGGAAAGTCACGCCTGACGTCGGTTCTAAACAAAATGAACTGTTACCATGAATGCTACCTACGGCTAGAATATCGCGCTGGAATCGATTGCAGCATTTCATCTGAAGTCACGGGATAGCGGTAAGTATACACACTGAAGAGCCAAAGAAACTGGTACACCTGCATAATATCATGTAGGGCCCCCGCGAGCACGCCAAAGTGCCGCAACACGATGTGGCATGGACTCGACTACTGTCTCAAGTGGTGTTGAAGGGAACTGACACTGTGAATTCTGTAGGGCTTGCCATAAACCCATAAGAGTAGGAGGGGTTGGAGATCCCTTCTGAACAGCACGTTGCAAGGCACACAAGATATGCTCATTAATTTACACATGTGGAGAGTTTGGTGGGCTGCGGAAATGTTTAAACTTAGAGGAGTGTTCCTAGACCAACTCTGCAGTAATTCTGGGTGAGGTATCGCATTGTCCTGCTGGAATTGCCGAAGTCCGTGGGAATGCAGAATGGATGCAGGTGATCAGACAGGATGCTTACCTCCGTATCACCTGTCAGCGTCGTATCTAAGCGTGTCAGGGGTCCCATACCAACTGCACACATCCCTCACCATTACAGAGCCTCCACCGGCTTCAACAGTCCTCTGCTGACATGCAGGGTCCATGGATTCATGAGTATGTCTCCATCCGCTCGATACAATTTGAAACGAGACTCGTCCGACTAGGCAACATGCTTCCAGTCATCAACAGCCCAATGCCGGAGTTGACGGGCCCAGGCGAGGTACAGTCATCAAGAGTACACGAGTGGGTCTTCGGTTCCGAAAGCCCCTAGCGATGATGTTTCGTTAAATGGTTCGCACGCTGACATTGTTGATGGTCCAACATTAAAATCTGCAGCAATTTGCGGAAGGGTTGTACTTGCGTCACGTTGAACGATTCTCTTCAGTCATCGTTGGCTCCCTTCTTGCACGATCTTTTTCCAGCCGCAGCGACGCCGGAAATTTCATGTTTTACCGGATTCCTGATATTCACGGTATACTCGTGAAATGGTCGTACAGGAAAATCCCAACTTCATCGCTACCTCGGAGGTGCTGTGTCCCATCGCTCGTGCGCCGACTGTAACACCACGTTTAAACTCACTCAAATCTTCATAACCTGTCATTGTAGCAGCAGTACCCGATCTAGCAACTGCGACAGACACTTTTTGTTTTATATAAGCGTAGCCGGCCGCAGCGTCGCGTTCTACCTGTTTACATATCTCTGCATTTGAATACGCATGCCTATGCCAGTTTCTTTGGCACATGGGATGAAAGGGCAATGCCCTGGAGGAACTGTCATTTGTATTCGGATGATTCATGTGAAAAAGTTTACGACGTGATAATGGCTGCGCGGTGGGATTTAAGACACATTGAGAGTCGAATAGTTGTTGAGTAGTTGGAGCTAGACGCATGGGACATTCCATTTCGGAAATCGTCAGGGAATTCAATATTCCGAGATCCACAGTGTCAAGAGTGTGCCGAGAATACCAGATCTCAGGGATTACCTTCCACTATGGACAACGCAGTGGGAGACGGCCTTCACTTAACGACGGAGAGCGGCACCGTTTGCTTAACAGGCATGCAACATTGCGTGTAAACCGCAGAAATCGATGTCGGACGTGCGATGAACGTATCGGTTAGGACAGTGCGGCGAAATTTGGCGTTAATGGCAGCAGACGACCGACGCGAGTGCCTTTGCTAACAGTATATCCCCGGTAGCGCTTCTCCTGAGCCCGTGACCATATCGGTCACATCCTGAAAGGCTAGAAAATATTGATCATATCAAATTAGACCAGATTTCAGGCGGTAAGAGCTAATGGTTCGGGTGTGGCGCAGACCCCACAAAGCCATGGACCAAAGTTATCAACAAGGCCCTATGCAAGCTGGTGATGGCTCCGTAATTGGGCGAGCTCTGTTTACAGGGAACTGACTGGTTCGTCTGGGATCACTGACCATTTTCACCTGTCCGTGGTTTTTTTTGTTCCCAAACAACGATGGAATTTTTAGGGATGACAATACGTCATGTCAATGGGACACAGTTGTTCGCAATTGGTTTAACAGCATTCTGAACAGTTCGTGCGAATGATTTGGCCACCCAGATCGTCCGACATGAATCCCATCGAACATTTATGGGATATACCCGAGAGGTCATTCGTGAACAAAATCCTGCATCGACAACACTTTCGTAATTACGCACTGCTATAGAGGCAGCATGGCTCAGCGTTTCTGCAGGGGACTTGCAACGACTTGTTGAGAGAGAAGTATGTGGTGTGTCTTGATGAAGACAGGACGCGAACATTTCCAGCGCTCTTCCTAGTTTAACAGTTTTGTTAATAATATCCGATTTGAGGTTAATATAAATAACGTGTAGTCAATAACAGTGCCTGCCTATTTATTTGACAAATAATTCGTGTCACCCATCGACGTATGTTTCTTTGATTAGGCGATACCGTCAACAAATAGTAACTTCTACGACACCTTTATTCGAGACGACCATCGCAGCAGAAAGAAGTAAAGTTTCCTAAAGAGAAGAGTATGCAGCTAAGAACATTTACTATTAAATTCCCAAGAAATTTTATTTCAGACAAGTTTGATGATTGTTCGGCAGCTGGCCCTGAAAGCATTACATTACCTTACATTCATGACTTCACAGCTAAAAGACAGAAAACATTTCCAATTCAAAAACTAATTCATTATCCAGCCAGTAAAAAAAAAAAAAATATTGCTGAGCTTAAATTATAAATCGTATGGTTTTGAATGCGATGTGCGGCATGCAACATTATTTTTCACCGAAACTGTGTTCACTTTCATGGATTTTTTCTCCACTTTCTTCCTCACAGTTTTCTCATCCTGTTTTCACACTTTGATGGTACCTAGTTATATTATCACATAAAAATCATGTCGTATTCAAGCGAAACAATGAATACAATTTTTTACCTTATCTGTACCGCTTCTTTCCCCGGGACGATATATCCAGTACTCTGATTCTGGAACAGCGTTGCGATATCTAGAACTTAGAACTACTTAAACCTAACTAACCTAAGGACATCACACACATCCATGCCCGAGGCAGGATCCGAACCTGCGACCGTAGCAGTCGCGCGGTTCCAGACTGAAGCGCCTAGAACCGCTCGTCCACCGCGGCCGGACAAACTTGTTGACATAAATAAAATTAACTGAAGTTGCATTTACATGTTGCGCTAACAAATGGCGTTATTTCAGTACGTGAGCCAAACTCGTAATAGTGTTTCGTAAAATCGGGACAAAATTGGGTCTTGCCGGGATGTCGGGACAAGTAGGTCCATAGCTTATGCTGGAATGAACTATGACGACGGATATTACCTGCTAAGTTGTTTACACATTCTGTGTACAGTATCTGTGCTACGCTTTACTTGAAGTTCTCACCTAACGTCTTCCCCCCTGTAGAAGAAGAGCTACCGAGTTGTTCTGCCAGAGAACTCACGCCAGTAGCATGCGTGCTGTCCTGTTCACTTGACTGGAATATCATCAAAAATGTCGACGGAGTGAAGGGCTCAATAAACGCTACATGAACGTGAACAGACTTCTGGATCTGCTGAAAGATTAGAATAAGCTGAATTTCTCACTAGCAGAGCTTCTGGAATTTCTATTTGTTACTCAAGAAGAAGGAGGCATGAAACATGTCCGCTACCTGAACATCGCAATGAAAACGCCCAAACTGTGAAATTCTGCGCATCTAATCGGTGACCGTTATTAAGGTTAGAACGATTTGTGACGTGGTTTCGTCATGTGGGAAGCCTCGTTGCTCCAGAGACATTCGACAAATTGCAGGCACTGCACAATTTAGTTCCGTTATATCTTTGATATAGAAAATGTGAGGTTACCACTGCTGCGTCTTTTTCGTCTCGATAGCTACGGTAAAGTGTGGTTATACCTCTCTGGTTGCAATAATAAGATATGATTGATGCTGCTCGTTTTGGGTACGCAGCACGGCCGTCGTTGTTTTCGTTCAGAGTTGGCCGGGGTCGGTAAGATGCCGTACATGGAAAAAGAGGTGCTGTCATTTGTATTCGCCGGCGTGCGCCAATAATGTTTAACGTCAGCGCAAGTGTGGGGAATGTCGTCCCAGAATGTATCATTTCATAACGCAACATGTTATGAGGACCTCGTGGCATGATTTCATTATTCTAATTTCGTAACTGTCTTCTAAAACGACATTAGTAAATCAGTACTTGCATCTTTGTGTGTGGTACGTCCTGAAATTCATCCACCGGTAATTAAGTGTTTTTAATTACTCAAAAATTCACCATCAAAAAGATGAGATGTTACTATCAATTTGGTGAGGCAAAAAAAAGGAGTTGCCTCACAAACATAAAATACACCCCGCTACGTCCCGCGTCCTAGTCTTCATCAAGCAATTTCAGTTAGTTTTATCATTATTAGGACTGCATTTTACAGACAAGTGTTTTTTATGTCTCTCAGGATAGGGAGTTCAACATTATGATCTTCATTTCATTACCTTCGTTTGCAGTAATTGCCTGAATTTGATCTTTGTCTGGTTGTGCATATAACCAAAACTTTCCACTTCTTTTTAAATCACAACAAAATGTTCCCCTTTCCACTCATCGAACACATCTTTTCAATTGTCCACTTTCGATTTGCCTCGTTTAAAAAATGGTTCAAATGGCTCTGAGCCCTATGGGACTTACCTTCTCAGGTCATCAGTCCCCTAGAACTTAGAACTACTTAAACCTAACCAACCTAAGAACATCACACACATCCATGCCCAAGGTTACCTCGTTTAGTTTTAGTTTTCCACAACGTCCACGACACGACTTTTAAACCAACGTCATAGCGTACTCTGTTATCTTAACTTTTTCGAAACTACGGTGTATCCTTCAATCTAGCATTAAACACTTCATTCAACCTCTGTATCTACATAAGCGGTGAACAATGGAGCAATTTGTGGTCCACTGTGAGAACTACCTACAACGCGAACTATCTACAACACGAGATAATACGGTTATGAGGTATTTTATTTTACTTTCATAGAGAAAGGGTTAGAAGTATGTGTGTAATTGGTGGACTATGTGAGAACGTTGCTGCTCAATACATTCCTTTCTGAAGCTCTAACCTTCACCATACTGGCAGATGTTAATGTTAGTATTTGAAAAAATGCGTAATTATGGGAAACACATGTAATCAGTATTACAGTCTTATGAAATGCTAATAATAGTAATGATCTTTATAAAAAAATTAGTTTCGTTATTGAAACACAATCGTATCCTTTGGTTTTTTCTCCTCAGAAAATTTCATTTCGCTCCTCAGGCGATAATGATCTCTAGGTTGGAAACCACTAATCTAAGTACATGCTGTGCAATTCACTGTACTGCGCATAGTGGTGAGGATGTCGTAAAAGCATAGGCAGGTTTGTTTCAAATACCACTCGTGTACTGAGGGAAGGAAAAGTGAGTGTCTAGTATGTCTCTGCACGTACCCTAATCTTCCGTATCTTGTTTCTCACGGTCCATGCGCGAAATATATTTTGGCGGCGGTATAATAATCGCATAGTCGTCTTAGTACATGTTCTCTGAATTTAGCAAAATTGGGTTATGCAGGACTACGTCGTCTTCCTAATGTTCTTGGATTGGTCGCTTTAGCGTCTTGTATGCTATTTCCTGTGCAGATACATCTCACTTTCACAGTACCCTTCCAACAAATCTAAGTCTTTTATTTGCCTTCACCAATACTGATTTTACGAAGTCGTCCCAGTTTCATGTCGCTTCTTACTGTTACAACGGTGTGACGTGCTCAAGGTGTTCGTCAATGATCTTGTTATCACATAATACGGGTACGTTATCTGACAGTTATCATCATTTGCAGAGATTCGCACTCACTGCACTAAACGGAAATTTTGTCCAAGCGTGTCTGCATTTACTGACCACGCTCCAACGGTGCTACTTTCCCGCAAACAATAGTAGCGTCAGCGAACAGATAGCACTGCTGAACCCATCTGATAAACCGTTTGAAGATTTCTTACGGCACAGAAGTCACTATATCGTTGTCAATGTCCTTCCCGGTACAAATTCAGCTGTATGCCTGTGTAATACTGAGACAGAAAAGGAAAGCTGTGTTCGAGTTCATGGGATCTTTACTTTTACTTGTGCGGTGGTAATGTTTCAGAAGGTCTCTGGGCACTTGCTGATGGAGGAAGAAACCCACAAGAGCTTGTCGAAGGATTTCAGAACTGACCTCGTGTGGTCCAAGGGAACCAAGGTAAAGCTTAATCTGGATGCCCAGCCGCGGATTTTGACACTGTTCATCGGAATCGAATCGAATGCCGTAACTATGGAGCCACCACACTCGTTTTATAAAGTGTATATCCTAAAAACGGCGTTTAGCACAATTTCATTACGACCTATATTCATTGACAGGTACTTGCTTATTGACAGGTACTTGCTTATTGACAGGTACTTGCTTATTGACAGGTACTTGCTTATTGACAGGTACTTGCTTATTGACAGGTACTTGCTTATTGACAGGTACTTGCTTATTGACAGGTACTTGCTTATTGACAGGTACTTGCTTATTGACAGGTACTTGCTTATTGACAGGTACTTGCTTATTGACAGGTACTTGCTTATTGACAGGTACTTGCTTACTGACAGGTACTTGCTTATTGACAGGTACTTGCTTATTGACAGGTACTTGCTTATTGACAGGTACTTGCTTATTGACAGGTACTTGCTTATTGACAGGTACTTGCTTATTGACAGATTCTGGAACAGCAATGCTGGTCGTTTTAGAAATCCTCAATGTAAGCAGATATAATGGATGCAAGTAGTTGAAATAAAGGAATATTGCTTGACCAACAGCTTACCCAATAAATCAGCGTAATCAGTCTGCAAGTACGTAGATGTTTGAATTAAGAGGGATGAATAAAAAAATTGTTGAGAAAGCTATTTGCAAGCACGTCGACTGGAAGCATCCTAGGGGAGGGCGTACAAGTATCTTGCCCGAGCAGAACTTGAATCATTTTCTTGTCTGGAACGCTTCCAGCTTGCAATAACAGAAGAGATAGAAAAAGATTACAAATACAGCAGTATGATTCATCAGTTTTTTTAAAAATGGTAAGAGGCGACGTTATATTTCATTGGTCTTCGTTCACTTCAAACTAAGCACTTATTCCGATGTGTTTGATATGTCCTGTAGACAAGTAAAATCAACAGTCACTGTTCTTACCTCCTCACAGAAAAAGGACAGCGCGCAGCATGACGTACCTGTAACAAAAACAATATTTAGATGCCGAAACAAAAAATACTGTGAGTATAATAGTTTGTTCATATGTTTTTGCTTGAATAACCAGCAAATTTATATGTTGGTACTTAACTTATTATCTTTTGTGTACATCACGTCAAGGTTTGACGTAATTTATGTAATTATTGAAGGTTTTGACATGTGCTGAAACACAATTTTGCAGTATTCCAGATGATATTGGTTTTATAAATAAATTAGCCTTTTACATGCAGCTTCGTCATTGTACGCTTTACAGTAGATATATTGGACACGTCTCTTTCTCCTCCTCCACATACGTCCATTTCCTCCTCCTCCTCCTCCTCCTCCCCTCCCCCTCTGTCTATCTCCCCCTCTCTTTGCTCATGCCTGCTCATTCGCAGGTTTAGCCCCTGGAACAAATTCCAATGCAAAATGCACAACACACTTCTTGTGCAGGGCAGCTTAGATGTGATGGGCTACCAAGCCTTTCTTACCCCACCCTCTCCCCTATTGGAGTTAGGTGGTTGTTACCCCACAGGCCTTCTTTCCAGACAGTGTGCCAAACTAGCATTTCAAATGCCGCTGCTAAGCACCTAACAGCTATGTACTGCATCATCTGGACTACATTACTCATTGAGATGGCGAAAGTCATAGGACAGCGATATGCACATATACATGGGGCGATAATATAGTGGACAAGGTACAAGAGGGCAGCGAGTTGACAGAGCTGAGGTGATTCATGTGAAAAGGTTTCAGACTTGATTATGGCGCCACAACGTCAATTAACAGGCTGAGCGGAGCGGCTGTTGGAGCTAGACACATGGGGCATTTAATTTCGGAAATCGTCGGCCGATTCAATATTCCCAGGTACACAGTATCTACTGTGTGCCGAGAATATCTGATTTCAGGCATTACGTCTCACGGAAGACGATGCAGTGGCAGACGGCTTTAACTCAACAACCGATAGCCGTGGCGATGGTTCAAATGGCTCTGAGCACTATGGGACTTAACTTCTGAGGTAATCAGTCCCCTAGAACTTAGACCTACTTAAACCTAACTAACCTAAGGACATCACACACATCCACGCCCGAGACAGGATTCAAACCTGCGACCGTAGCAGACTCGCGGTTCCGGACTGAAGCGCCTAGAACCGCTCGGCCACTCCGGCCGCCAGTGGCGTTTGTGTAGAGGTGTCAGAGCTAACAGACAAACAACACTGCGAGAGAAACAACTGCAGAAACCAATGTAGGATGTACGACAAACGTATTCGTTAGAAGAGTGCGGCTAATTGTGGCGTTAAGGGGTTATGGCAGCAACGCCCGGCGCGACTGCCTTTGGCAACGGTAAGACATCGCCTGCAACATGTCTCCTAGTGTCTTGACAAAATCTGGTGGAGCCTAGATGACTGGAAAGCCGTGGGCTGGTCAGATCTGATGAGTTCCGATTTCAGTTGGTAAGAGCTGATTTACGGTTCGAGTGTGACGCAGGTCCCACGAAGCCATGAACCCAAGTTGTCAACAAGGCACTGTGCAAGCTGGTGATGGTTGGTTGTTCGGTTTGCGGGAGGGGACGGAACAGCGAAGTCATCGGTCTCATTGGATTAGGGAAGGACGGGGAAGGAAGCCGGCCGTGCCCTTTCGAAGGAACCATCCCGGCATTTGCCTGAAGTAGTTTACGGAAATCACGGAAAACCTATATCAGGATGGCCGAGAGCAGTTTTGAACAGTCGTCCTTCGAATGCGAGTCCAGGGTGCTAACCACTGCGTCAGTCCGCCCCCGGTAGCTGAGTGGCGTTAGCTACCGTCTGTAATAAAAAAACTGAGTTAATCGATCAACAACGAACTGAAACGGGTGTCTTGCGACGTCCGCCCCGAGCAGATACAACGAGCAAAAAAGAACAAATCGACGCGCAAGTCGCCGAAGTGGCGTCAAATCGAAAGACTTGCACCCGGCGAACGGTCTACCCGACGGGAGGCCCTCGTCAGACATTATTATTATTATTACCACTGCGCCAGCTCGCTCGGCAGCTAGTGATGACTCCATTATAGTATGAGGTGTTTTTACATGGAATGGACTGGCCCCTCTAGTCCAACTGATTGACTGGAAATTGTTATGTTTGGTTACTTGGATACCATCTGCAGCCATTCATGGACGTCGTGTCCCCAAACAACGATGGAATCTTTATGGATGACAATGTGTCACGTCACCGGGCCACAATTGTTTGCGGTTGCTTTGAAGTACATTGTGGACAATGTGGGCGAATTATCTGGCAGTCAGATCGGCCGACGTCAATCCCATCGAACATTCATAGGACATAATCGAGTGGTCAGTTCGTGCACACAATACTGCAACGGCAACACTTCCACAATTATAGACTGCTATACACACAGTATGGCTCATTATTTCTGCAGCGGAGTTCCACGGACTCGAGTCCATGCCACGTCGAGTTGCTGCTATACGCTGGGGGAAAAAGAAGTCCGACACGATATTTGGAGGTATACCACGAGTTTTATCACCTTAGTGTACTGTGTTCTTATATTTGTGAATTCAGTTTAACGCTTGACATATTATTATCCCTGTTATCTAGGGGCAGGCACAGTAAGTATTTTCAGCGTTAAGATGATACACGATGTGCTGGAAGCTGTGTAAAAGATGGGTGCCTGTTTCTCTTGTTAGTAGCTGCTGCGTCGCCTACGTCGACCAGACAAGGTATCTGTGTGTCCCACCCGGTAAGTAACGACTGCCGCGGCAAACAGCTACGCAGGGCTCGCGCGCCCGGTGTCGCCGTGGGTAACGAGGCAGAGAGAGAGAGAGAGAGAGAGAGAGAGAGAGAGAGAGAGAAGAAGTGGGCAACAGGAACGGGCGCGCGTAATTTGATGGTATCGGAATGGAAGGCGGCGGCGGCGGCGGCGGCGGCGCTGGTGCTATGCGGTGTGCTGTGCTGTCCCCTCCTATCTGGGACAGAGTCGCGTGACGGGGCGGCGTGGTCCGGCGTGCGCGCCGTGTTTACGGCTGCCGATAAATCGCGGCAGCAGCCAGAAAACGCGCCCGGCGCTGCTCGGCGCCACGGCAGCGTCGCACGGTACAGTACTGGGCGTGGGCGTGCGTCCGCCGGGCTGTGGCACGCCCTCCCACCTGGCAGCGCCGGCACCACAGTTAGAGCGGCCGCCGCGCGCTCGTACAGCGGGCGGGCGGGCGGGCAGGACCTTCTACATCTACATCTACATCCACATCCATACTCCGCAAGCCACCTGACGGTGTGTGGCGGAGGGTACCTTGAGTACCTCTATCGGTTCTCCCTTCTATTCCAGTCTCGTATAGTTCGTGGAAGGACAGATTGTCGGTATACCGCTGTGTGGGCTCTAATCTCTCTGATTTTATCCTCATGGTCTCTTCGCGAGATATACGTGGGAGGGAGCAATATACTGCTTGATTCCTCGGTGAAGGTATGTTCTCGAAACTTCGACAAAAGCCCGTACCGAGCTACTGAGCGTCTCTCCTGCAGAGTCTTCCACTGGAGTTTATCTATCATCTCTGTAACGCTTTTGCGATTACTAAATGATCCTGTAACAAAGAGAGCTGCTCTCCGTTGGATCTTCTCTATCTCTTCTATCAACCCTATCTGGTACGGATCCCACACTGCTGAGCAGTATTCAAGCAGTGAGCGAACAAGCGTACGTAACCTACTTCCTTTGTTTTCGGATTGCATTTCCTTAGGATTCTTCCAATGAATCTCAGTCTGACATCTGCTTTACCGACGATCGACTTTATATGATCATTCCATTTTAAATCACTCCTTATGCGTACTCCCAGATAATTTAGGGCATTAACTGCTTCCAGTTGCTGACCTGCTATTTTGTAGCTAAATGATAAGGGATCTTTCTTTCTATCTATTCGCAGCACATTACACTTGTCTACATTGAAATTCAATTGCCATTCCCTGCACCATGCGTCAATTCGCTGCAGATCCTCCTGCATTTCAGTACAATTTTCCATTGTTACAACCGATCGATATTCCACAGCATCATCCGCAAAAAGCCTCAGTGAACTTCCGATGTCATCCACAAGGTCATTTATGTATATTGTGAATAGCAACGGTCCTACAACATTCCCCTGCGGCACACCTGAAATCACTCTTACTTCGGAAGACTTCTCTCCATTGAGAATGACATGCTGCGTTCTGTTATCTAGGAACTCTACAATCCAATCACACAATTGGTCTGATAGTCCATATGCTCTTACTTTGTTCATTAAACGACTGTGGGGAACTGTATCGAACGCCTTGCGGAAGTCAAGAAACACGGCATCTACCTGGGAACCCGAGTCTATGGCCCGCTGAGTCTCGTGGACGAATAGTGCCAGCGGGTTTCACACACATCTCACACTCATTGGTCATTAGATCTCACAGAACTACGAAACTGCGAGGATGTTGACTGCTACCGTTGGGTGGCTTGCGGAGTATAAATGTAGATGTAGAACACGACTGTCTCATCGATAAGCGTTGCGTCGGCGACCGTTAATGCAACGTGTCGCATCCCTAATATTTCCAGTCAACCGAATTCGCACGGCATGGCGTCAATTGCAACAGGAGCCCAACAAAAGAAGCGGTCACGCTGCAATCAAATCAGTCGTAGCGTGTGCGCACAATAAAGGCCCCAGTAAACAATCAGACTCGTCTTACAATTCGCTGCTCCCTATGTAGGAGCAGGTCAAACAAGAGCGCAGACGTGCGAACAAATTTTTAAGACACAAAGGAATTACAGGCATTGGCAGCGAGCGGGCGGTGACTGAAATCAATGAGGGAAGTGGAAAATTTGTGCTCGACCGAGATTAGAACCCGGGTCTCCTGTTTACTACGCAAATGCTCTGGCCCAGTAAGCCACAGAGACACAGTGGTCACTGCAATTGCACGGACTGCCCTAGCACGCCTCACGTCAGGCCCAAATTCTCAATTACTACACACACTACTAATGTAGTGCCCCTTGCCCATCATCCTCATTACTCGCGGCAATTCACCGATTGCCGTAAGAGTTTTAGCCTGGTTTGCATTTGCACTGAAGAGATCACTGGCCATCTCGCCTTATTTATATAAATATGTAGTGCCTATTCTTTCGGACACGTGCAGGCAAAGCATTTCTTGCAATGACTTGAGCATTTTGTGAAACAAAGAAAAAGAAAACAAAACGCTGGTCCGTGGAATGGTTGAATTCTAGAAACTAATATGGCCATGAAACACTTCTAAAGAAAATTTTAAAGACAGGATCTGATTATTATATCAACTTATTCCGGATCGACAGTGAAGCTTTTACTAACTTGTTAGAATTAATTCGCACTAGCACCGTAAAAGAAGACAATTACGGGAAAATCTGTTCTCTTCTATATGGTCCTATAGTGAAAGTTCGCTGAAATACCACAACGTGGGAACATATACATCGTCCGTGGAAGACGAGATGAGATTCGATGTTGTAATTGCTCTCCTGCTTTCTTCGCACGTAATGAGTGGCCGAGAAAGGCACAGCACGTACAATTTCGGCAGTTGACAGTGCTTTTGTGTTTTAAGCTTTGACTGTAGTTTCCTCAATTGTGAAAACTCACGATACAGTAAGATAAATTGTACTGAAAACGTTCTCGCCTTACTTACGTGTCGAAACCACAACACAAACAATGTCCGCTATCTTGTCAAATTGGTTGCCAATAAAAATTACTCTCACATACGTCAAATACAGTTCGTGTTTGACAGACTCTTCAGAGACGAACACTGCCAAATGATTTGAGAAACTAATGAAATTTGACATACTGTTTGATCGTGAGTTGTTTACGGCGCCCTTAAGCTGGCCCGTAGCAGTACCGACTGCGCGGTTAAGGGAGGGAACACAAGTACTGGTGCGGGCTCCGTTGCCAACGACAGAAGCACGGAAGGAGAAGAGCAGTTCGACAGCTGAAGCCTTTCCACAGATGCATAATTCACGTAACATTCAAGTTGCAGCCAGCGAGTTCTGCAAAACGATCGCATTAACACATTACGTCAGTAAGACCGATAATTCGAAAAATACAGACGTTCAGAGTCAACAGTTTCTCGCTAGAGAAATATAGTCGCATAGACGAAGGGTGAACCAAAGTGAAACATAATCGACCACACGCTGCCAGAAGGAAATCTCATAGAACAAAAAAGGGTAAAAATGTATCACTGCGGACAACGTCGCTGATTTCGATGCTGACTGTCTAAAACAAGGAACGTGCATCACGTGGAAACTGTGCGACAGTTCGCTGATGAACTGTTCGACAATACTACCAAAAATTATTATTGTTCTTTTCTTCCGCGTCTTCCGGATGCAGTGAAGTCTTGGGAAGTACTTTCAATTAAGCTTTCATCTGTTTATTGAGCGACCGGAATAGCTAGCGATTCCTGCAACGCTCTCAAGTGGTGGTGGTGTTACCGAGATTTTTGCTTCCTCGTTTTCGTGTTGTGACAAAAATGTTATGTCTGCTTATGACGAAGTTTCCTTGCACCTATGCTGCGCGAAGAGAGCGGGTCCATACTACGAAGTAGAAGAGAGAGCAACGAGAGAGGACTAAGTGTACAGGTCGGAAGACGACAGCCATCCCCTTCAAACGACTGGATGAAATCACTCAGCGCTCAGGACGAGAATGCGTTTCTGCACCGGTCTCACGTCATTCTGCTCGTGTTCTATGTATACAGGGGAACAGGCCATCTTTTTGGCCATATACCATCTCTCAAACTAAGAAAAGAGAAGATCTTGCAGCAGAAGAGATTTGTTTCACAGTATCGAAGATGATTATGTCCTCGAAGCTGTTAAAGTGTCATTTCAGAGGCCATATTTACTCGACGTTTTTACTTCGGATGATCGTTCCTGACTTATCCCAGGATATTTACCATTTCTCTAGGGGAAGCCCTGCATAGCTTATTGACGTCGTCCTGACCGTCTTTTGAGGTGGGGGAGGCAGCGGAAGAAACAAGCGCGGCCCCCCGCCCCCCCCCTCCCGCCCCACCACACACACACACACACACACACACACACACACACACACACACACCGACAGCAGCGGAGAGAGTAACAGTATGAGGTCAGCAAGATGCCCTCGCCTCACGGAAGTTCTGGCACTTCACGGCAGGGTACGCCACGACAGACACTACGCAAAGGCTACAGTACACACAGGTAGTGCATTGTTAGGTCGCAAATGTTGGCAGCGACCGGGAAAAATACGTACGTGATCCGAAACCGAACGAATTCCACCTTTGCCAGTCGATCGAAAATTGAGACGCAGCGTTCACGATTTTGTGAACAAAACCATATATGCGCACGGTGACAGGGTTACATACTGTTGGGATTGTAGAAGCTGAGTCGTACGACCTGCCTGTTCCATGCGATGGTTACTGGAAAGTTTATTGGTTTAATTTATGAGCGCAGGCTCTTATTGGGACAGAGATGGAAACTACCTCTGTCGTGACCGTCAAAGAACTGCATGGATGGAGATTTCCCCGGCAATGAACATAACCAGGAAGTACTCAGGTGAATCACTTATAGGACTATTTATCAGATTGTGGAGTCTACATTATTATACATCATTTGCAGAGTGTGGAAAATATCAACAACACAGAGAAACACTTTAAGGTTTAGCAGCTTTTACAGCATACTAGTTCGAGAGTACTCCAAATTGTCGTTTCAAACAGGCAAGTAGATCTCTGCTGCAGACCTGCATCAACTATTCTCAAGAATGTGATTTCTGAAAGCACCTCTCGTAAGATATAGGCCTACTCTTTTGAAGCTTCGGTTTTTACCTAAAGTAAGTAGCACTTGAACAGAAGGTAATCCACCAGTGGCTGTTGTTGCTGTATTGTCTACAATACCTCCTTTATCATCAAGCAGAGACTTATACATTTTATAACAACATTAGGGCAGTTAGAGTTTCCAGCCTGTGGGTCTTTAGCAGCGGCATGTCTGAATAAAACCTTTTGCTTTTCAGGCTATGTCAACTCGAATAAAATACTACAGCCTCTGATGGCTATATCCGACGACGAGCTTTCAGTAATATCAGTCATATGCTAGACATTATTCCAAACGGACGCTCTGCAGCCTGTCTGGAATTTTTCAAACGTTGATGGAAGGTCTCGAACTGCTGCTAGGATAAGGCCCTGTGAAATATGATTTGAAAAATAAGCTTCGACCTCTTGAAGTATGCGAGATAAAGCCTCATCACTGCCTTGTAATAATCTCTCTGCAATCACGTTTTGATCAGCTGTCATGTAGCAGCCTTGAAAAACTGGAATGTGAGAATATTCCGTCGCCACATTCCTTTGCATGTGCTTCTACGTCTATGGCCGTAAAAGCTGCAGTTATGGCCAATGGCTGCCTGCAATAGAAGAGAGAAAAACAGTACGTCGTTAAGGATATGGAACATATGTGAATAGTAAATGAAAAATTTGATCCCAACTGTAAAACGTACGCCAAGATCCTGTTTGCATGCATTTAAAAGAAAGGCTCTTTCAAAAGGAAAGGTCTATAGTGGTACGTACAAGTTCAAATGTTCCCAAGTTTGTCTTCATTCACGTATGAGACATTCTCTTCTGGTACATTGTGTCTGATGAAAGTTTCCTTCAGTAAACAGGCCCTGCTGGTGTCAGATATTGATAAGGAACGCAGGAAGAAGTTTCTGAAAATGTACGCGTGGAGTAAAATATTGAATAGACGTGAAACATTAACCAAAAGAAATCCGGGAATAAAGAAACGAGATGCAATTCAAATGCTGTGTAATCGAAGAACGTTTAAAATTAGGTAAGCATTAGACAGTGCTAGACAAGGAAAAAAAACAACACTTTAAACGAAACAGGCACAAATTTAGTGAGAGACGTCTGCTTCAACATCCGGGAACAGTTATTTTGGTGCTGAAACGAGCAGTAGAGAGGAAAAATAGTGCAATCAAACTGAAGGGTCTCTGCATGAGCCTCTTCATGATTTTGCCATATCACACACAGAGCTTCATTTGTTTGCCTCTTGAGCAGCTAGGGGTGTGTGTGTGTGTGTGTGTGTGTGTGTGTGTGTGTGTGTGTGCCACAGTATACTACCATATTTCATTTCATTAAGTTATTGGTACTTGTCGGAGCACCACACGAATGTTTGATACATGTAAGTGCCATATTTCAATGTATCTATTCTTTCCTCTTCTTGTCCGATCAGTTGAATGTGTGAATGAGAGTGTGCTAGGATTTCAGTGCTTATATCCGTGGGTGTCCAGTAGTCTGCCACTGCGTCGAACAGCCAACTGTAGGGAAAGCGTACCAGGTAGCAAAGACGTTTCTGCTTGCCTTTGACGAAACTTTTGTATGGGTTGGCACCACAATAGGGGTTCCTCTGGCCACTTCCATAGGCACGGGGAGCGGTTTTTGGATGCAGAGTGAATGCCCGGAGGTGTTCCGTGGGACGCGAGACGGGTGAGACCTACTGGCGGTAAGCGTGCTTTTTCGACGAGAAGTTAATACTGCGTTTTATGTAAGTTTTTGAAAGCATTAGATGCTTCCTTTCATCGGTCATAGTTTATTATCGTGTATGACCAGTTTTACTCGCTAATTCGCGAGCGTTAAATGCGTTAAATCCAGGGACGGTGTAGGCTATTGTTCAGTTGAACTGTTAATCAACCACGTGGAGCCGTGTTGCGTTTATTGCGATTCAGTTAATTTTGTTTAGTATTCCTTTAGAGAGAGCATGTATACTGCGTATGATTTCCGTGATTTTATGTGTGAATTTTGTGCAATTCGTCTCACTTGATAACTTTCTTTGTGCACGCTTTTGTTTGTGAGGATCACGTGGTCGTGATGTAATGAGGAAGTCTACAGTGGCAAGGTCACAGTGATCTTCTGCTGTAGAATATCTGAATTAATTGTTATTCTTATTTATGCTTTATTTTTATAGAAATTCACTTAAACAGAAATTTTATTCATTTACACCGCATGTTAAAATCAAGGGAACAGCCCATCTTGCTGCCCATGTGCGCTGTGGTGAAGATTTTTGTTTCTTTTCCTTCCTGTCAGTCTTCCAAATGCGTGTGAATGTGTTCGTTATTAAATCATCCTTTGATCATTCCTATTCCGTAGATCACAGACCTTGCAGAGAACTCCGAAGTAAAGTTCTAGGTTTAATTAATATGCGACGTAATAGATTGCAGGCAACAGCAACCATCATATTATTCACTATACATATTCATGTGTGCAATTAAATTTACCGGTCTAATAAATGTTCTTATACCGGAATTTTTGTTTACGCCCTCACTGCTAAAACTCCACTCCATGTTTCATCCAGCTCTGATGCACGGCACATCCTACGGCAATCCGTTTGCGCAACAGTTGTACTGAGGCCAATTCAGATTCATTGTAAAGATACTCCTTGATAGTAAAGATACCTTTCAAAACTATATTCTCAACATATAGTGCCGACGACTCGGGGTAGCAGTTACACGGAGATGTGAAGATTAGCACAAGATAAGAAAAGATAAAGCACAGTGTCAATTCAGTCGCAAGACAGGTGACTTAGGCGAAAGACAAACCTGTCATCAGATCTCGTTGTTGGTACAGCACGAGAGATCAGAGCTAATTCACTTCCAGCCTCGAGTGACGGCAGCGGCGATGATTCGCGACCCATATTCCCAAACGGCTAATATGCTGCAAGGTGCCACTTGCAGACTGCCTCTCTAACGGCTCCCAGAATATTTTGGTTTTCAATATTTCATATAATTTTTCATCTAATATAATAATATAAAATGCTGTCTTAACCTACTCATTGAGAAGTATAATCTTACATGTAAGGTTTAACGTAGTAAGTGTTGAAGTTGGGAACTGTGTATATGTCTTCCAAGCAGTATAACTCAGAGAACGCAAACTACTGTGTATACATTCGTTCAGTATTTGGGAATGAGAGCAGTTAGCACCTTGCAACAAATTTTACACACTATTTCGAACCATTTCTTCTCGCTTGCGTCCCCTGCAGTACAATGAAAGGTACATTTTTGCCGTACATGCAGTAAAACTTCACCATCAGACATGACGTTTTAATTTATTACTTCCCTTATTACTAATTCTATTCGCAACACATTCTGAAAGCAGTATCCACACATACCACTGAACGTACCTGAAAAATCCTATCATTTCACAACACAATTCGGCAGGTGCGACATTTTATACATGGATGTCCGAGTATTTAAAGACTTAGAAGCTGTGATGAGAGTGCGTGAGGTAGGGGGAGGGGGGTTACTGGTACCATCCCAGGTGGTATGCCGGATAGCTACTGTGCAAGATACAGTGTGTGTGAGCTTTTAGATGGCAGATCTCTCCCTAGTCCTGAATCCGTAGTAGTCGGTAAACGTCGGGAGGCTTCGGTAAGCACGCAGTTTCGACTGCTGCCAACATTACGTAGCTGACTGTGTTGTACAAGGTAGCCATTGTCGTCTGCTTCGTTATTGTTTTGCGCTGTACTGTTCTGCGTGTTTTTATTGTGCAGTTGTGCTAAAAATTATCAAAATGAGTGAAGAGGCAGTTGCTGGCCCATCTCGGGAGTCGCCAGCAACCCCTACCGGTAGGCCTACGGTTAGAAGGAAACCAGTATTACGTAGCGATACTCGCAAAATTATATTGCGTGTGATTGAATGCTGCGAAAGGGAAAGGGAGCAGAAAAAATTGCGTCACCCCATTTACAAATCTTCGGTGAGAGCTGCTACATACACAGGACAAAGCATGCGTAGCATTGGAAGATTCAAACAGTTTTCCAAGAATCATCCTGGCGTATCACCACAAACGCCTGGCAAGAAAAAGTGAGTTTCCATTTCAGATATTTTGTTCACGATCACTTTGAAGGAGCCCCCTATTTCGTCCGAATTACCTTATGTTTCATGCACATGACGATTTCAGTTTCGTTTACGAACAACATTTAAAGCGAGTTTTATTCCCAAGCCTTTTGTCTGCTTTCGTGTAAGCATGACGCGCAATTTTTTGTAGTGCCGGCACTGCAACTGGTAGGCGTGCCTTGTCCCCCCCCCCCCCACCCCCCCCACCCCTCCCAAAGGCTCCTGTCCTCTCACCAGCCAATGCTTGCTTCCTCCTCTCCCCGCACTCCCCTCACAACTCTTCCGTCTTACAGTTAACACACCGTACGCTTGTTGCCATGCCTGTGATTGGAATGTGGTAATGCGGCCAACTTCCATGATTAAATTATTATACATGTGAATTGAAAATTTTTGGACTCTGATTCACATACGGTCACAGGTTGGACATATTATTACATACATCTGAAAATGGCTTAACACTCTAAACCCAAAAGCAGTGTAAACGAAATAAATGGAAGCTTCACTTCATCAAATTACAGCCAAAGCTGTTAAATGTTATCATTCAGAGAATTTGCTGTGGTAGTGAAACTTCTTGCAAATAAAAAACTTATCAGCTTCATTTGAAAATTCCGACATTTAGTCTTCTATGAACATGCTCTACGCAATGAGGGTACAAAAACTGCTCTAAAACCGAGACACACACACACACACACACACACACACACACACACACACACACACACACACACACATTCCATGAACGCTTGATTAATTTTTCTGGTGTAACACTCACAAAAGAAGAACAGCTACCTGAGAAAGGCCCGAAATACTATTCGAACTCCCACATAACACATAAGATCGTAGAAAATTTTACAACTGAGACTGAATACATCATAGGACAGCATGAAAAAACCAACACTCGAGACTTCAACCCAGACCTAACAACAGACCTAGTGACAGAGGAAATGAAACAAATCATCAGGAATAACAAACCATCCATAAACACATCTGATGAGAAAACCATAAACATTATACACACAAAACTAAAACAACACAATGCTTTCATCACCAAGGCAGACAAAGGGAATGCTCTAGTCTTAATAACAGAGGCAGAATACATTGAGAAAACAGAAAAATTTCTGGCAGAAAATGAAATAAGCAAGCTAACCAGTGGCCCAACACAAAGGTACCAAAGGAACGTAAAGACACTCTTAGAAAAACATCACACACACCTTGACACAGAACCAGACAAAAAGAATTATACGAAAGAACCCTAAAGCTCCACTCTTAACAATCCTGCCAAAGGTCCACAAACCTCTCATCCCAATCAGGCCAGTGGTTGACTTCAGAAAAGCCCCATCTTACTTACTAAGAAGACACATGCACACATTCCTACAGAAAACATATACAAACAACAGAAGCCTCAGAAACACAGGAGACATGATAGAGAAAATTAGGAATGTCAACATCCCCCCCAACAGCAAAACTGGTATCTTTTGACATAACATCCACGTACACAAACATACCCACAGAAGAAACTATAAACATTACAGAACAACAGCTAAAATACAAGAAATTCCCAGAAGTACAAATAAATGAAATCTCATCCATTCTTAGGCTAATAACAGAACAAAACTACTTCACATTCAACAACAACTTCTATTTGTAACAAGAGGGGCTACCAATGGGGTCCCCCATCAGTGGAACCTTAGCCAACATTTTCTTCGACCATATGAAAAACACAATATTCAATTACATTGTAAAACAAGGAGGGTACAAAATAATCTACTGGTACTGATATGTGGATGACATAATCTGTCTTGTAGATGAAACACATAACAGGATAGAAGAGCTCCATAGTAACATCAACACAGTACACCCACAAATACACTTCACAATAGAAAACAAAAAAACCAGAAACTAAATTTCTTGGATCCTACAATCACAAGAAATAACCACCAATATGAATTCTCCATCTACGTAAAACCCACATCCACAAGCACTGTTATCCACAGCTCATCCAACCACCTGACCGTGCATAAATATGCCAGTTTAACATACATGCTCCACACGATAAACAGAACACCTCTTAAACCAGAAAACTACACACAGGAACTAAATATAATCAAACAAATTGCTGTTGAAAACGACTACAAAACAGACATCATAAACAAACTCAACAACACGGTAAAACTGAACCATGCAGTACACACAGACAACACAGCAGACCACACCACTTCAGAAAAAAAGAGAGCTATGGTACACACTAACATACAATAACAAAATATCACATAGAATAGGAAACAACTTGAAAAAGCAAGGGATCCCAATAACATTCAGAACAAACAATACAGTTCAGAAAAGACTAAGACCAGTCAGAAAAAACCTCAGACAAATTCAGCAACGCTGGAATATATCAACTCACTTGCAACTCCTGTCAGGCCCAATACATAGGAAAACAAGCAGAAACTTCCGAACGAGGTACACAGAGCACATGAGAGTTCTAAGAAGTGACAGCACACATTCAACTTTTACAGAACATTTAATCAACAAAAAAACCACTGATGATGGTGGTATTTGTCGCCGAAACTAGTTTGGGAAAATAAAGAAATAAACGAATAACAAGGTGTAATGCATCAAGGCGGACTCAATTTCTGATATTACTGTTTTTCTGTGCGAACACGGACCAAATGGAAGAGTTCCAAGATAAAATTATTGCAATAATTCTATTCTAGGTTTCTAACGTCAAGCGATCAGATCTGCACGTGTTATTACCCGGAAGTACAGGAAAAAAAGTAGAAGAATGATTATACAGATTAAATCCGTGGCCAACGCTGCGGCGACAGTCTAGTGTGCGACTAGACAAAAAACTATATCGTGTTGCACAACAAACTCAGACAAGCTCTGGGAAATAATTCCGTTTTCTCCCCTCTTCCTGCTTGACGGGTTAAGACTTGTTTGCCATGGCGACTACAGGGGATTTCCCTAACAGCTCAGAGCTGATTCTGCTATCGATTTTTCACTGCGAATAGAGCGAAACCTAACTACCGCCAAGCAACTCGCCCGCCTCTCCTGCTTTACCCACACCTCTGTCTCTGCAGTTCGCGAAGTTACGACATTTTCGCAACACTGAACCTTGAATTTTGTATCTGCTTTTCTTTTTTAGATTTTCCTAAGTTTTGATAACCGCCATATTAAAAGTGTATGTATTCGTTATCTCGAGGAAAATTATTCAATACGGAGGGAAGTAGTGCGTACCACATAGACAAGTGGACTAAACTTGTTCCGAGTTTGTTTGTATTTTAATTGTGCGCTACTGGCCATTAAAATTGCTACACCACGAAGATAACGTGCTACAGGCGCGAAATTTAACCGACAGGAAGAAGATGCTGTGATATGCAAATGATTAGCTTTTCAGAGCATTCACACAAGGTTGGCGCCCGGTGGCGACAGCTACAACCTGCTGACATGAGGAAAGTTTCCCACCGATTTCTCATACACAAACAGCAGTTGATCGGCGTTGCCTGGTGAAACGCTGTTGTGATGCCTCGTAGAAGGATGAGAAATACGTACCATCACGTTTCCAACTTTGACAAAGGTCGAATTGTAGCCGATCGCGATTTCGGTTTATCGTATCGCGACTTTGCTGCTCGCGTTGGTCGAGATCCAATAACTGTTTCCAGAATATGGAATCGGTGGGTTCAGGAGGGTAATACGGAACGCCGTGCTAGATCCCAACGGCCCCGTATCACTAGCAGTCGAGATGACAGGCATCTTACCCGCATGGCTGTAACGGATCGTGCAGCCACGTCTCGATCCCTGAGTCAACAGATGGGGACGTTTGCAAGACAACAACCATCTGCACGAACAGCTCGACGACGTTTGCAGCAGCATGGACTATCACCTCGGAGACCATGGCTGCGGTTATCCTTAACGCTGCATCACAGACAGGAGCGCCTGCCATGGTGTACTCAACGACGAACCTGGGTGCACCAATGGCAAAACGTCATTTTTTCGGATGAATCCAGGTTCTGTTTACCGCATCGTGATGGTCGCATCCGTTTTGGCGACATCGCGGTGAATGCACACAGGAAGCGTGTATTCGTTATCGCCTTACTGGCGTTTCACCCGGTGTGATGGTATGGGGTGCCACTGGTTACACTTCTCGGTCACCTCTTGTTCGCATTGACGGCACTTTGCACAGTGGACGTTACATTTCAGATGTGTTACTACCCGTGGCTCTACCCTTCATTCGATCCCTGCGAAACCCTACATTTCAGCAGGATAATGCACGACCGACCGCATGTTGGAGGTCCTTCCGGATACAGAAAATGTTGGACTGCTGCCCTGGCCAGCACATTCTCCAGATCTCTCACCAATTGAAAACGTCTGGTCAATGGTGGCCGAGCAACTGGCTCGTCACTATACGCCAATCACTACTCTTGATGAACTGTGATATGGTGTTGAAGGTGCATGGGCAGCTGTACCTGTACACGCCATCCATGCTCTGTTTGACCCAATGCCCAGGCGTATCAAGACCATTATTACGGCCAGAGGAGGTTGTTTTGGGTACTGATTTCTCAGGATCTATGCACCCAAATTGCGAGAAAATGTAATCACATGTCAGTTCGAATATAATATATTTGTCCAATGAATACCCCTTTATCATCTGCATTTCTTCTTGGTGTAGCAATTTTAATGGCCAGTAGTGTATTTTACATTGTGTTACTTTCCTGGGGCCCGCATCTCGTGGTCGTGCGGTAGCGTTCTCGCTTCCCACGCCCGGGTTCTCGGGTTCGATTCCCGGCGGGGTCAGGGATTTTCTCTGCCTCGTGATGGCTGGGTGTTTTGTGCTGTCCTTAGGTTAGTTAGGTTTAAGTAGTTCTAAGTTCTAGGGGACTTATGACCACAACAGTTGAGTCCCATAGTGCTCAGAGCCATTTGAACCATTTTACTTTCCTGGAGATGGTCAAACAACCCGAAATTTGGCTAGTGAAATGTGGCAAAGCTTCTAAAGCCCAGTTTCACGTTGTTCGATTCACGAAATGAATGGTCTTCAATCCGTCGCGCGGATTCGATCCGGTGTTGGCTGTCCGTGCCCCAGGCCACTGCTCTGCGCTTTAACCCGTACTGATAGGATTTAAAGTGCCTGAAACGAACAGGCAATCTTGTGTCCAATTGAAGATTGTTACCTACAGTTCCGAAGGCCGACAGGGCATCCGCCGTCGTGCGAAGCGCAGTTTCTTCACGTCTAACAATGCAGAGGAGGCACAATACTTAAACGCTGTAACGATTGGTCGGGCCTGAGAATCTGGCTAGGTCGTGCCCTCCGTTGCGAGGAGGCTCAGGGGGGAAGTCGTGGCGGGTGACGCCACTTCGCGCTACTGAGCAACGCGTCTCCCCTCGTCCGTATTTGCGTTCCGGGTCGACCTGCGGGCTAATGCGTTTTTGCGCTTTCGGTGTAATGTGCCGCGTCTCGCCGTGACGGCCGACGGGTCCTTGGTTGCGTGACTAGCGCGCAGCCGGCCACGGACGCCGAGAGAGACGTGCGGGGACGGGCTGCCCGCTGCGTGCAGCAGTCGGCAGGCGCCACTGAGTCGCCTCGCCACAGTCGCCGCTTTCTGCTTTCTCTTTGAGACGTAGCACTGATATTTCACTTTCCAACCAAAGCTCATTGCCGACTGCAATATTACCTAATAAAATAAGTTCAAATGGCTCTGAGCACTATGGGACTTAACGTCTGACGTCATCAGTCCCCTAGAACTTAGAACTACTTAAACCTAACTAACGTAAGGACATCACACACATCCATGCCCGAGGCAGGATTCGAACCTGCGACCGTAGCACTCGCACGGTTCCGGACTGAAGCGCCTAGAACCGCTCGGCCACCACGGCCGGCAATAAAGTAGGTTCAGCGCATGCATTCAAGCCCGAGTGCGTGCAACGTCATACTGCCAAGATCTCTGCAAATTTGACTCCATTTTGTAATCATTAAAGTAACAACACTTATCCTCTCAACATGTGTAGTTCTATTTCCTTTCCTCCACCCTTTATCGAGACGATACCTTTTTTTGTCAGACAGTGCATAAAAATAAAATAAAATATATTAATAATAATAATAGAGACGGAAGGATTCATGATTGCAATACAGGATTAAACAATAAACACCAGATATTACAGCAAGCATATTATTAAAGATCCCAATACCACAACAGATAAATGCAGACTTTGCAAACAACAAATAGAAACAGTAGATCACATCACAAGCGGATGTACAATACTAGCAAATACAGAATACACCAGAAGACATGACAATGTAGCAAAAATAATACATGAACAACTTGCCATACAACATAAACTAATAAAACAACACGTTCCCACATACAAGTATGCACCACAAAATGTACTGGAGAATGAGGAATACAAATTATACTGGAACACAACCATTTTAACAGATAAAACAACAACACATAACAAACCTGACATCATACTCACCAATAAAAAGAAGAAATTAACAGAACTAATCGAAATATCCATACCCAGTACAACAAATATACAGAAGAAAACAGGAGAAAAAAATTGAAAAACACATCCAAGTGGCTGAGGAGGTCAAAGACATGTGGCATCAGGATAAAGTTGACATCATACCAATTATACAATCAACTACAGGAGTCATACCACCCAATATCCACCAGTACATCAACGCAATACAGCTACATCCAAACATATATACAGGGTTATTACAAATGATTGAAGCGATTTCATAAATTCAGTGTAGCTCCATTCATTGACATATGGTCACGACACACTACAGATACGTAGAAAAACTCAAAGTTTTTGTTCGGCTGAAGCCGCACTTCAGGTTTCTGCCGCCAGAGCGCTCGAGAGCGCAGTGAGACAAAATGGCGACAGGAACCGAGAAAGCGTATGTCGTGCTTGAAATGCACTCACATCAGTCAGTCATAACAGTGCAACGACACTTCAGGACCAAGTTCAACAAAGATCCACCAACTGGTAACTCCATTCGGCGATGCTATGCGCAGTTTAAAGCTTCTGGATGCCTCTGTAAGGGGAAATCAACGGGTCGGCCTGCAGTGAGCGAAGAAACGGTTGAACGCGTGCGGGCAAGTTTCACGCGTAGCCCGCGGAAGTCGAATAAAGCAAGCAGGAAGCTAAACGTACCACAGCCGACGGTTTGGAAAATCTTACGGGAAAGGCTAAAGCAGAAGCCATACCGTTTACAATTGCTACAAGCCCTGACACCCGATGACAGTCAAGCGCTTTGAATTTTCGGCGCGGTTGCAACAGCTGATGGAAGAGGATGCGTTCAGTGCGAAACTTGTTTTCAGTGATGAAGCAACATTTTTTCTTAATGGTGAAGTGAACAGACACAATGTGCGAATCTGGGCGGTAGAGAATCCTCTCGCATTCGTGCAGCAAATTTGCAATTCACCAAAAGTTAACGTGTTTTGTGCAATCTCACGGTTTAAAGTTTACGGTCCCTTTTTCTTCTGCGAAAAAAACGTTACAGGACACGTGTATCTGGATATGCTGGAAAATTGGCTCATGCCAAAACTGGAGACCGACAGCGCCGACTTCATCTTTCAACAGGATGGTGCTCCCCCGCACTTCCATCATGATGTTCGGCATTTCTTAAAGAGGAGATTGGAAAACCGATGGATAGGTCGTGGTTGAGATCATGATCAGCAATTCATGTCATGGCCTCCACGCTCTCCCGATTTAACCGCATGCGATTTCTTTCTGTGGGGCTATGTGAAAGATTCAGTGTTTAAACCCCCTCTACCAAGAAACTTGCCAGAACTGCGAGCTCGCATCAACGATGCTTTCGAACTCATTGATGGGGACATGCTGCGCCGAGTGTGGGAGGAACTTGATTATCGGCTTGATGTCTGCCGAATCATTAAAGGGGCACATATCGAACATTTGTGAATGCCTAAAAAAACTTTGAGTTTTTGTATGTGTGTGCAAAGCATTGTGAAAATATCTCAAATAATAAAGTTATTGTAGAGCTGTGAAATCGCTTCAATCATTTGTAATAACCGTGTGTACAACTACACAAATCTGTAATTATTGATACATGTTCAATTACCCGAAAGTTCCTAAATGCATTGTAACATATACCGTACAGTTAAAAGGAAGTCATGATTGATCAAGGTCCGCGTCACTTTCCATTTTTAACCAGACATAACGTCTGAGACAGGAAAGAGAAAATAATAATAATAATAATAATAATAATAATAATAATATAATAGGTATTTAGATCGTGAGATAGTGATCGGAATCGAGGTTTAGAGATTTTCGGACACGTGTGTTCAATATTTCTTTTTCACATTTGGAGGAGATGGCAACGTGATATATTTGAAATTCTCCGATACTCTTTATCGGAGATACCCAGGTTTTTTGTTTTCTGGGAAGATGTTTAAAACGTGTTGGCATTAGCTTGAGTTTAAACTGCTTACAGAGCATAATTAACCTTTCTCCATTTTTGTTGTTTCGTTTGTGTGCGGGAAAGTTGCCGACAATATCGCGGAATTTCTTTTCTTTTCCAATCTGAGCGTTAAAATCTCCTAGAAGTATTTTTGCATTGTTTTCTGCGATTTCTGATATATGATCCTTAAGGTTTTCCCAGAATTCATCTGTTTCTTCCCTATTTTTAGCATTATTTTTGTCATTTGTGGGAGCGTGAACATTGATTAATGTGTATTTTTTATTTGCACATCGAAAAGTGAGGAAAGATGTTCTCGATTATGTTGACCAAAAATGTTCGACAGAGTTCAGAATTTTTGTGTTTACAGCAAAAGCTGTGCCAAGCTGAGGGCATTTCTTTATTACAATTTATCCAGGTTTTCCTTTAAATATTCTGAATTTGTTTGATGAATTTAAGCAAGCCAGAAAGAATGCCCCGAAAACTATTCGCAACACCAAGAGACAATATGAAAAACAACAACTGGACTCAATCGAAGAGAATTTCAAGAAATGCAACACGGCAGCTTGGTACAAAACATTCAACCAGAAACTCCGAGGATACCAGTCCCCTTGCCTAAACCTTATGAGAAATAATAAGACTCTCGCCACCAACAATACTGAAAACTGTGAAATCCTGGCTGAATATTTTGAGACACTCCTAAACTGCCAAACACCCATCCAGACTCTCAGTTTTACGCAACCAGAAACGTTACCAACACATTCAACACCTCCGACACGAGAGGAAATCACAAACATAATCAAAAATCTCAAAAACAGGAAAGCATGTGGAGAAGACACAATTACAGCAGAAATGCTCAAGCTTGGGGGAGAAACATCAGTAGAAGCACTACACAAAGAACTTGAACAAGTATGGGAAACCAAGAAAATCCCAAGTCACTGGAAAACTGCCCTAATTCACCCTCTGTTTAAAAAAGGTGACAAAAGGGATGTTAACAACTATCGTGGAATATCGCTTCTCCCAGTCCCATACAAAATTCTATCAAAAGCCCTGCTCAATCGTGTATCACCAATTATAGAGGGAAAACTTGGAGAATATCAAGCTGGCTTCAGACAAGGAAGATCCTGCGCCGAACAAATTTTTAACCTCAAAACAACAATGAACTATTTATCTACAAGGAGCAAGAAATATTTCATAACATTCATTGATTTCAAAAAAGCTTATGACTCAATCGATAGGGACACACTCATCAAAACACTTCGAGAATATGAAATAGATGAAACAACAATCACCATAATCAAAGAAACATTAACAAATACAACATCAAAAGTAAAATTCCAAGGAGAAATTTCACGGCATTTCGAGGTCAAAACCGGCGTCAGACAAGGAGATGCGCTGTCCCCGGTACTCTTCAACTGTGTTCTGGATAAAGTCATAGCAGAATGGAGAAAACTCACGCAAAATCATGAAGTTGAGAAAGTCCAAATTGGAGGGAAGTGCTACAAAGCCATTGAAACCAACTGGTTTGCCTTCGCTGACGATCTCGCCTGTTTAGCTTACACACAAAAAGACACAATAAAACAAATAGAATTACTTAAAGAAACTGCTGAAAAAGCAGGCTTGCAAATTTCATTTGAAAAGACAGAAATCATTACAAATATCAAAAATCCACAAAAGAAAATAACTACGAAATACGGGAAAACACAGGATCTAACCGTTTTAAATATCTTGGTGAACTAATTCAGCCTGTGGCAAAAGGTCATCCAGCCTGCAGGGCTAGAATACAAAAACTAGAGACAGCAACTCACTACTGCAGACAAATGTATTCAAAAAAATGTATATCCAAAAACATTAAACTCAGACACTACCAGACTGTCATTAGACCGCAGACACTATATGCATCAGAAACACTGGCAAATTTTACATACGCAGAACAGATAGAAAATCGTGAAAGAAGAATTGTGAGGACAATTCTTGGACACAGGAAAATAACAGATGATCAAGGCAAGCCTGTGTACAGACTAAAAAGCAACAAAGAAGTGTATACGAAGTGCAGCAAAATTACAGACGAAATTAGAAAAAGAAGATGCTCCTTTTATGCTCACATCATGAGGATGAACCCGAATAGGCTTACAAAACAAATATTTTCGTACATCGCAAATCTAAAAAATAAAAATTTATGGTTTATCAACACAGAAAGAGATCTAAAAGAAATGGACATAGATCAGGAAACAATATTTAACAGAAATCTTTTTAGAAAAAAACTGAATTCATTCACGGGTTTCGGTGTGAAAATTAAGACGACTTGTGGAACTAAATGGTCTGAAGAGAGAAAAGCCGCCTTCAGCGCAAGAATGAAAGAAGTGTGGACTGAGAGAAAGAAGACTTCCCAGAAGCGCAAGAAATAACTGTTTTCACGGTCTTTAACGGCCAAATTTGTATAATAATAATAATAATAATAGGTATTTTTCAGAATGACAATCTTATGGCATGAAGCATACTTCCTCCTGATATTCATGTCGAATGTGAGTAGTGACGTCTATGTGTGTGTGTGTGTGTGTGTGTGTGTGTGTGTGTGTGTGTGTGTGTGACAGAGAGAGAGAGAGAGAGAGAGAGAGAGAGAGAGAGAGAGAATAGGGGAAGATTAGCATATGAGATGATAGAAAGAAAGGAATCCAAGTGGATAAGAGAAGCATATATAGTTTACAATGTGACATGGACACTGGTATGCCGGCCGATGTGGCCGAGCGGTTCTAGGCGCTTCAGTCTGGGACCGCGCGACCGCTATGGCCGCAGGTTCGAATCCTGCCTCCAGCATGGATGTGTATGATGTCCTTGGGTTAGTTAGGTTTAAGTAGTTCTAGGGGACAGATGACCTCAGATGTTAAGTCCCATAGTGCTCAGGGCCATTTGAACCATCTGACACACTGGTTACCCTTTTGGAGGGAGGAAAACAGCTGGGATATGCCGACAGGGAAGCCACACCGACGATGAAAGGTAAATCTTTAATCTCCTCCTGAATGTGGAGTCGTTTTGGATAAGACGCATGATACAGTGTAATGCGTTCCACAGTCGTGTAGCTGAAACGGATAAGAAGCGGGAGAAAGATTTATTGGTATTACGAGGATACAGCCAAGAAGCTTGACTAGTCAGATCTGGTATAGTAGTTATTGATTGACGATTGGTATTTGATATGAGAGGCACTGAGGACACCAGCGACTAAACAACCGATAATTAGAAATAAAATGAAATGAAATGAAAGTGGGTGAAGCAAGAAAGATTTTAGCTGTACTCCAAGGGGAACGAAAAACACTGGAATGTCACCCTAATGGAAATTAATTAGGTGACGTTATAAACCGCGTAGGAGCAACATAAATAAAGCTGCACGGAGAGGTCTGCAAGAGGCCGTTACCCAGCTGAACTTGTCAAACGGCTGGCTTACAATAGTGCACTCATACAAAACACGGGTTCTCACTTCCCGATGTACAAAAACGGAGCTCCATGCGGCACTTCATCGGCCAAATAGGCACAAATTTAATTTGTAAACCAAATGCACTGGACCATTAGTTCTTCCAATACATTTATCTTGGTTATTTTTATGGCAGCGCCTGTTTCCAAATACCAGTAAAACATCCTCCATTAGATTACACTCTGTGTTCAATCTGTCTGCATAATTAACTTTGTTTTATCGTGCGAATTATCTGAGGAATTCCGCGAGTGAAAATACACAATAACAACACGGCAAATAGGCGATAAGATAAAATTATACGGAGAGCCCAGACTTGTGTTATCAATTTCATTACACGAAGCGGCAACAACTACTCCCCCCCCCCCCCCCCCCCTTAACGGTTCCATCTATTGTATGAAACATCCTGAAAATATCATTTCACGGTGGGCATACATCCGAAGGCAGCTTCTGTTAGAAAGAATAAATAAAGAAGTGAGGGAGCACGCACGCACGCACAAATAGGATGCATCATCTCGAAATTATTGAGATAAGACGCACCTACGAGATACTTCGTAAGACGTTTTTTCGAAGGAACAGACACCACGCAAAAAAAGTAAAACAATTTTAGCCTGACAGTATGACCTCACCGCCTTATTGCGTTTGCGAAGAAAAAATAGAGCTACGGAGAGGGAATCTGAAAATTGTACGTTAGGGTAGTTTTATATTATTTTTCAAAGAAGGTTTGCTGCAAAAGCAAGAGACAGGACTTTTATAACTTTTTACTTACTTTTTCCTGCTTGGAGAGCAAAAATAGAGAAAATTTTGGTTTTTGGGATAATGAAAATAAATAAGGAAAGCTTCCCTTTAGGCATTTCACCTTCTAAGGAAATGAAGAGGTGAAGTTCATTATAGGACGTCATCCTCTGGAACTGGAGTACTTCGGTAAATGACAACAAAATTGTGTGTCTGGTTTTCAATTTCCGTGGAACGTAAGTAATATTTGTCTCCAAAAAGCAAAAGTATAGCGTTAAAATAAACATTACGTGCTCTTCTGGAACACAAGGCTACAGTTGCAACATTGGATTAGTGGACCACGCTGACATACTCCTTGTGGGGTGGTAAAAAGATCCAAAAAGTACTTGTGACTGTTTATGAACTGTACTGTGAGCTATAGATAAAGATCGAAATTCTGGAGTTTAGAAGAACTATTGGTCAGGTCCTGATGGGACAGACGAATTCAAAGCATATCAATCCCAGAGCTGCAAATCAAGTTCTGACAGACAGCAATACATCCAACAAAAGGAAGAAATCAGGACGTAATATAAGCAAAGGTGTTAATTTTTCACTTTTCCAGTAAACAGAGTGAAATCTGATGTATTTAGTAAATAAAGGTGTAGTGTTGGCAGAAGAGCCAACACCGTGTTGCTGGAGGAGGCCGAAATGCACGCGTTTAAGCTCACGCAGACTGGCGTGAGGTCTGGAACAATTAACGGAGTTGAGTCTAATAAATAAAGAACGTAGTGGCTTGAATACTTAACTTTAATCCATAATTGGAGAACATCGCTCTTGATACATAATTACACTTAATATAAACTGGTAATGACGCCTTGCTAGGTCGTAGCAAATGACGTAGCTGAAGGCTATGCTAACTATCGTCTCGGCAAATGAGAGCGTATTTGTCAGTGTAGCATCGCTAGCAAAGTCGTCTGTACAACTGGGGCGAGTGCTAGGACGTCTCTCTAGACCTGCCGTGTGGTGGCGCTCGGTCTGCAATCACTGACAGTGGCGACACGCGGGTCCGACGTATACTAATGGACCGCGGCCGATTTAAAGGCTACCACCTAGCAAGTGTGGTGTCTGGCGGTGACACCACAAAAGGTTCAGTCTCGACCAAACTCAAGATGTTTCAAAAATGGTTCAAATGGCTCTGAGCACTATGGGACTCAACGTCTGAGGTCATTAGTCCCCTAGAACTTAGAACTAGTTAAACCTAACCAACCTAAGGACATCACACACATCCATGCCCGAGGCAGGATTCGAACCTGCGACCGTAGCGGTCTCGCGGTTCCAGACTGCAGCGCCTAGAACCGCACGGCCACTTCGGCAGGCTAAGATGTTTATTTTGTGGAGTATTTCCATGTTTCAATGAAAATAAAATTATTTTAGCTGAACTCCATTTGGTAACTGTAATTACTTCCATAATGTTCACTGACTTGTAGACTTCGTGCATTCTAACACATTTGGACTCGTTATATGGGGAAAGTGCTGTACTGAGAACTGTTGAACGGCAAGCCACTGGAGTGCCAGAAGTACCACTTCTGTAAAATCGTAAAAAAATTAAAATTACGAAAACATTGTTTACTATTTAAGCTGTCGATCACAAAAAAACACGGACATTTGTGTGTTTTTGATAGTGCAGGCAACGAAGGGTTAATAACTTAAATCACTCTTACTTGGTAAACATTTTAACCCAAGAACATGTAAATTTTACTATCAACGAATAAGGTGAAGGAGTTTCAAGATTAATTATTATCGCTTAACGTTGCCTTAACGGCACAATAGTTGTAAAACATATACATATGACTGATTATAATTGCAGCAACACGAACGTTAATAAACGAAGCAAACCCGGAATTGAAGAATCACCACCTTAATGGCACAACTATTTGCAAGTATCGAAACTTCCCAGTTCCTAGAACAAAACTGTTAGAAAATCTACTATGTTCTAGCTCACTTCACGGGTCCAGCCCACTGTTAACGACGATCAGACATAGTTACTGTTTTAAGAAGAACACACCTTCAGCGAAATCAAAATGGGATGCAATACACGGCGATGTCCTCGTTCTACGAACAGCAACGACTACTACCAAGGCGCCACATCCAAAGTCAGTACATCCGCTTACTTCCCGAAGCGATCCCTCACGGCGCCTTCATGTCCTCTTCAGCGATCCGGAATCAATAATAATTGCTTTAAACTGGCCAGCGAATCCCGCACACCTCACTGAGCCGTAAACTACTTCCTCTCCCCCCCCCCCCCCCCACCTCTCTCTCTCTCTCTCTCTCTCTCTCTCTCTCTCTCTCTCTCTCTCTCTCTCTCTCGTTGCGGCCACACTTCCCTATATTCGCTCTCAATCAGTGAGCCAACTGCCATACACACAGTAGTCCGATCGTTGTCCACAGCAGCCCACCTCCTGCGTGCGTGCTCCCGACCTTCAACTTGATGTCTTGAGTCTCCACTGTGTTGAGGGCCGTCGTGCAACTAACTTTTCACTCTCCGATCAAAGTTCATCTTGAACAAATAGCCATATCGATACGGAAAATGTCACGGCTCAGAGGGGGTTAATGATGTGACGTTATCACAATGCACGTCAAACAGTAGAGGAAATCGGTAAAAATGCAGGATTCTTATTTTTTTGTTAGGGTTAGTAGTTGCAGTGAAACTGTCGCCCTCACCTCTCGTATCGCTCTTTTCTGTTCACATTCGACCTCAAATTGCCTTCCATTGCCTTTTAAGGTTTTCGGCGCGGTTCAAAACTCGGTAAACGGTAAACTGTGGGCCAGTGTAGGACATCGATATCTTTATCTTCAAACCAATTTTTGGTTATAGCAGAAATGCATTATCTTGTTGAGAAACATTAGACATTAGTCCGTAGGTCCTCATACATTTTAATGCATTCTATCTCTAGCATCTCATTGTACATGTTAGAGTTCTTTCTGGTGTTTAGCTAAGCAATGCGTGACTCATCTTTAGTTCAGATGGGTACCCAAATCATAACACTTCCACCGCCAAAACTTCTGTTGATTCTTATCTGCCGCTCTGTTCACCGATTATTCCAATAATACCGAAACTCATCCGGCCCGTCTAAATTCAACGTCTTCCCATTATTGCAGATAACTTATCCTCTTCTGAAGCCCATGATTCTTTTTTTTTTTCCTTCTTCAGAAAACTCCAATATAGTTTATGTGTGCGCTTTAGAGCAGACTTCTGCAGTCGTTTCTTGAATGCAAGATGTTTTGTCATATGACAAAATTTGTCGTACACGTCTGTCAGTTATTGGCAACTGTAAAACAGAAGCAAGGTGAGAAGAATAACGGATTGTGGCCCCCGCTTTGCGTAAATGTAATTGTTTCTGAGAGTTAGATAATTTTCTACTTCGTCCATATTTTCCGTTCAGCGTCCAGACTAACGAGATTATCTATCACTGTACGTGAATGTTTCAACTTCTTTGCGATTACGACAAGGCAGTCCGTAGGTCCTCATACATTTTAATGCATTCTATCTCTAGCATCTCATTGTACATGTTAGAGTTCTTTCTGGTGTTTAGCTAAGCAATGCGTGACTCATCTTTAGTTCAGATGGGTACCCAAATCATAACACTTCCACCGCCAAAACTTCTGTTGATTCTTATCTGCCGCTCTGTTCACCGATTATTCCAATAATACTGAAACTCATCCGGCCCGTCTAAATTCAACGTCTTCCCATTATTGCAGATAACTTATCCTCTTCTGAAGCCCATGATTCTTTTTTTTTTTTTTTTCCTTCTTCAGAAAACTCCAATATAGTTTATGTGTGCGCTTTAGAGCAGACTTCTGCAGTCGTTTCTGCAAGCACCGACTTTTACCTTTTCAGCACATGATAACTGTTTTCCGCGTTTCATTGTCACTATCGTGGTTTATGTATGCAACGTACTATCTGCAGTAAAGGCAGTACGCACACACCAACACCGTACAGAGTCTACTGACTGCCTTTAACCAGAGTTCCGACCTCTACTAACTGAATCGTTGTTGTCTTGTTATATACTGTACTACTGACGTCAAAGATACCACTTGGACCTCGTACTACTGCATATACACTGTATACAATTATTCCCATCCACAATATAATTTTCCTACAAATATCCATGCCTTTATATTGAGTTCCACTGCTGTATGACGGGCCAACGACAGGGTTTGTTCGGACACAGAATACAGCGAAAATTTAATTTTAATCTTCGCATCTGTGCTGGATCAATGCTCTGTGGATGACGTTAAAATTGCAGCTGAACATTTTGCAAATGTTCAAATGTGTGTGAATTCCTAAGGGACCAAACTGCTGAGGTCATCGGTCCCTAGACTTATACACTACTTAAACCAACTTAAATTAACTTACACTAAGGACAACACACACACCCATGCCCGAGGAAGGATTCGAACCTCCGGCGGGAGGGGCCGCGCAATCCGTGACATGGCGTCTCAAACCACGCGCCGAACATTTTGCATTCCCTCAAGTTTTACTACATCCAGTGCTGTGAGAATACGACTATACGTACAAGTACTGTTTTTAAGGATGCCTAAACGATGCTTTATGGCAGAGTAGGACTCGATGAACGTACCAAAACAGTTAACGATGTCCACGGATCGGAATTTGTCAGATGAGGACTGCTGCACCAACAGGATGACTCCCGCATTATCACCCACGGACACAGCAGCAGATTATTGCTGGACTTTCTTTAGGCTCAGATTAACTTTATCTAATAACAAAACTAATGACATAATCAATTAATACACAAATAAAAATAACCGATTTTGTTTTAAGATCTCTTGGTTGTATAGTTGTTCTATTTACTTATATAACAATAACTGTGTCAAATGAAATATGTCGTCCTGAACCAACTGCTGTAACCTTTACTACTAAAATATGAATTATTACTTACATTGTTATACATAAAACAATATTTACGGGCTACTTTAAAAATACAAAACGATAAATATTGAGAATCGAAATAATTGTCAAGGAATAACAATATCGAAGGAAACATTTTTATTTTTGTGCATTTGTAAATACAGTGGAGCTCGCATAGCGAGCATAATTCGTTCCAAAATCTTACTCGTAGTGCGAGTGGATTCTGAATGGCAAATAAGCTGCGGTTTAATTTTCAACTACAGGCTCCACAGGTCAAGCGCCTCAGAGTCGCATCCTACAACGCACTCTGGCCAAAGTTTCTTCCAAGCAGAAGTGAGAGTTCTCTTGGTAACTCCTCCCCCGCGACTTTTCGGTCATCTTGACGCAGGCAACGGTGTTGAAGTGGTATTTCCAAAATTCTCAGAGTGAGACTGGTGGCTTCAATCAACTCAAAGCAATGTTCAAAGAGTGCTTTAGCGTAGAGCTTCTTGAAATTAGAAATAATATGCTAGTCCATAGGCTGGAGCAATGGAGTTGTGTTGGGAGGCGGCAATTGGATCTCTATGAATTGAAATTCTTCAAGGAGGTGGTCTTGTAGGGCTGGAGAGCGATGTCCGAAACAAGCTTGAAATGGAGGATTCATCTTAAGCAAATATTTTTTCACTGAAGGACTAAACAGTTCTTTGACCCAATCAAAAAAATATCACGTGTGACCCAAGGCTTGTTGTTGGATCTCCACATCACATTTCACCTGCTCTTCGAAACACTACACTTCTTGAAGCTCGTGGATTCTGAATGGCAAATAAGCTGCGGTTTTATTTTCAAATCGCCGTTTGCATTGCAACAGAAGAACAGAGTGAGACTGTCTTTCATTCGTTTGTGACCGGGCAATGCATTCTCCTCTGCTGTTATAAAGGTACGCTTTGGCACCTTTTTCCAGAACAGATCCATCTTGTCAGAATTAAAAACTTGATGCGGCATATAACCCTCAGAATCGACGAGTGTCATAAAGTTGCTGATGAAGTTCTCTGCTGCCCTTGTGTCGGGGCTGGCTTCATCTGCGAGCGTCACAATGCTGTGGATGTCGGTTCTTCTCTGAAACTTCTCTAACCACACACGGCTTCCCTTAAACACTTCTTTTGCCGCTGATGACCCTGGCGTCTTCTTAACGAGGTCGGGGAAAACCACTTTCGCCTTCTCACAAATGATGTTCTCGGTAATAGTGTCGCCTTGCAATTGCTTTACATTTATAACGATCAACCTTTCGACATCTTCCAGAATACGAAACTGTTGTTTGGATACCCTTTGAAGCATCAATCTCCTTAATCCTGTCCTTGTTCTGGAGAATAGTGCTAATAGATGATGCAGACCGATTGTACTTGCGTGCTAAATCAGCAACGCTCACACCAAGTTCGCGTTTTTCAGTGATTTTACGTTTCATTTCTAAGGTCGTTTTCTTTCTCTTATGGTCGCCTTCTTGCGGCGTTATCTTCGGGGACATTTCTACGAAGGCTATTAAAGTTTGCACACAAAAAACAGTGGACGAACACAAGTTCAGAAAAATGTGTAGTCACAAGATGGGCAGAAAGGGAGCTAAATCCAGACTGTAGTACGTACTAAAGACATTGTTCATATGCCGCTGCCGACAATGAAAGTGTTCATATTGTTGAACCTTTACCGTGTCGCGCGCGAACGCCTGGTGACGTCACGCTAAACTGCCGTCACTTTTTATGCGAAACATCGCTCGTTAAGTGAATCAATTATTTGCAACATGGTTTGCTTGTTATGCGAATTGCTCGTTATGGGAGGTGCTCGTTAAGCGAGTTTCCATTGTATATGATTTTTATAGTAAAAATGTAATGTTTTATTTTAACTATATAAATAGTAGAAATATTAACTGAATTTTGGTGCTAATATAAAAATTTAACAGCTTTCATATTATAAGAGAGTACAACTAATATCACCTGTACCAATTCACGTTTAAAATCCGGCTGAAGCACGGCGCTTGCGGTAACTATGTCGCGACGCGCAAGTCTTTTTAGTATTTATGTGTAGAGCCTAAGTCGTTCTCAACGGTAAGCAATGAAACACCATGCGCTAATGTTAGTAGTGGATTAGACTCGTAATGCCGACTGTCACATTGGAGACGAAAGCGAGTTTCAAACGTCCCGTTAGGGTTTATATCCTCAAAAAATGTAATAGCATATCCAAGTAGCTCTACATTTGTGAAGAAATGTACGACGAGCACATACAAAAAAAGCCCTAATCTACAAAACCGATGTGGTAATATTTAAGCCCACCGTGTGGCGACTGTACTTTAAGATGTGATGGCTAAGCAGCCAATATAGCCTACTGAATCTGTAATTGTAGTGAGTGAAGTACGAACTTGTATGGACTGTGGACAATGTGGACAGTATCAGGCAAGAGTTAGCAACAATGAAGTAAACATTATTTTAATTACTGTCAGTTCCCGGGTATTTTTCTTGTCTTCAGGTGGCTTAATTACAAAGCTCCTGAGTCTGCAGTACGCATGCTGCTGTGTTGCAGTGAGGAAGCTTTCACGCAGACCATAATAACAATGAATGTTGGCCTTGAAGACAGGTGAAATACTGCCAAAAAGAAGAACTGCATTAATAAGTTTTCAAAACAAGCGAAACAGAGTTGACAGCTCATTTAAGCATGGTTCATTTTAATTATGATTTTAATCCTTTTTTGTAATTTGTAAGCGGCCTTTGAAATTACCATAATGCTGCACTCATCCTTTTTTTCTCATTTAAAATATTTTGTATCAGCCTGAAGTTAATTAGCATGTAGGATCCTTGTGACACGCATATGAAGGATAGTAAAACGAGCCGCGCGGTGATGTACATCAACGTGACATATATATTGTACAACATATATGTCACGTTGATGTACAACAGTGTGGTTCATCTAATCCATATATCTCCAAACGTTTTTGTCACGTAAATCACGTGCCAAATTTTTCCGTTTTGCGTAGATCCCCCTGCCTCCCATATACTAAATTTTTACAGATTCATCAACTTCCTTTATATGCGGCTTTGACAGCAGATACAGTATTACTCAATTTGACTGGTTTAGCTGTAGAAACGAATAGTCAAAAACTTAAAGCATGTGCTTTATAAGTTTATTGCCTTGAACAACACGAATTGCATATCTAGAAAAATTAATTCAAAACATTTTTGAAATTGGAAATTTGTGGTAAGTTACTATGGGGACAGAACTATTGAGGTCATCGGTCCCTAGACTTACACACTATTTAATCTAACTTAAACTTTCTTACCCTAAGGACAACACACACAGCCACGCCCGAGGGTGGACTCGAACCTTCGACGGAGGCAGCCGCGCGAACCGTGACAAGGCGAAGGCGCCGTAGATCGCACGGCTAAAAATATTTTTGATGAGAGGGACGAACCTAAAGCTTTATTAGCAGATTTCCAGTATTTGGCTTCAAATTTAGTTACGTTTAACTTTAAATCACCTCGGGCAGTTTTCTGAGAGGGAGAGGGAGAGATATATTAGCAACAGCGCTGAAACCTCTTTTCACTAGACGTGAAGATGGAAAATCTTCAAAAACTTTTTCGCTATAGTCCACATCAATGGATAAGCAACTGATATGTCTCTCTGGAGCCGGAATTGCTTATAATCCTTTCTAAGCGGTACCCTGAGTTCTTCGCTACTGCTTATCCCGATCATTCTTCTTGTGGTACGACATTCGTTTTTCCAATATCACTGCACTGACGAAGAACTCTCAAACCCAGTTCCCAATTCTGTGAGGACATTTAAATGTTTGCTTCGAACGAAGAGATGCCCGCGTGGGTTTTTTATATTTAGGTTTTGTTCGGAAAGCAAGAAATATAATACATTTCAATACCGATCGGTAATCTATTGTTCTGCACAGTACATAAATTAGGACTAAGCAGAAAAGTTTCAATTTATGCTGTAATTTGCTATTTATGCTATTTGTCAACGTGAAGGAATTTCGCATGTTCTACGACAATGTAAATTTTTTGCGCAAGGCTCTGCAGAAATTCATTTACATAGCTAGCCGCATCTGTTTGTGAAATACTTCCGTTTCTCTCAAATCAGTAAGTTTTTCGTGATTACTTTTAGGCAATGAAATATTTATTTGCAAAATTAGACTTCACGCTGCTCAATTTGATGCCCCATTTTTCGCTCTTCGTTTGGCTATTAAAATTCGGATGAAAATTTTCCTTGAAATAGCTAAGTTTTTCTTCATTACCCTGATTACTTTCAAGCACCTGAATCTCATTTTATTGCAAAACTGTAACTCAAACTAAAAGATGCCCAATTTGTCCATATTCGACTCTTCCTTTGGCTATGAAAATTCGGACAAAAATGCACTGTGCAATTTCTAGCGCATCTAGAGGTGGAAGACTTCTTCTCTACAGATGTAAGATTACACGGAATGTCATGATGAGAAATATTTCAGAATACAAGCGCAGGGGAGGTAAAAACTTTCTTCAGGAAAATAATTCTCCAACTGTCAAATCCTGACGTGTAATTTAGGAAGCAGCTCTATCAAGCAAACGTATGCAGTAGAGTATTTCACAGACGTGAACCATGAGCAGTGAAGAAAGAGGATGTCTTTGATATGCAGTCACAGAGTAGATAATAGAAGGATTGCGTGTGTAAAGAACCATTCTCTATGACAGGGATAGTTGAATGGATCATCTGCTACAACATTCAGGAACAGCAGCTTGGTAGACAGAGCAGTGTAAGGGAAAGATTGACGAGCCACGAGATATGAGACGATCGTAGTAACAGTATGGGGGAAATTTAGAGTAGTACGTACGTAGAGATGCAATGATTAGCAGAATAGATTAGCACAATACGGCAATTGACAGAGGAAAGAATAAAGCTAGTTGAAAGAATAACGGCCAGGGGGAGGGAGGGGGAAGGAGGAGGGGAAAGGGAGAAGGAGGGGGAGGGCGAAGGAGGGGGAGGGAGAAGGAGGGGGAGGGAGAAGGAGGGGGAGGGAGAAGGAGGGGGAGGGAGAAGGAGGGGGAGGGAGAAGGAGGGGGAGGGAGAAGGAGGGGGAGGGAGAAGGAGGGGGAGGGAGAAGGAGGGGGAGGGAGAAGGAGGGGGTATAGCACCATGGTGTAAGATGGTAATTTAATGTGAATGCAATTTGAAATCGTTACACACATGATGGTTTTCTTTTTTTATCGCAACAACTTCTTCGAAAAACAATGTTCAGAACTTGATGGTAGAACCACATAGGAAGTAACACTATTGCTTGGCTTCAATAAACGAATACGCTGGCGTTAAAATATTGTGCCAGAATCGAAAAGAAAAAGGGGAGAGCCTCCGGTATTTCGGTGGCGGGGAGGGGGGGGGGGGAGGGAGGTGAAAATCATTTTATGTAGCACGCAGAAGAGACGTAAATGACGGCAATAGAGAGGACAGGGAGAGGTGGTGACTGAAATGCGGGAAGCTGTATAAAGACGTGACTTAATAGTCAGAAAACTTGCTTTATGAGCTGTATGCCATCAGGATACTGCCTGTAGAAGACGCACTAACTCAGTAATGTACAATTCACTGTCGCTTGTGACAAGCATCCTGCTAAACAAGGGTGAGAACAGTATGTTGTTCCACCCTGCTGCTTTGTGTTACCGTTGGGATGCGCAGCGTAAGTGGAATACCACGCGTTTTTGTATGGGCGTGCTATTGGAATTCAAGGAATTTGTGCAATTCCAAGAATACCTTCGATGCTAAAAAGAGAATCGGGGTGTGGGTAACGAAACACTTGTTTGATTTCGTTCTTATGATCTTCCTGGCAGATAGGAATGATGCGGCGGGGTGCAACTTTCGTCTGGACCATTCATTTTCACGGAAAAAACTCTTTCCATGCTCTTAAGAGCACAGCGCTTAAATTCTGTTGCGAAATTTTGTATACCTGAATAAATTAACACACGAAACCTGCAATTACGCGCACTAACATTTTTGAAAATTATTTTAGAAGCAGTAAAGTGGATATCCTATGACGACGGACACGAAAATGTGAACATCAATAAGGAAAGGGCCAGAGAAACAAAAGCTGTCAAGACTTTGCAAAAATATTGTGAACTCTTACGCAAATAAATGGCTTATCAAATTGTAAGATTCCGTTTTCAGCATGCAAGCACGAAACGTAAGGTTAGCTGAGGTGCAACTTGCATCCAAGCGAGCATTGTTCGTACGGGCATCCGCAACTGGTGAGAGAAGGAAATTTTGTGAGTTTTACAAAGGTAACTGCACCCTGATAAGTGCTTCACAGTCGTCTGCAGAGAACAGCTAAAGATGTACATATTACATCACGTCTTATCAACGGACATTTTCAACAGAAAATTACAGCCTAATTTCTGCACCTCGGGCCGTGATAGTTCACTGCCTGCCTGCCTGTTAAAATATCAGTTGCGTAAGAAACGTTGACAGATAAGTTGACACGGAAAGACATGGCGTATCGCAAGATAACCGTTCTACGATCTGTTGTAACCTTGGTGTATTCCACGTCGGACGACGACCATGGACAGTTTCACGGTGAAAGCTGGGCTCCGAGTGGAGAGCCCACAGAGACAGGGAAAGGAGATACCCAAAGCAAAACTGTCAGGATTTTACAAAAATACAGCATATCATAAACTCATATTCGATGAATTGGATTATTAAATTTCGAAAACATCAAATCCGTAATGGTCACTGGCCAGCATACTACTTCACCATCCAGCTGCATCTGACAGAGTACGGGAGTCAGAATTGAGGGATAAATGGCTAGAAATATAGGGTTTTTGTGGTGATGTCACAGACTTTTAGGGGTGATGGAAAAGAGGTAAATATATCGATTTGTGGCAAGCGACCCTAGTCCGGAAACGACCGCGTCGAAAGGTGTAAGCGAAAAATCCGCTGAAGTTCCGCATTAGCCTCGCACAGCGCTCAAACTTAGGGCCCCAACTCCCGCTGAATATTCCCCAATAACCTCAGATAATTTCCCCGGTTGATGGACTAGTAACGGCGCACGTAACTTTACGTCAAAGAGTCCGAATAATACGAAGTCTAAGGTACAGTAATAATGAATTCCATTTACCAGAATAAGTTTCACAAGTTGCTATATTTACAACAGTAGTTTAAAATGGCGTATAGATCGTCAATGCCGTCACGGTATCCTCGCAGGAAGTTATGTCGTACCCGTATTAGTAGCCTACCCCGGTGTCGTTAGAACACTGTCGCAGGCAGCAAGAATTCTTGTCAAGACATCCTCTTCAATCCAGACAGGCGTATCGTACACAACACTTTTCACATGGCACTACAGGCAGCAATCAAGCGAGGTGACATCACGTTAACGTGCTGGTCGCGAAACAGGACTTCCTCTGCCTACACTGTTCAGTGGATGTCTGATCCAGGTGTTCACGAACCCTCAGTCCAAAGTGAGATGGTGCTCCATCATGCAGGATCCACATCGGTTGAGGAATAACAAGAGGAGTATGTTCCAGGAACCTAGGTAGTATGTTTCTGATACGCACTGTGCACTGGTTCGTTTAAGCGGGAGAATAATAGTACGTAATCCCCTGACTATGCCAGCCCACGTGTTGTCTGATTATCTGTGTTTATGATTTTTCACGGCCTTAGCGTGGTGTTGCTCATCGGCCTAAACATGATTAATGCAACTATTTAGCAATCCGTTTCTGGTGAAACAGGCGTCGTCCGTGAGAAGTACATACACAGGTAAGTGAGAATCGACTGTAAAGCGCCGCAAGAGTCATTGGCTGAACACGACACGAGATACGAAATCAGCACGCACATTCTGTGGATGATATGGGTGCAGCTGCACATCCCGTACTACTCGTCACAGAGTACTCTGCGAAGCATTCATTTCACAGGCAACTGACAAGAGTGCCGACTTCTAGCGCCTCATCTACTGGAGCAAGCACTGCATCTTCTAAGTTCAAGAGACCCATCGTGCGCCAGGACTGCTCATGTCAGTACAGTACGCCATCTGCATTGGATTAGTTTTGAACACAACTTCTACTCCTAAGCGCGAACCTTACAGTTTTAGGAACAACGGTACCAGTACATGTATTCCACTGTCAGACGCACTAGGAACAATTTTCGCTTATGATTTTCCACTCGATCCTTTTCGGACCAGGGTCCCATACCTCATCAGACATACATTTTCCCTTCTCCATGCTTCATAAAGGCTTGTAAAGATCATCAGGAAAGCATTCTGTATTGTCTTAATGATGAGAGTGTACGATTTCTTCGCGTGAGTGGAGGCAGTTTACCGAGTACAGCGTCCAATGTAAGATCTGCTATCATCAGAAAGTCTCAAGCAGCTACTTGCTGCACGCCCTACTCAGCGCATCATGGCGTGGGGATCCAAAGCCTACTACACACACCTCTGCTATTTGTTGAGTGAGTATTGATAAATGCGGGATGTATCCAACACTTCAACCAGTCCACTCTGCTGTCATCCTACAACGTCAAGACGATGTACTCACCCGGCAAGACGATGTCTGTGCACACCGTTCCCCGCGTTACTCATTGCGCGATTCACGGTTTTCGTCAACTCGACTGGTCAGAAAGAGCTACGTGGCGCCGAATCATAACATAGGAATAATGGTCGGCAGGATAGCGCTTCAAATCCCCGTCCGTCCAGCGAGGTTTACGTCGCCTATGTCGTTTAAGGCAAATGTTGGGATGGTTCTTTTGCAAAGGACACCGCTAATTTGCTTCACCAAATCATGCTTGTGCACAGTCGTCGAGATATTGCTAAACCCTAATCTTCGTTCTTTTGTTTTCTTGACACTTGGTCAGCACGATCAGTGCACATGCCCCCCCCCCCCCCCCCCCCCCAATTGAATGTGTGTGGGACATAACATGACAACGTCTAGCCCAGCCTAAATTACCAGAAATATCCCATGAACAACTGTTCCGGGATATTATTAACAATCTACGAGGGCGTTCAATTCGTAATGCAACACATTTTTTTTCTGAAAGCAGGTTGGTGTTTATTCAGGATTCCAATACACATATTGTTCCCCCTTCTTCTGGCTACAAAACCCTACTTTTCAACATGATGTCCGTTCAGCGCGACGGCTTTACGTCACGTTACTGGGAGACCCATGTATGCCCGCATTGTATCACTCTGCTAATAGACGTCAGATGCAAACGTCCTGTTGCATCAATAACCTCCCCATCATTCTCGGACTGCTTCCCACACAGCGCATCCTTCATTGGCCCAAACACACGGAAGTCGGACGGTGCGAGATACGGGCTATAGGGTGGATGAGGAAGAACAGTTCATTGGAGTTCTGTGAGCTCCTCTCCGGTGCGCAGACTGGTGAAAGACTTTGTGCCGTCATCGAGAAGGGGAACTCCGTTTGCATTTTTGTGGCGACGAACACTCTGAAGAAGTTTCTTCAATTAGCTGAGTGTAGCACAATACACGTCACAGTTGATCGTTGCACCACGAGGGAGGACATCGAACCGGGTATCTCTTCAGAGCACCAGAAGACCGTGGCCATGACTTTACCGGCCAAGGATGCGGCTTTGAACTGTTTCTTCGGAGGAGAGATGGTGTGGCGCAGCTCCACGATTTGCCGCTTTTTTCCGGTTCGAAGTGATGAACCCACGTTTCAACGCCTGTGACGATATCCGACAGAAATTGTCACAATCAGCCTCATAATGCGCAAGCAATTCCGCATATGTGGTCCTTTGTTGCTCTTTATGGTCTTCTGTTAAGCGGCGAGGAACCCAGCGGGCACATACGACCTTAGTACACCAACTGGAGGCCGAGTGTGTTAACACTACCAACAGAGATGATCCGTCGATCACCTCGAATGAGTGTGTCCGTACGTTCCAACATTGCAGGAGTCACAGCTGCGTGCGGCCGGCCGGCTCGCATGAGACCGGACAAGTTCGCGAGACCTTGTTGCGGTGATGACAGACTCCTCGCTCAAAGACTTACCGTGCTTTTGTTCACTGCCAGGTCTCCGTCTCCTTTCTGTTAGCACCTCTGAATATCTGCTATGATCTGGTTTACGCCAAAAGAAACTCTGCTTGGAACGCACCTCCATTACAGACACGATTTTGAAGGCTAAGCACAACGCCACCACCTGTCGGAACTACACGAAACTATAGAAGTTGAACAGGAACTATTCCACGTTGCCCCACGCCAAAAATCTGCAGTTTTTCAACCGAAACTGGTTGATAAAAAAATGTGTTGCATTATTTATTGAAGGCCCCTCGTATATTAGGCTTCAAAACATTCTGTCATCTGTCAATGCGCCTACGATTCCGTGATTATCATCACGCGTAATATACTACCTGTATAACATAAGGCGAACTTCATCGATGTAGAGTAACTGATTCAAGTTATAAAGTTTGGTTTTCCACTAGCGTATTGAAAACGTCCAAATGGCGGAAGTTTTGCTCTTAAATACCTCCAAAATTATGTTGTAGCAGTCATAATACGTGAAATCAAACTTTCAAGAACAAAGCGTAGGCTCGAGAGCGGTCGGTGTGAAGACTTTAAATAAAGTAAACTTGAAACTGTTACTGGCTGAAAGATAGGTCCATGTTTATGATTATGGAGGTAGCTCTGCTGTAGTGGAACTTACATTTGGTGCACAGGTTGTATACTTCCGTAGAGGACGAGTAGTATTTACGTATTCAGTCATTCCAGTCCAATTTGGGGAGATCAAACATGTACAGTGCCACCTGAAGTATACTGTTTTTCCAACAGTTAATAAGTAACTTATTTTTGGTAATTAAACATGTATATTCATAATGTTTTTCTTGTCAAGTGTTCTATATTTTCTTCAGTCTTCCAAATGATAGATTTTCATGGTGATCTACAGGCGAAGTTATGTGCAGTTTTCTATGACACCACTTACAGTCCCAGTCGGGTGCCCTTTTCCTGCTAGCAAGAAATATCGAAGGATTTGTATCTGTTCTTAATCCTTTAACGTTTTGTTTCGTTACCTACTTAGTAGTACCAGCAGACAACAACAACAACTAGTGCTAGTTCTGCAAAGTTCGCAGGAGAGCTTCTGTTAAGTTTGGAAGGTAGGAGACGAGGTACTGGCAGAAGTAAAGCCGTGAGGAGGGGGAGTGAGTCGTGCTTGGCTAGCTCAGGTGGTAGAACACTTGCCCGCGAAAGGCAAAGGTCCCGAGTTCGAGTCTCGGTCCAGCACACAGTTTTAATGTGCCAGGAAGTTTCAACAACAACAACTACTACTACTACAACTACCGTCAGTCAAAATTAAGCAATTAATTTTCTGAGATGAAAATTTATGACTACTGCTACTACTACTACTACTACTACTACCACCACCACCACCGTTACTGCTACCCCCACCACTACTACTAATCATTAATTGCCTTACTAACTTCTATTTTCAACTTGAGCAAGTAGTACAGTACACTGAGGTCACAAAAGTCAGGGGATAGCGATGTGCACATCTACAGATGGCGTAGTATCACGTACACAAGGTATGAAGGGCAATGCTTTGGCGGATCTGTCATTTTTACTCAAGTGATTCATGTGAAAAAAGATTTCAGACGTGATTATGGCCGCGCGACGGGAATTAACAACCTTGGAACGCGGAATAGTAGTTGGAGCGAGACGCAAGGGACATTCCATTTCGGATATCCTTAGGGAATCCAATATTCCGACATCCACAGTGCCAAGAGTGTGCTCAGAATGCCAAATTTCGGGCATTGCCTCTCACCACGGACAACACAGTTGCCTACGGCCTTCACTTCACGACCGAGTGGCGTTTGCACAGAGTTGTCAGTGCTAACAGACAAGCAACACGGCGTGAAATAACCGCAGAAATCAAAATGGGATGTACGACGAACGTACCCGTTAGGACAGTGCGGTGAAATTTGGCGTTAATGGGCTGTCGCAGCAGGCGACCTACTCGAATGCCTTTGGTAACAGCTCGGCATCACCTGCAGCGCCTCTTTTGGGTTAGTGACCGTATCGGTTCGATCCTAGACGAATAGCAAACCGTGGCCTCGTCGAATGAGTCCCAATTTCGGCTGGTAAGAGCTGATGGTAGGATTCGAGCGTGGCGCAGATACCACGAAGCTAAGCAATCAACAACGCACTCTGCAAGCTAATGGTGGCTCCTTGATCGTGTGGGCTGTGTTTAAATGGAAGGGACTGGGTCCTGTTGTCCAACTGAACCGATCATTGACTGGAAATGGTTCTGTTCGACTACCTGGAGACCATTTGCAGGCATTCATGGATTTCATGTTTCCAAACAACGAAACTGGTAGCGACTGGTTGAAGAACATTCTGGGCAATTCAAGCGAATGATTTGGCCACCCAGATCGCCCGACATGCTCCCCTTAGAACATTTATGGGACATAATCGTGAGGTCAGTTCGTGCACAAAGTCCTGCACCGGCAACACTTTCGCAATTATGGAGGGCTATACAGGCGGCAGGGCTCAAGATTTCTGGAGTAAACTTCCGAGGTCATGTTGAGTCCACTCTGCGTCGAGTTGCTGCATTACGTCGGGCAAAAAGAGGTCCGATACGATATTATGACGCATTCCTCCGTGCATATTAGAGTACAATGCAGTGTTGTGCTGTCTTGCTTCAATTTGCACGATGACAATTCACTTTTAAGGGAAAGTGCGACACAGCATTTGACCTGTTTGTTTATACATTATACACCATATCGATCATGTCATCCAGCAATAATTGACAACCTCCGACCAGAATGCATCACTTCACTACTATCATGTTGCGCCCTTTTGAGAGCTACTGTGCTTTCTCGTTCCATAATGTCGTCTTCTACACTTCGTCGTCTTTGCTGTGTTCCCTATCAACTATGGTTATATCCTCCTCTCTCTGAGGAACAACTAACTGGAAAAATTTTGAGTAAAGAAACCTTATTTCATTCAGTTATGTCGTCGGCTTTTTTGGCGCTTAAAACCTTCCTCGGTGCAGTTGGTATGTCTCGAACTAGATGACATTCCCATAGACATGATCTGCTGTTCTCGTTTCGTCACAGAGTCACAGCTGCCCCGCCCCCTCCGCCCATTCCCCCCCCCCCCCCCCTCCGTCAATTGTGTTCAAATATGTAGCATACGGCGGGTGCCCTCCAAGTGGTTACCTAGTGCCCTGCTTGGCTCGAAATGCGTTATCTGAAGCCTCTCGTCGATGTGGTAAAGAAACAAACGTTCTTCTTCCTGTGTCGAGACTTTCCATCTGTGTAGTCATTCTGCAAATATTAAATCCTCCTCTTGTACTGTATCCGCTGTTGTTTCTATAAGAATTTGTTGTTCCTCTCCGTACTGTTTTCTGCTTGAACCGAAAGTTGGCTGCACATTTTCTTATTTATTAATCCAAGGGGCAAGGATCCTTGAAGGTATCCAGGGAGTCTCAGGTGTAGTGTTGAAATCGCCACGCGAGCGGAACAATATACTTCACTATACTCCTCTCTACACAGCAACGTGTTTGAGTGGGCGTAGCATGTAGACCCACACCTAACAAGTGTAGTTAAAACGGACTCGCAGTGAACCCTATTACTTTAAGCGGCGAAAGAATGCTCCTTTGACCTATATTAAACATTTTATTCACGATAAAACTACCTATTTTGCTACATTGCGTCCATGTAAGAGCCCGGATACCTGTAGATTACCTCTGTATTCCTTCGAATTAACACCTAACCCTTTTTACGGATTCTTTGTTAGCCTACCTTTAAGTAACGTACACGGTGACCTGCAGCATGCAAGCAACATTACAAGGATTACGAGTATTTACTATCGTATCTCGACTGCAGGCGTGAACAAGAGGTAAACATTCGTCAGCGTACGCAGTAGCTCCTAGCCTCCGATACAGAAATCGTTGTGAACTACGACGTGAAAGCGTTATTGTTTACAGATTCCTTTGGTACGTAATCGTTCGGTAGGTTACGAGTGCGCTCCATCTTATCCGTTCTCTTTACTGCGCGATGACAACAAATCTTTTTCTCTTTCAGGCATTGTTGATTCGCAAAACATGAAGACGAAACGGTGTTGAGGGAAGACTGTCCCAGGCCGTAAGCTCTGTCGACTGTCCTAGCTGGCAGGTGGCACGTAAGATAAGCTACCAACTTCCCACTGGAGGAAGCGCACGCAATATTTAGTCAGTGCGTCATACGGCAAACAAGCCGCCACAAATCTCCGGTGTTCATGCACCGCTAAAGGCGCCTGGTGCAGTTTCTAGCAGAAATTTCTCGACGATACAGGTTGCTTTTCCACAATGTGAAATATTCATATCTGAAGAACTTTAAAACATGAGACCGAGATTAAGACTACACTTATTTTTTGAGATGACATGAACGACATGTCAACCCGCAGGAACGTGAAACTATCAATTTCCACTTACAGCGTGTAAGTGAAATGCTAACAGAAATTATTTCTAACAGAACCACAAAAGGAACTGCTCTCATGTGAACTGTCATGAAATTTAATCGCACATGCAAAGCACTGCCATAATATAATCAAGAGAAAAAATCCAGGGGAAACGCTGTGAAAGAATATAGTTATGCAATTCGTCCGAGTTTAGTGCTGAAGCCCAATGTAAAACATACATAAGCTACATTTCAGATGGAAAAAGCGGTAGCGTCACCGACTCGTTTGTGACACTCGTTTCGCATCAGACGACCAAGCGCATGTACGACACGTTTTGACATTATCATTGTTTAAAGTAGGGTACTATTCGTATTTGTAATTACGAAAATATTGTGTTCCATTTCTTTTACATGTAACCAGCGATCAGCACAAGAATATGCGACGTCTCGGCAGACATGGCTGTGCCGAGTACCGGGTCCCTAGCTGCATCTTCATAGGAGAAGAGGGTGCGTTTGTCCCGTTAGTATTGTAAATGGGAACGTATTTTTTCTGATGACATTTCAGGGCCTACTGTAATCTTATTGCGTGATGATCATATATATGTCGATGTTAGGAAGAAATGGTTCAAATGGCTCTGAGCACTATGCGACTTAACTTCTGAGGTCATCAGTCGCCTAGAACTTAGAACTAATTAAACCTAACTAACCTAAGGACATCACACACATCCATGCTCGAGGCAGGATTCGAACCTGCGACCGTAGCGGTCGCTCGGTTCCAGACTGTAGTGCTTAGAACAGCACGGCCACTCCGGCCAGCTGTTAGGAAGAGCTGACGTCGACCGCAAGTTCATGGTTCTTATTCCTGCGATGTTAGGGAATATCTGAACCTAAATATTATCTCTGATATATTAATGTTATGAATAATCATTTCGGCCAGGGATTTATTTACATTTTTACGAACTTCGATGGAGAAGTCTCTAGAGAATATTTTAAACAGAAAGTGGTGATTGGTTTTTGAATAGAGAATATATATAAATATACGTGTGCCGATCAGAGGCAGATACATGAGTTTAATTAAGGCAGCGTTTGTGGAAGACGTTAATCATCGACGTCACTCGTATTTCTATCAGCTATTTTCTCTCATGTTGATAAACGAATTTACAACAATATTTTAAAATTAATTTATAAGAGAGCTTGGATAGAAGTAGAGAGAGGGTATATAACAAAATTATCGAGCTCTGTTGACTGACCAGTTGTTTTATGTGCGGTTACGAAACCACGAGCACACGCACGGTCAACCAGCAGTTAAATCATTGAATAAACGTAAAACAGCAAAAGGAGATAAATCTAGATGTGGAAAAGGCAGATGGTAGTATTGGCAGAATCCTGAGTGTAATTCAAGCACGTACTGTGTCACTTACGAAACCTACGTTTCATTCTTAAGTTCGGTTCATCACGTTGTGGTCCATGGCAAGTTGGATTAGCAGACCAGAGGGAAAGATTCAGAAAGGCACTGCGTGAGACGTCATGGGTTTGCTCAGTTAGCCTAAGGTTGCCACAGAAATGTTCTAAAAATTGTTCTGAGAGAAGTTACAAGAAAAACATTGTGCGTGGCGGAGAAAGAAAATTAAGAGCGCCCAAGTTTCAGAACGAGACAAGAATCGTACTACGTCGTCTGTCATCATACATATCGCATAATTCACCTTTCTGCGTACCATTCAGCAATGGAACAAGAAGGGACGAAATTATACTACTACACGATGTATCCTTTGCCACACACTGAACAGTGACTTGTGGAGTGAAGATGTAGACATGAATGGTGAATAACAAATCCCAAATCCACTGAGAGAATTTCAGATTATGTATTTTCTGATTATTTCGCTGTAGGATGACTGTTTGCAAAATAATGATATACTTTTGACTTCTTCGATTTGTTACCCCAGTTAACCTTTACTTCTGTGAAAAAATCTTAACCACAGTGAGAAAACCATGTAATACGCAGTCATACAAACGTACAACACAAGAAACATAGTATGGCAACTACCATCGGATGAACCATGTACACATTTATCACGATACGTACAACCTGTTCAGTCAGTATTCGGGCCGGCGGGTATGACCGAGTGGTTCTAGGCGCTACAGTCTGGAACCGCGCGACCGCTGCGGCCGCAGGTTCGAATCCTGCCTCGGGCATGGGTGTGTGTGATGTCCTTAGGTTAGGTAGGTTTAAGTAGTTCTAAGTTCTAGAGGACTGATGACCTCAGAAGTTAAGTCCCATAGTGCTCAGAGCCATTTGAACCATTTTCAGTATTCGGTACACTAGACATATATTCAAAATTCTTCCCTTACAGTTATTCAAATGGTTCAAATGGCTCTGAGCACTATGGGACTTAACATCTGTGGTCATCAGTCCCCTAGAATTTAGAACTACTTAAACCTAACTAACCTAAGGACATCACACACATCCATGCCCGAGGCAGGATTCGAACCTGCGACCGTAGCGGTCACGTGGTTCCAAACTGAAGCGCCTAGAACCGCACGCCCACACCGGCCGGCCCTTACAGTTATTACTCAGAACCCAGACCACGGCAGGCTGTACGACGGACCATCAACTGTCTTACAGACTTAAGTACACTATCTTGATCAAAATGTAATGCGCAGTGACCGCTAGATGTCACGTGAAGCGGACCTGCCCGTATAAGAAGAGGCGGAGAGTACTACGTTGTCAGCAGAGATGCAGCAACGGCACAACTGGTCAGTAAGGGAGCTCAGTGACTTCGAACGTGGGTTAGTAACCGGATGTCACCTGAGTAGCAAATCCGCCACACGCTTTTCGCTCACTGTAGAACTGCCGAAGTTGACTTTTCGCAATGTGACTAAAGTGGAAACGGGAAGGAATGACCACAGCTAAAAAAGCCCAGTCGAACCTCATCTACTGACGGACGGGGACATTTGAGCGTTGAGGAGGATGCCAGTAAAAAAATCGCAAGAAATCAGCGGAAAGAATCACTCTTGACTTGCAAAGTTGTACCAGCAGTCGGACTAAGTACGACGACTGTGCGTCGGAGTTAAAAAGAATAGAGAACGATGGTCGGGCAGCTCCTCATAGGCTACACATTTCTGTAGCCAATGCTATGCGGCGGTGGAAATGGTGTAAAGAACGACTCCACTGGACACTGGATGATTGGAAAAGAGTGATCTGGAGTCATGAATCACAGTATACCCTGTGGCGATCGTTGTTCGAATCAGCATGAAAATAAGCCAAAGCATTATCTGTGGAGCAACGGTCTGTCCTACCCGGAGTCCAGGATCCAATGGAACTCTTCAGATGAATTAAAACATCGCCTTCGCTCCAGACCCAAGCACTACTTTTTCTGATCTCGGCTCTTGAAGAAGAATGGCCTGCCATTCCGACAGCTCACTGAAAGTGTCCCCAGCAGACTTCAAGCCGTCATAAAGGCGGACGATGGACACACACCTATATTAATGTCCACTAATAGGTGCCAGGATACTTTTGATTAGATAGTGATATACACTGATGCACCGAAGAAACTGGTATAGGCATGCGTATTCACATACAGAGATATGTGAACAGGCAGAACAAGGCGCTGCGGTCGGCAACGCCTATGTAAGACAACAAGTGTCTGGCGGAGTTTTTATATCGGTTACTGCTGCTGCAGTGGCAGGTTATCAACATTCAAGTGAGTCTGAACGTGGTGCTATAGTCGGCGCACGAGCGATGGGACGCAACGTCTTCGAGGTCGCGATGGAATGGGGCTTTATCCGTACGATCATTTCACGACTGTACCGTGAGTATCAGGAATCCGGTAAAATATCAAATCTCCGACATCGCTGCGGCCGGGAAAAGATCCTGCAAGAAGGGGACCAACGACGACTGAAGAGAATCGTTCAACGTGACAGAAATGCAACCCTTCCGCATATTGCTGCAGATTTCAGTGCTGCGCCATCAACAAGTGTCAGCGTGCGAACCGTTCAACGAAACATCATCGATGTGGGCTTTTGGAGGCGAAGGCCCACTCATGTACCCTTTGTGACTGCATGACACAAAGCTTTATGCCTCGCCTGGGCCCGTCAACACCGACATTGGACTGTTGATAACTGGAAACGCGTTGCCTGGTCGGAAGAGTCTCGTTTCAAATTGTATCGAGCGGATGGACGTGTACAGGTATGAAGACAACATCATTAATCCATAGACGCTGCATGTAAGCAGGGGATTGTCCAAGCTGGTGCAGGCTCTGTGACGGTGTGAAGCGTGTGTAGTTGGAACTGATATAGGACCCCTGATACGCCTCGATACGAGTGTGACATGTGACACTTACATAAGCATACCGTTCGATCATCTGCATCCATTCATGTTCGTTGTACTTTCCGACGGCCTTGGGCAATTCCAGCAGAACAATGCGACACCAAACACGTCTACAAATGTTACACAATGGCTCCAAGAGCACTCTTCTGAGTTTAAACACTTCCGCTGGCCACCAAACACCCCCGACATGAGCATTATTGAGCATATCTGGGATGCCTTGCAACGTGCTATTCAGAAGAGATCCCACTTCTTCGTTCTCTTACGGATTTATGGGCAGCCCTGCAGGATTCATGGTGTCAATTCCCTCCAGTATTAATTCAGACGTCGCGCCTGTGCCACGTCGTGTTGCGGCACTTCTGCGTGCTTGCGGGGGCCCTGCACGATGTTAGGCAGGGGTACCAGTTTCTCTGGTTCTTCAGTGTAGTAGCCGTGACCGTAGAACCAGCTCAACAGAACTACTTCGTCCTGCTCTTCCATTGCGTTCAGTGAACCCGTAATACAAGGGGTGCATATCGATTAACTATTGATCACTAAACCTATTCATATTGTTATTGTGTTAACAAACAATTAACATTAAAACAAAACCGAAACATAACCTACCAGTTAGTTGGTTGGTTGATTTGGGGAAGGGGACCAAACATCGAGGTCATCGGTCCTATCGGATTAGGGAAGGATGGGGAAGGAAGTCTGCCGTGTCCTTTGAAAGGAACCATCCCGGAATTTCCCTGAAGCGATTTAGAGAACTTGTAACCTCCCCACCGTAATTTTTAAAGAATTAATGAGACAATACTTAATACAAATGGGAGCCAAGTGTAACCTCCCCACCGTAATTTAAAGAAAAATGAAATAACAATATTTAATACAAATAGGAGCCGTTTGTAACCTCTCCACAAAAATTTGAAAGAAAGAAATACGACAATATTTAATTATGAATGCTAATGGACATTGCGCTAAGCGTAACCTGCCCACAATGAAATGTACTGACAACGGCAACAAAAATGTGAAATTCGCAATCTGACTCAAATATAAATTCTTCACCAAAATTAAAGTCCATTCAGTGATAAGAAAATTCAATTAAACCGAAATATCGGTCTTTGGCCCTGTGTAAAACAATCAGAGTTAAAGTCTTACCTCAGAATAAATGGATGTCACATTTCTGCTCTTGTTGTTGCGCACCGCTTGGAGGAACTGCATTGCAAATAATAATATTCTCTTTTTTTGTGATTTTACTAAAAATTTTCTTTTAAAGAATTGGAGTGAAATGGGAAGTGCAACGAAATCTTTAGTTCAATAAAAATTAAATTTTTGAAAAAAATGCTTTTGAAATAAAAATTATTATTGGGGACTTGTTGGAGAATAGTTACAATAAATAAAATTTTTCATTATCTAATAATTATATTAATTAACAGTATACCTTATTCACCATCTTGACCAGTGTTGCCGACCGCTCTCCATGACGACTATCGGCGTACTGCACTGCACGACTACTACTAGAGTACTGCTCTCAACTAGATAGAGCTACAGACTCGCAACGACTGACTGACAGACTGAGAACCGCTCGCAACACTCGCGCGGTCAAGCGCAAACTCTCTGGTCACAGATGCTACAATGCCTCGCCATCGCTGCTATGTTACATACGTGTTTCATAACCCTCCACTGGGGGGGCAAAAATTTGGCAGCGATGGTGAGTCATTTGGACTTGCCAATCGCGGCAAATTTTTTCTAATTAATAAACTTCTACAATTTACAGAATAATTAGATGTAGTACATAAAGTAAATGTTGTGCACACGCACTAAGTACAAAATATATCAGACAAAGACAAAATGTGAGTACAAAACATAGTAACAAATCAGAAAAAAGTATATACAAATTATTTGACAGATAACAAAGTGCACAGGCACTGAAAAAATTCTTTAGCATATTCAGAACAAATGAACAGACTGGCAAAAAATATTATGTTGAAAAGTGACATGAGTGCACATTAACTGCAGTTGAGAACATATCAGCAAATGATGAAATGTATATACAATTAGTAACAAATGACATAAGTGCATACGCATTGAAGTATTGAATATACAGAATAGTACAAATCATATTGAAAAATGAGAAAAGTGCACAGGCACTGAAGTTCAGTAGGAAACATATTAACACCTAACATAAGTGCACATGCACTGTAGTTCAGAACATATCATTACAATAAAAATGTATATACAATATAAAAGACAAGAGTGTACATATACTGTACTTCAGAACAAATCAAAAAAATGTCTTTAGTATTTTCGCAATAAATGACAAAAAATCATGTCCAAAGTGCACACGCACTGAAAAAATGTCTTTAGCATTTTCACAACAAATAAACATAATGGCAAAAAAAAAATCATGTCGACCAGTGCCACAAGTGTACTCGCACTGGAATTCAACAAATCGAAAAATGTATAACCTATGAACATAAATGATGTTACCAAAAAATTTTTTCTTTATGTGACAAGAATCAGGATAGGAAAGGAAAGGATTGCATCATGGTTGTAGCACTTTAGATTGCACACAGCTGCTCTGAAAGTCCATATCTTTCCACAGAAGTACAACACCAAGTGACACAACTTGAAGTTCTTTTCCCATCAGAATTTATCAGCGTAGCCAAGACACTGAATTGTCGTAGTAATATTCCATGTTTTCATTTTGGCAGTACATTAGGTACACCAAACAGTGCGACCATAATAACGTCTTCATCGCTCACGGTGGTGGACAGCATGTCGTGTCAACACCACGCTCTTGCAAGGCGCACCAACGTAGAATTAGTGCAAAACCAAATATAGTGCTCCATGGTCACTAGGATAAACAGGACAAATGGACATTGCAATAATTCAGGGTAGTCAGCTTATGAGGTGAAGGACATCAAGTCACATAATATTGACAATTAGAGACTTAATTAGTTTGTGGCATTCATAGCCCAGTTATTGAACATTTCTGTACCAAGTATGTAGTATTACAGAAAAATGTTCATTAATTGTTTTACATGGAAATCAGTAGCCTTCTTTTCCTGGTTACAAAGCATTATTAAATAATCGCATTCTTTTCAGTTACAGAGTGTAATTAAGAATCATTAACCTTCTCCTAATTACAGTTAATTAATCATTTGTCATTCCAATAATAATCATTAGCCTTTTCCTAATTACAGTTAATTAATCATTTGTTGTTAATTAATCATTTGTCTAATTACAGTTAATTAATCATTTGTCGTTAATTAATCATTTGTCATTCCAATAGTAAGAATTATTAGTCTTCTCCTAATTACAAAGCATTATTAAACAGTCACATTCATTTCAAATTACAAAGTATGAACATAGAAAACAAGAACTAATTAATGGCATAATTAATAACAATTCTTCAAGTGACATTAATTATTGGCACTCAGTGGCCAGCAAGTATTGAATAGAATCATCATTCAGTATTATTCAGGTTATTACGAAGTCATTATTAAAAATCAGTTAATTACAGTCATAGCATTAATAATCACAGGCATTATAAGTAGTCTCATTACACTAAACAGTGGCAGTTATTAGCTAGTGACAAAGCATCATTTTAAATATATACGTTTTTTTTGTCTCATTAAGAGGTCATTACTCAAGTGACATACTATTCAGAGCTAATCAGTATTATTCAGAATTTTCTCAAACTGGTATCACTACTTGGGACTGGTAATACATTTTTTTTTTTTTTGTTAGCAATGCATTGCGTTGGGATCGATAATTAATTGCTGAGGCATAACACTATTTGTTTTTGACCTATTGCTGCAAATGAGGATAAGTAACGTCATTCGTCATGAGTCAGCTGTAGCAAGGTCATGCAACAAGGCAGTATATGTGATCACATTTATAAATCATAAACACAAATGGGTAAAAAATGAAAATGCAAGTACTAGAACAGGTATAATAACTAACAGGTTTAGTAAGTATCATGAAAAGCTTCTCCTGGAAAAAATACAAAATGGATTATTGACCTGAAAGAAGAAACGCGCACTATGCTGAAAAGTAGTGAACTTCGAATTAACAGGTAGTGAAATGTGTATAAAAATGTGTTCCATAGCTGTCCTTTCCAAAACTTTCTGTCATCCTACTATGCAATGTAACACCTGCTGTCAAAGCAAACTGCAACAAATACTTAAATAACTACGTAGCATAAATACACAACTTCAACACTATCCTCATCTGTAAAGAAAAAACTTCATTATCAATATCATCATAACTTCACTATTATCATCACCTGTAAAGAAAAGCTTCATTATTCATAATACCATTTCCCTCATCATTATTCATCAGTATCCATTATCATCTGCAAAAAAATCACTTCATTACTCATTATATAACTATTCCTTATCACTAGCATATTTCATCACTAAAACTAAGATGTGTAGTTCAGTCTGACAGCCTGCATCAATCACCTTGTATTCTGAAAGAAAAAATTAGTTAAGACTGCTATTCTATGATGAGTATAGTATATTCTTGTTAATGTTTGTTAATCCTGATCCATTTACTCTTCCTCATAAAGCTTTTGTTTATTCCGTAGGTGAAATTCCCATTTCTGTTGAATTTATTTCTTACACGCATCATTTCTTTCTGAAATTGATGAACAAAGATTAATGTTTTGCACTTAAATCATATACCCACTAAATAATGACTGGTTTATGGTAACATAATTAACCATACAGCATAACATGACAGAAAACGTAATATGTCAAAGACATTGACAGTGTTCAGATGCAAAAATGTACACAGAATAATACGATGCAGCAGCAAAAAATGTAAAACAGTCACGATCTTGAGATGTCATAAAGCAAAAAATGTCAAAGTCAACTGGTGTGTGTTATATCCTAACTATTTCACAGTGCATACTAACAAAACTGGAATACAATCGTACATAAAAAGACAAAAATGTGACGTTCGTTGTGTTCAGCTTGTATGTAGTGTAATTAATCAAGGCGAGAATTAAAGACTTTAATAAAAAAATGTAATGAAATTAACATGTCATTAGCTAACATTGCATAATTAGTCATAAAATACGTAAGTGTGTCTGAAAAAATATGCACGGTCTGATGTGTAACGACAAGAAAAGCGACCTGCTAACCTTACCTTACCGGGCACTTGCCAAGAAAAAATACGATAATCATCAGTGATTAGTCAGGTGAAATAATTGCATTAGTAAATGGCATCATAGTGTGTTGAATCATACAGTGGTTTCACTCAATAAACGGTTTAATGTTTGAGATATGGTGATTGCCTTTCGATTTTCTAGTTCTCAAAGTTTCGACATGTACAACATTGGGGTGAGGGATGCTGCGAATCCGATATGGACCTGCGTATAGAAGTTCAAATTTACTGCACTTACCTTTTAATTTGCTGGATAAATAGTGTGTACGTACTAGTATCTTCTGTCCAACGTGAAAGACGCGGCGTGTACAAACCTGTTTTTGCTGTCTTCTCCGGCGCTCTGCGGCACGTTTGATGTTGTTCAGCGCAATGTCAATTATTTCGTGGTGTCGTAATCGACGAGATGTAGGAAATGTTATTAATTCTTTAATTTTGTTAGGTGGTTCAGCATTTTTCAGTATAACAGACGGAGATAGCATAGTGGATTCATTTGGAATGGAATTAATTACATCTTGGAATGAGAATATGTGTGTGTCCCAATCAATATGTCTTTTGTGGCAGTATATTCGGCACAGTTTACCAATTTCTTTCATTAATCGTTCACAGGGGTTCGAAGAAGCGTGGTACTTGGATATATAGATCGGAGAAATGTTTCTGGCTCGTAACATGCGTGTCCATACGCTACTACGAAATTGAGATCCATTGTCAGAAATTACTTTCATTACATGCCCTACATGAGATAGAAAATGATTTACAAATGCTTTCGAAACAGTTTTAGCAGTAGCTTTGCGTAACGGAGTGAAAGTAACAAATTTTAAAGTGAGCTCAACAGCGACAAAGATGTAGCAAAAACCTCTGTTAGTTCTGGGAATCGGACCAAAAATATCTACAGCGGCCATATGTCTTAATTTAACAGGTATAATGGGATATAATGGAGGAATATGTGAAGTGGTGTCTGATTTAGCTTTCTGGCAAATTTTACAACACGCTAAAACTCGTCGAATACGTTTCTCCATGTTGGTAAAGTAACAGTTCTGTCTCAGTATAAGAAAACATTTTCGTGCTCCGTAATGTGCGTAGCTTAAATGAGTGTACCAAATTAATTTGTTAACCAGTTCGTCAGGTATGCATAATAACCAATTGTTGCTGTCAGGATGAGAGCGGCGAAACAAAATGTCATTGCGTACAGTGTAGTGGTTCCTAATCGTAACATTATTCCTATCTTGCCAAAGGTGTTTAATTTCTTTCCATACATTGTCTTTGTTTTGTTCTTGTGCTATGTCCTGTAATGACGATGAAATAAAGTTTTCAAATGCAACTTGCTGAATGTACATGACACTGAAATTTGTTTTGCAGAAGTTGGTTGCTACGTCTTGCTGATTGTTGCCGAGAGAACGCGATAGTGCATCTGCTATAACATTTTGCGTGCCGGGAATGTGAACTATTGTAAAATTAAATTCCTGTAAATACAGTTTCCATCTACTTAATCTATCGTGAGTGAATTTGGCCGAAAGTAAAAATTGTATCGCTCTGTGATCTGTGTAAACAGTGGTATGTCTGCCATAAAGAAAATGCCGAAATCTCGTGAAAGCCCATACAACACATAATGTTTCAAGTTCTGTAACAGAATAATTTCGTTCAGCAGGTGACAAAATGCGACTTGCAAATGCAATGTTTTTAATTACTATTGAACCATCTTCTTCAATTTCCTGGAAAATATGTACGCCTAAAGCGGTGTTGGAACTGTCGGTGGCAATAGAAGAATTTCTAGTAAGATCTGGGTGCGACAAAAGTGGTGCATTCAACAGAGCATTTTTCAAATAACATTCTCGTGAGCAAAATTCTGCGTGTCAAAAATAATGTTTACGTTACTGTAATATGCAATCTGTGCTGTATCTGGTTAAAATCTATCGTATGTGTCGTTATTTATTTTACGGGAGGATGCTGTGGCATATCCACTATATGAACTGTTCTGTTATTTCTTACTGACGTATTACGCTATCGATGACACCTATTGTCTGTTCCATTCATGATTATATGTTGTTGCTGATGTTGTTGCTGCTAATATGATCGACTGTTATTAAATGTACGCTGAAAATTGTGCTCTTTTTTTTTTTTTTACGTCTGTCCTGATAGTAATTTCTATACGGCGCATTGCGATACGAGTTGAAATAGTGTGTTGTCTGTACGTGGTTATTTCTTTGCTGCCATGCATTACTATTTGTTGGAGCTGGGACTATACGTGCACGCGGCGAAACATTAAAGTTTGGTTGACCTTGTAGACTGCATTGTTGGTTACGTATGCTAAGCGGCTCACTTTCATGCTGTTGTGGTGAAAAGGGTCTATTGTTACCAAAAAAAATGCGTTTGCTGTTAATTTTACACATACTGATGATTACGATTTTTATCTGTTATTTAAGTTCTCGTGATTCTGGAGTGCCTAATGAAAATTGTCACATTCGGTAAAAATTTGTCTTATCGGGTTTTCATTACATATTCTTAGTTCTAGAGAGCAATAGTTAAAGAGCAGTTTTGATAGATATAAAGGATAGTAGAAGAAAAGGCAGCAGTGCAGAAAACTAAAGATGAAACAGCACTACTACAGCTCGGGGCCCTATGCTCGCTACGGCCCATATTCATTAAAGCGTAATGAATCCCCTGAGGTCAATCACGCACTGCAACTAAATTTTAGCTTTTGCGTTGCACGCAATAGCGGTGAAATTTCAAAGGCAAATTGTTGTATCCGTGCTAATTCAAGTTTCCTCATTATAGGCAATGCTGTTGTAAATACAGAAGTAAATTGTTGCATCTGGTTCAAAGCTAGTTTTTGCATTACAGGTAGTAGCGGTGAATGTACAAAGATAAATTGTCGTATACAGTGCAAAGCGTGTATCTGTGTTCGGCCATTATTAAATTCCTTACATTTTCTTACAAATGCACACTGCTTATTATCAACGCTCTCGTCACTGAATTTGAGAACACGTTCAGGTTTGTGTGAGAATTTGTTTGTCTGTGTCATTTCGTACTTCAAGTTACGTAGCTTTTCAGATTTTAAGTCGCGTGGCTTTTCGGATTTTAAGTCGCGTAGTTGCTGTAAATTGCTCACATTATACACGCTGCGTGAGTCAGACAAATGTTCATAAAGTGGCGTCTGTTGTATGTTATTATTAACTGAAATGCTTTTCATCTCTGTTACTTCTTGTTGCAAATTTGACAACTTCCTACGCAACGTGTTGTTAGATGAATCGATCTCATTAATTGTCTGCTGTAAATTTTGAAATTCAGGTGTTTGGTTAAATGAAATCGGTGCAGTATCGTCTGATTTATTGTCATTAGTATTTTCGATAACCTCAATACGACTGGCCAATTCATCACATTTTTCAGTCAGTATTTTAACCTGATCATCGGTTTTAGAATCAGACGCATTAATCTGTTTTTGCAACTTGCGCGTAGTTTCGCTCAGTTTTTTAACATCAGCTTTGATGACATCGCAATCCTGTGTTAGATCTAATTGTTCGAATCTGTCTGTCACTGTTTGAATATTTACTGTGTGTGTATCTGTTTTTGATTTAAGATCAGAAATTTCATCCCGTAATTCCGCGTTCAATTGTTCTATGGTATTAATTTTGTCGGACACTGTAGTAATATTATTGTCTACATACGTTTTTGCTTTCGCGAACATTTTACGTTTGTCCTCTTGTCTTTGTGCAGTGATTGTTTCCATGACTTGTCGTTTTACTTTGTTTTGATCTCGAATAAATCTGCGGAAACGCGTATCACTGTTCTCTATGTGCTGATTAAAGCGCTCGTTCATCTGAGTGTTCTGCTGTTCGAATTTCGCGTCTATCTTTGCGTCCACTGTGCGCGAAAGTTCTACCGTCATAGCTTTAAACTCTTCCCGTAATTGTGTAGCTTTTTCAGAGCATTGTTTAGCGACTCCGCTAATTTCGTCTCTGAGTGTTTCTGTTGCGACTGTCTGCATTTCCCTTAATTCTTGCGCAACAGACTTAATTTCTTCGCTATTTTTTTGAGAACAAGCCTCAATTTCCACGCGCAACTGTTCCTTAGTGTCATGACACTGCGCGGCAACGGCTCTAATTAAGTGTTGTTTGAGATTTTCATTATCTTGTTTGTTCTGTTCCCTAAGTTGTTTAAAATCTTCACTCTGTTGTCTGACCTGTTCACTAAGTTTGTCTTGTTTTTTGTCATTATTTTCTAGTCTTTTACTATTTTGTAGCAATATTGCCATAATTTGACCCAATGTAACATTATCTGCTTCATTCTCTGTACTATTTGACGGCGTATTTGCAATTGTCGCGTTTTGTGTGACCATTTGGTCATTCTGTAATTTACAAAAAGATCTGTCACTCGAACGTACATTGTCAGTCATTATTTCGGAATTAAATAAATCCGTCCTACTTTCAGTACATTGTTCATTTTCACTAGACAAATTTGTCTGTACGTTACTTGAATTTTCCAAATCGGGTGTGTTAAGCTCGGCAGCGCTCATTACAATAGAGCGTTCTGCGTCATCAATTGTCGTCCAATTAACAGACGAGACAATTGAGTTCGTTTGTTCATTATCAGGATAAAAGTCATCATTAGTGTTTGGAATACACTGATTGTTAGTGAACGCAGGATTGTCATCGTTACGCTGCGTATCACAATTACTATCGGTCACGTTGTTTAAGTCGGTAATTTCATTCATAATACTTCGCGATACACTATTCACAGTCTTTCGCGGCATTTTTACAATAGTCACAATTTTTCACAAAACAAATAATCACAAATGCAAAAGCAACACACAAATACAACAGAGCAAACGAATTGTCGTTGATCTATGGAAAGAGAGTCACAAAATTAGTAAAAGCGTAGCGCCAAATCCTAATTATAGTTAAGCAAACAAGAGCAGATATCTGACTGTTGTTCAAAAGACTCTCAACGAAATTCGATCCTGGACTGGGTGTCGCCAAGTGTAACCTCCCCACCGTAATTTTTAAAGAATTGACAATATTATTTAGGGATGCTAATGGACATTGCTGTAAGCCACAATGAAATGTACTGACAACGGCAACAAAAATGTGCAATTCGCAATCTGACTCAAATATAAATTCTTCACCAAAATTAAAGTCCATTCAGTGATAAGAAAATTCAATTAAACCGAAATATCGGTCTTTGGCCCTGTGTAAAACAATCAGAGTTAAAGTCTTACCTCAGAATAAATGGATGTCACATTTCTGCTCTTGTTGTTGCGCACCGCTTGGAGGAACTGCATTGCAAATAATAATATTCTCTTTTTTTGTGATTTTACTAAAAATTTTCTTTTAAAGAAGTGGAGTGAAATGGGAAGTGCAACGAAATCTTTAGTTCAATAAAAATTAAATTTTTGAAAAAAATGCTTTTGAAATAAAAATTATTATTGGGGACTTGTTGGAGAATAGTTACAATAAATAAAATTTTTCATTATCTAATAATTATATTAATTAACAGTATACCTTATTCACCATCTTGACCAGTGTTGCCGACCGCTCTCCATGACGACTATTGGCGTACTGCACTGCACGACTACTACTAGAGTACTGCTCTCAACTAGATAGAGCTACAGACTCGCAACGACTGACTGACAGACTGAGAACCGCTCGCAACACTCGCGCGGTCAAGCGCAAACTCTCTGGTCACAGATGCTACAATGCCTCGCCATCGCTGCTATGTTACATACGTGTTTCAAACTCACGGAAAACCTAAATCAATACAGCGGGACGCGGGTTTCAACCATCGTCCTCTCATATGCGAGTCCAGTGTGCTGGCCACTGCGCCACTTCGCTCGGTGAATCTGTCAGTACTGAATGCAAGATTGAGGGCGGCGAGTAAAGTGGGCATTACTTTTGTCAACAGCAAGAACCGGAATTAAATGGAACAAGATCCTTTCTGCCCTCAAGCTTGCATTCAATAGAGATAGATTCACCGACGTAACGATCAACTGGGCACCATGTGTACATATACCAAAATACTCGGAACATGCCCCTGGACAACCCCTGAAATTTTGACAATCGAGTTACTGTTGACTCTGTACATCGTTGCTTCTTCCTCTGCGCCACGCGGCATGTAGGAGAGGTGTTCCATATTGAATGGCGTTTTATATTTTCCCATCATTCATGGTGCACCATTTGACTCTTTACAACTAAAAGTATGCAATGCTTTGGTCTAACCGTAGGTGGCAGGACAATCACGAGAGACGTAATCGCTGCAAAGTACAGCCCCTTTCCCAACTGCTGTCATTACGTGAGCGGACAGCACGGCGTGTTACCATCAACGACAGCGCTGAACGACTTGGTTTTTGTGGAAGGATGGTGTAAACACTGCGGACATTTACGAGCGCGTGGTGATAATTAGTGGAATGTGTGCACTATCACGAAAAAGTATTCTGCCACCACGACAACACTCGTTCCTATACGAGTCGGAGGATCAAGGTTGCCATCTTTGAAGTGGGGTTCCAAATATTTCCACTGCGCCCGCAGTCTCCCGACTTGGCCCGTTTCACTCCTGTACGCCGTCCTACAACCACTGTCTATCGGATCCACCGCAGGACAGCTGCTCGCAGTCATGGACGTCTGCAAAATAATGTCCGAGTGGAGGTATCTTCATAGTCCCCAACAGGTGGTAATCAGATACGACCAAATCAGGAGAATATGTTGGTGTGGCAGTACCAGAAAACTCCTTTTTGCGGTGGCGGCGATCGCTGTCGTGTTGCGAGACGTTTTACACTCTCTCTCTACACAAACACACAAACAAACAAACAAACACACAAACAAACAAACACACAAACAAACAAACACACAAACAAACAAACACACAAACAAACAAACACACAAACAAACAAACAAACAAACAAACAAACAAACACACAAACAAACAAACACACAAACAAACACACAAACAAACACACAAACAAACACACAAACGGAGGGGCCGCACAATCCGTGACATGGCGCCTCAATCCGCATGGTCACTCCGCGCGGCGTTATTATTATTATTATTATTATTATTATTACACACACATCAAAAAAGTTTTGCATAACCCGGTTCCCAGAACTCCTGAAGACAGACGCTGACTGTGGATATTGTTTCACAGACGCAGTCCCTTTGACTGTTCGGAGATGTTACTAAACCCGTCCGAAGATGTGAACAACGATGCATGAGCAGCGCCTATTACACAAAGGGCATCCAACAGCCGATCAATTCCACCAGGAAGGAGGTACACGGCTCGTGTTGTCTGTAGTTCAACCGTACCTAGACGGTAAACACCGCGGTTTTATCGCATCTGCATTGTTACTTTGTGCCAAGAAGGCCTCTCAACAAGGAAAGCGTCAAGGCGTCTCGGAGTGAACAAAAGCGATGTTGTTCGGACACGGAGGAGATAAAGAGAGACAGCAACTGTGGACGACATGCCTCGCTCAGGCCGCCCAAGGGCTACTACTGCAGTGAATGACCGCTACCTACGGATTATGGCTCGGAGGAACTCTGACAGTAACGCCGCCATGTTGAATAATGCTTTGTGTGCAACCACATGACTTCGTGTTACGACTCAAACGGTGCGCAATAGGCTGCATGATGCGAAGGTTCACTATCGGCGTCCATGGCGAGGTCCATCTTTGCAAACCACGACACCATGCAGCGCGGTACAGGTAGACCCAACAACATGTCCAATGGACCGCTCAGAATTGGCATCACGTTGTCTTCACCGATGAGTGTCGCATATGCCTTCAACCAGACAGTCGTCGGAAACGTGTTTGGAGGCAACCCGTCAGCCTGAACGCCTTACACACACTGTCCAGCGAGTGCAGCAAGGTAGAGGTTCCGTTCTGTTTTAGGGTGGCATTATGTGCGGCTGACGTACGCCGCTGGTAGTCATGGTAGACGCTGTAATGGCTGTACGATACGTGACTGCCATCCTACGACCGATAGTGCAACCATATCGGCAGCATATTGCCGAGGCATTCGTCTTCATGGACGACAATTCGTGCCCCCATCATGCACATCTTGTGAATGATTTCCTTCAGGATAACATCGCTCGCTAAAGTGGCCAGCACGTTCTCCAGACATGAACCCTATGGAACATGCATGGGATAGATTGAACAGGGCTGTTCATGGATGACATGACCTACCAACCACTTTCAGGGGTCTGCGCCGAATCGCCGTTGAGGAGTGGGACAATCTAGACCAACAGTGCCTTTATGAACTTGTGGATAGTATACCACGACGAATACAGGCATGCATCAATACAAGTGAACGTGCTACTGGGTATTAGAGGTACCGGTGTGTAAAGCAATCTGGACCACCACCTCCGAAGGTCTCGCTGTATGGTGGCACAACATGCAATGTGTGGTTTTTATGAGCAATACAAAGGGCGGAAATGATGTTTATGTTGATCTCTATTCCAATTTTTTGTACAGGTTCCGAAACTCTCGGGACCTAGGTGATGCAAAACTTTTTTTGATCTGTGTATTATTATTAAACCGAAGGCGTGGACCTTCCGATATTAAAACCTTGTCAGTTTTTCTTGCAACTTTTTTTTCTATATTTTGGCACCAGTACACAGCACCTGCAATCAAATGTATGCGTGCTTAATGTCTCAAAACGCTGAATTTTTAGGCACTTCTGTTTTACAAAGGTAAAGTAGGGAACTGAACATGACGGGGAGAGCCCATCGCCAATTCGCCTGCAGCAAATTCGGTAAACTAAGAGAACCTGAATCAGGCTACAGGTTTGGAAAGGCGGACCGTGTTCTCGTGCAAACGACTGCGGTATCTCACTCGCTCTAATTCGGTTCTTCTGCTCTAAGTGAGCTTAAGGAGCGTTTAGCGGTCGCACAAAGGGGTCATTTTCTACTCCTCTCACGAAAGTCCCAGTCCGACAAGCCGCGATTCAGAAGCTTGGAAGTACGTGACACCTTCATCGCCGTGCTAGCTGAGCGCACTGCCGGCCATTACCGCCGTCCGGGCTCCGGTAAAGACCCGCAGGAGGTCGTTACAGCGGCCGCCGCGAGACGTCGCTGCAGGCGATCATGCTGGTAACCATGACGGTAAGTAGCGGCGCGGTGTGGGCGCGATTTGCTGCAACGCAGACGGCGCGCTCCACTTTGCGCCGTCTGCTGGCCAGGGGAGCTCTATAGGCACGGCACTTCGTATGCAAAGTGCCCACGGAGCTACTGACGGCATACAGAGAATACGGCTACAACAGGGGTTCCCCTCTACCGTATACGCGAGCTAGCGATGATGATGTTAGCGAAGGAAGGATGATTTGAGAAGCATCGACGACACGCTCTTCAGTAACGGAGTCAAAGATCGTACTGACGAAAAATGGTGAAGGAAATGAGGAATGCCCTTAAAATGGAACCATCTCGTCTTTTGCCTTAAGTAATTTACAGAAACTACGGAAAATCTGTTCGGACTTCATCACTGATCACCATAATTTCCACTGGAGTCCCTGTTCTCTCTCTCACTCTCTCTCCGGCTCCGTCAGACTTTTCTAGCAGCATTTATATAGAGGCACTAGCTGAGAACTCGGCGTTGCGTTAGAAAAAAACTGTTTCTAGTAAAGTATCGAAAAAATTTCTCATTTCCATGCATTCGCATTTTTGAGATTATGAAACGGTCGTACAAATGTACAAGAACAATATACAGATTAATAAGAGAGTCCCGTACATTTTCTGTACGCTGGACGCGGCTGCTTCACGTGTCTAGAATGCGACTGTGTAAACGTCTCTATGGCAACGCCTCTCCATAGCTCCATACATCGCTAGGCCTACAGCCTTTCGCGCTTCGTAGATGAGACGTGTCAAAAGCGCTGCCAGATGACAAGGATTTCCTTAAGTTGATTCGACTGTTGGAGTGCCTTGGCAGTGAAGAACAATTGAATTAAGACTTCATATCGCGGTGCTTTTTCACGTATCTCATTGCTTGTGACGTTGTATGTCTTGAGCTCTGAGTCGTACAATGATATGTGTCGGTACATTTAGCGACATTATGTTGATATCGTCTGCGAAATATGTTGCGAACAGAGTTATGAGCAAAGAAGTAATAAATTTAAACGTCATGCATGAAGCGGCAATTTTTTGTGCGTTCATTGTTTATGACGTCATATCTCCTGAACTACGATATGCAGTAGCCCATAGTGATTCACTTCCACAGTGATTCTTGCTGGTTCTTACTCACACATTGATTCTTGGGAGACAGTAAGGTATGTGTGTATCAATTTGCGATGAAATCGCTACAGCATTTTAGAAGGAGATGTGAAACTTACACGAACAAACATACATACACACATTTTTATAATACGTATGAATATGGGTATCATGTCAGGGTGGTGTTTCCATTTCGCTCCGTATATAGAGATCAGCCCCGAATTATTTCTCACTAATCTCATCTCTGTTTGCTGTCCACTTCACGTTTCGCGGAGAGGGTCCCGTTATCAATTCTAGGAAAAGCTGAAAGTGGAAGGTATATGGCATACACGGGAAATAAACTTTAATATAATATTGTAAAAACGGAAAAGGCATTGAACGTAGGTCATATGGGAGATTTTATACTGGAGAAGAATTTGACACAGTACTGGAATAGCAACGTCAGACCGAGACCCCTCCGGTAGAAATATGCCCTCAGAATTACTGAGATTCTTGGAAGAGCCACGCATAACAAAACGATTCTACCTGTGGCGCAAGATATACGAGGCAGGCGAAATACCACCAGACTTCAAGAACGTAATAATTCATATTCCAGTCGCGTGGTCTTAGGCGCCTTGGCACGGTCCGCGCGGCTCCCTCCGTCGGAGTTTCGAGCCCTCCACTGGGCATGGGTGTGTGTGTGTGTGTGTGTGTGTGTGTGTTGTCCTTAGCATAAGTTAATGTAAGTTAGATTAAGTAGTGTGTGAGCTTAGGGGCCGATGTCCTCAGCAGTTTGGTTCCATAAGATCTTACCACAAATTTCCAAATTCCAAAAAAGGCAGGTGCCAACAGATGTGAATGTTACTGAACGTGGTTACAAAATACTGGGATGAATTATATACAGGAGAAACTGGCAGTGGTCGACATGGGGGAAAATGGGAAAATACAGATTGCTTTCATGATAAATAAGGAACGCGCTGGGAAATACTGACTTTACCATGTATCTTAGAGTCTTGCAAGGTAGGATAAGGAACGGCAAACTTACGTTTATAGGAATCTTAGATTGAGAGAATGCTTTCGATGATGTTCACTGGACTTCAATACTCTCTTTGAAATTATGAAGACAGCGGTATGAATTATGGGGACCTTATGGTTATCCACAACTTGTACCGAAACCAGACTGAATTACAAGAGTGTAAGTGCATGAAAGGAAAGCAATGGTTGAGAAGCGACAGAGCTGTAGCCTACCCCCAACGTTATTTACTCTTATACTGAGTAAGCAGTGAATGAAACAAAGATCCCCTCACTCACTGACCAGTCTGGTGTGGCAGTAGAAGATAGCGAAAGGAAAGCCGAAGTTTTAAATTTTGCGTTACAGAAAAAGTTCACGCAGGAGAATCATACGAACATACTGTCGTTTGACCATCGCACATACTCCCGATGGAGCACACACTAATAAGCATCCCTAGCGTAGAGGAACAACTGAAAGACGTGAATGCAAAATGATCGCCACGTGCTGATGGAATCCCAATTCGGCTTTACAAAGAGTACGACACTGGCCCCTTATTTAGCATGCATTTATCACGAATCTTTCTCCCAGTCCCACGCAAATGGAAAATAAAAAGCACGTGAAGCGTAAGAGAACGGGCCCGTAAATTACGGGCCAATATCCTTGACATCGGTCCTGAATTGTTAAACATTTTCTCAATCCGAATATAATATTTCGAGACGGAAAAGCTTCTGTTCACGTATCAGCGCGCTTTAAAGAAGCATTGGTCGAGCGAAACTAGCTTGCTCTTTCCTCACACGATAAGCTGCGACCTATGGGTGAAGGGCAACAGACGAATTCCGTATTCCTAAATTTCCGAAAATCATAAGACACAGTGCCCTATTGCAGACTGTTAATAAAGGTATGAGTTTACGGGAGGGGTTCCGGCACATGTGAGATTCTCAAAAACTTCGTAAGAAACAGAACGCAGTACGTTATCCCCGTCGGCGAGTGATCATCAGAAGCAAGGGTACTTCCAGGAATACCCCAGGGAATTGTGATAGGACCGCTGTTATTTCCTGTGTACATTAATGATCTGGCGGACATTGTGCGCAGTGTTTTGCGGTTTGTAGGTGATGATGCTGTGGTGTACAGAGAGGTGTCGTCGCTGAGTGATTGCAAGAGGATACAAGAAGCCTTGCTCAAAATTTCTAGTTGGTGTGATGAATGGCAACTAGCCCTAATTGTAGAAAAATGTAAGTTAATACACATGAGTAGAAAAAACAAACCCGTAATGTTCGCATACAGCGTTAGTAGCGAGTTGCGTGACACAGTCGCGTCGGTTAAATATCTCGACGTAACGTCGCAGAGTGATATGAAATGTAACGAGAATGTAAGGGCTGTAGTAGGGAAGGAGAATGATCTACTTCGGTTAAATGGGAAATTTTTGGGAAGTGCGGTTTATCTGTAAAGAAGAGCGTATACAGCTCGCTGGTGCGACACAGTCTTGAGTACTGCTCGAGTGTTCGGGATCCGTACCAGATCGGATTAAAGGAAGACATCTAACAAATTCAGAGGCGCGTTGCTAGATTTGTTACCGGTAAGTTCGAACAACACGCAAATATTACAGAGATGCTTCGGTAACTCAAATGGGTGTCACTAAAGGGAAGGCGACGCTCTTTTCCGTGAAGAATATCGAGAAAATTTAGAGAACAGGCATTTGAGGCTGACTGCAGAAAGATTCTACTACCGCCAATGTACATTTCGCTTAAGAACTTCGAAGAAAGGATAAGAGAAAATAGGGCTCGTACAGAGGCATATAGGCAGTCGTTTTTTCTTCGCTGTATATGCGAGCGGAACAGGAAAGGAAATGACTAGTGGTAGTAGTACGGGGTACCCTTCGCTACGCACAATATGGTGGCTTGCTGAGTATGTATGTAGATGTAGAAACGTGGAAAGGAAATTAGAGTTCAGGGAGAAGAGAGAAAAACCTGAAGGTTTGTCGACATTGTCAGCAACAATAAAGGATCTGAAAAAGGCAGTCGAACGGAATGAATGATGAGTAACATGATCAACAGAAGTAGCACAAAGATAATGGGATGTGGTCGAATTAAATTAGGTGATGCTGGGTGAGTTAGATTATGAAGCGAAACACTAAGAGCAGTAAATTTTTGATACTTGGACAGCAAAATCACAGACGATGGCCGGGGAGGATATAAAATGCAGACCGCAGTTGTATACAGAAGATTTCTAAAAAGGGAAATTTGTTAATAGTGAATACAAAATTAAATATTACTGCTTTTTCTGTAAGTGTATCTCAAGTGCAGCCATATGGGGAAGTGAAACGTGGACCATAACATTTCAAACATCTCGAGCCAGAGGAGAACAGAAGCTTTTGAAATGTGGTGCTACAGAAGAATGCTTGAAGTTCCATGGGTATATCATGTAACTAATGAGGAGGGACTTGAGAGAATTGGGAAAAAGTTGACTAAAAGAATGGAACGGTTGACAGGACATCCTGAAGCTTTATGGATTCGTCAGTTTGGGAATGAAGGGCAGTGCGTGGTGGGGGAGGAGAGGGACGGTAGAAACTGAACAAGACTAATACAGTAAGCAGTTTCACATGGATGTCACAAACAGAAATGACAACAGACTTATGCACATGCGTGCTTGAAAATAGCACATCCCAGATGTTTTCGTCCGGGTACAGACCTGGCGAATCGAAGGGCCAGCACATCAATTGGAACTCGCCACTGTATTCGCCGTACCTCCCTTGTACAAGCTCCACTGGACCCATGGATGTGCACATTAATGTTCCCCAAAGCATAATGTAGCCGCCGCCAGCTTGCCTCCTTCCTGCAGTAAAGGTACCACGGAGTTGTTCCCCTGGAAGACGACGGATTCTCACCTTCCAGACGGTATGAAGATGATGATGATGATGATGATTGGTTTGTGGGGCGCTCAGCTGCGCGGTTATCATCGCCTGTACAAATTCCCAACCTCTGCTCAGTCCAGTCTCGCCACTTTCATGAATGATGATGAAATGATGAGGACAACACGAACACCCAGTCACCTCGAGTCGGCATGAAGAAGAAGATATCAGGATTCATCAGACCATGCACCGTTCTACCACTGCGCCAACGTCCAGTGCCGATGGTCGTGTGTGTATTTTAGTCGCAGTTGCCGATGCCGTGGTGTTAACATTGGGGCATGCATGGGCTGTCGGCCGCAGAGGCCTCATCGTTAGGAGTGTCAGGTGACAGTGTGTTCAGACACACTTGAACTCTAAAAGGGTGCAAATGGCTCTGAGCACTATGGGACTTAACATCTGAGGTCATCACTCCCCTTAGAACTACTTAAACCTAACTAACATAAGGATATCACACACACCCATGCCCGAGGCAGAATTCGAAACTGCGACCGTAGCGGTGATGCGGTTCCAGACTGAAGCGCCTAGGTCCGCTTGGCCACAACGGCAGGCTACACTTGAACCCTGCCCAGCATTAAAATCTGATGTTAGTTACGAAACAGTTCGCCGCCTATTGTGTTTTACCAGTCCGACATCTGTAATGAGGGATGGTCAACTAGCACCATGACGTCTGGGCGTGGTTCATCATGGTTTCCTCGAATGCCCGATAAGTCGTGCAGTTTCCGAAACGCCGAGCCTCCGGGACGTCACAATCTGCCCTCGGTTACACTCAGACAGATCGCGAATCTTCCCTATTCTACATACGGACAGCACGTTCACTGTTTGACTATCAGTCTTTCCTCGCCAGATGACGCTGCTATCTCCTGGACGGGTTTATATCGTTAGCAGGTCAGTGGTCACAATGTTCTGTCTAATCAGTGTATTACAGGCCGCTGAAGATGCTTCACAAACAAAAGAAGCGAAACGTGTGTGGCAGAAACAAACTGCCTTGCTTTTTGTTGCAAAGGCTGAATACATTTGCATAACTCCATGAAAAATAAATGGAGCACCTTTAAACAAGTCTGATATTATACTGAATGATATTTTCTGACGGTGACTACAAAACACGAAAAAAAAAAATCCATTAGAGGGCCCATCTACGGTCTGGTGTTGCGCTGCTTTGACAGTCCCGTCGTACCCAGTACGCGACCTAACGTAAGGATGATTAGTTTAGGTAATCAGTCTGTAGAAGCGAAGAGCGCGGTTTCACTTTGACACACCACCTTCTTAGGAAGCTAAGAAGCCGTGCTTCAATCAATTACTGGTAAATGCAGCGCCTAAAAATCGGCAAACGGAATTCCTTTTTTAGAGCAGTTGGCTCGCACTCGTCGTGTCAAACGTATGTCACCAACGATTTCTCGCACTTAATTAAACGGCTTAACGCGAGGCAAAATTGCACTTTCATCACAGTCCCGCGCGCCGGCAGTGTAATTAGAACAAGAGCGACGCGCCGAATATCAGCCAACATTCGAAAACGAAGCTTTACGAGGGTTATTTTGATAGATTTTCAATACAGAGCGAGAGTGCATCCTATCAAGTCGCGGCGCAGAATGCTCAATTATCTATTCACCCGTGTTTTATGGCGGGATAAAAAGTTGTTCGAGGACCATAGATTGTAGATTTATTGAAACGGAAGTCATAAAAGTTAGTGGGCTCTCCGCCATCTATCATTCTCTTGCCCATAATGGAGCCAAATAACGATCCAGAGATGTAAAAGAGAGATGTTCCACGAAATGACACGGCCAAATGAGTTGGAAGTTCGAACAGTAAATTTCGTCTCTTGTGTAACGTTGTGGAGGATATGAATCAACGGGGAAAGGGACAGGAAAAAAAATGAGATTACGAGGAAGAATGAACGTCACCGATTCTAGTTTCGCCGCGTGTCGTGCAGGTCTTACAACACACTGCTGTCACACGATCCAAGCATTAATTTTGATTTCTTTTGAGAGTTTGTCGTTCTTGTGTGTGTGTGTGTGTGTGTGTGTGTGTGTGTGTGTGTGTGTGTGTGTACACGTTGGAAGCAATGTGCGGTTGTACAAACAGCAGAAACACTATGTGACCAGTCACTAAAGCATAATTCCGCTAACGAGGACTCGTGTCGAAGCTTTACTTCCATCTTCAGGTGACAATCCTGGATTTTATTTCAGTTATTATCTTTGTTAACGTATTATCGATTTGCAGACGGAGTAAAATTTAGACCGAGAGCCCTGCAGGATACTTAAAAATAAAAAATTGGCCAGGTGCGTATAGGTCTCGCGCATTGAGGGTTCCGTAAAAGCTTGGTTACGTATACAGACAGATCATCGACTCCAGGAATCGAGAATCTTCAGCATTTTTGCCGTTTTTTTAAACACTGATACTGCAAGATATCGGTTCCTGGGAGTCCAAGATTTTCGACAATGTTTTAATTTCAATAATATAAATGTTTTAATTTCAATAATATAAATGTTTTAATTTCAATAATATAAATGTTTTAATTTCAATAATATAAATGTGTAGATTAAAACTGAAGAAATTGCAAAAAGGTGGGCATTTAAGGAGATGAGACCTGGATAAACTGACTAAACCAGAGGTTGTACAGAGTTTCAGGGGCAGTATAAGGGAACAATTGACAGAAATGGGGAAAAGAAATACAGTAGAAGACCAATGGGTAGCTCTGAGGGATGAAGTAGTGAAGGCAGCAGAGGACCTAGTAGGTAAAAAGACGAGGGCTAGTAGAAATCCTTGGGTAACAGAAGAAATATTGAATTTAATTGATGAAAGGAGAAAATATAAAAATGAAGTAAATGAAACAGGCAAAAAGGAATACAAACGTCTCAAAAATGAGATCGACAGGAAGTGCAAAACGGCTAAGCAGGCATGGCTAGAGGACAAATGTAAGGATGTAGAGGCTTATCTCACTAGGGGTAAGATAGACACAGCCTACAGGAAAATTAAACAGACCTTTGGAGAAACGAGAGCCACTTGTATGAATATCAAGAGCTCAGTTGGAAACCCAGTTCTAAGCAAAGAGGGGAAAGCAGAAAGGTGGAAGGAGTATATAGAGGGTCTATACAAGGGCGATGCACTTGAGGACAATATTATGGAAATGGAAGAGGATGTAGATGAAGATGAAATGGGAGATACGATACTGCATGAAGAGTTTGACAGAGCACTGAAAGACCTGAGTCGAAACAAGGCCCCGGGAGTAGACAACATTCCATTAGAACCACTGACGGCCTTGGGAGAGCCAGTCCTGACAAAACTCTACCATCTGGTGAGCAAGATGTATGAGACAGGTGAAATACCCTCAGACTTCAAGAAGAATATAATAATTCCAATCCCAAAGAAAGCAGGTGTTGACAGATGTGAAAATTACCGAACTATCAGTTTAAAAAGTCACAGCTGCAAAATACTAACGCGAATTATTATCAGACGAATGGAAAAACTGGTAGAAGCCGACCTCGGGAAAGATCAGTTTGGATTCCGTAGAAATGTTGGAACACGTGAGAAAATACTGACCTTACGACTTATCTTACAAGAAAGATTAAGGAATGGCAAACCTAGGTTTCTAGCATTTGTAGACTTAGAGAAAGCCTTTGACAATGTTGACTGGAATACTCTCTTTCAAATTCTAAAGGTGGCAGGGGTAAAATACAGGGAGCGAAAGGCTACTTACAATTTGTACAGAAACCAGATGGCAGTTATAAGAGTCGAGGGGCATGAAAGGGAGGCAGTGGTTGGGAAGGGAGTGAGACAGGGTTGTGGCATATCCCCGATGTTATTCAAACTGTATAGTGAGCAAGCAGTAAAGGAAACAAAAGAAAAATTCTGAGTAGGCATTAAAATCCAGGGAGAAGAAATAAAAACTTTGAGGTTCACTGATGACATTGTAATTCTGTCAGAGACAGCAAAGGACTTGGAAGAGCAGTTGAATGGAATGGATAGTGTCTTGAAAGGAGGATATAAGATGAACATCAACAAAAGGAAAACGAGGATAATGGAATGTAGTCAAATTAAGTCGGGTGATGCTGAGGGAATTAGATTAGGAAATGAGATACTTAAAGCAGTAAAGGAGTTTTGCTATTTGGGGAGCAAAATAACTGATGATGGTCGAAGTAGAGAGGATATAAAATGTAGACTGGCAATGGCAAGGAAAGCGTTTCTGAAGAAGAGAAAGTTGTTAACATCGAGTATAGATTTAAGTGTCAGGAATTCGTTTCTGAAAGTATTTGTATGGAGTGTAGCCATGTATGGAAGTGAAACATGGACAATAAATAGTTTGGACAAGAAGAGAATAGAAGGTTTCGAAATGTGGCGCTACAGAATAATGGTGAAGATTAGGTGGTAAGGTCACGTAACTAATGAGGAGGTATTGAATAGGATTGGGGAGAAGAGAAGTTTGTGGCACAACTTGACTAGAAGAAGGGATCGGTTGGTAGGACATGTCCTAAGGCATCAAGGGATCACAAATTTAGCATTGGAGGGCAGCGTGGAGGGTAAAAATCGTAGAGGGAGACCAAGAGATGAATACACTAAGCAGATTCAGACGGATGTAGGTTGCAGTAGGTACTGGGAGATGAAGGAGCTTGCACAGGATAGATTAGCATGGAGAGCTGCATCAAACCAGTCTCAGGACTGAAGACCGCAACAACAACAACAATATAAATGTGACAGTCATGTAGGAGACAGGCGACCATTATTATAATTATCAGTAGTACACCACTCAGGCTAAGTGAGTCGCTATAGTAAAAGTCAAACATCAGGCAAAGCCTGACTTTATTGCCCGTATAGTGCGTTTCGATATTTATTCATTATCAGATATCCAGTACATCTACATCTACATCTACATTGATGCTCCGCAAGCCACCCAACGGTGTGTGGCGGAGGGCACTTTACATGCCACTGTCATTACCTCCCTTTCCTGTTCCAGTCGCGTATGGTTCGCGGGAAGAACGACTGTCTGAAAGCCTCCGTGCGCGCTCTAATCTCTCTAATTTTACATTCGTGATCTCCTCGGGAGGTATAAGCAGGGGGAAGCAATATATTCGATACCTCATCCAGAAACGCACCCTCTCGAAACCTGGCGAGCAAGCTACACCGCGATGCAGAGCGCCTCTCTTGCAGAGTCTGCCACTTGAGTGTATTAAACATCTCCGTAACGCTATCACTGTTACCAAATAACCCTGTGATGAAACGCGCCGCTCTTCTTTGGATCTTCTCTATCTCCTCCGTCAGACCGATCTGGTACGGATCCCACACTGATGAGCAATACTCAAGTATAGGTCGAACGAGTGTTTTGTAAGCCACCTCCTTTGTTGATGGACTACATTTTCTAAGGACTCTCCCAATGAATCTCAACCTGGTACCCGCCTTACCAACAATTAATTTTATATGATCATTCCACTTCAAATCGCTCCGCACGCATACTCCCAGATATTTTACAGAAGTAACTGCTACCAGTGTTTGTTCCGCTATCATATAATCATACAATAAAGGATTCTTCTTTCTATGTATTCGCAATACATTACATTTGTCTATGTTAAGGGTCAGTTGCCACTCCCTGCACCAAGTGCCTATCCGCTGCAGATCTTCCTGCATTTCGCTACAATTTTCTAATGCTGCAACTTCTCTGTATACTACAGCATCATCCGCGAAAAGCCGCGTGGAACTTCCGACACTATCTACTAGGTCATTTATATATATTGTGAAAAGCAATGGTCCCATAACACTCCCCTGTGGCACGCCAGAGGTTACTTTAACGTCTGTAGACGTCTCTCCATTGATAACAACATGCTGTGTTCTGTTTGCTAGAAACTCTTCAATCCAACCACACAGCTGGTCTGATATTCCGTAGGCTCTTACTTTGTTTATCAGGCGACAGTGCGGAACTGTATCGAACGCCTTCCGGAAGTCAAGAAAAATAGCATCTACCTGGGAGCCTGTATCTAATATTTTCTGGGTCTCATGAACAAATAAAGCGAGTTGGGTCTCACACGATCGCTGTTTCCGGAATCCATGTTGATTCCTACATAGTAGATTCCGGGTTTCCAGAAATGACATGATACGCGAGCAAAAAACATGTTCTAAAATTCTACAAGAGATCGACGTCAGAGATATAGGTCTATAGTTTTGCGCATCTGCTCGACGACCCTTCTTGAAGACTGGGACTACCTGTGCTCTTTTCCAATCATTTGGAACCCTCCGTTCCTCTAGAGACTTGCGGTACACGGCTGTTAGAAGGGGGGCAAGTTCTTTCGCGTACTCTGTGTAGAATCGAATTGGTATCCCATCAGGTCCAGTGGACTTTCCTCTATTGAGTGATTCCAGTTGCTTTTCTATTCCTTGGACACTTATTTCGATGTCAGCCATTTTTTCGTTTGTGCGAGGATTTAGAGAAGGACTATTAGACGTAGATATAGTGTTTCACCAGCAACTGGAAACACCGAAGTCGCTCGATTACTTTCATACCTGCGTATGAATTAGAGAAGAGTGCGCCTTGTGCCTACAAGCTTCAATGCAGTGCGGCGTGGCGGCGAGTTCACGATGACGTCACAGCTCACAGCCCGCCTGCGCGTGACCCCTGCCGTGCATACTAGTATCCGTGGTTCAGTTTGGTTTTGTTTTGCTTTGCTTTAGGGCGTAAAAAACAACTGGTGTCATACGCGCCCAAGTCAAAACTATACAACACGAAGCCAGAGAGGAGTTAAAGAACGACTATACGTCAGCCCCAATTGACATAAGAGAGCTAAAAACAAGCACGTGGAAAAAGCGCTACAGAAGACACCATATAGAAACGGAGATCCAAAACTAAAAATTAAATGGCCTTCGCCATATTGCTTTAGCGGATAAAAAGTAAAACGCGGTAGACAGCCCGCGCGTCATTTGCTAAAACTGCCGATAACTCAGACGGCAAACCCAAGCGGGAACTTAAACGGTTAAAAAATGAGCATTCCATCAGGAAGTTACGCCTCCTCCCGGCGGGAGGGCCAAGAGGAGGTCGTTCAAGCCGTTGGGAGAGGCTTAATAAGCACCAGCTTATTCCCGTGAGGACGCCACCTTCTGACTAGACGGCACCACAGAGATCATCCGATGGAATAGAGGAACTCGCGGGCTGCGGTACGAGGACTGAAACCTGGTCAGCAGCCTCGTTTCCTGGCAGACCGACATGACCAGGAACCCACAGGAACATCACACTGGCTCCACCAAAAGTGAGCGACAGCTTTCCTGGACACGTTGCACTAAGGGATAGGCGGTGTACAGCGCACATAGACTTTGAAGGGCGATGAATGTGTCTGAGAAGAGGACACAATTGAAAAGGCTGTGTTACCGGATACACTTCGCGGCCTGATACATGGCGAAGAGCGCGGCTGTAAATACTAAGCAGTGTGTCGGAAGCCCGATATCAGTAGACGCGGGTGCCAATGACGAAGGCACACCCGACCCCAAGGTCAGTCTGAGAGCCATCAGTGCATGCAAAGGTAGTTTAATCCCGAAAGTCTTGAAACTGAACGCGATACATTGAGGCAGGAGTAATGTCCTTAGGAAGCGAATGAAGGCCAAGGTTAACACGGCCCGCTTGACGAAGACAAGGTGGTGAAAAGGGTTCACACACACTGGGAAAGTTGCAGGTAGTGTGAAGTTAAGCCGCCGTAGCAGGGTTCGAAAGCGGACTCCAAGAGGTAATAGAGAAGAGGGCGCGCCACATACTGGCGAGCAAAGGAATCATCGAAGGAGGCAGCATAGGATGGGTGGCCACATATGGCAGACAAACGGCAGGCATCCCTACTGAGGAAAAAGTCACGGCGATAGGACAGTGGTAGTTCAGCAGCTTCAGCACAGACTCTTAACCGCACTAGTGTAAAAGGCGCCCGTGGCAAAACGGATGCCACGATGGTGGATAGTGTTGAGACGGTGGAAGAGGGATGGACGTGCAGAGACAAACAAAGCACCCATAGTCGAGTTTCGAACAGACAAGAGACCGGTACAAACGGAGGAGGGTGGTTTGATCGGCACCCCAGGAAGTACTGTAGAGGACATGTAGGACATTGAGGAACCGCGTACAGCGGGCTGCCAGGTAAGACACATGGGAGGACCAAGAGTGTTTCCTATCGAGCATGAACCCCAGGAATTTAGTAGTTTCAACGAACGGAAGGGCAACAGGCCCAAGATGTAAAGATGGAGGGAGAAACCAATGGCGTAGCCAGAAATTCATACACACGGTTTTGTCAATGGAAAAGCGAAAGCCATTGTCGATGCTCCCGGAGTAAAAACGATCAAGACATCGCTGAAGACGCCGCTCAGTGAGACAGGACAACAGTCGTGTATACTTCGATAAAACATGGGTTTGACAAAACCACACACAAGAATATATTTTTCTCGAATTGAACGCAAATATTGGTCTGAAAGTACCTACAGTTACTTTTGTATGGCGTGTATCGGCCACCTGGTTGATAGATGTAGTGCCAAAGGGTCAGTACGAACTGCAAATAAAAAATTTTCTGGAGGTGGGGAATATGCTCGGTTAAGGCGAGCCGTCGGAAATAAAATCCTGCATGCACGTACATGCGCGCTGCCGCCCACGGAATCTCATGCAAATAAAATGCGTTCATACTTGACACGGTACAATAATGACGTGCCAGATGTTACCAAAATTAATTTCATAGTTTTCTTAACACCTTTCTGGCTTGAAGTTTCTACAAGGTCCAACAGGACGCGAAATAATCAGCATCAACATTTTCGTTACACAAGCGAAAAAGTTCCACATCCCTCATAATACTGTATTTTTTATCTGAGAATAGTTTTATGTTCTCACTATAATGTGTGTATCACATGGATCTATAAATTTTGAGACTCTTCATAAATTTTTTTCGGTCCATTTAGGGTTGTTTGTTTTTTTATCGGGTTGAAGTAAAAACTTATTTTCTCTTGGAAATTTCTTGTAAAGCGACTTTTTATTTTTTTCTGAACGACTCACATAAATTTTCTTTTGGAAAGTACTCCATCATACAGAGGCACGTCTAATGTTTTTTTCGGAATTTTTACTGACGTTTGAAATTATCGTGTAACTTCGGTTACACGATAAATCAATCAAATCTAAAGGCCGTAAAATCAACTAAATACCTACGAATTACAGTTACGAACAACTTAAATTGGAAAGAACATAAAGAAAACGTTGTGGGGAAGGCGAACCAAAGACTGCAATTTATTGGCAGAAAACTTACAAGATGCAACAGATTTACTAGAGAGACTGACTACACTACGCTTCTCCGTCCTCTTTTGGAGTATTGCTGCGGGGTGTGGATCACGGACATGATACAGGATTTGAGGTGGATATAATTAAAACAAAGGCGTTTGTCGTTGCGGCGGAATCTTCTCACAAAATTTCAATCATCTACTTTCTCCTCCGAATGCGAAAGCATTTTGTTGACGCCGACCTACGTAGGGAGAAACGATCATCGTAATAAAATAAGGGTAATCAGAGCTGTCACAGAAAGATAGTGTGTTCCTTTTTTCCGAGCACTGTTCGGGAATGGAATAACAGGGAATTATTGTGAAGGTGGTTCGATGAACACACTGCCACGCGCTTACGTCTGATTTGCAGAGTATCCATGTAGTTGGAGATGTACCACCAACTAACAATGCTGTAGGACGGTAAGATGATCTTTAGGTGCTTTTCTCCGTAACGGCCGCTGTCTACGGGGCTATCCATATAAAGCTGAACTACTGCAGTTGGTCGTGATTTCTCTCCGAAAGCTCGTACAACCGGGGTAGTTGTTTTAATGATCTCAGTAGCTTGCTCGGCTCGTGTTAGTTCGTTCGTAGCCTCGTCGGTCGCTGTTTGTGAAGTCAAAGTAAGCGTGTATCCGCGTTGCCAACCGTACGAAATGGCTCTGAGCACTATGGGACTTAAGATCTGAGGTCATCAGTCCCCTAGAACTTAGAACTACTTAAACCTAACTAACCTAAGGACATCACACACATCCATGCCCGAGGCAGGATTCGAACCTGCGATCGTAGCGATCGCGCAATTCCAGACTGAAGCGCCTAGAACCGCTCGGCCACTTAAGGCCGGCGCCAACCGTACGATCTGGATCGCACACGAACAGTAATTTAAGGTGGTGTACGAACATACGATCCACCCTTCGGATTGCACCTCCATTTTTACTGTTATTTCACTTTTATGATGTACTTAATTTTTGACAATTTATTTCACATGTATGGTTTTGAGCAGACTACATCTCAGTCTGTCCAGTCATGGGATTTCCCACTTTCACTACGCTGCAGTTGCGGAAGTCAACTTAGGTTTTTCCCCGAGATGGATTCCCTGGGGAATTTACCGCACTGACTACGTTGTATCCTGCGCGTTGCTCATACGTAAGTGAACACGATTACAATTTCCTTATTGGCTCAGTAGTGCAAAATTATGTCAATGAAAGCAGAAGCCAGTGACAGTGGTCCCAGCAACCCAAAGAAATCTATAGCGGGCGTATTTAAATGCAAGAGGCGAGAATAAAAATACAGAAAAATCCGGGAAACTGATCCTGAATTTAATGGTTGGTTGTGCGCTAATAAGTCTAACTCTGAAAGGGCTAGATGTAGAATCCGTAACTTACCTTTCGTGTGTGAATTGCGATGCGTTAAAAAACAGTCTAAAAGTGAAACCCTCGTCAAAAAATTGGAAGTGATGTTATCTGTAAGCCAGACAGTTATGAGTACATTTCTGAAGACAGCTACAACTAATGCATTTTTAAATAATCATATTCACAATGCTGAAATTAAATCGGCAGGATTCGTGGGGGAACAAAAGTCTTCCTTTCAATACTGTAGAATACCTGGAGGGCGTAGCTAAGAGTTTCTTTTCTGATTCTAAAATCGCCAACGCTATGCATTTGCGTCGCAGTAAATGTTCACAGATCGTAAGGAATGTGATAGGAGAGAGCCATAAGAACGAACTTGTATAAAAACTGAGACATACAAAACTCATTGTGCTTACTGATGGGAAATTTTTGAATTTTCGTGAAATTAATGTATGACAAGGCAAACAAATGTGTAACAAACAAAAACCTTTATTCTAATCTAATGCTTTCATTTTCTAGTTACAATGTTTCTGAAACATATTAAATGATTTTCTTCTGATGGTTGTAATTCTATGATGGGGTCAAGAAACACTGTTGCTACTCACTTAACTGAAAAATGTCCTGGACTAATTATTCTCAAATGTATACAGTTTATCACTAGCTTCACGTATGTGCAGTGAAGCTTGTAAATGTCTTCCCAGACGTTGTGAAGACCTAGTTAGGAAAATTCATTACCGTTTTAAAGCTAGTGCTAAGAGACAGGCACAACTGCATGAATTCCAAAATTTTTTTAGATATCAAATTTGATGAATTCTTGCATCCGTCACAACGAGATGGCTACCTCTGCAGGCAGTTGTAGAGAAAATTTTAGAACTGTGGAATACTTTGAGCCTCTATTTTGATTGTAAATACCTAGAGGAGAGGCTGGCTGTGACATTGGCCCTAACAAGTTAAAGTTTCTTCCTGACAGCCAAATGTATCTGGGAGTTGAAGATCTAAAGGCATATCAGAAACCAGAAAAATATGATGACAGGATGCCATGAAAGATTTATCGCTGATGTAGGGACTCCATGCAGACGGGAAGTCCAGAACCTGAAAAGGGAGAAGTTGGTTGATGGTTTATTGCCATTGCTTGCAGTTTTGACTACAAGGGCTGCTTCAAACAAAGAAAGAGAAAAAAAACACTCTTTTATGCCTCTTAATCCGAAATGGCCAAGAATAGTCTCACTACATGGTGCTAAGTATCTTCAACAAATCGATGATGACTGGAGAAAACTTTCTATCGTAAAAACAGACGAAAATATTAAGAACTGTTCAGAAGTAGACGTATTTTGCGGGAACACCCTCAACATATAAACTTTATTTGGCGAGAGAGAATTCTCAGCCCTAACAGAGTTTGCGCCTTTATGTTTATCTCTTCCACGTTCAAATGCTGATTGCGAAAGAGTTTCTGGTAAGATTAATTTTATGAAAGTGAAAAATAGGAATGGGCTCGTTACTTTCACAGTGAATGGATGTTTTCTTGCCAGCCACTGTGAGAGGAGCAGCAGCTCACGCAAAAATTTTGTTCTTACTGAAAAAAAGACTCAGTAGCATGAAAAAACTGCTGTTACATTCGCGGCCATCCACTTCCAGTTCTTCTGTTCCTCATCATCCAGGAGGAGGAAGATGATGATGAATTCCATTTTTACGTTTTCTCCCAACGGAAGCAAATGAAGTAATTTTGTACTATTGTTTTCTGAACTACTTAATGTGTTTATTAAAGATTCTGTCTAGTACTTACCTTTGTATGGTGTTGCAGTGCGGAAGGTTTCTGCAGATCCTCCTGTCTTTTCCCTGAATATACCAGTTTGTGCTAGAGATATAAATTTTTCCTTGTTGAGCGGTAGGTGAAGTTACTTAGTTTTATATACTCTTATAAACTGACTGCTTGTAAAATCCGTATTAGTGAGGTTAGAGACTTTTTTCCATTCCGGCGTGTTCTGAGGCATCTACAGATGTTGATGTTTGGTTTGCCGGGCGCTCAACTGCGGGTCATCAGCGCCCGTACAAAGTCCCAGTTTTTACACAGCCCAATTTTTTTTACGCAGTTCAGTCCAACCACTGTCACGAATGATGATGATGATGATGAAGATGAAGACAACACAAACACAAGTCCCCGGGCAGAGAAAATCCCCAACCCGGATGGGAATATTCTATAGAGAAAGACTGTTTGACATGTGCTGCCATCTCTTAGCACAGTTCACTACTACTTACTAGTGAATTCACTATCGGCAGTAGTACATTTTCGATCAGCAGAAAGGTACAATTTCGTATCCAAGAACAATTTCGATCAATGCTGTTCCTTAGTTTCGTCTGTTAAGACTGGGTACTGTAGACATGTTATATACAATCAATAACTACAAATAATGTCGGTACATTTAAACATATTTTCAAGCAAATCCATTTTTTTCTCTCTTAGTGCCCCGAAAAGACCAGAAGAGAAAATCTACAATAAATGCAGTCCAACTGTACTACATGGAGCAATAAAGAGTGTAATGGATGGACCTCTGAGCCTTCGAGCTGCATCAGCTTTCAGCACCCTGCTTGGTAAAGTAGAAATTAGAAAGAAAATTCATGCTGGATTACCTCCTACTACAGAAAACAGAATTGGTTATCCAACGGTACTCAATTCTGAAGTGGAATATGCTTTGATCCAGAGAGCTGTATTTTTAGAACAGCAAGGATTGGGTCTGTCGTCACTCCAGTTACGAAGTGCTGAATTTAGGTTGGCTGAAAAAAATAATTTGAGACATTCATGGAACTTAGAATGCAAGGTTGCTGGAATCGATTGGTTTAGAGCATTTATTAATACATACGCTAACCATAGCCTGCGAAGAGCTAGAGCTGCAGGCTTAAATAAAGCGAAAGTAAGTAAATTTTTCCAGAACTTGGAAGAAACCTTAGACGAATATGATTTGTATGATAAACCAGGGTTCGGCTTTCCTCTTAACGACAGACCCCCAAAAATAGTTAGCTGGAAAGGTAAGCGAGCAATTGTTTCACTAACAAACGTCGAAAGAGGGCAAACGTGGCTGTTGCTGCATGCATGCATGCATTTATAAAGTATTTACCACCATGGTAATTTTCAAAGGAGTAAGGAAGCGCCATGAATCTCAAGATGGCTTACGTCCAGGTTCCATTATGGAGATGAGTGAATCGGAGAATATTAATGAAGAACTTTTTACGATCTGGCTTCGACATTTCACGAAATACATAACCGTGGGTAGTACTACAGTTCTCATTATTGACAACCACGGCAGTCTTACCATCTTGGATGCTGTAGAGTACTGTTGGGAAAATGGGATAGAACTTTTGGGATTGCCTCCACACAGTAAACATGTACTACAGGCATTAGAGGGAACTTTCTTCAAGTCTCCCAAGGCTCAGTATCACAGAAATGCAAGTGAGTGGATTCATCGTAGCCCCAATGAAAGCATTACAAAACGAAGATTCTGTACCACATTCTCTGGTGTCTCGAGCAAAACTGCATCTGTTGTGTGTGCAATCAAGGGGTTCCAGCGTACACAAACAATGCCTCTCTGCGAAGACGTTGTTCTCGAGGAGAAATTTTCACCTTAAATGTTATTCGAGGCTCCTGCTCCTTCAACCTCCACCAGTCAAGCGGATATCTTTTGAAAGACGTAATTGAAGAACGTGGCAAATCCGTAACACCAACATCCAGTAACACTTCTCAGAAAGATACTGTCAAGGACATGTTGCCAACTCCAGCGAAATAATTATCGTCTGGGAAAAGGAAAATACAGACATCAATTCGATTCACGTCAGATGAAAACCAGGGAAACCTCCGCAGTAAGAGAAATCTTTTTCAACAGCGGCCAAAAAAAGAAAAAATGCAACAATAACAATAAACAGAAATGTAGGTCTGTGAGAAATGATGAAAGACGTTTAAAAACTTCGGATAGCCAGCAAACGAGAATAATTGTAAATTTAAATTCTTGAATTATTATAACGCAGAATCACTGGCAAAGGGTGACTGGATTCCCTGCCAAAAATGTAATGTTTGATACCGCGAAGTTTGCGTCGGTGCCAGAGGGAAGAAGTGCTTTCTATGTGGAAGCTGTCAATGATCAGAACAGTACCAAGAAGTGAACGCAGTTGTACCTAGCGTGGTATATTTTCGAACAATTTTAATGAATTCTGTAACATATTCTTGTATTTAAACCAAGACTTGTAATGGTGCAATGTTTGTGTTACATACTCACTAAACAACAATGAACATGTACCATAATTTAAATTATTTCTTTCTTCAGCATGTCTCGACTTACAAGAGCAGTTGTCCGAAATGATCGAAACTGTACCACCTTACCCTATATCCCTTACAAAGTCAAAATAGAAGTTCCATTTTCACTTAGTAAGAGGTATATGTGGATTGAGGCTTTCCCGAAATGTGTTACGAGGACTTCATTTTGGGACTCTGGAGAACATTCACAAGAATGTGACCATTTTGAAGGCGCTCCCAGTTGAAGCTCTGCAGTGCTGCTACAAAAAACTGGGAACGACTCCGCCAGTGGCTAGCTGCCGAAGATGACTACATTGGATATGAATATTATTGTTTTTATGGGAATTTTATGACATGCTTTAGCGACGAAGCCCACTTTCACTTGGGTGGGTTCGTCAATAAGCAAAATTGGTGCACTTGGTGGACTCAGAATCCGCATTTCGCGAGCGAAAGTCTCTTTACCCTCAATGAATAACTGTGTGGTGTGCAATGTGCAGTGACGGAATAATCGGTGCGATATTCCTTGGTGGCACAGTGACTGCCGAACGGTACGTCAAGGTTTTGGAAGGTTTTTTTATCCCCACTATCGAAAATGATCCTGATTTCGACAAAATGTGGTTAATGTGAGACGGAGCTCGACCACATCGAAGCACGATAGTGTTTGATGTCGTGGAGGAGCACTTTGGGGACTGTATGGGACTCGTTGGCCACCATATTCTCCGGATCTGGACATATCTTTTTGTAGGGCAACGTTAAAGACAAGGTGTACAGTAACAAAAAATGGCTCTGAGCACTACGGGACTTAACATTTGCGGTCATCAGTCCCCTAGAACTTAAAACTACTTAAACCTAACTAACCTAAGGACATCACACACATCCATGCCCGAGGCAGGATTCGAACCTGCGACCGTAGCGGTCACGCGGTTCCAGACTGAAGCGCCTAGAGCCGCACGGCCACACCGGCCGGCAAACTTCCTTCAAATACACGTCCCGCTACATCAAAATTGGTCAGTGGAGTTCAGCACCATACTATTGTACAAGAACGTAATCCAATTACTGTAATTAAGAAATTTTGAGAGGTTATTAGTTATCGAATCAAAACTATAGAGAATGCATTTCTTTTCCTGTATTTTAGTGAACTTTGTACACTTACAATTCTGTCGATTGATAGACGGCGACGACAATGAAGTTCACCTCCTTTTCCAAAAACAAGGTATTTCTATTCTTCACTTCCAAAAAATTTGTATACATAAATTTTGGGCGACTCAATTTTCATTGAATGTAATAATACATTCTCAGCGACGGCCTAGCAACACGTTGTCCGCAGCTCGTGGTCGTGCGGTAGCGTTCTCGCTTCCCACGCCCGGGTTCCCGGGTTCGATTCCCGGCGGGGTCAGGGATTTTCTCTGTCTCGTGATGACTGGGTGTTGTGTGCTGTCTTTAGGCTAGTTGGGTTTAAGTAGTTCTAAGTTCTAGGGGACTGATGACCATAGATGTTAAGTCCCATAGTGCTCAGAGCCATTTGAACCTAGCAACACGTCCTCTTTCCACACGATACAGATTAACAGTCCTCTCTTTTTAATCACTCAATTGTCTTTTTTATTTTATTTTTTTAGAGTCCATACTCAAAGTTTCACAACTACTATCGTTGCGGGGATTGGGCGCTAAAGAGTTTCATGCTATCCAGCTGCGCTTCACTTCACTTCAAGTATTTTTTTGAATCATATATACATTTATGGTATTTACATACATTACTGAGCTCCTCAGAATTAAATCAGACACAACTTAGTTAAAAAAAAAATAGGGGCAGTGAGGCTCACATAACATTACAACTATCTGATAACTTATTTGCTAGTCTTATTCCGCCCCAAACACTCGGCTGAAATTATATATAAACCGTATATTACGTAAGTACGTTTGTTCGTTTAACTAAGACTGAAGACTTTTAGAAAATAAAGTAACCTCGAAAAAGTCTCTCTAAAACGCTCAAGAAGACAGCAGAAAAAAGACGAATGCACCTTCCTGAAGATAACTCCGTCAACAAGACCGGTTATGTTTGAAACGTTAAAAAAAAAACTAGACTGCCGACAGCTCATTAAAACGTGGAAAAAGTGGGTCCACACGAGTGCGAGCAACTGCACAATCGGGAAATCTTACGAGCGCGGCTTCCGTTTATGGCAGCTTGGATTCCACTCACGGCGCGAGGCCGGTGACTGGCGGGACGTTTGGCTGTATTTACGACGACTCTTGGCGGCGGCGGTGACGCGTGTGTGTGAAGCAGCTTGCGGCGCGGGGCGGGGTGGTGGTGTCGCAAGCGCCGTCGGCGTCTGTCAGTTCTTTATCGAGACAAAACGCCGCCCCGCCGGCTAACGGCCGATCGCAGCTCAGCCGCGGGTTTTGCCTCCATAAATCCACGAGGTCACGGTGCAATGGCTCCCAGAAAGGAGTGCATCGAGGACTCAGCTTGAGCACTGCGGACATCACTCTGATTTCCGCCGCTTCCCGCGTGCTCTCCTGAGCCGTGAATTTTTGTTTTCACTCTCGCAACTCGCAGCATGCACGTTTTGAACGGAGAGCGAAAAAGTCTGCACCACCAATACTTCTGATGAAATCTGAAATTATTGTTCTTAGAGTTACTGAAAGGAATGGATAAAGTTATGGGGGAAGACTATAATATGAGAATTAATAAAGCAAAAACAAAAGTAATGGCATGCGACAAAAAAGATCAAGTGGAAGTCCAAGTTCATGTAGGCAATGAACTGCTTGAACAAGTTGATAAATTTATTTATCTGGGCAGCAATATTACCAGCGATGGAAGGAGCAAGGCACAAGTGAGAAGTAGAATCGCTCCAGCAAAGGCTGATTTTAACAAGAAGAAAAACATCTTAACATCTAAGAGCATCAGCCTTTAAATCAGGAAAAGATTTTTGAAATCATATGTGTGGAGTGTGGCATGCTATGGGTGTGAAACATGGACTCTCGGGACAGAAGCTAAATTCTTTTGAAATGTGGTGCTAAAGACGCATGCTCAGAATAAAATGTATCGACAAGGTCACATACGAAGTGGTTCTGGAAAGAGCAGGTGAGAAGAGGAGCTTCTCGAGTTTCATTGTTAGAAGAAGAGTGCAATTTACAGGCCATCTATTAAGACATAAAGGACTCCTGAACAAAATCATAGAGGGATATGTCGAGGGAAAAAGACCAAGAGGAAAACCACGGCTGAGGTACATGGATCAAATCGTGAAAGATGTGGGATGTGACACCTGTAAAGAAATGAATAGAAAAGCTGAAAGACGCACAGAATGGAGACAAGCTGCCATTGTAGCTGTTGCAAACCAATCCTTGGATTGACCACTACAGAAGAAGAGTTACAGTCTGTTCAGAATGATTACGATTAGCGTTGCCGACTATCTCGCATTCCCCTGAAATCCGGTACTTTAGTTTTCTTGTTGTCAAACCCCATGTTCCGTATTATTTCGAGTTCATGCCGTATTTGAAACGTCTTGTTCGTCGGAGAAGATTGAGAATAAGGAGGAGATACAACATGATGGACGACATAAAGGGAAGTGGAAATTATGCGGACCTGAAGAGGATGGCGAAAGAAAGGAGAGCATGGAGAGTTAACACGTGGTAACCTGCCTGTGGGCAGAACACCGATGAAGTTTATTTCTTTACTTAATTTTAACTTATTTCGCTTGACCCGCCACGGCTTTCCTTAAAATCCCTATAACCAAAATGCTCTCTTCGAACTGTTAAATGATTGCAATCAAATCGTTAAGGCAAACTGTTCAAATCCTATTTTGCACAATACGATAAAACACGACTTTAATCCCCTAGATACTGATCTCGAAAGTTTGGTAATAAAAATTGTATGGTCACTTCTCGATTTCTGCAAAGCGAAGGGAAGTTCTAAAATCCTTTTTTGAATTTGTAAATGTAGAATGGAGTGAAATTCTCCGACATTTACCAACCAGCTCGAGCAGTTGATAGAATCATTACGAACTGGGAACCCATTGAAAGTTTCACGAATAGTAATAAACATTGTACCGAATCTGTAAAGATATTTGTAAATGATTCTGACGACACTGAAAGACAGTTAACTTTGGAGATTTATTTCATTTTTTCCCATGTTGGTGCAGTTGTTTCAGATACGCTCGGAAGTTAGTATAATGAAAACTTTTGAGGCACCCAAGACGCTGATTAGTAAAACGGAGTAAAGACTGGGTGACAGATACATTGGTAGTGGGACAAACGAACTTTTTAATACGTCAACTTGTTCCAGAACCAGAAAGCCCGTTGAAGATAAGCTTACGGAATTTTATGTGCCGTAGAAAACGTAGTTAGGCAAGAACTTCAAATTTTAAGATCTATAGTCTAAGTTCCGAGCTAAATTTTAAACATCTTCTAAAAATAATAGATCGGTTTAGATAGATGATGTAGATGAAGATTGATTGTATGATGAATTTTGTAATGCAAAGAGTATTTTGAAGCCAGACATATTCTTGTAAGGTAGTGCAAACTGGAGGTGGGCTACTATTTTCTGTATCTGAAGAGCCAAAAAAATTTTGAGGTTCCCAGTTTGGTAAAAGTACTTGTATTAACATTCTTGGTTCAGATGCTGAGGCAGAAAGAATTTTTTCCCTAATGAATACAAATGGACAGAGGTGCGCAACAAATGTACCACCGAACTTTATTTAAAAGCAGAAGTGCATGTAGCAGTGAATTTTAATTTCGATTGTAGAGAATTTTTTATACCCCAAAAATCGAATGAATCTTTGCAAAGAGAGGCAGTCTGTAAATAAATAAAGCTATAATGTAAAAACATGCATGCACATTTTGAATATATCCCTACTGCTTTTTTTCAGAAAATACTATTTCAAATGTTTATTTTCTTGGCTTCCTCAAAGATCGCTTATTTTCTCTGCAAGAAGTTGGTAATCCTGTCTAGGATTGAGACTTTTAGCCGGCCGGAGAAGCCGTGCGGTTCTGGGCGCTACAGTCTGGAGCCGAGCGATCGCTACGGTCGCAGGTTCGAATCCTGCCTCGGGCATGGATGTGTGTGATGTCCTTAGGTTAGTTAGGTTTAATTAGTTCTAAGTTCTAGGCGACTGATGACCTCAGAAGTTAAGTCGCATAGTGCTCGGAGCCATTTGAACCATTTTTTTTTTTTTTTTTTTTTTTTAGACTTTTAGAATAACACATGGAGGCGAGTTGCCACGTCCGGCACAGAACACTGAAGTAATCTCACACGTCACTCAACTCGCTCAAACTCGCGAACTATTGCAAGTACAAATATGGAACTAGCCTCACCGTCTACTAGAAGAGATGCACTACGTTTTCAGTCTAGTTTCATTTGCGACGGCAGTTTTTAAGACCATGTACGGAAAGTTGTCGAAAACGCATTCCCTGGCGATATATTAATTGACATTTTAACTTGAGGGAAACCTTTTTTAGTGTTGAATTTTGGTAAACACATTATGCCACCGAAATAGTAACTGCTACCGAAATCGTAACAGCACATTATATTTTCTCTGTTTCACTAAATTCTGTTGCAAATCTCTAATACGAGGTAATTTGAGTGAAATGTTACTTGCGACGTGCGCGTGAAACGCCCAACGGTCGCCCGACTGGTTTCTTAGCAGAAAGTAGGCTGATGTCACGTTATTACGTTTTGTGAGTAATCTTTCTACTTATTTGTAACATAACGTATCAAAATAGTTTTGCCTGTCAAACGAGGCGAGGAGATTCATCGGTTTCGGAGAAACAAGAACAGTGGTAACAAAATACGCGATCTCAGTATCGCAACAATTTAATACAAACACTGAAAGTGTTTTCTTCCGTGTCTTTAAGATATGAGTTCCGGAGACGAAAATTCGAACGCTGAAGCTGATCTCAGGCTTCTTATTAATAGTCAAAAATTACGAAAATACAATTTAGCTGCGCAGCTATTTAAATTGCACTCGCCTAATCTGCACTGAATGCACCTGTGCGACTTTTTTGTGACGACAGTGGAAACACTATGTTGACATTATTATCGTCGCTGTCACGCACGCTTGATGTAACTATCGTTATTTAATGCCGCGTAATTTCCTGTAACGATATTTGTTATTGGTGGGGCTCAGGGTGTGGCAACAATGGGAGGTCGCTGCGGCTACATATCACGTGGGATTGGCAAGCTGTACATTCCTAGTCAGTCTCACCACATTCCTTATTTCCTGGCTGTCAATTCTGAAGTAATTTTGAACAAACTGTAGTTTTACAGGTAAATGTCGTGTCCCTAGACTTGAAAGGTCATCCACCTCGTGCTACGATATCGACTGCTTCCACAAATATGCGACTGGCTCTAAGACTTCTACTGATAGTATTCCGATCGCTGGGGCATCGATACCTACGGGTTGTAGTAGATTCATAGATTCCTAAACGCTGGTTATTGAAACTTTTTAAGTAGACTTCTGTGAAGTTTCCCATGAGTCAACAAACTTTTAACAATTGGTACTGCCTTTCACGTTTGCCGTATTTGGTACGGGTCCCACACCTATTTTGTAAGCAATCTGCTGCTTTACCTACGACTGAGCCTATGTGATCATTCCATTTAACATCGCAACAACCCAGGAATTTGTAGGATTTGATTGATTCAAACTGTCATTCATTAGTATGGACAAACAGTCCAACATTCCCTCGAAACCCTGGTGCCACGCAGGTAAAGCGAATGAAAACATTAAATTTCAATATTCCGCATGAAATTTAATCACGTATCATTCCTTAGTCTTCTCCACCGAACAAAGACAAAAAGTAAAGCTGTCATCAACCCAAAGGTTGGTTCTAACAACTCGGTGCTTTACTAGGCATGGCCCTACCACTTTTCAACTGTTCTACCCAATCAGTGAATGGTAGGAGGGAGGGGGGGGGGGGAGTTACAGTAAAGTTGACTCCAAACCACGGTGCAACTTATTTTTATTATCAAGAAACATTGTCAGAGGCGAAAGGTGGTAGTAACGAAAATTCTAGGACTGACTTGGCGTCGAACCACGGACCTCACCCGCTCCCTTCCTCCCGAATATACGTACGAAATAATTTTTGCAGTGAACGTGTTGGAGTAATATACACTCCTGGAAATGGAAAAAAGAACACATTGACACCGGTGTGTCAGACCCACCATACTTGCTCCGGACACTGCGAGAGGGCTGTACAAGCAATGATCACACGCACGGCACAGCGGACACACCAGGAACCGCGGTGTTGGCCGTCGAATGGCGCTAGCTGCGCAGCATTTGTGCACCGCCGCCGTCAGTGTCAGCCAGTTTGCCGTGGCATACGGAGCTCCATCGCAGTCTTTAACACTGGTAGCATGACGCGACAGCGTGGACGTGAACCGTATGTGCAGTTGACGGACTTTGAGCGAGGGCGTATAGTGGGCATGCGGGAGGCCGGGTGGACGTACCGCCGAATTGCTCAACACGTGGGGCGTGAGGTCTCCACAGTACATCGATGTTGTCGCCAGTGGTCGGCGGAAGGTGCACGTGCCCGTCGACCTGGGACCGGACCGCAGCGACGCACGGATGCACGCCAAGACCGTAGGATCCTACGCAGTGCCGTAGGGGACCGCACCGCCACTTCCCAGCAAATTAGGGACACTGTTGCTCCTGGGGTATCGGCGAGGACCATTCGCAACCGTCTCCATGAAGCTGGGCTACGGTCCCGCACACCGTTAGGCCGTCTTCCGCTCACGCCCCATCATAGTGCAGCCCGCCTCCAGTGGCGTCGCGACAGGCGTGAATGGAGGGACGAATGGAGACGTGTCGTCTTCAGCGATGAGAGTCGCTTCTGCCTTGGTGCCAATGATGGTCGTATGCGTGTTTGGCGCCGTGCAGGTGAGCGCCACAATCAGGACTGCATACAACCAAGGCACACAGGGCCAACACCCGGCATCATGGTGTGGGGAGCGATCTCCTACACTGGCCGTACACCACTGGTGATCGTCGAGGGGACACTGAATAGTGCACGGTACATCCAAACCGTCATCGAACCCATCGTTCTACCATTCCTAGACCGGCAAGGGAACTTGCTGTTCCAACAGGACAATGCACGTCCGCATGTATCCCGTGCCACCCAACGTGCTCTAGAAGGTGTAAGTCAACTACCCTGGCCAGCAAGATCTCCGGATCTGTCCCCCATTGAGCATGTTTGGGACTGGATGAAGCGTCGTCTCACGCGGTCTGCACGTCCAGCACGAACGCTGGTCCAACTGAGGCGCCAGGTGGAAATGGCATGGCAAGCCGTTCCACAGGACTACATCCAGCATCTCTACGATCGTCTCCATGGGAGAATAGCAGCCTGCATTGCTGCGAAAGGTGGATATACACTGTACTAGTGCCGACATTGTGCATGTTCTGTTGCCTGTGTCTATGTGCCTGTGGTTCTGTCAGTGTGATCATGTGATGTATCTGACCCCAGGAATGTGTCAATAAAGTTTCCCCTTCCTGGGACAATGAATTCACGGTGTTCTTATTTCAATTTCCAGGAGTGTAGTAGTATATATAAGTAGTAATTAAAGTTATAAATCACATTTTCTTCCCGTCAAGGCAGTATACAAGCAAGCAAATGGAACCTTACGACAGGGAATAAAATATTTTAAACAACAGCCCAAAGTTATTGAGTAACTGAGTCCTTAAAAACATCAAAACCACTAAGACGGTTTTATGTCCCAAGAAGCCAATAAGGGTAATAAAAGAATGATTGGCATAGAACGTATTTAGCACGAAATTACAAGGTGATTATAACTGAAGTGCAGTTGCTCACAGATGTCCAGTGTGGAATGTGGTTATCGTACGGCAGATAAACTTAGTTGATATCCCAATGTGTTAATGCGGAATTCATTTACGCCGGAAAAAAATGAGTTCCGGTTTTAGCCACCTGGTACAAATCTGACGCTGTGAAGCAAGAAAGACTTATAGAAAATTTTCCATGTGTTACGGATTAGGGACAGCACGTGGGCAGAAAAAGTCAAACAAGTGAGAAAGGTATAATGTTGGTGTTATTAACCGCCGCTTCCACAGTTTCTTCAATATCAACAGCGGAGAGGTCGATGAGATGATGTACAGCGCCAGATTTTCACCTGGTGGCTAAACTTTAAACTAATTTTTTCCAGCGTACATCGATTCCGCACTAACCCAGTACCGTATCTACCAACTTTCACTGCCATACGATAATCAAAGCCCAAGGGAGGCCTTTGAGTAGCTGCAGTTTAATTGTAAGTACGTTTATAGGCTAGTAGTGTTGAGTTGAAATAAATAAACAAATTTTTTATTATGTCACATTCATCTCAAAAGAACGGCAGAAAACGATCATACTGTGCGAACAATACGTAAGTATTGAGTAATAAAGGATCTGGTAGAACAGTAGGGCTGCACATACGCACTGTCCGCGTGAAGTCAGTGATGGAGGTCTTGGGGGAAAATGGCGCCGAGATGTTTATTTTTACGCTGCCACGATGGAGCAATGGCAGGCTTCCTCTTGCGACAGTGTGGAGCAGGCTGGAGCTCCACAGACCGTACCGGGGAGTATCAGTCATGTCCGAGAAGGGACGGCTGCTGTGTTCTGAACAGGCGAGACCTCACTCCTTGCACACCAAGTGGCGTGAGCCGACTGCACGAGTTATATGCGTCCGTCAAAGCAGTTACGTCATGGATACTCTGAGGCCCTACTGCAGTTAGTCCAGTAGCAATAACATCCCTCCTCCGAAATCATCATCCCTCATTCTCAAAACTTACTGTCCTGCTGATTAATTATCTTGTAGCCACTGTCCGAAACATTTGACGTGGTTGTCTTTAGTATCACGTACCTCTTAGCAAACTACCTGACTATATACAGCACAGTTTGCTCTGTTAACCGTGTGGGGTTGCCGTTCGGTCTAAGGCGTCTTATCTCGGTCCGCGCGGCTGCCCCCGTCGGAGGTTCGAGTCCTCCCTCGGGCATGGGGGGGGGGGGGGACCGGAGAAGTGTTTCACGGTTTGTACATCAAAATGGCTTCCAAACTCGACAGAAATTGCTGCAGAAAGTAACTGAAGGCTCATGAAGACGGTAACAGCAAAGATCATCGTACAAGAAGGATAAATGACTTCTTTTCTGAACACTCCCCCATCCTGCACAGTGACCTGACTTGAACCCCCACAGAAATTCTGTGGGACATGTTGGTAAAACGTCAAAATCAGCATCCCGCAATTTTGTGTAACTGCGTTATCATAATCTCGATGAGTGGCTTAATCTGGATGTGACGTATCAGAACAATCTGGTGGACACACTTCCTAACCGAGCCCAAGCAGGTATCAGGCCTAGGGGTGGAATTACAAGGTATTAAATCATGCTTTTAATGGTTTCTCTAGTGGTGATTACTTTTTTTTTGTCCGCTGAACTTATAAACGCTTGCATTAAAATGTTGGATCCGCCAAGGCGATATTATTTTAATAATAGCAGCACTGCACCACATTCCTCCGAGAGTAATGGGAGCCAATGCGAAACTCTGATCATGTTAACTGGTGTAATTTTTTTTCTATAAAACTGGTTAATGTTGTGGCGAGACACCTTTGACCTTTATATCTAGATATACAGGTCCTCTTCCTCCCTATTGTTTAGAGTATTCATACACTTTTAGCTAGTTTTTCCTCCTGCACCCACCATAGCTGCACGCAATAAATTGGTCTACGTCACGTATGGCGCACGGTCTCACTGGTCTCTCTCCCCAGCTGCTTACAGTTTACCTGTTAGTACGGCGAGACGAGGAGGACAGTGGCTGCTGTCGGTATCCGGTGAAGGGTGTTCAAGAAGAAAAAGTACGAAACAACACTGTGGATACAACAGAAGTCTTTACTCAAAATTAATCACCAGAGGCCAGAGCATAACTAACTCACTGTTTCACGAGCCGAAGGATTCCCTGTTCGCAGAATTCCTGTGGCTTGACAGAAGCCAGTCCTTCACTGTATCCTTCAGCTCAGCGTCCGAGTTGAAACGCTTTCCATTTAATATATTTTTTTAGCGGAACAAGCACATGGGTTTGCAGGACGACATGTTCGGCCTCAGGGCGGATGCTGAAGCTGCTCCCACTTGGACAATGCCATCAGACTCTCTGTGATTTTAGAAACGTGTAGATTGGCGTTATCGTGGAGCAGAATCACTCCCTCCGTGAGCAGTCCAGGCTGCTTGCTCTCGATGGAGCGCGCTGCCTCTGGATCATGAGGTCTCGAGTTCGATTCCCGGCCGGCTTGGGGATTTTCTCTGCCCAGGGGCTGGGTGTTTATATTGTCATCATCATCACCACCACCACCACCACCACCACCACCACCACCATCATCATCACCACCTAAAAGTGCACGTCACTGTTAATGACTTTTCCGTGCTCGAGGAATTCTATGAGTATCTGACCTGGGTCGTCGAAAAAGACGGTGAGAATCACCTTGTCTGCTAACAGCATTCCTTTGAATTTTTTAGGGGCAGTTGACAACACTGCATGCGCATTCCTAGACGTTCCACCATCCCGTCCCAAAGCGGCATATGCAGATTTCAACCACTTTAGTTGTTATGACGTTTCCTGTCTCTTTCATTTTAACACTCCTTATATTTGTCTTTCGCATGTTGTAAGGTCCTTTTCCTCTTTTTTAATACCTCTCAGGTGTTTCGTGATTCTGGGTATAGTGGTTTTCAAAACGAATTCTTCCGTTTTAATATTTTATAAAATGGAACACGGAACTCTTGTTTCACAGAATACATAGGCTGCTGGACGACAACCTTAGTTGTCTTACGCCTTATGGAACTAATGCTCGGTTATCATTCTTTAATGACTGCTTATACGTAAGCGTAACACATTCTTTCCATCCCTACAGTGTATACTGGGAAATGGAATTACATTATTCCGAAACCGGCAAGAAACATTTTTATTGGTTCAACAGCTGTTGCCGTTTCCTTATTTTGTGGAAAAGGTCATGAACAGTTGCAGTTACCCTACGAAAAGAACTCTTTGCCACTACAGTACGGTACGATACGATCAGCTGAATAAGGACGGGAAAAATGCGTCGCTTTCAGTTGTAAGAGGTCCATGACTAAGGAATTCATTGCTAGCGCACTCGAGCACATGTTACTTCGATGGATTGCTCACGCGCTGACTGCGATATGTATGCTACAATAGAATCGCAGACCAGAGAGCTATGTCGGCAGTAGTAGTGGTTGTAGCTCGCAGTCGGGCGGTTGGGTCACGTCGCTCTTAGAGAGCAGTTGTCTCGTTGTATAGCTCGCAGAGAGTACTTGTGTCCTGTCTGCAATTACCGGGGCAGGTCGTGGAGAGCGGTGGTAGTGCCTGAGCGACGTAGTATAAGGTGAAAGAAAAAAAATATTAATATTTATTGGCGCGCGAATATGTAATTTGCAACGAGTCATTTTGTACTACTGTTATATCTAAGTCACATGTAAATAATTTTCAATACTTTTTCAATAATAATCTTTCTTATAAAGGTAACTTTTGACAGTCATTCATCTGAATTTAAGGTTTTTACTAATTTATCCTATCCATAGTCATGCCAGTTACCGTAAATAAAACCAGTTGTTTTTCATACATAACAAAATCTAGTGGCCAGCATTGCACTGGGCTGTGCCAGAAAAATTTCTTAAAGGAGCAGAGATATGCGCGTTATCCGGCGACTTAATTGAGGTAAGAATTTTCAGTTTATTCAGAATGACTTTTCAGGGCCATGACGCAGCATTGCTGAAGTCCAAATTTACCAATTTAGGTTCAGTCACTTAATTATTGAAAGGTCATATATGAGTCACAATTTTTTTTGAGAGGTTACACTGTCTCTTGCGTGTTTCAGTTCATTATTTGCTAACGGAATTTGCTAGATAAATTGCATTATTTGCTATTTTCTTTGTTTGCTGAGTTGCATTTCTAGAGTATGTGCATTAGAACTGCCACTAAAGAGAACATAAAACTCGGTAAAACTCTCCAGCACTCAAGAATTCGACCACATTGCTGAAGATCAAAAGCAGTCTCCAGTACGAAAAAGCGAAGTGACTGGCTATGCGTAAACAAATATTGTATGCGCTTGAAATGGCACACGCGGCGTTCCAGAACGAGGAGTGGACGGGTGTGAGAGGGGGGCGCAGTAGGCACACAAATTTGGACGTGGCGCGGCACGGCACGGCACGCTGGGGTCGCGGCTGGAGCCTATTTCTGGAGTGCCGGCTCACTGCACGGTACCTGCCCCTCGGTCACGATACCGCCAGCCAGCTGCGGCGTGCAACAGGGGGCAGCTGCTGGAACGCTGTTAAATGTCAGCCGCGGAAATCTGGTTTCAGCAGCTGCGTCTGGGAGCATCCTGGGGTCATTATGGTATGCACTACACTGGTATTATGTCACGAATGTGTCTTTAAAAGTCTGACTGTGCCTTTCTGTTACATCACACACTTCCTGAGTTTCCGACACTTTTGAAAATTTCGCCTGCTACACAAAGCACAGAGAATTTGCAGACAATTCCTCCTCAACTTTGTGTGATCAACGATTTGCTCATTTTTTCCCAGCGTAAAATTTTCGCCTTTATCAAGAGAAAAACCTAACTCCGGTCCTTAAGCGGTCAAAAAGCTGTGCCTCCTTTAATTTTTATTTTACGAGAAAAGTAGATGTCTTATACATCGAGGTGACGAAAGTCATGGGATACCACCTCTTATCGTGTCGGACTTCCTTTCGTCCGGTGCAGTCCAGTAACTCAACGTGGCATGAACTCAACGAGTCGCTGGAAGTACCCAGCAGAAATATTGAGCCTTACTGTCTCTATAGCCGTCCGTAATTGCGAAAACGTTGCCGGTGCATGATTATGCTCACGAAATGACCTCTCTATTACTTCCCATAAATGTTCGATGGAATTCACGTCGGGCGATCCAGATGGTCAAATCACTCACTCAAACTGTCCAGAATGTTCTTCATACCAACCACGAACAATTTTTCCCGGTGACATGGCGCGCTATCATCCATAACAATTACATCGTTGTTTGGGAACAAGAAGTCGATGAATGGGTTGGGTAGTTTGGGGAAGGAGACCAGACAGCGAGGTCATCGGTCTCATCGGATTAGGGAAGGACGGGAAAGGAAGTCGGCCGTGCCCTTTCAAAGGAACCATCCCGCCATTTGCCTGGAGCGATTTAGGGAAATCACGGAAAACCTAAATCTGGATGGCCGGACGCGGGATTGAACCGTCGTCCTCCCGAATGCAAGTCCAGTGTGCTAGCCACTGCGCCACTTCGCTAGGTGTCGATGGATGACTGCATATGGTCTCCAAGTAGCCAAACAATCATTTCCAGTCAATGATCGGCTCAACTGGACCAGAAGATGCAGTCCATTCCATCTAAACACAGCCCACACCATTACGGAGCCACCACCAGCTTGTGTAGTGATTTGTTGATAACTTCGGTCCATGGCTTCGCGGTATCTGCGCCACACTCGAATCGCACCATCAGCTCCTACCAAATGCAGTCTCGACTCTTCTGACCAGTCCACGGTTCTCCAATAGTCCAATATGGTCACGAGCCCAGGAGAGACGCTGTAGGTGATGTGCTGATACCAAGGACACTCGCGTCGGTCTTCTGCTGCCCATTAAAATCAGATTTCGCAGCACAGTCCTAACGGATACGTTCGTCGTACGTCCCATATCGATTTCTGCGGTTATTTCGTGCAGTGTTGTCTATTAGCACAGACAACTCTAACTCATCACCGCTCCTATGTGAAGGTCGGCTCCTGCGCTGTCCGTGATGAGTGATAATGCCTGAAAACTGGTATTCTCGCCACACTCTTGACACCGCGTGTCTAGGCATATTGAATTCGCTAAGGATTTCCGAATGGAACGTCCCATGCATCTAGTTCCAACTATCATTCCGCATTCTAAGTCTGTTGCTTGTCGCCGTGTGACTATAATCACGTCGGAACCTTTTCATATGAATCACCTGCGTACAAACGCAGCTCCGTGCACTGCCGTTTTTTAGCTTGTGTACGCGATACTACCGCCATCTGTATATGTAGATAACGCTATCCCCCCTTGGTTTCGTCACCTTAGTGAACATAGGATAATAGCTACAACATTGACGATTGTCACTTTTCAATATAATCACCATCTTTGTCCAGTTTTTTCCCACCTTGAAACAAGAGCATGTACACCTGTGCGGCAAAGATCATGTTCCTCCTTCCTCAGCAACTGGCGCACAGAAAGTTCCATGGTCTCCACATCGTCGATGTGACGCCCCCGATGACCTCTTTCGAGTGGGCCTCATGATAGGAGTCTGATAGCTTAATTCCGGGTTATACGGTGGTGCAGTCGCTGGCTGATCGCTCCACGTTGCATCAGCCAACTGAGTTGGCCTTCTGCTTCTCGACAGCGACGAATCCATCGCCTAACGGTGCTGACGCCCACTGCAGCGTACAACCTCGGGGCTTCGTGCATGTGACCGGGCATTCACCTTCTGCAGTAAGGGAAAGCTCTTTAGATGTACATCAACGACGGCCATTTTTAAACTTACAATGTTGCCATAAATTGATGTAGAACGCTGTAACTGGAGCGGGCTTAGAAGGTGTTTAGCAGAAGTGCCAAACTCACGACTACTGCATTACCAAATTAATAAAGGAGAAGAAATAACAGGAGGTATTACTTTCTGATCGACCCTCGTAATATTAAGCACAGATGTTTGACATAATTAAAGACACTATATAGAATTACCTAAATCACACATGAATTTACGGTTTTTACGTGACTTTTGTACGAGACGCAAACTTGATGTTTCATTCTCGTTAAAACAAATATTGGCAAAACTGCAAAAAGCTTCGTTTTACGAAGTTCTTAAATAGCTGTTGATACGCTCTTTACGCTTCAGCAAAGTCAGGAAAATCGCAGCGAGTAAATGAGTCCATTGTTCACTGCTTTCATCAACTTTAAGGCATTTGATAGAGTCAGCAGTCAGGGACTGTACTTCGCTAGTGAAGATAGAGCGTCGTCCGGAACTCCTGATTATGATTATCACACCTTTTCACGACGATATCGACACTTCCATAATATTTGGCGGAAGCCTAATGGTCCGTTTGTAGTGTAAAGAGGGGTCCGTGAAGTGTGTTTACTGGCCTCTCCAATGTTTGGCATGTTTTTCTTGGCAATGCTGTCGGCATTGCAAACCTGGGAATCTGTTTACATACCACAGCTGTCGGGAATCTTCACCTCTCGTTACTCAGATCCAAGCGCTGTCGCGAGGACTGACTTGCTGACAACGTTTTATTCGCTGACGACAAAGCATTCGTAGCAGATACTCATGATGGCCTTTGTAGATAAATTTGTTACTGCGTGGAAGCTGTTGTCTATGTCTGTGAATGTAATCAAGGCTGGTTATGGCGTAAGGGTACATGCATTTGCCTGTCGTAACATTAGATGTAGTCGACAAACTCTGCGATTTCTGCTTGCTAGTGTCACATGATCTCTCTCTGGACAATGATATAATGCGAAAATTGGCAAAGCAGCAAACACTTTTTGGGAAGCTCCGCATAACTGTGGTGGCCACAAAAGTACTCAAGCATGTGCGCTGTGCACCCTCTCGTACGGAGCCAAGACTTGGATATCATATGCTTCACAAAAACGTGAGCAGCACATCTTTCATCTGCAGTATTACGAAATATTCTGGAAATAACAAGGGGAGGTCATGTGACAAATTAGATGGTCCTAAAATCTGCGAAACTATCCAGGATTACAGCCACTCTCAATGAACGTCGCCTGCAGTGACTGTGGCACTTAACATTGTACAGACCACTTCCGTCTTAAAGCATTTTTATATGTGCCCATACGGCCGTTAAGCGGTCAATCAGCCCCAAAAATTGAGTTTAATACTTCTGAATGAACACCGTTCAAACAGTAACGGACAGAAGAAACTCTAAGAAAGTACTGTGGTTTTTAACGCGTGTTACAACGGTGTATCCACATTGCCACGAAAGTCTTTTTTCGATATACTCTACCCCACAGTATTTTCTTTTTCATTTCGGCATATGACTAATAGCAAAACGTATAGCACCTTTAAAGTGCAAATAGCAAATTCAGTCGTGTATGATGAAGTGCTTTTCCAAACGCTTTCGTCAGGAATAAGCCAGAAATATCTGTATCGCTGTAGGCACGCCCAATGTATGTACGCTTCAATGCGAATTGTTATGGTGGGTTGTTTAGTAAGCCTTACCAGATAAATATATTTTAACTTATATTCTACTTATCTTGTTCTATGTATGTATTTTCTTTTACTTTTATTAAAATGTATGTTTTACTGTAAATGCCTTCTTATTTTCACATTTTGTGTATTTTTTGTGTTTATGTTTTAACACTTTCAGGTTTAATTACCTTAATCTGAAATAGTTCGTAAATTATTGTTTCACATTACTGTAAATCTGTGCAACAATGAGGAAGCGCAGAATGATTCGGGTCAAGGAAATGCTGAATGGGAAGAGATTTAGAAAAAAAATGACTTTTCCGACAAACATGGATGCATCGTCAGAGGCATTTGCTGCCAGCGGGCACTAATTTATATCAGAGGAGCAAGATGAAAATTTGTGGCGACCTGCTTACTAGGCAGAAGCGCTGACCACTACGCCATCTGGACACAGTGGTCACCACACGCTCACGCACAACTCCAGCACGCCTCCCGTAAGACCCGAATTCTCAACTGATACCACCCGCCCCTGACGTAGTGGCTCTGCTCATTAGCCTCATTACTCGCGGCATCTCGCCGATTGCCGTAAGAGTTCGAGTTTGCACTGAAGGTATCATTGGCCGTCATCGCCTGTATTATACATGTGGTGTCTCTTCCATCTGACATCGTGCAGCCACTATGAATCAATACAGAAAGGAAAGGAAGACATTAGCTGCCGGTGGGCATTGATTTATAGCAATAGGGCAAGTTAAAAATTTGTGCTGGACCAGGATTTGAACCCACTTCTCCTGCTTACTAGGCAGATGGTGAGAGCTTCTTCCAAGTAAACAGGTGACCAGGTTTAGATCCCTGAACCGGCACAAATTTTCGAATTGACCCATTGATATAAATCAATGCCCACTGGCAGAAAAGGTCTTCCATTCCTTTTTGTCTTGATTTATAGTGGCTGCACGATCAATATGGTGTGTTCTTTCGGACATGTTCAGGAGGTCAAACACCACATATAACAATAAATGAGTCGTCATGTCAAGCCGTTTTGCTTAATGCTAAGCGACGTGACCCTGTGTAACAAGCGCCTCCGTCCCAGACGGTTACCAGCTTCCCTTAGAACCTGCTGACGGGAAAAACTAGAAATCTTTAGTTGATCTGTCCACCTGCTCACTCTTCTCCCTCTCGTTCCTTCCCTTCTACTTCCCTTCCATGACTATTTTCTCTAGATTTTCTCGATCTTTTCTCACAATGTGCCGAATGAACTGACGAATTTTTGGCTGACTTAAGAAGAGAGCCGCTTGGAGATAGTGAGTTGCTCAATAATGGACACATCTGTTGTTTTTCGGTCCCCCGCGCCAGCACCAGCGCTCATATGCATCAATCCTCTCTCTCATCTAGTGCTTTCCCCTCTTTGGGGAAGTGTGTGACCTTTTGGCTTTTACTCCACGTGTTTACTTGTGTGTGCGATTTTTTCCCTATGATGTCCGCCCCCGGTAGCTGAGTGGTCAGCGCTACAGACTGTCAATTCTAAGGGCCCGGGTTCGATTCCCGGCTGGGTCGCAGATTTTCTCCGTTCAGGGACTGGGTGGGGTGTTGTGTTGTCCTAATCATCATCATTTCATCCTCATCGACGCGCGAGTCGCCGAAGTGGCGTCAAATCGAAAGACTTGCACCAGGCGAGCGGTCTACCCGACGGGAGGCCCTCGTCACACGACATTATTATTGTTATTATTATTATTATTATTATTATTCCCTATGACTTTTGGACGTCCGTGTATTATGATGAATGTTATGTGTGTGTCTGGTACTTGCCTGAGGTTGGCGAGATGATTGATTTGGCGTTTGTGCTTGTCACGGGACATGTCATACCGACCTAGGAAGTGGATGAGGTCTTTTCCAGATCTGGAAGAGTTATCGTAGAAAGCCCTTGCCAGGTCTTGAAAATGCTCTTTGAGGAAGGAGATTTCAGCAGCAGCGTGCAAATCGTCGGATGGAAACCCAAAAGGTAGATACATAGCCCTACTGAGGGCGCGGTTCGGGGTTTGTCCCGATGCTGCTTGGCCTCGTATTCCCAAGCAGGGCACGCATATTCCATAACAGCCTTGTAAGTGCTTGGTACACATTTACCTCTACAGAACAGGGAAAGGAGCTAGTTGCATTCCAGATAGGGTAGAGGATGGTCATTCTGGCACAGGCATTCCTGTGGACCTCGTCTATGTGGGGCTTCCACGTAAGCCGGGAGTCCAAGGTTACGCCAAGGTAATTAGCGCTTCTGCGCCAGGGGAGTTGGATTCCGTGTAGGTGGAAGAGGGGGGAGAGGGGGGGGGGGACTTAAGTGGGTCCACGTCTCCCGAGCCTCTGGGTGATCAGCATAGCCTGTCTCTTCTCAAACTTGATGGTGATACGCCAGCAACGGGCCCAAGTTTACGTGTCATAAAACCCTTTGTAGTCTACTGATGACCACGTCCTTCTCTGCATTGCGTGTGTAGAAGGCTGTATCGTCAGCATACTGTGCTGTGTGCACCAGAGAGGCTGTTGAGGTGTCTGCAGTGTACAAACTAAAAAATACGAGTCTCAGAACCGATCCCTGTGGCACCCCAGCACGGATACGCCTTTTGGTGGCGGTGGCAGTTTCTGCTTCAACAAAAAATGGCTCTGAGCACTATGGGACTTAACATCTGAGGTCATCAGTCCCCTAGAACTTAGAACTACTTAAACCTAACTAACCTAAAGACATCACACACATCCATGTCCGAGGCAGGATTCGAACCTGCGGCCGTATCGGTCGCGCGGTTCCAGACTGAAGCGCCTAGAACCGCTCGGCCACTCTGGCCGGCCTGCTTCAACAGAGAAAGTTCTATTCGTGAGGTAGCTTCGTATTAACTTGACTCAGGGAACCCTTTTGTGTATAGCTTGTATAGCATCACCACCGCCTTATGCCATACTGAGTCGAAGGCTTCCGATACATCTTGTACCACTATCCCGCAGTAGCCTCTGGGGTTGAGGCCCTGTGTGGCCGTTTCAACCACTCTCGTTATCTGTTGTGGGACGGAGTGGTTCTGTCGGAATCCGATTCGGAAATCCAGCAGAAGTTGCTCGGTGTTAATATGCTCTTGAATGGTTATTAGCAGGAGGCGCTCATATATGTTGCTGAGAGTTGGCAGGGGGCTAATTGGCATGTAATGCAGCGGGAATAAAGGGTCTTTCCCCGGTTTGTGTATCGCGACCACTTCCGCGTGTTTCCAACAAGCTGGGAACTCTCAGGAACGAGTAATTTCGTTGAAGACTTTAGCGAGGTGTGTGATCGCCGAGGGCGAGAGTTTTTTAATTAACTTATTCGTGACACTCATGTACTGGCGCCTTTTTTGTTGGAGGGGACCTAATTACTTTTGCCACGTCTTTAGGGGGGAAAAGTGGGAGTTCGTCTTCTGGGGTTTCCTCAGCATTGAGGAAGACAGCCAGTCGACGGTGAACTACATCCTCATGCTCTTCATCCTGGCGTTCTGCCGCCTGGAACTGATTCTCAAAAGCATCTGTGAGGTCGTTGGCCTTGTCAGCATGGCTGTAGTCAGTCCCCCTTTCACCGTGCAGTGGCGGCATCCTAGCGCGTCTTTTGGTGAAATGTCTGTTAGTTTGCCGGAGTTTGTTGTCGTCCACCTTGAGGGCCGAGAGGGGGTTTTGCCACTGCTGGTTCCTGCGCTCACTGAGCGCTGCCTTCAGCTCTCTCTGTAGACGATTGAGCAGCCTCCTGGTGGCCTGATATCTGGTGATCTTCCACTCTTTTGCTACTCTATTTTTGTGCCGAATTTGAGCTAACAAATGTTCCGGGAGTGGCCCGTCCCTCTGTGGGGAGGTGGTCTCTTCCGCTGCCTGCAAGATGGTACCTATTAACAACCAACATATGCATCAATGCGTTGGTTGTTACTGTCATACAAATGTAGCACTTCTGCACTGAGTTGTCACTGGCGACCTGACTCCTCAGCAGCGCGACATCCGACAGCTCCTTCGTGCTGCCCCGCGGCTGGGCGAGGCAGGTGATGGGCGCAGCTGTGGAGAAAGCCAGGCGGCTTGGCCTCCCGGAAGCGGGCGCTGTCGTATTTACCTTCCCCGCCCTCCTGCCGCAGGGGCAATGGGAGGTGGAGGGAGGCCGCGCCTCTGTCGCAGTGTCTCCGGACACCGCCCCTCCCCCTCCGGGCGCTCGGCGCACCGTCGGAGGAGATAAGGGGCCAGGTAGGCGGCGCTCGCGCCTGCTGATTCATCCAGCGCCAAGGCTGCCAGCCAGGAGCGTGTAGGCATGAGCGTCCCATCTCCATCTGGCCGCCTCTCCCAGCTAAATAGCTATCGCCACTGCGCTGCACGGGTACAGCATTAAAACGCATACAGTCATGGCACTCCTAATTTCTGTTTTATGTGGTAACAGTAGCGCACATAGTGGTCAGTAGCCTACATTGTTTAGTACGATATCTGATGAATGAAAATAGTGTCAATTTAAATCGATTTGTAACACTGTTTTAACAACAGGAACTGTAACGGCGTAATAAATTGTATCAGTAATGAAAAGGAGGCACCGTATTCGTTAATCACAAGATTCCCAAGATCCCTGGTTGGTACGAAACGTCACATTACAGGGATGTTTACTTAAAATCTCTCGTAATCCATAGCCTATTGTATATATAAAAAAGAAAGTAACAAGAAAATGGGAATATCCTTTCCTTTAGCATCTGACAGGCGCCAGACAATGATGCATTCTGTCGCCATTCGTTTTTATACTAATCATAGACTTCGCAATGAGGAAAAGCTATGAACTCCAACACGAGCATCAATTGGAGTAAGGAGTCTAGACTTACGGATCTGGAATTTGCTGATGACATCGTTCTTGTGGCAGCAGCAGAGACGTTTACAAGTAACTAACAAAGCTGGATGGAATGGCTAGTTCAGTAAGGCTCAAAATAAATGGTGAGCAGACAAACACGATGTGGATAAACACACCAGGCAGATGCGCTAACCACTACAGCTGGAGAGCCTCTGCAATGCTGTTCTAGTTTAGGGGAATACCAAATGGGGTGAACCGTGAATGGGCGTTTGGATTGAGGAGGCAGGCGTGTTAGGATATTCCGAGCAGTTGTGCAAAGCCACTGTGTCAGAGTGGCATAGAAATCAGTGCATCTGTCTAGTAACCCAGGTTCGAATCCTGGACATACTACAAATTTGCATTCGTCACGTCAGTCTGCATATATGCATCATAGATGTTTGAGACTTGAAAACGTCTCTGGAACAATATAGTTTCATTTGATTGTCTGTAATAACGGGGACGTAGATGCAGAAATCAGCAGCAGAATTGGGAAAGCTTCTGCAGTATTCCAATGGAAATGAAAATGAAAATGCTGCGTCGCTTGGGCCTCCCGACGGGTAGACCGTTCGCCTGCTGCAAGTCTTTCGAGTTGACGCCACTTCGGCGACTTGCGTGTCGCTCGGGATGAGCGGAGAAGATCTTCGACCCAGCCGGGAATCGAACCCGGGTCGTCAGGTATGACATTTCGTCGCGCTGACCACTCACCTACCAGGGGCAGTATTCCAATGAATACGACACACATGACAATTAGATTCCATAGGTACGTATACAAAGCCAGCTGTACTCTTCTGTCATCCTGTCGATGGTCATATGCGCGTTTGAGACCTGAAAAATGTCAGTAAAATCATCACACAAGCTCAATGTTTATCAACCAACGATGCATGAGGCGACTTTTGAAGATCAATTTTTGTGACCACATTTCAAATGATGATGTGCCCGAAAGGAAGTCGTCTGCGCAACCTGCACAAGTCGTTGCCTAAAGAGGAGTGAAGCTTTTGTGGCATGTTCTACGCATGAATGGTGGAAGAATCTTCAAATCAGTACTCTTGTGGAAATCAACGAATGTATACAGCAGAGGAAGACCCTGTGACACACCGAAACGAACTTTCGCAAAAGATCCTCAGTGCATTGATATGAAGTGGGAGGAACCGGAAAACCTCGCAGCTCATCGAGTTCGCTGGAGGAAACTTCTTGCTCTATGTATTACTTAGGATTGCAGGAAGTGAGTGCAAGTAAAACAAGAAATGCCTAAGTAAATGGGTGACGCGATTTTTTTAGAAGGATGTAGATGGGTTCAAATGGCTCTGAGCACTATGCGACTTAACTTCTGAGGTTATCAGTCCCCTAGAACTTAGAACTCATTAAACCTAACTAACCTAAGGACATCACACATATCCATGCCCGAGGCAGGATTCGAACCTGCGACCGTAGCGGACGCTCGGCTCCAGACTGTAGCGCCGAGAACCGCACGGCCACTCCGGCAGGCTAAGGATGTAGACATCTAAACAATGAATGTAGCTTCTGAATGCAGAAAAAGGCAAACGTCTTTATGTGTAACAACCAAGTACGTCAACAACTGCAGCTGAAGAAAAATCTCCCACGCGGGCGCAATAATAAAACGCTGCAAGCAATGAAACTGTTCCCGACACAGAAGAAATCAGTTCCGCAATTGTTGTCACATCAGAGACAAACATCAGAATGTGCCATACAGTCGTCTTATGAAGACGGAATAGTGACATTAATTATTTTTTTTCGTGCGCTAAAAGACCCGTTAAGTGTAAGACTGTGCAAAAATTTCATGAGTCAATTAAATAGCCTATCATAACAAGAATAGAAAGTAACAGAGACATCTACTTCCTAGGCATACAATCCCATGTTTATATTCTCTTTCTTTCAGCTGAGTAGGCTACAATTATACGCAGTTTCGAAAGCATTTTTTTTCATGAAAAATTTGAAGTTTGCATAATTCCACTAGATATTTGTGACTGTTTACGATTATTTAACTTTCATTCATATCGCAAATATTTTACTAACGCTTGGGAAGCAAAAGTGCAATAACTATTTTTGTAAGTTATTCTGACGACGCGTGTGCCGTTAATATACACCAGGCGTTTTCGCCGCTTGGGGCGCTAGTGTCACTCTACCTAACTGAATAATAGCTTTCACAGCATTGACTAATATGACTGCCTATGTTGACTTGTGCCTCGGCAAGGAGTTCACTTCATGTTGCTGACTTGGTGTTTTTTCTTTTAGTCATCAAGCACGCCTCATAGAACGAAAAGTATTGTAAGCCCCACATCATCTCTTACCCTCTTCGTCCATATCCACACCTGTCCTCAGTAAACAACTTTACGATTTCTCTCCGGCAGTTCTTCAGGATTCTTCGGTACTATTATTTTTCCCCCTTCCCCGTATCCTGTTCCATTCGCGAAAGGTGCGCGAGAAGCTCTAATTTTCCCGTTGTACTCGTTTCATGGGATATAGCAGGCACAAGAAATGCAGGGTTTTAGAAAAATGTATTGCAGATTTTGATAGGTGGTCGAATCGACCAAAACAAGAAAAAATGTCCAGTAAACGTACACTTTAAATTGTGTACGTGGAAGGGTATGAGCACTTGTTCATTGTCGCTTCCACTGCAAGTTCTTTGCTATTGCAAATTACCTACAGAATACTTCTAATATACTGGCAAGTGCGAATGTAAAATTACAACGCAAATGTATTTCACAAACTTATCAAAATACGAACTGCCGTTACCCAGAATTGTAAATACCATTTCCAGTAACAACGATAACAGATGTACACTGCGTGCTGTATCCACGAAGAATAGAAGAGGAATGTGTACTCATTTGTTTACTGCATTCTGTAGGTCCCTCGTTCTAGCAAAGAGCTTGCATTAGAAGAGACGAAGATGAACTTGCCAGGTAAAATAAATGCATAAATAAATAAATAAAAACTAGTGCTCATACCTCTACATGAACGCATATTTGAGCTCATGTCTACTGGACATTTTTGTCTTGTATTTTGGTCCGCACTACCACCTCTCACAATATGAATACATTTTTTTAAACATCCTGCATGTTGCCTGACTGTTTCCGAAACTTGCGTTCTCGGAGTTTTAACAGTAATCCTCTCAGAGATATACAGTGCCTCCTGTGATGTCTGCTCTCTGAGTTCGATATGCATCCTCGTAAAGTTCTCGAGATTCACAGACAACGTAATGACGGCTGCTACTCCAGATATTTCTATCGTATAGTTACGCGCGCGCAGCCTCGTCAGAGACGCTGGCCTACCGAAGACTAGCCAGGTCATGCGCGGGAGTTAAGGCATTCATCGCGAGGAGAAAGGGAACTGTAGCGGTGTGTCGTGGCAGTGAGCTTGTGCAGGAAGAACGCAGAACATGGTAGTCTTGGGAATTATTTAGTTGATGTGAAATTACTGAGACAGATACTGTTTTGAGACGATTGGGATTTAAGGTATTTTACTTCATTGCAGCAGCATTTAGTTACGCATTCTTGGATCAACACACACATCCAAATCAGAAGTTCCTTGCTTTTTTATAAACTTCTGTTACAGTCAATGTTAATGTATCTGAAATGACGAAAACGATTTAATCATTAGTATGACGACTTTTGTGTTACAATAATTGCTCACGTTGAGTTACATTGTTGTATTTCTCCAGTGTTGATCATACGCAGTTGTGATGTGCAATGAAATATTTTCTTATTACTTGCTAAGCCTTCAATGGCGGAATTTTTTTAATGGAATACAGTCAAGAGATTTTTAAACAAATTTTTTAACAGTTTCTTGAGCCTGAGTTAACTTATGAACATATTTCTTTTCTATGAGAGCCTTTTTTCCCCCTTCAACCTGCGATCGCTCAGTTTAGAAGCTACGCGAGCGGCTTAAAGTGGACGTGGGCTGTAGGCTACTGCGCATCTCTCGCTCTACACACTCCGCCATTGCCGACCTCAAGTCATCAGCCTGCGATGCACTACAGCCACGTTAACATAGCTGCCATCATTGTTGCTCCCGCCAAGTATGAATTACAAAGTGTAATTCGGTTTCTGCAAGCAGAAGGGAATAGAAAATCATCGGAGAAAGAGCCGAGTGTACGGTGATAACTTCATGACTGATGCTGTTGTTCGTGAATGGTGCCGAAAGTTTAAAGATGGCCGAACGGGGCCAAGGGCGCAAGTCTGTCGTTACAGCCGACACTGTTGAACGTGTTGACAGAATTGTTAGAGAAAATCGTAGGTTCGCCATAACTGCTTTGTCTATGGAAATTCCGCAAGTTTCAAGATCTGTCGTACACTCTACCGTTACTGAACATTTAGGTTACAAAAAACTTCGTGCTCGTTGGGTTGCAAACATGTTGACGGACGCCCACAAAAGTCACCGAATGGCGTCAGATTTGACTTTCCGTGACCGTCACAACGATGAATGTGAGAACTTTTTGAAATCAATTGTTACTGCAGATGAAACTTGGATCCAATACGACACACCGGAACCAAAATGACAATCACAACATTGGATGCATCCAAATTCACCAAACAAACCAAAAAAATTCAAACAAACATTTAACAACAGAAAGGTTAAGGCTACCGTGTTTAGGGATCAAAAAGGTATGTTGCTTGTAGAGTTTATGCAGCCTGGAACCACTATCAAAGCTGCTTATTGTACAACTTTACGACGTTTGCGGAGAGCCATTCAAAAGAGACGAAGAGGAATGCAGACTTCAGGAATTGTGTTGATCCATGACAACGATCGTCCACACACTGCTGGCACAACCCAACGGCTCCTTGAACAATTTCAGCGGGACATTTTCGATCATCCGCCGTACAGTCCTGACCTGGCAGCCAGCGACTTTCACCTTTTCCCTGAACTGAAGACGTGGCTATGAGGGCAGCACTTTCAAACCAACGAAGATTTTCAAAACAACGTCAATGCTCATGTGAAATCATTGCCGGCAACATTTTTTGAAGAAGGTATTGCAAAGCTTGTCCACAGGTACGATAAATGTCTCACTCTTTTCGGTGATCATGTTGAAAAGTAACCATAAGTGTACAAAACTTTTGGTAACAAAATAATTGTTTTCTATGAACTTGTCTTTTATTTATGGCCTATCGGACGTTGAAAAAGAAAGCCCTCCTATGAATGGACTTTTTTGATATGCCACACCTTACACTCAAAGACACTATACATTCAGAAAGCGAGAATCCGGAAGTAAAGCAAACAGGAAACTTGTGGTAAGGTTCTATGGGACCAAATTACTGAGGCCATCGGTACCTAGGCTTACACACTAATTATACTAACTTGGGCTAAGGACAACACACACATACCCATGCCCGAGGGAGGACTCTAACCTCCGACGAGGGAAGCCGTGCGAACCGTGACAAGACGCCTAAGACCGCGTGGCTAAAGCAAACAGGAGCATTCACGTAGTCTTCATTAACTTTTTTATTTGTTAAGACAGCTTTCAATATATTAATCCTCGTAGTGGCTCTTTCCGTTTGATTATGTGCAATACGTCACATTTATTTATATTGAGTGCAGTCCCTGTAACCAAGCATCAATCGTCTACAGTCTTCCCACATTACACCGAACTGCCCAAGGAAAATGCCTATTTCCTTCCTCATTAACACCCATTCCCAGCTGCAGCTACACTTCTAATAGCACCCCGTCGACAGGTCGTAGGCTTCCTTCAGTACTACTAGCTGCTAAGAAAACTTGACTCGAGTTTCTGTAGTAATGTATGCTCGAGTTTCTGTAGTAATGTATGCCCCACACATCTTAACTAAGCACTTGTTTTGAAGTTCGGATACATTATTACCTAATAAGGTGTACTGCAATTAACTTCTTAAAACGTGCTGCCGGCGCCACAGGACTACGACCGTGATTTCGATCAGGAATACAGGTACTAAAATTCTGGTATTCGTACTGCTCTATGGAACGCAAGACACTGCCGCAGAGGTCGACCACGCCGTGTTCTTCATAGTTCTTCGTCGACGGGTTTGAAGACGGGTTCAAGTCCAGCTGTCTACCGTTATCCTCTCATCAGTAGGCACATGGAAGGCAAAATGTAATCAAAGCACAAATAAACGGCCACGCACGACCTACCAGTAGCGATGAAATTTTATTGATGAAATAAAACAAGACAGCGATCCCAGTTAACCGCTATTTCACCGAGTCATTTGCTGTCTTCGTTCCAACTGCTGTAGTGTACTTATTAGCTGCGCACTTCTTTGTTCACCGAGCAACATTTTTTGGTTTGAAAGCGGCTAATACAATGGATGCAATTAATTTTTATTTCTGCACAACGGTTAGATTTTTCCTTGACCTTTGTAAACTTAATAGAACCTTGTCCATTTTACTGAAGAATTGTGTGTTTCTCTTTGAGAGGTAGCTTAACACGTACGACCACAGCAATTCCTCGCCAAAGATTTTCTCAAAGTGTTTTGTTTTCGAATGTAACTTTTTGTATGCATCATAAAACTACTAATTTTTATTTACTATACAGAGAATTCTGAAGCGTCATCGAAATACTTATTTTACTAATTTGTTCTCTTTCTCACTTCAACCATACCCTAGTGTATGGGAAAACTGTGTTTATTAGCTTACCGTCAGGACTGATCTGGGTATAACGTCTCGGTAACGTACCTGCAACAATAGAAAAAAGGCTGCATCAGTCATGGAGCAGCTACATCAAATTTTGATTGTCGTTACTATTTTCCTTCCCTAAGAACAATACACATGCGTGAGGAACTAAAGCCCTCGAATACAACGAAGGCAATCTATTTCAAACAAAGACACAGGTAAGGTGGAGTTTTCCAGAAAGTAAAAACAAAAGCCATCCACTAATAAATATTCTGTTTATTAAAAAGTGGCGTCGGCTCCGGCCTCGAAGTGGCAGTTATCTTCCGACGACTGACGGCCCCCCCCTCCACACACGCACACACACACACACACACACACACACACACACACACACACACACACACACACACACACCCCTTAGTATAACTGAGACGATGTCATGGAAGCTCCTCGGAACTGCTACAGAGAATTTCATACTTGCGCTAACAATAAGACATTCAAAAATTAACAAGTATTCCCAGAAATAAAAAAAACTTCGGAGGTTTATTAACCATTAAAATTCTGGGGTTCTTATCACGACAGGAACCAGGCAGATCGCTGCTGTGACCCACGTACCACGTGCAACCCAATATTGAAAACTCAGTAGAGGCCCAACGACTTTATGGCTGGACTTAACTTGAGCACACAACAGTATCGCTGAAGAAAACAAGAATCGTCTTGAACAGCAACAAATTAACACACAGAGCTCTACGTCAACGTGTCTGTCCAGGAAACGAGGTAACAGTTGTATTCGACAATTAGCGTACGGTGTATTCAGTAACGATATAGGATATACCAGCCCCCCTCCCCCACCCCCTCCGTCAGGCTTGATACTTGCTCCCACTAAAGGGCAGGGCTGCTGATAAAATATCGATGCATCGATATTTTCTGAAGAAACATAGATATAAGTAGGCGATATTCTTCCCCGATAAATCGATATCAAAGTGGCAATACCGAATGCCGATATTTTTATTTTACTTTTTTTTCATAATTTTCGGTACATATTTGAAGTTGTTATTTTGAAAGGTTAGTCGAACATAATTTTACTTTCACTGTGCGAATGATTTTACTACTATTTGAGCTTTCATCACGTCCAGTCTCTCTCTGACTGTGTGAAGCAAGTATAGGTGGCGCTGGCGGGGGGGGGGGGGGGGGGGGGTGTCGATGTGAGTGCAATAACAAAATATCCTCCGATGTGAAGAAATAGCACACCAGTTGCGTTAAAAACAATTTTTTTACACAATTAGTCCGCTATTTCTTGACATCGGCAGTCATCAAAAACAGTCGCTGAAAACGATGAACAAAAATGTAAATGACAAGACTGGTCTTTGCGGCGAGAGAAGTCGTTTGAGAGGAAATGCTGTCGTAATCGGCGCTTGGCGCTACCAACAGAAACTCCAGCGTTTAGCTTCACCACGCAGTTTGACACTACAACTGCAAGGTCGCTCCCGCTGGCAGAAATGAAAATAAGAAAAAAAACAGGGAACTGGACATGAAGTGTTCCAGACAAATCCGCTATGTAACGACGGACGTATCTGATACTTTTTACTGTGCCTGTTACATGCAGGTATCATTGTAAGCAAAGTGGTTATCTGCAAGTCTGAACGTGTATCGTTTTCCTTTCAGCTCTTACTCTAAGGAGGATAACCAGGCTGCTAGACAATGTGCAGCCGATATTTTTTTGGGGGGGGATACGTCGACATTTTTTTTCGTCGATACACAGATACATCGAAAATTCTTTTCCGAACATCGGCAGCCTATAATGATAATTTTTAAATATCGAAACATCGATTTCCCGATATTTTTAAAAATATCAACAGTCCTAGTAAAGGTAAGTCATATCTACTGACTTCCGCCCCATTCGGATAATTCCTTCGTGCTGCTTCGTTTTGTTTTGCCTTGTAGTGTATATGTTGCGAATTCCACCACAATCGACCACTTACGACACCTCCCTTAAGATACGCGAGCGCGGCGCAGAGTGCAAATGAAGAGCGCAGTCTGGACCGTAAGCAACAGTTGCCAGACCATCGAGCAGCCGCAACTCGGCCTCCGCAGGACTCTTCCTTTCCTGGGAACGGCCCCTTCTCGCTCGTTATCTCCTCGCGCAGTCGGGAGAATGCTCCGCGAGGCGTCACGCCTTCTTATTCAATCGCTCTGCGGCGCTGCGAGATCGCCGACCGCGACTGCAGACGCCCCGCGACTCATTAGCATCGATTTCGATTTTAAAAGGAAATTACGCGTTCCCTGGCAGCCGCATTAAGACGCCGCCGCCCGGCCATTAAGAAGGAATTTAAAGGCGGCCGGGAAACTGCTAATACTGCCGCCTCGGTTTGTTCAGATTATCTCGGGGCCACGCCGGCCGTGGCGCGCAGCTGCGCCTTTTAATAACCGCTGCGATGCGATGCGCCGCGTCAGAATTAGCGCAAATGAAAACATTAAGAGTCGCGGAAGACCACCACGGCAGTAGGTACCGAAAATCACCTTTCTTCTCTGAACAACCCTCGCGAGCACGAAGCGACAGATATTGTACAAGAGCTCAGACGCGTGCGCATGCAGATGATACTGCAACTGTGGCAGGTGGTGTTGTGGAATCACGTATCGATACCACCCTACCGGCATCATCGAAGTTGGCTACGGTATTGCCAGTTTCCGACAGCGGTAGTGCGAGATCCGGCGGACCCAATGGATTACGCCCACATAGCCACGCCCCCAACAGCTCCGTACCTGGAGTGCCCTATGACGCCGCGATACAGAACAGCCGGTGACAACCAGATAGCCCGCTCGCACTCGGAGCCACTTCGCTACGTGACGCTACGCAGATACCGCCTAGTCGTGGCTCCAGCACCTTCGTTCATGCTTTAGTTCAGAAAGCCTAATCCTTGTTGCTCTTGTATGAGATGACTCTTACTTCATTATTTGTTGTAAGTCCTCATACACTTCGAGAAATACGATATACGTAAATCTGTTTACTGCGTTACCATTTCTGCTCCTGTCCACTTTTCCTATGTCGGCAGTTGCCGCACCGCTTCGTAGACCACCTCTCCTAACCATTGTGAAGGAAGTCGTACACAACAGGTATGAACAATCTTAAGGAAACGTACTAAATAAGTGAAGCATATAGAGCAAAAATGAGATTTACTATAAATGCAAACAAGTCAAAATACACAGTAATGTCCACTTTTAAGGCTAGGAGACCTGCAGGTCTCCAATATATGTTTAAAGGTGTCTTTTCCACCAGTTATGGTAATACGATGCGAAGTGTTACAGAAAGGATGGAAGCAGGAAACAGAGCCTGTCATGCATATTTACAAGCATTTAAGAACACACAAATTAGACAGTAACAAAGTTAAGAGTCTCTTCCCCTTTACAACAAGTAAACCATGTGATCAAAAGCATCCGGACACCTGGCTGAAAATGACTTACAAGTTTGTGGCACCCTCCATCGGTAAAGCTCGAATTCAATACGATGTTGGCCCACTCTTAGCCTTGATGACAGCTTCCACTCTCGCAGGCATACGTTCAATCAGGTGCTGGAAGGTTTCTTGGGGAATGTCATCCCATTCTTCATGGAGTGCGGCTCTGTGGAGAGATATCGAAGTCGGTCGGTGAGGCCTGGCACGAAGTCAGCGTTCAAAAACATCCCGAAGGTGTTCTATAAGATTCACGTCAGGATTCCGTGCAAGCCAGACCATTACAGGGGTCTTATTGTCGTGTAACCACTCCGCCACAGGCCGTGCATTATGAACAGGTGGTCGATCGTGTTGAAAGATGCAATCGCCATCCCCTAATTGCTCTTCGACAGTGGGAAGCAAGAAGGTGCTTAAAACATCAATGTAGGTCTGTGTTGTGATAGTGCCACGCTAAACAAGGGGTGCAAGCCGCCTCCATGAAAAACACGGCCACACCATAACACCACCGCCTCTGAATTTTACTGTTGGCACTACACACGCTGGCAGATGACGTTCACCGGGCAATCACCATACTCACACCCAGCCATCGGATCGCCACATTGTGTACCGTGATTCGTCACTCCACACAACGTTTATCCACTGTTCAATCGTTCAATGTTTACGCTCCCTACACCAAGCGAGGCGTCGTTTGGGATTTACCGGAGTGATGTGTGCCTTATGAGCAGTAGCTAGTCCATCAAATCCAAGTTTTCTCACCTCCCGCCTAACTGTCATAGTACTTGCAGTGGATCCTGATGGAGTTTGGAATTCCTATTTGATGGTCTGGGTACATGTCTGCCTATTACACAATACGACCCTCTTGAACTGTAGGCGGTCTCTGTCAATCAGACGAGGTCGGCCTGTACGCTTTTGTGCTGTACGTGTCCCTTCACGTTTCCACTTCACTATGACATCGGAAACAGTGGACCTAGGGATGTTTAGGAGTGTGGAAATCTCGCGTACAGACGTATGACACAAATGACACCCAATCACCTGGCCACGTTCGAACTCCGTGAGTTCCGCGGAGCGCCCCATTCTGCTCTCTCACGATGTCTAATGGCTACTAAGGTCGCTGATTTGGAGTGCCTGGCAGTAGATGGCAGCACAGTGCACCTAATATGAAAAAGGTATGTTTTTGGGAGTGTCCAGATACTTTTGGTCACACAGCGTAAGTAACGAATATTGAGTCAAGATTGTTGCTATCGACGAAAAGCTCTCAGGTTTCCAGCGTGGTAGCAGTGTTAAAATACAGCAATGTTTCGAAGATTGTCATACTTATCATCCTCTGGCGAAATGTCGCAGAATTTAACACAGCCACCAGGCTGGAGACTCGAGAGCTTTCCGTCAATATTACACGCAGGCAAGGTCTAATTCACAAAGACTGTTGGTATCTACGAGGACCAATAATCTATACGGATATGTTTACGAATTCTAGCTCTGATTAACACATGCATTAACCAACATTACAACCCGCATCCGTAGCTGATATTGCTAGGGCACAAGTGTTCCGAGGCGATCGACTCTGAGGTAGTTATGGTGATGGAAAGATTATCGTTTCCAAAATTCGACTCGCCCCATCACTTCTCTCGACACCAACATTACCACGAAAAACACAAATTCAACACTACTGATCACATTCACGTATAAGAAGTCATCGAGCTGGCCTCGGTGGTCTCGCGGTTCTAGGCGCGCAGTCCGGAAACGTGCGGCTGCTACGGTCGCAGGTTCGAATCCTGCCTCGGCCATGGCTGTGTGTGATGTCCTTAGGTTAGTTAGGTTTAAGTAGTTCTAAGTTCTAGGGGACTGATGACCACAGCAGTTGAGCCCCATAGTGCTCAGAGCCATTTGAACCATTTTTGAAGTCATCGAAATGGCGACAACCAGGAAGACTCGCATCACGCCGTGCGTTGTGGGGTAAATAATCCTGTGTTACGCTTTCTACGTTCTGCGGTCAGGAACGCGTGCGATGAGAATGAATTCCGGGCAGTAATGAAGCATATCTGAGGCATATTGGGAGTAACGAATGCAAACGACCGACTAGGCCCAAGGCCCGCACGTACTCCGTGCGGAAAAGAAAATATGCGAGCAGAGTAACCTGTACGGGTGTAACGAATCAGTACTTCGAGCCTGGTGGTAAACCTGTTATTAAGAAACTAACACACGCGTGATTACCTATTGCAGTCACAGATTCGATGTAATACAGCTGATGAACGGTTTCAGTCCGCAGAGGGCGATATTCAGGTCTTTCCAGCTTGGTTGCATTGTAACACGTCAACTTTGTCGCCATGTGCGCGTGTCTGCAGAACCTGGTGAGCAGCGACCACACGCTGTCAATATTGCTCTCTTAACCTGGCAGATGTTAGTGATGGATGGTAACATTGTCCTCACCCTCGTTAACAATGCTCATCCGACAAAATACACACATGTTCAGAAAAAAAACAGAACACCCTCAACCACTAGAGATATGGCGTTCATATTCACAGGACTTTACATTAGTATGTTGTATAGAAATGATTAGCATTTGAACCGTGTCGCCCCGCGGGTTCAAGGTCAACATCGATATCGCAGCGCAACACGGCCTACCTGTGAAATGTACCTCCGATGTTGTCGCTATAAATCGAAGGTAAAGGATCAGTGTGACCTGAGCAGACGCGCAGGATGCCTCGCAGACGTATGAGCGAACCCTACTGTCGAATCAGGGAGTTTGGAAGAGGGTGCATTATTGGCACGAGAGAAAGTGAAGCATCCGTCCGGAAACTGCTGTTCGCGTGAGACGAAGTGTTGCGGCAGTGCGACGGGTGTGTGCAGAATGGTTTACGGAAGGCCATAGAACACGACGGGACGGGCGAGGTCGCACTAACCAGATCACCCCCGACAAGATCGACACATCATCCTAATGGCACTGCAAGACAGGTCTGCGTTCTCCTCGGCTCTGGCGCAACAGTGTGACACTTCGTACACTGTCAGGGGTGACAATCCGTTGTCGTTTATTAATGCATGGGCTACGTGCGCGTCGTCCAATTGAAACTTCTTTATTAAAATTCTTTTCTGCTTCTATTGCTGAATGAAATGGGAAGTTTAAGCGTCTACTTTATATAATTCTGAAACAGCTGAGTAAAACTGAACGTACTGAGCCTACTTTCTCTTTGCTTATTCTTGTTATGTCAACACTGACCCACTATATTCTAGCGCAACGCAATCTGACAGCTCAAAAAAATTACAACCTGAGTTCAAATAATTAATTCAAAAGAATGGCCCTGACTAAAAAATCTTAAAAATAACCTATACATTTCATTAAGCACTTACGTCACAATCTTCATTACACGAACTACTGCAATACAGCGAGCGCCAATACTGCCAGCTAAATATTAGATTCTAACTACTGATGTCACTAACTTCTCATTGGGATATGGTTACCAAAGGAAAGATTTTGTTGCGGAGCAAACAATGTGTTTACCTTAATAATGTGGCAACCAGTTCAAAAACCATAAAAATGTCCGTGACATCCAGTTCCAAAAGATTATATAATCATCGACGAACTACATTTCCATGACGGACACACGTCCAGATCGTTTGCTCGAGCTAACACTTCAAAACCTCCAACCTCCATCAATGCTAACTTCAAACATCTAACATCCATCACTGCCGGCTGTTCACCTCCAACTGCCCAACAGTATTTCCATCACTGCTGGCGACTAACTTGCAACTGCCCAACACTACTGGCGATTAACTTCCAACAACGAGACCCACCAGCCACAGAGTCTCTTACAAAGAAAGCGCAGTCAGAGATCCAATGTAAAGCGCTACACAGCGCTGCCAACACAGAAACAGCCCACTTACACACTTCTCCGCCTATTTTTGACGAACGTGCAGAAGCGTGCTCGGCGTCAATGGTCTATGGAACGACATCACTGGGCATCTGAATGAAATCAGTCTGTGTTTTCGGACGAATACAGCTTATGTTTGTTTGAAAATGTTGGCCGCATTTTGGTTCACCGCAGATAGACGGTTGAACATCAGTGACTTTATTCGCAAAAGACAGACAGCGCCAGCTCAGAGCCTTATGGTGTGGGGTGCTACTGGGTACAACCACGAACCACGGTTGGCGCGTGTCCAAGGCACTTTGACCAGTATGATCTATATGAATGACATCCTGGGACCCGTAGGAATACCCTTTCTGGACAACACCTCAGACGCCATTTTTCAGCAAGCCAATGCACGACCATGTTGCTGCACGAACACTTGCATTCTTGGTGTCACAGGATGTCAGCCTTTTGTCGTGTTCCGCCAGATCACCAGACTAGTCGCCAACCGAAAATCTACAGTATATGGTGCAAAGACGGGCGCGTCGCTGTGGCGCAATGCCAACCACCACAGATAAACTTTGGAACCAGCTGAATGCACCATGGCTGGCTATACCACAGGACGCCATTCGCGCCTTCTACGCGTCAATGCCATCACGCGTGGAACAAGTTATCAGGGCTGGAACAAGTTATCAGGGCCCATGGCGGTCTCTGTGCCCACTAGCCAACAGGACACACGCTGAATCGAGACGGCTGAAATGCTTATCATTTCTGCAGAACATGCTAATGTACATGTCCTGTGAATATGAACGTCCTGTCTCTAGTCGTTCAAGGTGTTCTGGTTTCGCTGAACATGAGTGTATTACTTAACTTCTTGAAAGAGCATATCTGTTGCTTTGGAGCACTGCAATTGTGCAAAACTGGTACCAGACGGTCAAGTGACGCTCAGCCGCTGACTTGAATTACGCGAGTGAAGTAATATGTCTGGTACAGTCAGCTGAGTGGAATCAGTGCTGTAAGACGGGTCGAGGTGGAGACTTGGCAGAATAGCAGAAAGAGCTATCTTGACTGGAAGTGCCACGACCATACCGTGAACGAAGTTCACAGTCCATCGTGTCTACAAGGAACAGTGTACCATTCGCAGCCAGGTGACATAGCATAAGAATGGTCATCGTACAAAGATCCTAACTGACAGGGACTGGAGAAGTGTGTCGGGACTTGTCAGTGATAACTGGTTTCAAATCAGACAGGAATTGCTACTTTGAGTGAATTCATGTCCATTTAACCGATTTCCGTGCGAGCTTTGCGAAGATAACTGCAGTCAATGGAGTCTGGTACCTCACAGAAGCCTATACATCAAACTGCACTTCATCAATGACGTGAACAACAAAAAACTGGATATTTAGAAGTCTAGTGCTGAGGCAGCCATAAAAGGCGACAAAGTTGACGTGTTACACAGTTAGCAAGCTGGAACAGTCTGACGATGGGCTAACGGCGGAAACCGCCAATCATTCGTATTTCATCGTAAGTGTGACTGCAACAAATAATCTTAGACATTATTTCTCATGTCAACATCCCTTTTTCTCACCACATAATAATCGTGTACAGGGATGAATCAGGTATCATTAGAGAGGTTTTTAACCGGCTTCTGACACTAAAAACCGATTTAGCGTTAAAAGTTACAATTTATGGAAAAATTTTAACATGAAAGAGACTTAACCGTCATAGGCGATAGGGCGTCCGATTGCCCAGCTTCATACCTATATTTTACGAAACTGACTTATTAGTCACGAACAAGAGATCCCCTTCTCATATTTTCTTATTACAAATACCATTTTATTTGTTTTCAAGCACTTGTTAACTGGATGATTTGTACACAGCATTGTCATCAATACTAACCGTGACCAATGTGGTAGTCCATTATCTCTGCCCGTCGTACAAGCTGATTTTTCTAAACAAATATACTTTCCGAAACCAACTGTTATTTACGTATTGCTACTACAGCCTAATGTGCTTACTGTAACTGAAAATGTTTGTCGAATTAAAGTGGGGGGTTATGTAGCCCTAGTAACAGTCCCTGATCTCTGCCCCCGTCGTACAAGCCGGAACAAACGTTCCGAATGCGAAACATATTTTTGGACACATGGAAATGTGTCATAAATTCGTGATTATTATTTCACTTCGTTCGGTTCATTTTTAAAGACGTTTTCTCTTCATTCCCACAACCATCTTTATCCCATCGACTACACTTATCGCAAATAGTCATCATTTAAAACTAAAAGCGCGAAAATTTTGCTCAGGTTCCCTGGTGAGTTACAAATTTCCAGCGGTTACTGTTTATCTCAGTGTACGTTTTATGTACGTTTATACATTTGTGTAGCAGCATCCACAGCGTGCATTTCTGTTGCGCTGTCGAGCTAGTTAAACAACGGCCAATGTTGTTCGCGCCTCCTCAATGTATACTGTCATTACGTCTTCATAATAAATCAACTCAAAAGAAACTAGATGTCACAGGCATTGATCTGCCAAAACGTTACGATCACCTGCATAATAGCACGTTGGTCCACCTTTCGAAAGCAGTAGAGCAGCGATTCAGCGTGACGTGGATCCGACAAGTACCATGTCGAAGCAGATGTGTTTGTGCAGGTCACACAGATCCTGGGCCGGTCGACTGTGGGAGCGGAGCTGCCCCTGACGGCCTCCCAGATATGTTCCATCGGGTTCACATCATGCGAATATGGGGGCGGAGATATCATCGTGAGTTCAGTCACACTCCTTAAACCACTGCAGCGTGATTCTGAACTTTTGACACCGATAGTTATTCCGATGGAAGACAGCATCGCCGTCTGGGGAGACATCAAGCATGAAGAGATCTAAAGATTTGGCACAGTGGTAGAACACCCTTCTCCTTGTCTTGAGAACCGAGGTTCAAATCTCCGTCTGGTCTTCCAGAGTTAGGCTTTAGTTGCTCTCCTGAATCTGTTAATGCCAATGCCGGAATGAGCCCTTTGAACGGGCCAACAAATTTCTTTCCCTACTTCGAGACTGTGCTCCGTCTCGACCACGTAGATGGGATGTAAGAACCCTAATCTTCGTCCCCCCTCCCTCCCTCCGTCGGTTATATATACTGCTGCTAAATGATTTTATAAACATTCTAAATTTAGGTATCTAAATATAGATAGCTAAATTTAATTTAGCTATCTTAATTTCCAAAGAAAAGCAGTTAAGAGCAGTTAAAGACTGTGTATAATAACAGCAAACGATTAGTTACACTGGAGTTCCTAACTAGCTTTACTACACTACTGGCCATTAAAATTGCTACACCAACAAGAAATGCAGATGATAAACAGGTATTGGACAAATATATTACATTAGAACTGACATATAATTACATTTTCACGCAATTTGGGTGCATAGATCCTGAGAAATCAGTACCCAGAACAACCACTTCAGGCCGTAATAACGGCCTTGATCCGCCTGGGCATTAAGTCAAATAGAGCATGGAAGGCGTGTACAGGTACAGCTACCCATGCAGCTTCAACACGAAACCACAGTTCAAGAGTAGTGACTGTCGTATTGTAACGAGCCAGTTGCTCGGCCACCATTGACCACAGTCGAACATTTTCTGTATCCAGAAAGGCCCGTACAGGACCTGCAACATGCGGTCGTGCATTATCTTGCTGAAATGTACGGTTTCGCAGGGATCGAATGAAGGGTAGAGCCACGGGTCGTAACACATCTGAAATGTAACGTCCACTGTTCAAAGTGCCGTCAATGCGAACAAGAGGTGACAGAGACGTGTAACCAATGGCACCCCATACCATCACGCCGGGTGATACGCCAGTATGGCGATGACGAATACACGCTTCCAATGTGCGTTCACCGCGATGTCGCCAAACACGGATGCGACTGTCATGATGCTGCAAACAGAACCTGGATCCATCCGAAAAAATGACGTTTTGACATTCGTGCACCCAGGTTCGTCGTTGAGTACACCATCGCAGGCGCTCCTGTCAGTGATGCAGCGTCAAGGGTAACCGCAGCCATGGTCTCCGAGCTGATAGTCCATGTTGCAGCAAACGTCGTCGAACTGATCGTTGTTGTCTTGCAAACGTCCCCATCTGTTGACTCAGGGATCGAGACGTCGTTGCACGATCCGTTACAGCCATGCGGATAAGATGCCTGTCATCTCGACTGCTAGTGATACGAGGCCGTTGGTATCCAGCACGGCGTTCCGTATTACCCTCCTGACCCCATCGATTGCATATTCTGCTAACAGTCAGTGGAACTCGACCAACGCGAGCAGCAATGTCGCGATAAATCGTAATCGCGATAGGCTACAATCCGACCTGTATCAAAGTCGGAAACGTGATGGTACGCATTTCTCCTCCTTACACGAGGCATCACAACAACGTTTCAGCAGGCAACGCTGGTCAACTGCTGTTTGTGTATGAGAAATCGGTTGGAAACTTTCCTCATGTCAGCATGTTGTAGGTGTCGCCACCGGCGCCAACCTTGAGTGAATGCTCTGAAAAGCTAATCATTTGCATATCACAGCATGTTCTTCCTGTCGGTTAAATTTCGCGTCTGTAGCACGGCATCTTCGTGGTGTAGCAACTTTAATGGCCAGTAGTGTTTAAGTTTGACCGGAAGTGTTTGTATTGGGTAACTTCCAATTATTAACATAATGCTATGTTTTAGGGCATCTCAAATAACAATTCTGAGGGTTGTGTAATAAACTGGAAAAGAACTGGTTTTCGTTATTTTTAATCTTACCCCCTCTTTTGCCTCTACGCTGTCAACATTTAATTGATTGAGTGTGGCGAACTTCGGTCAAGTTCCAACAATTGCGTTGTGTCGAAATTTACGGCAGTTGTGTGTAAACGGTTAGGAACTGTTTGTGACCCGTTGTGTCGTGCGATTTAGCAAACTGCTCGGTATACTGTCGAGAGGTATAGCCCACGAATACTGAGATTTTAAATAACGCAGTTAACTATTCCTACCGGGCTTCGGTGTAGAAAATGGGAAACGAGCCGGTGAATTTGACTGATTACGCGGGCTCGCATTGTTTCAGAGTCTAAACAATAGGAAAGACCTTAGAAATGTGTAAGTGGTTACATCTGGAGAGACCAAAAGACAATACTGGTGTTACAGATCCTGCAGCACGAAGACCCTCCAGCTGTAACAGTTACGTGCCGATAAAAGGAAACACACAGTACTATCACAAGCAAGCAAGGCCGTCACGTCGATCGCATTATCGCTAAATTTAAATTTTTCCAGTCTTCAGTAAAATACCATTTTTTTACATTCAATGTTGATGCAATAGATTATGAAAACGAAAGAAAGGAATAGCAAATAATACCCATTATTTACTGTATATTTCTTTGTTTTCATAATGTTTTAATCCGCTATTTTAATCACAGTTTTTAACGATATATTAATATAGCTGAAGGGTTGCTTCTCTAACATTGCTCACGCGCAAGACTTTATTCTATTAGTATTTTAATTGTTAAGTTCATTGGGATTGTAATCATACAGAATCTGCAGAAAAAGTAGTATATCATTTGTTAGTACACACTTTTAGTGCTTATTACATACACAATAATGAGTGGAAGTCACAAAGAAATGCGCCTGTACGATAGGGTTCGCCGTTGAAAAAATTTCTGTACCAGAAATTTTTATTCTCCTCGTTCTGTTTCAGTGCCACTGTCGAACATTTGGACATGTGGACATGCCTCGACGCACGCTGCAGATACTGTCCGATATCTGGTTGAAGCTGTGGTTTCAGAAAGCAATACATCAACAAGGAAGATGCGATAATGCCCTTATCTTATCTGGCGGAACAAGCTAATCTGCAATGCCTTTGCGTAATATTGCTGGTAGTTATTTGTGTCAGAGCGCTTTTCAAAGAACTTAGAAGCTTCAAAGAAGCCGCATCACATTATTCAGCTCAGCGAATCAATTTGGCTAGCGCCCAGAACACCAGTAAACACTAACTCTAGGAATATCGATCTTCAGCCTAAGCACTACATTTTCATGTGGTTCATTTGAACACATTAAAACTTGTTCTAGTGATAAACGATAAAACATTAATAAACGTCATCTTAGGTGACGACGTCGCATGTTGGTGGTAGCTGTAATGTAGGAGTATTGCCTAGCCTTCCGCGATACAAAAAAAATGGTTCAAATGGCTCTGAGCACTATGGGACTCAACATCTGAGGTCATCGGTCCCCTAGAACATAGAACTACTTAAACCTAACTAACCTAAGGACATCACACACATCCATGCAGGATTCGAACCTGCGACCGTAGAGGTCGCGCGGTTCCAGACTGTAGCGCCTAGAACCACTCGGCCACACGGCCGGCTCCGCGATACACCCGCATGGACATGGACAAAGCAAACCTCACAATTTAAATGTTAACAAATTCAAAATTTATGGTTGATTTCTTTTACCGCTTGCTCAAAGCAGTAAAAATTGGAAAATGATTAAAATTAAAGGGAAAAAATAAAAATTTAGAGGTTTGCTTATGACACGGCAATTCTGCTAGAGACAGCAGAAGAGATGAAAAGATTTGTTGAACGGCTTTGGTGGTGTCAGAGGATATAAAATAACCATCATTAAAAGTGGAACACGGGTAATGAAGTTTACTCTGACCAAATAAACTGATGCTGAAGGGATTATGTTAGTTAGACAAAGAGACAATGAGCCTGTAGTGTGTATGAACTAGACGTATTTTGCTATTTGGACAAAAAAATTACTGACGATAGCTGAAGTAAAAGAGATAAAATACAAACGAGGAATAGGAAGAAAAAGTTTTGTGAAAGGGAGAAATACTTTAACATAAAATATAAGGTTTCCGGTTTAAACATATAACAATATAAGATGTAGTAACTTGCAACGTATTTGAGATATTTATTGGCGGTTTGCTTCTACAATAATGATACCTTAAAATGTTTCCTGTGTTCGCTTGCGACGGTTGGCACCATGTGCGCATCGCGTAACTGCTTAGTTCACGTAAACGCACGTCAGCGGCCATGAGGACTCCACAGTAGAAAATGTGTGTGCTTTCTCTCACGGAGTTTGAAGTCTGTTACATTGGTACAAGCCGGCCGCAGTGGCCGTGCGGTTAAAGGCGCTGCAGTCTGGAACCGCAAGACCGCTACGGTCGCAGGTTCGAATCCTGCCTCGGGCATGGATGTTTGTGATGTCCTTAGGTTAGTTAGGTTTAACTAGTTCTAAGTTCTAAGGGACTAATGACCTCAGCAGATGAGTCCCATAGTGCTCAGAGCCATTTGAACCATTGGTACAACGTCGTTTTCGGCTTCAGTATTGACTGCAACAAACTGACGATGGTCCACTTACGTAACAATCCAGAAATGGGACAAGAGGCTTCGGGAAACTGGGAGCCTGTTTTCGATGTCGGGACAGCATGTCAAGCACGCAGTTTCAGAGGCTAAAGTCGAATTAATCCGTACGTCCTTCAAAGTGTATCTTTTCTGTGGGGGTTTATCAAGAATCAAGTGTATCAGGCTCTGCTCGCGCTCTACCCGATCTGCGCCATGCATTCGTGATTACTCACCATACTTGTAGAAACATACCGTCAATTAGGTTGCCCTCCATGGGGTGGGTGCACGCAACGACTGTGGTTATATTGGGTTAGATAGAGCAGCAATTAGTCGTGGAATTAAGTTGCTTTAATATGACATTTATAATCACAACGCAGATCAGATTTCGACCTGCGCCAGGTCATTATCAATGCTAAAACAAATACAAGAGTATATATTACAATGTGATTTACAAGAGTTATAAGTCCATCACATCGTTGTCTTTTAGTGTTAACATTACATACCAGTATGGAATTTTAGCGGTTGTTTGTGCTCAAGTGAATGCTTACACAGTTCAACCATTACCGTCGTAAAATTATATGCTGGTTTCACAGTACACATCGGTTTTGCGTGTGGCGTCCTCTATAAGCTGCGCCTCAAGTTACAGTTTTGACGACATTTTTGTAATATTTATGTTGTACAGTAACTAAGTCGTAACATGAAATTATTATGAGTAAAACTATGTAAAAATTACAATTCTTACTTTTTCTCATGTCTGTAATGTGCTAGATGTTTAAAATTACTATAGCACGTAACAGTGACAGTTTACGCCTCATGGGCAAAAATTAATTATAAAACTGATATGGCTACATAAAGTACGTTATAGGAAGTATTGCATATTTTATCGTGTTGGGACCTGTCTTAATTAGTTGTTACTTGACAAAAGATATAACGTGAACTTTATTTACATAATGCACTTTGTTGGCGCCAGTAGCGCTTGTAAGCATGATTTCAATATGTCGCACTTAGTGGCCGAGAAATAAGAACAATATGATAAAGCGTGATCTTTTGAACACTTATTTTGAAAAATGACAGTTTTACGTATTAATTGTTGCTAATGGTTACCCTCATGAGTTTGTGTGTTATTCTAATGAAATAAGTTGTGTAAATATAGTGTTATGAAAGTGGTAATCGTTTAGATCTTATGCAAGTGGCTGCTACATAATGGCGTGAGGTTGCGACTGATCTTTTGCTTTCAAGTAGGCAGTTTTCAAACAATTCCCAGAAAGGGGCATTTTTCACTTAGTATTTCTTTGGTGGCAAAAGATCTCCATCTCCTCAAGAAGATCGAGGTGTCCACCCTTCTCGCCTCTATGTAGCAACCTTACATTTGACGTTAACATTGGCAATCTATGTTTAGTTGACAATAATTGTGCAGCCAGACTTGATTTCTCTGCTGCGTCTTTTCTTTCTAGAGCAGCATATTCCTTGAACTTAGTTTCCGGTCTCCTCCCTGTCTGACCTACGTAACATGCTCCACAATCGGGACAATCAATTTTATAAACCCCCAGATGAATCAAGTACATTTTTTACATCTACAGTATGTTGTAAGATACATCCTAAGTTATTTGTTGTTCCAAAGGCTACTTTCACTTTGTATTTTCTGAAAATCGATGCAATTCTCATGTTCATTTTCCCATAGTAAGGCAAGGTGACAAATTTTGTACTTACTTTTGGTATCAAGGTATTTATCTCATTACCATATTTTTTCTCTACATTCCTATATATCATATCGACAAATGTGTTAGGATTGTTATTCACTTTAGCGATATATCTTATAGTTGCCATTTCCTTGTCATGTTCTTCTTTTGACAACTGAATGGCAAATACACGATTAACGGCGAAGTTAAAAAACGCCTTTTTATGTTGAATGGGATGGTTTGATGCGTAATGTACAATACCATCTGTGCATGTTTTTTTGCGAAAGATACCAAATGTGTCCCTACCATTCTTTCTCTGGATTGATAGATCTAGAAAATTTATGGAACGATTTACCTCAATTTAAATTTAAACTAATGAAGGTGTACGGAACAGAACTGGAGAGTAACAGTTTAACGTCACTGCTGGACTAGAAGAAGGGGTCAACTGAAAAGACAAATTATCACGCATCAAAGAATAACTAATTTGCAAATCAAGGGAGGGAATTGTGACAGGTAAAAATTGCAGATTCAAATGGATGAAGTTTGTCAAAGTTCTGTAGAGATTGAAAGAATTCGCACTGGACAGACTAACAAGGATGGCTGTATGAAATCAGTTTTCGGAATGTAAACCATAATACACAACAACAAAATACGTGGCTCGTCCTAGTTTCAATAATATTCTGATATATGTAGTCCGTTGTTACATAAGAGCCGTGACCAGCAGAAAACGTGCAAAATTCGAATGCTAACATTAACAGGCGGAAATTTGGGCGAAAATGACCAAAACGTGTCAGACAGAGGTGAGAATATCCACACTCACCATCTTCGTCGTCATCGTCATCATCATCATCAACATTCTCGTCGTCGTCGTCTTTTTAGATATAGGTCTACTATGTACATGCTGCCGAAGCCTACCACGGTGCATTGCGGAAGGTATCCTGTACCACTGCTGGTTATTCCCCTTCCTGTCCCACTCGCAAATGGGACGAGGAACAATCGACGACTTTCTATAGTCTTTATGATTCCTTATGAGCCCAGATATATAATGTATTCGGGGTCCTTACCTACGTCGCACGTCTCTGATATTCTTAACAGTGTTTTATTAAGAAAACGTATTCTTCCCTCCAGAGATTCCAATTTGATTTCACGTAGCATATCCGTAATACTCGCGTACTGATCGACCCTATCGGTAACAAATCTAGCAGCACGCCTCTGAATCGTATCTTCCTTTACTACGGACTGGTGGAGATTTCAAACATGTGAGCAGTACTTAACAATAGTTGGCACAAGTATTTTATACGCGCCTTCCTTTATACGTAGATCAGCTACACTTTCCTAGAATTCCCTCAGTGAACTGAAGTTGACCTCTCGCCTTTCCTACAACCGACGTAACGTGCTCTTGCCACTTCCTGTCGCTTTGCAACGCTACAGTCAGAAACACTGTCTGATCAGTAGTATCCGGACACCCCTTCCCAGTGCGGAATTGAGCACTAGATTTCAGGAAAGGCGGATCCGACAGTATAAATGGAAACAGAGAGTATTGTGTTGTCAGTAAAGAGGGAGTAACAGCAGAATGGGTCGGTTAGGAGAGCTCAGACATTCAGGCACCTCATTAAAAGTGTCACAGGATGTCGACTCACAAGCAAATCAATCAAGGACATTTGAACCCAACTAAAACCGTTCAAGTCGACTTATTGGCGATGTGATTGCGAAATATAAACGCGGAAGAATAATCACTGCTAAACCAAGAGCAGGAAGACATCTTGTACTGACAGCCAGACAGAGACCGTCAAGCATTGTGGGCATGGCATAGTTTGGAACCAGCAGATAAAATCTCTCTGCGTTCCAAAGCGTCAAATGGTCAAATGGCTCTGAGCACTATGGGACTCAACATCTTAGGTCCAAAGCGTTACCAGAGGTTGACTGGTGGGGTGGTTGGTAGGAGACCGAACAGCGAGGTCGTCTAAGATGGCAGAAATCAAGAGAGGAACAACAGAAACAGCACAGCCAAGTCAAGTCAAGGGGCAGGGATAAGGGGCAAACAAAGAGGGAAAGGAATGTCAGGGCAGCAGAAAGACGAAAGAACATGAGTGGGGTGGGTAGAAACAGGGAGAGTAGGGGCGCCCCAGAAATGCTACACAGGGCAGTGGGGTATCAGCACCGCCACCGACCGTTCCCTACGCCCACACTATACTATTATCAGGATACAATGGGGACAACGCCATGGGAAGAATGCACAAGAAAAGAGAAACAAAACTGCACAACAGACCAGACAACATGGTGGGAGAAGGTGGGGAGAATCTGACAGTTGTGAAGGCAAGGTCAAGGACCCCATACTCAATGCCTACACTAACTGAGGAAATCAAATTCCAAATGGAACCTCAATGACTTAAACCCCAGAGGACAAACCACTTTCATGAAGAAAACCGAAGACAGACGTAACCATACGATGTTCGTCCGGCAACACGCAAGACAAGGAATGTGGGAGGACATATTGAGTGTGAAGGGCAATGCCAAAAGGCATGAAGGAAAGCCCAAAGGGGTAACCTGGTCATCAGGAGGCATGAAGGGAATGAGTATCAACAGAAAGTGGTCACTATCACATAGATCATCGTGTGGAGACCAGTGGAAGGAAGGAAGGAAGGAAGAAAGAAGGGGAGGAGAATACAGCAAAAGAACAATCGCAGTGAATGTCCCATATGTGCCACTGAAATGAGTCCACAAGAAACTGGTCAATGACGAGCTCCTGCCTACACGAAAAAGCACTATCCCACATAGGGCGATGGACATTAAAATCCCCAAGGAGGTAGGAAAGGAGGTGGATGTTGTTAAAGGAGGGCAGCAGATGCAGGTGCCCTGTCAGGAGGGAGACAGATATTGCAAAACATGACTGCAGAGTCCAAAAGGACCCGGACAGCAACTGCTTCCAATGTTGTATGAAGTGGGATCCATGTATTAACAATATCTATACAGATAAACACGCAAATGCCACCAGAACCCTTCAGAGGGTTGACCTGGTTCCGAAAGAAAGCACAGAACACACAAATGGTCAGTGAGCGAGCATCAGTAAAATGAGATTCCTGGACAATGAGACAAGCTGCCAAGTACAAGACAATAAGGGAGTGTAACTCTGAGAGGTGACGGTAGAATCGATTTTCATTCCACTAAATAAGCATGAAGTGGGTGTCCAAATGCGAGGCAAACGGGGCGGGGCGAATCATGCTGCCGGGTCCCTATCTGTCACCAACGAGGATTGTATGCATCCATAAATAAGAGGTTAGACTCCAGCTGCAAGGTGGGAGATGGTAACTGTAAGGTCACCAGGAAGGGTAAGTAACAGCCCCACCACACGGACTGGCTAGAAGTGCTGGTGACCTAGAGGAGCAGAGTGGCGGGGCTACTTTTTTTTTGTGAGACAGTGTAATTCAGTTTAGATTGTGAGGCAGTGTAATTCAGTTTAGCTATCCACGATATTGCAAATCTTTTATTCGGCTACCGAGTTCAAAACAACGGCAGAAGTTGCCTTCGAAGCTCGTCCACAAAAAACAACATTTATGAAAACTTTACATTAAATAAACCACATTATGATTGATGTGCTGTTTTCTGAAAGGCCCAGGAATTGTGCGGTTAATGTGGTTGGTGGTTCTTATAGTGTATTGAAATCTCTGAAATACTCTCCAACAGCGACCAAAGGGAAATTTTAAATTTTTCATTGCAAAACTAAGTGTATTGATCAAAATATTACAGAAATTTTAGCTGCAGAAATGCATGTTAATATCAGAGAGAATTGCGCACATATACCGAGTTCGGAACTCATTTCAGTTTCGAGTTGGAATATTCGATAGCAGATTCCTGGAATGTTTCACATTTCCACTTTATACATGTTCGGACTGCACCAGCAATGGTGCTAGCACTGCTTGCGTTCATGCAGGTCAAGCAGTACTGACCGCATGACGTAGCTAAAACTATTAGTACAGGGCATTTTGATTACGTTCTGTATTACACACACCAGATTTTTACTTGCGTAATCACGCCAGGAGTAGAACAGCGCATTCCAGAGCGTCGCGCACTGTGTGCACGTTGCAGTAATTAAAACAACAGACTTGTGTTTTAGAATAGCGGGGTTCAACTAGCCTTTCCGGCATCTCGATTTAGATTTCTCGTGTTTTCTATACACCAGTTGCTCTAATGGTTCCTTCAAGGTAAGGGCCTGTTTCTTGTCCGATCCGATTGTAAATGAAACGATTCTGATGTGGGTTAAACAATAACGCGATTGAACAATGTTATGGGATGTTACTCTGTCTGAGTTAAACGCCTCAGCCTTCTTAATTACAAGCGAAAATAAGTAGGAAAATGGGGAAAGAATCTAAGTGGATAGGTACTGGTAGATATCTCCAAAACAATATTCCCCTTCGGTGCCGAACATCTGATGATGACATTGTAATCCTATCCCACAATAAAAGAGAAGCAATTCAGGCTCCAGAGAAACTCCACGAAATACCGGAAGAAACCATACTCCGAATTTCGAAGACTTAATAAGTGGAACAAACAAGACAGGGATTCAACGATCGATCTTTAATCATCAGATACGAGAAAATCTGTAAAGAAGACAAAATCAAGTTTTTAGGTGAGATAACTGAATCGACTAATACGAAGACCTAACAACAAAAAACTGAGAGGCCACGAGCAGTGCTCATTCGGGTCATATACATTAAAAATATCTCTGTCACAAAATGCAGAATTATTCCAGAATAATACAATTGGTTAAACTGAAGTATTCTTCACATCTAAAACTGCTGTGTTTTGTAGTAGATTTCAAATGAAAAGAGAGTCAAAAAACAAGAAAGAAAAATTCCGAGTAAAATCATAGGACCAAAAAGTGAAAGAGATATGTGACTGAAGAAATGAATTTTAACGAGTTACAAAAAGAAAAAATTACAGTTAAGATATCTTCTCCGGTTATCAGCCGAGTGGCGTCGTCGTTTTGTTGCAACGTTTCAGTGGACATCTTCACCTAAAGATGATGGATATGGATCTTATTGGTGAAATGAAATGATCCTACGGCATTGGTGGCCGGGAGACCCCTATGCGTGCTGTTCGGCCGCCGGAATTGCATGTCCTTTTTAGCTGACGCCACTGCGGCGACTTGCGAGTCAATGATGATGAAAGACACAGAACACTCAGTCATCTCGAGGCAGAGAAAATCGCTGACCCGGCACCCCGTGCGCGGGAAGCGAGAACGCTACCGCAAGACCACGAGCTGCGGACATCTTACTGATGATGTAGTGAAACAACTAGCTAATAGAAACTCATGTAAACCTGAAGGAAATTGGCATGTGTGAAGAAATTTTTCCAGATAGAACAAATTTCGGAAGCCCCATCGATAAACTACACGATGGAGAGAAGAACGGAATACAAGCAGTAAACGGATGAAGCGGTAATATTTTTTTAACAGGTATTTGTGTCGATAAGACTTTACAGTTGTCCTACTAATACATTGATAATCAGCACTTTACATATTTATTGCTCTTCCATAAAATTGCGTAAAATATATTATGATCTAAATTTGGAATCTCATGCCTTTCAGCAGGCCCACTCCACCCACTCCAATACGCAATAAACGGTAATCCATATTGAAAATAAGCATTTAAAACTTTTGCCAGTGATTTCTCACCTGGAGTGGAACGCGCACAGTGATTTATTTACAAACTGAAACATTATCTTTTTTACAGTTGCTCTCCTTACCATCAGGCCAACTTTCCAATTATCAATTGTTCCATAATGACTTCTAATCGAGGCAAATTCTTTTGGTTTATTGCTCGTTCTACACTGTATGCACACAGAGGTGGCAAAAGTCATGAGATACCTCCTAACATCACGTCGGACCTCCTTTTTCCCGGCCTAGTAAAGTAGCTCGACGTGGCATGGGCTCATCAAGTCCATGGAAGTCCCCTGCAGAAATGGTGAGCCAAGCTGCCTCTATAGCCGTCCATTATTGCGAAAGTGTTGCTGGCGCAGGATATTCCGCACAGACTGACTTCATGATTATGTCCCCTAAATGTTCGGTGGGCGGCAAAAGTCATTCGCTCGAATTGTCCAGACTGTTCTTCAAACCAATCACGACCAACTGGGGCCCGTTGGCAAGTCGCATTGTCATCTGTAAAAATTCCATCGTTGAATGAAGTCCATGAATGGCTGCATTTGGTCGCCAAGTAGCAGGCTATAACCGTTTCCAGTCAGTAATCGGTTTAGCTGGACCGGAGGAGCTAGTCCATTCCATGTAAATACAGTCCACACCATTATGGAGTCACCACCGGCTTGCAAAGCGCCTTGTTGACAACTTGGGTCTTCCGTGGGATCTGCACCACACACGAACCCTGCCATCAGCTCGTATCAACTGATATCGGGGCTCATCTGACCAGAACACGGTTTTCCAGTCGTCTAGGGCTCAATCGTTAAGGACAAGAGCCTAGGCAGGGCGGTGCAGGCGATGTCTCACTGTTAACAGAGGCACTCGAGTTAGTCGTCTGGTGCCATAGCGCATTAACGCCAGATTTCGCCAGTGACCCACATTGATTTCTGTTGTTATTTCACGCAGTATTGCTTGTCTGTTAGTACTGACAATTGTACGCAACCGCCGCTGCTCTTGATCGTTAAGTGAAGACGGTCGGCCACTGCATTGTGCGTGGTGAGGGGGGACAGTTGAAATTTGGTACTCTCGGCACGGCACACTCTTGAAGCTGTGGATCTCGGAATACTGAATTCCCCAAGGATTTCCGAAATGCAGTGTACTATGCGTCTAGCTCCAACTCTCACTTTGCGTTCAAAGTCTGTTAGTTCCAATCGTGCGGCCATAATCACGTCGGAACCGTCTTCCCATGAATCACCTGGGTACAAATGAGAGCTCCGCCACTGAACTGCCCTTTTGTACAGTGTGTACGCGATACTACCGCCATCTGTATACGTGCACATCACTATCCCTTGACTTTCGTTACCTCAGTGTACTCTTATTCTATGAAACCAGTGGTTTACTCACCGACAATTTTTAGTTATATTTACTTGGCTTCTAGAAATCATTTCAGGTGAATACCTGAATCTTTATCAAAAGTCAAAAGCAATCCATCGCTGCGCCACTGTCCAAATGAGCTTGCCACGATCATTTGTAGAAACCTTACCCCTACATTTGTATAATATACAATAGACTATTACGTTATCAGAAACGAAGCTCAAGCTTCGACTTGATAAGAATGGCCTAGGAAATCGGCACTGGACATGTTAAGGAAACTATTGAGGCCATTGCCTTCAGTCGCCCTAGATCGAATTTCCCGAAGATGGTTTTGAAGTCCACACGGTCTAATCTACTCTAGTCTAGTTGGCTCAGTTATCTCAAAGGCGACCGATGTTTAAACAAATAGTCCTGCACATTCTTCTCCAGCGAGTCCTCTGGGATTACACAGTCTACATGCCGAAGGCTAACGTTGAAGAGAAGTAAGTGGCAGTAGTTCCATGTCTGGATTTATCTTGACACAGAGCAATGGAACACTTTTTATAATGATAGCTTGCAGCGAAGAATTCGAGTCACTTAAATCATCTTATGTGGCCACAGTTAACCTGAGCTAATGAAATTACGCCACATTAGAGAGAGTCGATTATATATTAAGAAGCTTAGAGATATTTTGTTTACGCAAACATTGGACTAAAAGATTCTTATGTGTCCGCAATAAAGTCGATTAACATATCGGTCCTGACAGCTGTAATGAATCTTGAGTAAAGATAATGCTGATGACATCACCAGTAAGATGTGCCCGTGTCCCGCCATGAACGTAGCACATTCAGTAACGTTGGACCACAATCGAAGTATTTGCCTATTTACATGGGGTTTTCGCAACTGCTCATTTGCAGATACATGTATACAAGATGGCCATACAAAGTCTAAAAAGCTTGGAAGGGTGTTGCAGGGTAGGTTGTGCTGAGAAATAACTCTAGCACTTGCACGCGCTAAAATGTGGTAATACACAGACATATGTGAGTGCGTGGGTTACCACTTGTTCAAAGGCTCATTACCGTTTTCGAAGAGATAAATTTAATTAAGTGAGCAAAAGCTATGTTTGTTCGGTTTGAGGGAACCAAATGAAGAACACATTTGACGACACAGTTTCTGGCAGACTGCTTGAATATTTGCGCTCGGCGAACTGATCAGGTACTTCCAATGCTAATTAAATCGAAATTAGAGCAACGTATCTTAATTTTTCTTAATTATTTCTCAGTGCAACCTACTATGCAACACTCTTACAAGTTTTTCAGACTATATCTGACTACCCCTTACAGGATCTTTTGAGTTTCCATTATCGTGTAAATTAGTTTCACCCATGCATTTATGGCTATTAATTATGATACACCCTATATAATGTATGTCTGATAATAATAATAACATCGTGTGGCTCAGTGGCTGGATGTAAGACTTTCATCTGAACACCACTTCTGCGACTTGCCTGTCCCTAACGCACCCCAGTTATCTAACGGGGGAAACAGTAACTACAGTTTAGCGTGCAACCATATCCACGTGTCATAGCTGGCGACTCCTCACATTGTTGAGAGGTGAAGGCTGGATTAAAAGCGGACTGAAAATTTCTGTGACCCTACCGAATTCGATCCGCGACCTCTCGGTTTCCAGGCACTCCCTTACCACTAGACCACCAAGTCCGACATGTTTGCTAATAACTACTGGCGAGGAGGAAAACACATTTCTTAATCCGCTAATCGTGTGGAAGAATGTGAATTCTTCAACGTCTAGATACGCCGTCAACTTTTCTAGGCGCATCGACTGTAGCTGCAAACACTGATATCACGTTCCAAGAAAGAGCACGATGCCAACTGGACAAGATGAGATGCGACGTCCAGCTCGATATTCATTTAGCGCCTCTTAAAGCCCGGTCAAGGACTCTGTGTATTCAGGCCCCGAGATAACCTTGTCCGTATCGGACTGTAATTCGTCTGTCTGGGATTGCTGCCAAGGCGGCGGATCAGTCGGTTATCTCGTGTGCATTTCGCAGTTAATGACACCACAGCTCGAGAGAGCCGAATTGGGAAGTTTCGTGGCGTAAGCAGGGGCATCCTTTATGCGGAATATGGTGAATCACACGATCCCTGGTGTGATCTTCCGTTTTTGTGCTTACCAGCAACATCAAATGTCCACCCTACGATAATGGTCCTTTCTGCTTCGATTGAAGCAAATCTCACACCCCAAAACTAGGAGCGAAATGCTGAAGTGCTCAGATACAGTAATTAATTCTGGCGAAAAAACGTCTACTTTTGTGGCTTGGCAAGACAGCCAAGTCACTATGAGGAAGCCGAAAGGCACGCGTTTAAGCTCACGCAGGCTGGCGTGAGGTCTGGAACAGGACAAGGTAATTAATATAGCCAATAACGTACGTAGCAGCTGGAATACTTAACTTTAATCCATAATTGGTGAACATCGCTCTTGACGGTACATGTTTTACAGCATCAATAGTAACTGGTAATGGCGCCTTGCTAGGTCGTAGCAAATGACGTAGCTGAAGGCTATGCTAACTATCGTCTCGGCAAATGAGAGCGTAATTTGTCAGTGAACCATCGCTAGCAAAGTCGGCTGTGCAACTGGGGCGAGTGCTAGGACGTCTCTCTAGACCTGCCGTGTGGCGGCGCTCGGTTTGCAGCCACTGATAGTGGCGACACGCGGGTCCGACGTATACTAAAGGACCGCGGCCGATTTAAAGGCTACCACCTAGCAAGTGTGGTGTCTGGCGGTGACACCACATCTACCATGTACTAGATACGTGGAAAGGCTGGGAGATTGTAACATACCGCATTTTTCCCCGTAAAGTTTCAAAATATAAACAAAATCGCACTTCTTAATCTTACTACACATACTTGCACTTTCACTTCGCAAGCCACAGTACAGCATATGGTAGAAGGTACACTATTCAACTATTTGTAAAATGTATGTCTAACAAGTAACTGTCATTATGCTTGGGTATTCGCACGCCGCTTTATCTTATTCTGGCTAGAAATTTATACAAATGTTTTCAAATCATTATTATACCATTTACTCGTAATCAGTCACAACTAATGTCGGGAGTTCTACTCTCATTCTCAAGTCATAGAGCCTAATTGTAAAGCCATTATTAAAAAAACATCACATGCTGGTACTGTACAGGCACAGGTAAGTGAAGTATATCAACTAAATATATGACGAATTGACATGAAAATAGCTGTTTTATGAGCAGTAGTAATCACACAGTTCAGGTACTTGTGGTGTCCAGTCACATTAATGTGACAATCACCTATGTTGGAGGTCTACGTGCAATGGAGAAATGAGCGTTTGGCTTCATTGGCCAGCATGCCCCTTATAAAAGGTCCATAAATAAGGAATTTACTGAAACTTCGTGGCAGATTAAAACTGTGTGCCGGACCGAGACTCGAACTCGAGACCTTTGCCTTTCGCGGGCAAGTGCTCTACCAACTGTGCTACCCAAACACGACTCACACCCCCTCCTCACGGCCTTACTTCTGCCAGTGCCTCGTCTCCTACATTACAAACTTCACAGAAGCTCTCCTGCCTCGGTCCGGCACACAGTTTTAATCTGCCAGGAAGTTTCATATCAGCGCACACTCCGCTGCAAAGTGAAAATCTCATTCTGGAAGGAATTTATTGATAGCGCACTCGAGCAGATGTAACTTCGATGGAATGCTCACGCGCTGCCTGTGATATGTATGCTACAATAGAATCGCAGACCAGAGAGCAGTGTCGGCTGCGGCAGCAGTAGTAGTAGTAGTAGTAGTAGTAGTAGTAGCGGCAGCTCGCAGTCGGGCGGTTCGGTTAGGTCGCTCTTAGAGAGCAGTTGTCGAGTGTATAGCTCACAGAGAGCACTTGTGTACTGTATGGAGTTGCCGGGGCCAGCCGCAGAGAGCGATGGCGGTGCCTGAGCGATGTAGTATAAGGTAAAACTAAACATTACTATTTATAGGCGCGCGCATATGTAATTTCTAACAACTGATTGTGTACTATTGTTATATCAAGTCGCATGTAAATGTTTTTTAAAAATCTTTTAATAATAACTTTTCTTATAAAATTAACTTTTGACAATAATTCATCTGAATTTAAAGATTTTACTAATTTCTCCTATCCATGGTCATCGCGATTATCATAAAGAAAAATAAGTTGTTTCTTTTTATACATGATCAATCTAGCGGCCAGCATTGCACTGGGCTGTGCCAGAAAAATTTCTTAAAGGGGCAGATATATACGCGTTATCCGGCGACATAATTGAGGTAAGAATTTTCAGTTTATTCAGAATGACTTAAAAGGGCCATGACGCAGCACTGCTGACGTCCAGATTTACCAGTTAGATTCAGTCAGTTAATTATTGAAGGTTATATACGAGTCACAATTTTCTTTTGAGAGCTTAGTCACATTATTATTGAGAGGTTAGTCATCATTTTTATTGCGAGGTTACGGAAAGAATTTATCTGTTGGGAGGTTACACCCTTACGGGGCAGGTCCGGCCACCTTGGTGCAGGTCTAATTACATTCGATGCCACATTGGGCGACCAACACCCATAAACGTCAGGTAGCAGCGCTACCAGTAGATGGTATATGAAACGTGTCGGAGAGACGCGGAAAACCGTGCAGTAATTGTAACGCGGAAGCGGAGCGGTTTATCTGATCTCCAAAGGGCATTGCCTTTCGCACCAAGGGTCGAAGCATTTTCGTAAAGGCTAAGTTTGTGAAATGATAGCGTGCCGACGTGGTCAAAGTATACCGTACACGGTCCAATGGCGCTACCCAAAACCGGCGACGAGGAACGGTGGTGCACCATGGGTCATAGATGGCAGGGGTGATCGACGGCTGCAGAGACGTGCACGCGTGAATAGACGTGCAACTGTTCAGCAACTGACAGTCCAGATGAATCAAGTGGCTACCACCACTGTCTCCTCAACGACTATTCAGCGAAAGTTACGTATGGGCCTCCAGAACAGACGTCTGGTTCATGCACCCATGCTGACTGTTGTTCATCGGCGACGAAGGCTGGAATTTGCGCGTGCCAATACCGCAACTGGACGCCACTGTGTGACGACGGCGGACTTTTCAAAGTGACCTTTTCGGCGTGAAATGTCTGGAAGCAAACATCGTCGGAAAGGTCCAGACCGGAGGAGGAAGGGTTACGGCCTGGGGAATGCCCTAGGTCATCTCTTCATTCTGGAATGCACTGTGGATCCTTGGGGACCATTCCACCCCTACGTGCAGTTTGTTTTTCCTCGGCAGGTCGACATACACCAGCAGGACTCTGCAACGTCTCACACAGCTTGCAGTGACGCGCGTGGTTGGAAGAGCACCAGGATGAGTTTTCCTACTCCCCTCGCCACTGAGCTCCCCAGATTTAAACCCAATCGACGAGGGCCGTGTGAAAAATCCGTGCAAAAATAAAAACTATTTACTTGTTTGGTGTAAACCTTTATTTTTCGACATAGTCTCCTTTTAGACTTATACACTCCGTCCAACGCGGTTCTCATTTGTTGATCCTTTCCGAATAATAGGAATTGTCCAAGTCTGCAAAATAGCTATTAGTTGCTGCAATCACCTCCTCGTTTGAATAAAATCTTTGTCCTGCCAGCCATTTCTTGAAATTGGGGAACAAGTAATAGTCAGAGGGAGCGAAGACTGGAGAATAGGGGGGGGGGGGGGGGGGGGGGATGTGAAACGAATGGAATCCTATTTCCATTAATTTTGCGACCACAACTGCTGAGGTGTGTGTTGGTGCCTTGTCGTGATGGAAAAGGACTTTTTTCCGGTCCAATCGCTGGCTTTTTTCTTGCAGCTCTGTTTTCAAACGGTCCAACAACGATGAATAATATGCGCCAGTAATAGTTTTACCCTTTTTCAGATAGTCGATGAGAATTATCCCTTGCGAATCCCAAAAGACAGACGCCATAACCTTTCCGGCCGAAGGAATGCTCTTCGCCCTTTTTGGTGCACATTTCCCTTGGTAACCCATTGTTTAGATTGTTGTTTGGTCTCAGGAGTATAGTAATGTATCCATGTCTCATCCACAGTAACGAAACTACGCTTAGAGTCCTGCGGATTCTTCCTGAACAGCTGCAAATCATCCTTGCAACACTTCACACGATTCCGTTTTTGGTCAAGCGTGAGCAATCGCGGAACCCATCTTGCCGATAACTTTCTGATGTCCATATGTTTATGCAAAATATTATGTACCCATTCATTCGAGATGCCCGCAGCACTAGCAATCTCACGCAACTTAACTCTTCTGTCATCCATCTCCGTATCATAGATTTTATCATTGATTTCTGGAGTTGTAACCTCCACAGGGCGTCCAGAACGTTCGGCATCACTTGTGCCCATATGGCCACTCTGAAAATTTTTAAACCATTTATAAACTATTCCAATCGAAGGTGCAGAGTCACCGTAATGTTTATCGAGCTTCTCTTTAGTGTCCTAAGACATTCTGCCTTTCATAAAGTAATGTTTAATCACTACACGAAATTCTTTTTCGTCCATTTTTTGACAATCACTCGACTTCCTTTATTCACACGAATACCAAACACAAATAAATAGACCAATATGGCTGAAACTTGGTGTGTGTTCTTTCCAAAGATGCTACTAACAAAATATTACCTCGATACGCGCCTGTAATGCCATCTCTCGGACTTTGCACGGACTTTTCAAACGCCCCTCGTAGAATCTGTGGGTCCACCTCGATCGGGCTGTTCGCACCATGGATCCTCTGGCCATGGCACTGGAATTGACAAGGTTCCACATCCCTGTCGGTGCCTTCTGGAACCTCATTTAAGTATCTTCCTGCACGCCTCGCAGCGGTTAGCGCTGCAGGAGGCGGTTATTTCAGACTTGTACAGGTGATCACAGCAATGTGACTAAACAGTGTACAGGTCGTGAAATAGTAGCATTTCTGACTTCTCAGGAAAGATGCTCGTCGAAATTTTCGAGTAATCCCTTCTGTGAATTAAAATGCCTCTGTTGTAGTATCTCCCAGTGGAGTTATCACGAATTTGTACATTTTCCCTTAAACTGAAACCCTTGACTAAACGCACAATTCTCTTGTTAGATGGTTTGTTGGAGTGGAGAGAAGGGGGAGGGGAAGGAGGACTAAGGGATTAAACAGGAGTTAACAGTGCCTCGTCTATGATACAGTTCATGTCGAGAAAGTGAGGTCAGTCAGAAATCTCATTGTGATAGTATGAAGAAGTGATAAAATGGAGACACTCCAAGCATATTAATAATGGAGATGAGGAACTTAACCAGAGCCATAGGTTCTTGTATTCTGGTTCGTTCTAGTATTTTTTTCTTCATTTTTTCTCGTGTATTACTCGTACTCGTGCCGTACAAGTTAGCTGTCACCTGAATGTTCGAGCGGGCTCGATACGACATCGAGCTCTGCGGTGTCGCATCGAAAATTCTCGTGCTCGTTCGAAAGGTAATACCTACTAGCCTACTGCTAGCGGCAGAGGTTGAAAATACCGCTTCAGTTGTGAATTACTTTATTTTCACACGACCGGTTTCGGACTGTTGTACCGTAAACTCATCCTCAGGTGTCGTAGCTGTGCTGTGGTCCCCGAGCGCCGCGTGTATCAGGCGCGGTGTGCTGCTATGAGCGCAGAAAAGGGAGCTGCTAGCGGCAGCCGTCTCATAGTTAGCGTGGTCACTGGGCCACTGTTGGCAAGTCACGCTGTACCACTGGTACCAACTGACGTCGTTCATACAAGCCACTGCTGCTGCTGCTTCTGGCGCGCGGATAGTAAGAGCACCTTTAACTTGATCCGCGCCTGAGGCGTTTGCCAGGAAGTGCAGGAGGGGAGCGGGCCATGTTTTTTCTGCGGCGGATCCCCGCGGCACTTAAAACCTCCGTTCCCTCGCCGGGATTTGCAGCGCGGCCGCAGACGCCAGCCGCGGGCACGCTAGTAATTGCGGCGGCTCTACTGCCGAGCTGTCAGGGGGCCCGGCCGGTCCCACCGCGCATGCGCACTGCCTCGTCACTCACTCCGTCTATTTTTGCAGGCCGCGTGGCTGGCCCGCCGTTTAAAGAATTGCTCTCGCAGCGTGTCACACATGGCCTGCATACTGCGCCCGTACAAATGTCACACGCAGCGTGTTGTCATCGCTCCAAGTCGCGCCTTACGCTCGGGTCATTGACATCCTACAGGCAGGGGACGTTTCTACAGCCCAACCGAATGACGTTGCTTGTTTGCTAGGTTCAGAGTTAAGGTGCTCTTTCCCAAACTGTGTTCCACGGCAAGTGAGTAAGTGTCATGAGCAGGCGTACAGGAAATTTGGATAGGAAACGGCCACTGTGTGTGTGTGTGTGTGTGTGTGTGTGTGTGTGTGTGTGAAGAAAAAGAAGAAACTTGCGTTCACTTATTCGACCCCTGCGTCCTGTATGACCGGTACTTTGAGTGCATGGGTTGTTCGGACAATGAAAATGAAATGAATATAATGGCATTATTGGCCGGGCGACCCCGTCCGTGGTAGTTTGGAAGCTTGCTGCAAGTCTCTATATATGACGCCACTTCGGCGAGATGCGAGTCGATGAAGAGATGAAATGAAACACTCACTCCCTGAGTGAAGAAAATTGAGTGATGCTATACCACTAGAGCACGAGCCGCGCACATGTTCGTTCAGAAAGGTAGATTCGCAACTGGAAGATGAATCGAAGATAGCTGTGAGATCTACTGTATCACCGCCGCCACCAGGAACAACAACAGCGACATTATAAGCATAATTCACTGATGAGCCCGAACATAGGCTAACCCGATGTCTTGCCCATTTACTTCCATGATTCTTCCTTTGCCATCTTGTTCTTAAGTTGAAATCCTTTTCCAATACCATCCCGTAAATGCAATCTTGCCCTATAAACTTACATTTTAGTGGTATTCTCTCTGTCATAGCAGTGAGCACTGCCTCCTCGATCGACCTTGTGACAAGAGCTAACCAATGGATTTGTTTACACATTTCCACATCGTATCATGCTGCTGGTCGTTTACACGCTGCCTACAATTTCCTAATGAACAGCTACGGGGCTCCTAGTCCCGAGATGCAAGATTCGAATCTCCACTCTGTTTCGCAATCTCAATGATTCCCAAAATGACATGTACGCCGTAATATTTCTTTAAAGAACGCCACAGTCACACATTCTTCCCGTCCTAGATAATGCTTTGTCTCCAAAGACATGGATGTTGACGTGGCGCTAAAACTCTTTCGTCCCACACTCCATAAACTCAACTTTGAACGCCCGGTGACTTGACGGTCACCCTCCTTCCGTAGACCTGGAGTTTCTTTCGCATTTCATAGCTGCCCAAGTTTGATAATCCATGGAGACCTAACCACATTTTTAGAAACTAAGTCCGTTTACACTGATACATTGAGTTTCACCCTCTCTGTCGTCCCTCGTCAACAACAACACCACAATACACTCCAGATACACTGATCATTGACATCTACACTGAACAGTTGTACATACGATATCTGGCGCTCAAGTCGCTATATTAGCATCAAGTGTAAGTCAGAGCTATTAGGAATAACTAACACCGTCGCAACCCTCTAGATTACGAAAACGAAAGGGAAGGGATATAGAGATCGTTTGGGTGAACAAAGCGCTTCATCATCATCATCATCATCATCATCATCATCATCATCATCATCATCATCATCATCATCATCATCATCATTTAAGACTGATTATGCCTTTCAGCGTTCAGTCTGGAGCATAGCCCCCCTTATACAGTTCCTTCACGATCCCCTACTCAGCTCTTCTGATGTTAACCGATTACTTCAAAATCATTCTTAACCGAATCCAGGTACCTTGTCCTCGGTCTGCCCCGACTCCTCCTACCCTCTACTGCTGAACCCATGAGTCTCTTGGGTAACTTTGCTTCTCCCATGCGTGTAACATGACCCCACCATCTAAGCCTGTTCGCCCTGACTGCTACATCTATAGAGTTCATTCCCAGTTTTTCTTTGATTTCCTCATTGTGGACACCCTCCTGCCATTGTTCCCATCTACTAGTACCTGCAATCATCCTAGCTACTTTCATATCCGTAACCTCAGCCTTATTGATAAGGTAACCTGAATCCACCCAGCTTTCGCTCCCATACAACAAAGTTGGTCGAAAGATTGAACGGTGCACAGATAACTTAGTCTTGGTACTGACTTCCTTCTTGCAGAAGAGAGTAGATCGTAGCTGAGCGCTCACTGCATTAGCTTTGCTACACCTCGCTTCCAGTTCTTTCACTATGTTGCCATCCTGTGAGAATATGCATCCTAAGCACTTGAAACCGTCCACCTGTTCTAACTTTGTTCCTCCTATTTGGCACTCAATCCGTTTATATTTCTTTCCCACTGACATTACTTTCGTTTTGGAGATGCTAATCTTCATACCATAGTCCTTACATTTCTGATCTAGCTCTGAAATATTACTTTGCAAACTTTCAATCGAATCTGCCATCACAACTAAGTCATCCGCATATGCAAGACTGCTTATTTTGTGTTCACACATCTTAATCTCACCCAGCCAGTCTATTGTTTTCAACATATGATCCACAAATAATATGGACAACAGTGGAGACAGGTTGCAGCCTTGTCTTACCCCTGAAACTACTCTGAACCATGAACTCAATTTAGCGTCTAACTGCTGCCTGACTATCCATGTAAAGACCTTTAATTGCTTGCAAAAGTTTGCCTCCTATTCCATAATCTTGTAGAACAGACAATAACTTCCTCCTAGGAACCCGGTCATATGCCTTTTCTAGATCTATAAAGCATAGATACAATTCCCTGTTCCACTCATAACACTTCTCCATTATTTGCCGTAAGCTAAAGATCTGGTCCTGACAACCTCTAAGAGGCCTAAGCCCACACTGATTTTCATCCAATTGGTCCTCAACTAATACTCGCACTTTCCTTTCAACAATACCTGAGAAGATTTTACCCACAACGCTGATTAAAGAGATACCTCTGTAGTTGTTACAATCTTTTGTGCTACCATGTTTAAAGATTGGTGTGATTACTGCTTTTGTCCAGTCTGATGGAACCTGTCCCGACTCCCAGGCCATTTCAATTATCCTGTGTAGCCATTTAAGACCTGACATTCCACTGTATTTGATGAGTTCCGACTTAATTTCATCCACCCCAGCCGCTTTGTTGCACTGCAATCTATTGACCATTTTTTCCACTTCCTCAAATGTGATCCTATTTCCATCATCATTCCTATCCCATTCTACCTCGAAATCCGAAACATTACTGATCGCATTTTCACCTACATTGAGCAACTCTTCAAAATATTCCCCCAAAGCGCTTATTTGAAAAAAAAAAAAAAGCAGCTGCCTGGAGTCTTTATATTTATGCACTTCTAAAGCTTACAGCCTGGTGAAGTTACAATAACTGCAGACAGGAAAGATTTTTCTCTAATGTTTCTGTATTACCTGGCCAAGTGAGAAAGCTTGTCTAGTGAAACACTGTGCACATTTAGCAAGACGATTCGGGTGGAAGTTCAAAACGATTAATACGGTAACAACAACGGAGAAACACTGAAGTTTAGAACTCTCACAATATTCTCTTCAAAGCTGTTATTTCAGAGTAACAAGTCGGAATGCGAGATGGCGTGTAATCAAGATCACTTAAAATTGAGTTACAGTTCAAGCCACTTGATCTCTGACTTTTATAATCGACCCGATTCTCCCAGTGTAGCTCAGCCACTCATTGTCACCGGAAATACGTCAGGCACACACTATTCAACAAAGAATGTCATGTATACATTAAAAGATGGATTGGGGTCATTGTCCTCCCTGCTGACCGCTTTTGACAAGTAGACAGCGATTTTTGTACCGACTATTTCTACGGACATGGGCATATCTACGGAACAAGTCCACAGGCAGCTCATGCTCACGAGATTGCAAGACTAACGATGTGTGTGGGCTATCTGATACATATTTCTGCGTTAGTGATCTTCCGAAATATGGCTCCTGTAACCTATCTTTACTGTCGCAATTATAACCATGGAGATCCAATACAATACTTCGCTTTTAGCCCTCCATCAGAGTGACGAGTCTCCTACTATTGTTAACTTTGATGGCTACTTCAGAAACACGACAAAAACATTGGACTACAGTTGATTTTCTTGCACCATTTTCAGAGCAGCGGATATATCTGAATCTATAGATACATCGCTGATCTTTTACCGAGATAGTTACATCTGCAATTCTACTCTACGAAGCACCGTAAAGTGCATGCATATGAAAATAATAGATGCTGAAATCATCTAAAGTTGACTATTTGATAATTTACTAACTATGTCTAATGGGATCTTGACGAAGTCTCCCCTTGTGGAAGATGTGATTTTACGGAGAAAAAGTTGTAACAACAGTGGAAGTCATTTTCCCACATCCACCCTGGAAACGACTGCAGCAGGATTACGTTAGATAGATAGTGGCTTAGTTACAAGTTCCACACATCATTTGAACTATTCTTTTATCGAAACGACGTGGAAGGAGTCAGTTTACAGGATATGTACACATGCTTAATGAACACATTTATTGGTCCTACTTATGCAACTACACATGCAAATAATTTTATTATGCTGGCTACCAGTTTTTAATTAGAGATTCGTCAGTGGAATAAAAATTGTCCTGGAGAAATGATTTTAAGTTAGATTTAAAACTTACTTCGCAATTCTTATCTTTTGCTACCTGCTACCTGTAATTTGTAAACTATCAAGGGATTTAATTTAGGCAATTTAATTAGACGTGAGGTGTGTGAACGACATCATATGTTCAGTTATCACTGTGAAGGACAAAGAGGTGCCGCATACTTGCATGAGATAGCGTTATCGGCACCAGAAATATTTTGGAAGGCGTCTCATTGTGGGTCTGGTTGCATTGAGCAGTAAAATCTTCCCTGTACCAGCACGTAACATTGCCATATTCTCTAAATCAGGGCTTCCCAACCTTTTCAGCTGGCGGACCCCTTCTTCAGTCGAAAATCCATGGCGGACCCCTAGTCAGTGAAGAGCACACTAACTTTAAATTTCAGAGCTAAACCCATGGGAACTGAAAGCCATGTTCCCAATGACCCAATGACCCCCCCCCCCCCCCCGAAGTATCAACAGTCTTTCGTTTAGAGATGAATGAATACAACTTGAAATTAACGATCCAATTTGAATTCTCACTGTATCCAGACACTTACTAGTGGATTTACTCACTTTGTTCAAAACACTATAGCCTGATAAAAATTACTTGATAATTGAAATTTCACACGATGGAGCTGTCTTCCTCCAAGAGCAATCAACGTCACGTCCAAACTGTTCGCTGTTGAGAAGCTGCCGCTTATGGTCTGTTCACTTCCACTATTTGGCTACTGCTGTGTAAGGAGCATGCATATTTCGTAACAGTCGTGTGTGTGTGTGTGTGTGTGTGTGTGTGTGTGTGTGTGTGGTTTTTCGTGAAATCCGAAGAAAAATGTTCAAATGTATGTAAAGTCTTCCTTTGGTCGTCCTCCCTCCTCATTCACTTCAACTGGAAACTTCCCTTGTTGTGAAGGCGACGGAGAAACTGCACCCTTCTTCAATGATCCTGACTTCAGCAGCAGATACATGTCAGAAGTAATAAACTGAGTAAAAATCGACTTCTGAAATATGTAGTGCACTGGCAAAGCAAGTTTAACATTTAATGATGCCTGGGGCCGCATACATGCCAGCGAGCGCTGTGATTGGTCGACCAAGCTCGTTCCGCGCATGCGTAAAAGCTTTCAACTCAACTAGCGCCGTGAGCCGGGGCACAAACGACCCTCATATTGTAGCGAGACAGTCGATCAGAGAAGCCGCATTCTCCGGCACTAAACTGTGTATACGCTCTCACTTAGGAACCGCAAAGGCTGCTTGGGGGATACGACCTGAAGTAAAAGTTCACATGTTTTTCACACGAAAAAAATAGTGATGAATTTGATTTTCACATTTTTATTCAATAATTTTACTCATTATTTTACACGATTTGGTGAAAGGTGGCCGTGGATCCCCTAGAAAGAGGCGGCGGACCCCTAAGGGGTCCGCGGACCACAGGTTGGGAAGCCCTGCTCTAAATCATTCTCCATATCAGGAACGAGACTCTGGAACAATCTTCCACAAAATAACAGAGAAACCAAATCCCAAGCTTCGAAATACAGCTAATGGCCCTCCTATCGCAATAACCATCTATACCATACTCAGCTTAGTCTCGCAAATTCCTACTACTCGACAATTCTCCCCCCTCCCCTTCTTGTCAGCAGAGTTCTCTATTTGTATTTTGTTGTGCTAAAATAATTTATATAATTCCTTACGCCATTCACTATCATTACCATTATTAGTGTCAACTATTACTATTTTTAGTATATCTTTGTTAATGACATTCATTATTGTGAAATCTTTCTTGTGTGTTGTTCCAGGTCACAAATAAGAGATGACCGTAATGCCTTAATCAGGCCATGCTAAATAAACAACAAATAAATAATAAATATCGAGATTTGCGGGGTCATTTGGTTGTGAAAGTGGCACAATGTTGCACTGCGTGGGAACACGATGGCAGGCAGATTTGGATGGACAACACCTGACCGTCAGGAGGGAGGCACCAAGCACATTGTACCAGCACCTGCCATCTGAGAACAAGTAATGAATTCCCAGCAATATTCTGTGTCATACTGCAACATTGGTCGGAGACTAGCATCATTCCGACTAGGGAATTACCGTCCCATGTATAGGTTGCCGTAAATACAATGACACAAATGGCTGCGTCTGGAGTACTGCTGTGTCTGGGAAGCATGGACTGCTGCTGACGCGTCGCACTGTTCACCCTGGGCGACTACCGTCTGCGAGTATGGCGGCAATATCGGGAGAGATTCCATTCCTTCAACATTTTTGGAGACACACATGGCATGGTGTAGGGAGTTGTTAGGTATGACTGTAGATCACGGATGGTAGTGAATGGGCGAACTCTGACGGCACAACAGTACGTCAAGGATGTCATGTGACTTCATCTCAAGCAACAGTATCGTATCGGTATTTTTCAGCAGGGTAAGACTCGTCCACACACGGCACTTGTTTCAGTGAGCTGTGTGTGTGACATTGACGTGCTCCCGTGGTCAAGAGATCCATAGATGTGTCCCGATGAAACAAGTGCAGGACCAGTTCGTACGTCAAGACCGTCCCAGAGTCCGTACCTAGTATATTAATGACCAGTTACAACACTTGCGAGCCAGACAGACGGAAGAGAGGATAAGTGGCTTGTTGACGCTCTTCACAACCGAATTGTTACAGGCATCCAGGGAAGAAGGGGTGCAACATCATACTGATAAGTGCGCTCATACTGTGAAGTTCTTCGTATGTTTGAGTCGATTCTGCAACAACTGAACAAAAAATCGCATACCTCTGAACCCGCGAAGTTTCTCTCTCCTCTTCCAGCTATTTATTTATTTATTTATTTATTTATTTATTTTTTGAGGTAGTGTACTTCCCCGGCTGAGACAATGACAGCAACCCGGCCCATGTGAGTACCGACCTGTGTCTCGTAAACCAGACCCGTCACATGCCCTAAAAGAAGAAGCCCATTGGTGTCATGTCTGATGACCGAACTGGACATGGAACTCGTCAGCCGGCCGTAGTGGCCGATCGGTTCTACGCGCTTCAAATGGTTCAAATGGCTCTGAGCACTATGGGACTTAACATCTATGGTCATCAGTCCCCTAGAACTTAGAACTACTTAAACCTAACTAACCTAAGGACAGCACACAACACCCAGCCATCACGAGGCAGAGAAAATCCCTGACCCCGCCGGGAATCGAACCCGGGATCCCGGGCGTGGGAAGCGAGAACGCTACCGCACGACCACGAGATGCGGGCTCTACGCGCTTCAGTCTGGAACCGCGCGACTTCTACGGTCGCAGGTTCGAGTCCTGCCTCGGGCATGGATGTGTGTGATGTCCTTAGGTTAGTTAGGTTTAAGTAGTTCTAAGTTTTAGGGGACTGATGACTTCAGAAGTTTAGTGCCATAGTGCTCAGAGCCAATTGAACCATTTGAACTCGTCAACTTGGTAATGATACCACCTGTGTGAGCTGATGCACAAACATATACTTCAGAAAAATATAGAAGACAATCCCTCTATTTCACTAAAGGGACATGCCTAAACTTTGAAACTGATATGCAGGTATAACGAGCCACCGGATACCAAAGATTCCTTGCACCAAAATATTCATGAAATATCCTTGAGCAACATCCGAAGAAAATAAGAGCGCATGAAATATCAGACTATCTGTGTGATTAGACTGAAGAGTTTTCTACCAAACAGAACACATCGTGTCACTCTGAACACATAGAGGTATTCAGACAAAAAAGTAACTTCGGGCATGCCCCAAGCGAGTGTTATAGAACCATTGGTTTTCACAATATACGTAAATGACCTATTAGATAACATCGTAAGTTCCACGAGGCTTTCCGGGGATGATGTTCCACACAGAGAAGTAGCAACGTTAGAAAATTGTAGCGAAATGCAGGAAGAACTGCAGAGGATCGACGTTTAGTGCAGGGAGTGGTAACTGACGCTCACCTCCATCAAACGTAACGTATTGCGTGTACATAGAAACATATTGCAGAACAAACAATGGCAGCTATTATTCTCATAATATACCTAGGAGTATGCGAATGGAGTGGTTTGCAATGTAATGACCACAGAAGGTTAACTGCGAATAAGGCAGATGCCAGACAGTGTCCTTAGAAGAATCGTCAGCGAATGTAGTCCATCAACGAAGAAAGTAGATTACAGAACACTCTTACGACAAATACTTGAATATTGCTCGTCAGTATCAGATCCGTGCAAGATAGGGCGGAGTGGGGAAATAGAGACAATCCAAAGAAGAGCAGCACGGTTCGTTACAGGTTCATTTAGTACGCGCGAAACCGTCAATGAAGTGCTCAGGCAACTCAAGCAGCAGACGCTGCAAGAGAGGCGTTCTACATCACGATGCGGTTCACTGTTAAAGTTTCGAGTGCGTACATTCCAGCAAATGTTCCTCCCGCGAACCATACGCGACTGGAACATGAAAAGGAAGATGTGATACTGATACACAAAGTACCCTCCGCCCCATACCGAAAGGTGGCTTGCGGAGTACAGGCGTAGATGCAGAAGTTTTCAGGCGGATCTCACGCTCACCCTGTGCATCCACTCGCTAACGTAAATCTGTTCAGTAAACCAATGATTCGGACTACCAAACCCGCATGACCCGCGTGAAAATGATTAACTATGGGAGTCCCAGTCAAGAAATGGGGTGAGTTGAAAGCGAAAATTTGGACGTGAAAAGAACTTTCACTTTGTTATCCACGTGATCACATAACTTACTGAGTCCGAGCGGAGCTGTAATCACGGCTTTTCGGTCAATGTCTCAAACTATGTAGGAGCGTGCTCTACCTACCTCAGCCTTCACTGCCGTCAGCGAAATCCAGAGACAAGAGGATGGCGCACAAGCGACGGCATTCTTTTTAATGTCCACTACAACAGCATTGCAACCGTCGTGCCTCCTGGCTCTGACAGGCAGAGAGTTAAAGCCAATTGCAGTAAGGCTAATTTTTCAACCCCACAGCAAGCGAGCGTGTGCGAATGGAAATGCCGTTCCTCCCCCTCCTCCTCTACCCCTCTGTGAATAAACATTTATGGTAATCTGCACTTCCATTCCGTTGGCGTACTGTAATTATTCTGGACTCTCAACTTACTCTTTGTGTCGCCCATTCTGCTTTTTTATTTTTTTGTAAACAAACGAAGTTAATATGCTTATATTATTCCAGGTACAATGACACCTCTGAAGACAGTCACAAATCACAGCGAAAAGAGGAAAAAAAGGAATCAAATGCTTATTGCAAGTTGGATTTGTGAAGTGCCTTCGACAATACAGTCTTTAGCCAGATGGAAGCTCAATGATGAACGTCTCACACTGCGAAGACGAATGGAAAAAATTATACTGACGACTCTTGCCCATCAGTTGTGCCCCACGAGAGCTGTTACCCAACTGGTGATTGGCAACTTCGGGAAAGTCTTTCTTTTTCACCGTTCGTCATCTAAGCGAGTATCGAAACACGGACAAGGAGAAAAAAAGAAAAGCACGTAGAGTACATGGTTGCGTAACAGAGGTCGGCAAGCGGGTCGGGCCTTCATAACCGCAGAGCTGCCTCCGGCGAGACCAGTTCCCGCAGTGCTTTTTTGTGGGTGAGATTTCGCTGCGCAGTAATACGACCGGCGATTTATTATCAGCTTACCATCAATAGGGGGAAATACGAGTCTCATTCTTACTCCTTGGGAATTTCTAATATCGTCAGGAGTGACATCAGAACTACTATTCAAATTGTTTTGTAGAATCTATGAGACTGGAGATATACCATGGGACTAACGGAAAAATATGATTCACACAATCCGGGGAGTAGAAAGCTCCGTAAGTGCGAGATCAATCGCACAATCAGCGGACTTGCCGACCTAGAAAAACATTTCGACAATGTAAAATGGTGCAAGGTGTTTGAAAGTCTGAAAAAATAGAGAAGTATATAGAACGACTGGTAATTTACAATAGGTGTAACAACCAAGAGGAGGTTCAAAATGGCTCTGAGCACTATGGGACTTAACATGTGAGGTCATCAGTCCCCTAGACTTAGAACTACTTAAACCTAACTAACCTAAGGACATCACACACATCCATGCCCGAGGCAGGATTCGAATCTGTGACCGTAGCAGTCGCAGAGTTCCGGACTGAAGCGCCTAGAACCGCTCGGCCACCACGGCCGGCAACCAAGAGGAGGAAGAATGAATAAGAACGATATGCTCGAATTAAAATACTGTAAGACAGGCACATATTGTTTCGCCACTACTGATCAATCTATACAATAACTCAAATAAAAGAAAATCTCCGGAGCGCGATTAAAATTCAGGATGAAATTATATCAATGATAAGATTGGCTGATGACATAGGAATCTTCACAAGAGAAGTCTCCCGGCTCGAACAGAGTTTCGGCGTTCCAGTTGTAATTAGGAGCTTTTCGTGCCACTGCCTTTGGGATAGTAAAAACATACGATTGTCTTATTCACAGTATGCATACTACCGGACTTAAAAAATGTACATGAGGTTCCTCAACAAAATCCATGAAACAACAGGCAGAATAAGAATACGAACATTTGGAAAAACCGGTATCTGGGCAATCCTCAGCATCACATTCTTGAGCTGTAAAATCAGATGCCAACTGAATCACAGTCTTCAATTCAGCAACATGTGCGGAAGTATTGTACCCAGCCGCTTGCTAGGGATATTAAAACGTAAGCTGATACACTGGAGCAGACAACTGTCTATGTATGATAGAATGCATTATCGTTACGAAAATTCTATTTCTTAATTTAATATCGAAGTTACTGCGGAGTGTCCTTATAGAGTTTCTTATCCTTGTTTTGCACTGTATGGAACTGGGGACCTAGAAACGACGGAGAGGCTTCGTGCCCGTCGTAGCCCGCAGTGGTACACAGCCCAGCAACAGGCTACAGCAGTCCACTTACCCCACCGCCCCCCCCCCCCCCCTCCCACGGAACCAAGAAACCAGGGCTATTATGGTGTACACGTACATGGAGAAAGTGTTCGCGCAGCAACATATATATAAATGACCTAGTAGATAGTGTCGGAAGTTCCATGCGGCTTTTCGCGGATGATGCTGTAGTATACAGAGAAGTTGCAGCATTAGAAAATTGCAACGAAATGCAGGAAGATCTGCAGCGGATAGGCACTTGGTGCAGGGTGTGGCAACTGACCCTTAACATAGATAAATGTAATGTATTGCGAATACATAGAAAGAAGGATCCTTTATTGTACGATTATATGATAGCGGAACAAACACTGGTAGCAGTTACTTCTGTAAAATACCTGGGAGTATGCGTGCGGAAAGATTTAAAGCGGAATGATCACATAAAATTAATTGTTGGTAAGGCGGGTACCAGGTTGAGATTCATTGGGAGAGTCCATAGAAAATGTAGCCCATCAACAAGGGGGGCGACTTACAAAACACTCGTTCGACCTATGCTTGAGTATTGCTCATCAGTGTGGGATCCGTGCCAGGTCGGATTGACAGAGGAGATAGAGAAGATCCAAAGAAGAGCGGCGCGTTTCGTCACAGGGTTATTTGGTAAGCGTGATAGCGTTACGGAGATGTTTAGCAAACTCAAGTGGCAGACTCTGCAAGAGAGGCGCTCTGCATCGTGGTGTAGCTTGCTCGCCAGGTTTCGAGAGGGTGCGTTTCTAGATGAGGTATCGAATATATTGCTTCTCCCTACTTATACCTCCCGAGGAGATTACGAATGTAAAATTAGAGAGATTCGAGCGCGCACGGAGGCTTTCAGACACTCGTTCTTCCCGCGAACCATACGCGAGTGGAACAGAAAAGGGAGGTAGTGACAGTGGCACGTAAGGTGCCCTCCGCCACACACCGTTGGGTGGCTTGTGGAGTATAAATGTAGATGTAGATGTAGACATAGTGTAACTGAGGCGGAATAAGGGGAAGCAGTCCGCATTCGCCGAGGCAGATGGAAAACCGCCTTAAAAACCATCCACAGACTAGCCGGCACACCGGATCTAGACACTTACCCGCAGGGCGGATTCGTGCCGGGGCGGCACGCCTTCCAGCCCGGAAAGCAGTGCCTTAGACCGCACGGCTAACCGGGTGGGCGTATGTTCTTATCCTTATGCATGTACATTAATTTGGATGCCACAATAATTAAAAAGTTCATTTTCGCTATGTCTGTATGACAACACTGAAACACGTATACTAAACATGTCAACTACTTGCGGATGTACCTGACTAATTGGCAGGTTAACCCTATCCTCCCCTTCCTCCTCCTCCTCCTCCTCGACGACTGCAAGCGCTGTTATGTACAAACCAATAGCAACACAATCACAAGTGGTTGGAAGTGTAGGGTGGATCTGTGTACAACTGTTTCAATATTATTTCCTGTCCTAGTTGAGAGACATCCGATGTCAGTGCAAGATAAGAAGAATACAGGATCTACTGAATGGAATGGACAGTTGTGACGAGACACTGTGAACTGAGAGTAAATCGAAGAACGACAAAATAATGCGGCGAGCACAAATGAGATTGGCGATAAACGTAATATCAAAATTGGTGACCAGAAACTAAGACGAAGTAAGGGAATTGTAACTTGTAAGCAAAATTACATATGACGGATGAAGCAAGGACGACATGAAAAACAGAATAGCGCAGGGACAGAGGATATTCCCCACTAAAAAAGGTCGAATAATACCCAACGTAAGTCTTAACCTGAGGAAGAAGAAATTTTTGACAATGTACGTTTAGAGCAAATCTTTGTATTGACGTGAATTACTGACAGAGAGAAAACCAGAAAAGAATACATAAAATGGTTGAGCATGTGTTGAGACATTAAAGAATAACAAAACTGCTACAAGAGGGTGCTGTAGAATGTAAAAGCTGTACAGGAAGACAGAGTGGGAAATATAAGTAATTGTGGTCGTTGGGTGCAAGAGATGAAGAGCTTGCGCTCTCTCTCTCTCTCTCTCTCTCTCTCTCTCTCACTCACTCACTCACTCACTCACACACACCCCACCTCCTCCTCCTCATTTCCAGGCGTTAATACGTTCTCGGCGTTCGCCCATAAGGGGTAATCCCTCTTCCTAGGTTAGACCAATATTGTGCTTCTGTGGCAGTTTTACATTTCTGTAGCTCGATGACGATTTAGTCTAAGATGGGAGAGAAATTTCTAATTACCATCTGTCTAAAGGGTATTAACTTAATTTTCTGTCGTATCTGACAAGGGGAACTTGCACACAAAACGTCATCGATTTTGCTCATCTTAGTCGTAACAAATGCTGCTCTGGTTCGTTTCGCTTCTCAAGCGTTTTCGAGAAATTCTACGAGTCTATTGAATACTATTCGACGCGACAGTCGTGTAACAGGGGCGTTAGCCCAATCGGCTAACGCAGCACACCAAAACTGCCCGAACTCCGAGACTCGTTACGTTTTTCTTATCTTCCACGAAACATTTATTTCGCTGCAAGGAGCCAAATTTGAAGGCCTTGGTTAAATAACCAGGAAAGTCACGTTTACATGATTTACAGTTAAACAAAAAGCTGTCTACAAACTGGAAACTTTTTTAAATCGTATTAGTCTTTTCCCAACCTTTATTTAGGCTACACATCGTAATAGCTTATTACATACAGAAACAAAGATTTATTATGATAAGAGCTGCATTTTAAAAAATAGGAGCAGTCTCCCTCTTGCACCAAACAAGTGTATTGTATCAGTATGATGTCGAATGAATAAACAAGTGACTATGGGAACAATAACCATTAGCAATTTACGGGTTACTGAATATTATGAGAAATTTGAGGGAAAAAATGGAGAAGCAGCAGGAGGATACCCTTATGAAGGTCATAGCTGCGGTGGAAGGTCAGAAAGAAGTCCATTGTGCTTATCCTTTCGATGAACTGCATGTAGCATCCGTAACAGTTCTGTTACAGATCAGTTTATAATAAAATTCGATGCCTCAGGCTACCCCATACGTCTTGGGAAGCTTCACGACACCTTTATATTTCTCAGATATAACTGGCGGACGCATTTTACACAATTTTTCCTCAGAAAAAGTAAACTCCCCTGTGAATGATAAAATCATGATAGATTAGCTAACTACTGCGAACTACATGCTATTGTACAGTGGAGTATTCAAAGAACCTTTACGTTGAAACGATTAATTTCTCACTATCAGCACTCTTGACGTGAGACCGAAACAGCTTTTTACGTGAGACGAGAAGTCTATACAGTATGTACACAGCGATGACCCTACAGAAACACCTGCATTACGTTCTACTCCTTTCATGTGCCAAAACCGGACTCCACTTTGATGCAACAGCAAGGCAGTCACGGACATTTTTTTTTTTTCTTCCCCAGACAGCCAATGTCGACAAGACCATTCCACGTGTTGTTCTGAATTGGTCCCACGGCCTAATTCCAGTCTTGCACCATACGATTGAGCAATTTTCAAACTATGCAAAGGATGTACAAATTCATTTCCGGCCGAAAGTGGAGATATCTGGTTATTGCATAAATGCCTTCATTTTTTCAGCGGTAAACAATAACAACAATGATCATCATGGTGGTACATAATATACAGGGTGGTCCACTGATAGTGACCGGGCCAAATGTCTCACGAAATAAGCATCAAACGAAAAAACTACAAAGAACGAAACTCGTCTAGCTTGAAGGGGGAACCCAGACGGCGCTATGGTTGGCCCCCTAGATGGCGCTACCATAGGTCAAACGGATATCAACTGCGTTTTTTAACATAGGAACCTACATTTTTTATTACATATTCGTGTAGTACGTAAAGAAATATTAATGTCTTAGTTGGACCACTTTTTTCGCTTTGTGACAGATGGCGCTGTAATAGTCACAAGCATATGGCTCACAATTTTAGACGAACAGTTCGTAACAGGTAGGTTTTTTAAGCCAAAATACAGAAAGTAGGTACGTTTGAACATTTTATTTCGGGTGTTCCAATGTGATACATGTACCTTTGTGAACTTATCATTTTTGAGAACGCATGCTGTTACAGCGTGATTACCTGTAAATACCACATTAATGCAATAAATGCTCAAAATAATGTCCGTCAGCCTCAATGCATTTGGCAATACGTCTAGCAACTTTCCTCTCAACAGCGAGTAGTTCACCTTCCGTAATGTTCGTACATGCATTGACAATGCGCTGACGCATGTTGTCAGGCGTTGTCAGTGGATCACGATGGCAAATATCCTTCAACTTTCCCCACAGAAAGAAATACGGGGACGTCAGATCCGGTGAACGTGCGGGCCGTGGTATGGTGCTTCGACGACCAATCCACCTGTCATGAAATATGCTATTCAATACCGCTTCAACTGCATGCGAGCTATGTGCCGGACATCCATCATGTTGGAAGTACATCGCCATTCTGTCAAGCAGTGAAACATCTTGTAGTAACATCGGTATAGCATTACGTAGGAAATCAGCATACATTGCGCCATTTAGATTGCAATCGATAAAATGAGGGCCAATTATACTTCCTCCCACAATGCCGCACCATACATTAACCCGCCAAGGTCGCTGATGTTCCACCATCGTGGATTTTCCGTTGCCCAATAGTGCATATTATGCCGGTTTAAGTTATCCCCGGTTGGCGAATGACGCTTCGTCGCTAAATAGAACGCGTGCAAAACATCTGTCATCGTCCCGTACTTTCTCTTGTACCCAATGGCAGGACTATACACACCGTTCAAAGTCTTCACCATGCAATTCCTGGTGGATAGAAATATGGTACGGGTGCAATCGATGTTGATGTAGCATTCACAACACCGACGTTTTTGAGATTCCCGATTCTCGCGCAATTTGTCTGCTACTGATGTGCGGATTAGCCGCGACAGCAGCTAAAACACCTACTTGGGCATCATCATTTGTTGCAGGTCGTGGTCGACGTTTCACATGTGGCTGAACACTTCCTGTTTCCCTAAATAACGTAACTATCCGACGAACGGTCCGGAAACTTGGATGATGTCGTCCAGGATACCGAGCAGCATACATAGCACATGCCCGTAGGGCATTTTGATCAAAATAGCTATACATCAACACGATATCGACCTTTACCGCAATTGGTAAACGGTCCATTTTAACACGGGTAATGTATCACGAAGCAAATACCGTCCGCACTGGCGGAATGTTACGTGATACCACGTACTTACACGTTTGTGACTATTACAGCGCCATCTATCACAAAGCGAAAAAAAGTGGGTCAACTAAAACATTCATATTTCTTTACGTACTACACGAATATGTAATAAAAATGGGGGTTCCTATTTAAAAAAGAAACGCAGTTGATATCCGTTTGACCTATGGCACCGCCATTTAGCGAGCCAACCATAGTGCCATCTGGTTTTTCCCCTTCAAGCTAGACGAGTTTCGTTCTTTTGTAGTTTTTTCGTTTGATGCTTATTTCGTGAGATATTTGGCCCAGTCACGATCAATGGACCACCCTGTATAAGGTATAATAAGGAATTAGCATTTACTTATCGATATATCTCACGCGCTATACCTGCTTTGAATAATGTACACTGTCCCATCTTTCAAGTAATTTGCACAGTGTTGTAAGTTCATGGAAATGACGTCAGATAATGCTAAGGGTAAAAAACGTCCTTGTTCAGTGATGGCAGACAAATGGAAGTTGGCTGTATCACAAAACTTTAAAGTGATTTTTTTTAACGATTTCATTGTTGCAATCACAGAGGTGAGTCCTAAGTACCGAAATTTCGATAGCGTCGTTTCGTTGTACGGCGACCGCAAGGACTGCGTTCGAGCTGGTAGCGCAAGCCACACTGCCGTGCGCGGGAAGAAAGTAACGGGTACATTAACGCTCGCAGTACCAAGATGTGTGTATTGGGGGCGGGGGGGGGGGGGGGGGTACTTTGTGTCCACGTATCTAAAATATTATAACTTATCTTTAATGAATTATTCTGTCAGATACTATAGTAATTTTAAATTTTCCAGTTAAGCTTAATCCAAAACTAAGTTTTAGTAGTCCCCAGTGAATGTCATATTCAATATTTTCAGCTTCAAGGCCTTACTTAGAAAATAATCTTTTAAGAGATATTGACGTGTAAGTCAACAACAATTAACGAAATTTGATTTTAGAATGTTTTTTAGAATGGGCATAAACTGAGTATGTTACTTCGAGAGTGATTTTCATGTAAGGACACTACTAACACATGTGTACATCTTTAAAAAGGTTCTTAATATCAGTCGATAAAAATTAACGAATTTTGTATTCTTTTCAATTTTTTAAAGTGGACGTAAAGTACACCCTCCCCCACCCTGGTAGTGTGCGTTACGGAAAATGCTTTGGTATTGCTAGGGTTAAATGTAACAGTGAGTTTCTTGCGTGCAACTCGTGCCGTCGTTTCGCTCTGTTTGGACTGAAATCTGTTTCGTGGGTTATTTAGTTTCTGACGTTGACCTTACGGTACTCACAGCTACTTCATCTCAAATCGTGAGCACGGCCACGAATTGTGCAAGCCGAACACGAACCGAAACGGAGGAAGAGAAGCGTGCTACGCAACCAGGACCGCGAATTAATTAGTTTGGCGAGGGACTGCTATAAGAAACAAAATGGGAATGGCGAGGCCTTATTTCCTTTTGTTCAGGCTGTAAAGAGAACTATAACAAATTTGAAGACGAGCGAAAGCACTGCTGTCGACTAGGAAAGAACGGTACTATGCAGATTGTGAGGAGACTAGCGCAACTAAGCTGGAGACAGCAGGAGAAACACAGGTCGAGAAAGAAGTTCTGGACAATTTCGAGAAAGGGGGCGGGAGTCCGGTGCAGGAGAAAAAGATTCGCAATCAGATGCTGACAGCGATGTGTTTTACCATAATCATAAACGCAGCGCAGTCTAGAGCTTAAAAGAAGAGGGTGACATCGACAGATCATCACATTGCACAGACTTTAATCAGACTGTTAAATGCTGATATGCCGATAGATTCTTCTGTATGCCTTAGTGAGTATGCTTACACTTTCTGTGTTTAATTTTTCATTTCTACAGTAAGAAGCTGCCATTAGATACGTAGCTTTTATCAATGGCTATACAAAAAAGATAATTTTCGTCTGTTGTATTATTGTATTTATAAAAAAAACTGAAAAACGCGTGGAATAACTCGTGCAATAGCCGCTCCCATTGCTACGTTCTGCGCATGCGCACTTACACCTCTTCTACTGAGAATGGGCGGATTCACGGCAGAATAGAACGGTTCCTATTTCTCGCCGACCGAAAAACAGTCAGCTGTTATCACAGTTTCTCTCGTTCTGGCGTGTAATAGCAGATTAAGTCACGTCTGGAAAATTTGTTCCCTGATCCCGTGAACTGCCAATAGCTGACATTCGTCTCAACGACTTGAAACACATCTCCACAACTGATCGGTTACGTTGGTCACCTGAAGTAAGTAGAAGTTGTGCGTTGTCAAAATGGCAGATGACGACCGCCCGTGACTTTTACATACATAAAATGCCAAAGTACGCTGGTTGATCTACGAGTTTATGAAGATAAACAGTGATAGCTGAAACCGACAACTGATTGTCTCTCGTAGTAAAACTGTGCTAATAATATCGGAAATGAACGTTATAGCAGCACAGAAGTTTCCATGTTCATTTGTGTACACAAAGTGCTCTTGCTTTCTCTGTTTCGGAGAATAAGCAGCCACATGCTCCATTGTTGTTTCCCGTACGACGTAAACGTTGAAGCCGCGGAGTGGCATTGATTCGAAGTCTGAAACAACCAGCAAGGAGAACCGGTGCTGAGTGGGGAACTCATTTTAGTTTATACAAAGCGTTATTCATTCAGAGTTCAGCTTCCTTCTAGAGGTGCAAGAGCAGAGTAGAGTTTGCGAATGGGCAGTTAAGGAAAAGGCTGTTTCACAGTACATAGTGGGTGTTTTCATGAAAGCTGGTTTCATGTCAGCGGTGTTAACAAACGGAACGTTAAATGCAGGAACATCTGCGAATAGTTTACATTAAATTAACGTGCGAATAGTTTACATTAAATTAACGCACGGAGGAAAAAATGTGGGTGGCGAACTCAAGTCTTGTTATTATACATTCATTTTGTCTCATGTTCCACTGCAACCAGTCAACGGTACTTCGCCCCTGGTTGCAAACAGTACACATTGAAATATACACGCTGATCAGCCGAAACACTATGCCCACCGACCTACTATCGATATAAACGCATACAGGCGATAGCAGCGTCACCTGGCGAGAAATGACTTAGACACACGCACGGTGCATGTACTATTTATCAGTGAGCATGCTGCCCGTGTGTAGAATGGGGAAGGGGGGCGATATGTCCGAGTTTGACCGAAGAAAATCTGCATAACTTGTCGGGTGTTCGACGACAGCTGTGGTAAGTGTCTTCAACACGTGGCGAAACCAAGGAGAAACCACGTCCAGACCTCGTGGGGTTAGGCTACCACCCCTCATTACGGATGCTGTACGTCGTAGGATGGGCAGACTGCTAAAACAGGAAGGGCGGCGAACTGGCGCGGGACTAACATCAGACTTTGATGCTGGGCAGAGTACAAGTGTGTCTGAACACACAGTGCACCGAACACTCCTAAACATAGGCCTCCGCAGCCGACGATTCAAACATGTGCAAATGTTGATGCAAATGTTGACACAAGAACATCGGCAATTACCACAGCAATGGGCACGTGACTATCGGCACTGGACGTTGGCACAGTGGCATAGCGTTGCACGGACTGATGAATACCAGTACCTACTTCATGCCGATGGGAGGGCGCGAATCCGTCGTCTTCCAGGGAGAACTGTACTGCGGGACGGGAACAAGATGGCTGCGGCTCCATTATACTCCAGGGAACATTATTCACGTGGGCGTCCATGGGTCCAGTGGAGCTCGTGCAAGGCATCATGACGGCCAAGGAATATCGTACACTCGTTGCAGATAAGATGATTATGTTTCCCGACGGCAGTGGCATTTTTGAACAAGATAATGCGCTATGTCAGAAGGCAAGGACTGTGATGGAATTGCTCGAGGAACATACAGGCGAGTTCCAATTGATGCACTGTTGTCGTTATGCTGCGAGGATTAACAGGAAACTAATCCTTAGAAAGATCTGGTTTCGGAAACCAGTTTCGCCATCTGTGAGATCAAAATCGTTTAGAACCTGGTGAAATCCAAATTGCCTGACAGCGTAACGCAGATTTAGTGGGACATGAATAAAGGTACTGGACGGCAGTTGTATCTGGCGATAGGGCAGACGGTGTGGTTGTAAGTGGATTTGACAGTTTCGAGAAAGAGTTGTAGATCCTCGACTGAATATGGAGGAAATTAACAGAACATTCCGGGATGCAGGAAAATAGTGCTGCAGAGTGATGTGTGGGGGCTTGATTGTCAATAGAAGACACGTGTATAAAATGATAAATACGTCATCGTAAACAAACAACTGAATTAAGAAGAGCGTGTGGGGTTTTCAACACAGAGATGAAGCCAATGGAGCCCTTCGCGGCGCTAGTGTACGTAGGGTACGGAGAGTACATTACAGTCTTCACGCCATTCGATTTCCCTTACTCCCGGAGTGTAGACTGCCAAGCATAAAAAGCTGGGTGTACAGCTGCCCACGTCGTAGCTGGGTAGTACGTCTGGCGTGTAAACTGGCAAACTTCCCTGATAATAGAAACTGGTAGAACGTGAGTAGGCGACGGCGATATATCGTGAATCAGTCTAAGGGGTGATAACCACAGAAGTTCTTGCAGGTAAGTTAAAATGGCCTAGTAACTGTCGAACCGGGTCGCAGATTGTGGGTAATGTAGACATCGCATCCCGTATCTAATGTTCAACTTGTGCATAGAATTTCCGAAGGAATTCTTAGACATCCTAAAGACCATGACAGGGATTAAAGGCGAATGCTACAAACTATTCGCACACATGCTGGTTTTTGTAACCTTACGCCCGTAATCTAAGTGTCTTGATTTTGACCAAACGCATTTATTTCGATAGTACAGTATTCTTGACTATTCTGTTGTCTCCTTATATCGCTCAGGTGTTTCTTCCACACAATGACGTCAGTTAGTTTTCAAGAGCAGCACTGTGCTACACAGCAATAAGTACACCACTGCATAACTTAACTCTACAAAGCTAAAATTTTCCTATAGGACAGTTTGCTTTTGCAGCTGCAAAAAGTGTCGTGGTCGAGATGATATTCGGAATATCATTCGTGTTGCTATGTACCGTTAGCAACCAACGAAGAACAATTTCATAATGCGCAACGTAATGATCATAGTAGCAGTGACAAAGTGCAACATTAAAATAAATAAGATAAAAACAAAACACAGAAAATATCTCTTGTGAATACCTTCCAGTACATTGGGAGGTTGACTTAATAGGTGGAGCACGTAGTAAAATTGATAATCGAGTACGCCCAGGGGCCATACTTCTAGATGAGCTATTCAGTATCAGGCAATCATTTTCTCTGCAAGCGAGGCAATGGTTCCCACGATGTCTGATGCTGAGCGTATGCACTCTAGCCTTGCATTTTTAAAATTAAAAGAAGATGAAAGACGGAAGCCGATTATATTAGTGCTGAGGTAGAATCCTGAAGCTGGCATGGACAAAAAGTATAATAAATGAATCAGCATTTAGAAAAGTAGGTGAAAAGTGGATGCTGTTAACAAAAAATTCCGTTACTCGAGATGGTTCACCATTTTGCTTGACGTAATCAAGGAGGAATGTATTCAAAGGGGGATACAACTACTAGAAAATGTGGATGGGGTCAATACCTGAAAACAATGTATAGTAAAGAGGCTAGATTTGAAAAGAAAGAAACTACAAGACTACCACAGGTTGAGCAGATGAGTACCATTACTTTGAACATTTACGCATTAAGACTTTTAAGTTAAATATAGGTAAAAGGCACACAATTTAGAATTTCTAAAGCGATACAGTTTTGTTGTGGAGGGACTTGACGCATGTATGTATGCTGGTTGCACCACTCCAGTTCTACGTGTAGGCTGATGCAATGTGCTTCTTATGCTGGTGACTATCACACTTCACTTCATGTAGTAATTTAGCACAGCGTATGGTTGTTCTGTTTGGCCAGTAACACATCAGTCAGAACAATGTTATCTTTTTCTGCTTTTGTTCCATTGTCGTCTATTGAGTGCATGTATCAGTCGCAGATTTGTATGACAGTTGGAAGTGTTTGTGATTCAGTGAATGAATGAGAAAGCACGTGTGTTGGTGGGAGGAGGAAATGATTCTAATTTGCATTATATCTTTGACCTTCATTATACTATGTGTCTGTCATACAGAAATATTTAGGGAACAATTACATCACTAAACAGTAAGAAGAAGAAGAAGAAGAAGAAGAAGAAGAAGAAGAAGGAAGGAGGGAGGGCAAACGCTTCTGCCTCATGTAATATCTATATCTTCATCTACATGACTACTCTGCAGTTGAATGTTGGGCTCCATAAGGTTCCCTTTCTGTGCAGCGAAAATCTGCCAAGGACAGTACTTCTACTTATGGCATGTATCGGTCGAAATAACAAAATAATGTTTCCGCGACTGGTTGCTACATTCTTTATAATTTTACTCTGCAATTAACTTTTAACTGTCTGGTGGGGGATTCTTCGAACCATATTCAGACTATTTTTCTATCGTTATATTCTCTACAAGCGCGTGGGAAAAAATGAAGATTTAAATCTTTCTGCACCAGCTCTGATTTCTCTTATTTTATTATGATGATAATTTGTTCCTATGTAGGGTGGCGACAATAAAATATTTTTCACATTCAGAGGAGAAAGTTGGTGATTGAATTTTCGTCAAAAGATCCCACCGCAATGAAAAACGCCATGATTGCCATCCCAACTCGCTTTTCATATCCATGGCACTCTGTCCCCTATTTCACGACAACAGAAAACGAGCTGCCCTTCTCTGAACTTTTTCTATGTTCTCCATCAATCCCTTCTGGTGAGGGTCGCGTATAGCACAGCAATACTCTAGAAGAGGACGAACAAGCGTAGTGTAGGCAATCTCCTTAATAGACCAGTTGCATTTTCTAAGTATTCTGCCAACAAAAAGTCTTTGGTTCGCCCTCCCCACAACACTACATGCGTAATCATTTTAACGTAAGTCTTTGTAATTGGAATTCCTAGGTATTTAGTCGAATTGAAAGTCTTTAAATTTCAATGATTTGTCTTGTAATCGAAATTATACGCATTTCTTTTTGCGCACATGTGGATGACCTCACTTTTCCTTATTGAGAGGCAATTGCCATCTCTCGTACCATTCAGATATCGTATCTAATTCACTTTGCAATTGGTTTTGATCCTCTGATGACTTTACTAGACGGTAAATTACAGTACCATCTGCAAACAACCCCAGACGGCTGCTCAGATAATCTCTTAAATCGTTTATGTAGATTAGGAACAGCAGAAGAACTATAACACTTCCCTGCAGAGCCGGAAATCATTTCTGTTTTGCTCGATAATATTCCGTCCCTTACTGTGTACTGGACCTTTCTGAGAGGAAGTCACGGATCCAGTCGCCCAACTGAAGCGGTACTCTATATGCACGCAGTCTGATTAGATGTTTCTTATGAGGAAAGGTGTCATTAGCCTTCTGGTAATCTGAAAGTATGGAATCAATTTGAGAACCCCTGTCGATAACACTAATTACTTTGTGCTTGACAAGAACGATATTGTCTAAATCAGTGCTGGCTGTGTGTCAATAGACCGTTACCTTCGAGGTAATTCATAGTTCTCACGAACGAATTTCGGAAAACTATGTTTCATAACGCCGCTTTAGTGGCGCCGTCTTCGGCAATACCACCACTGGTATCGCGGAGTGAAAACGTTGATTGCGTTTAGCTGCTTGTGTAATTTACCTACGACCAGAATCTCTTTGGACGCTCTGTCAGATTTCGAGACACAGTTTAATTGTGGAAGCTATTAAAAGTATCTGATATTGATGTTATCGCCAAGTTTCGAGTTTCATGTTATATGTGATTCCGGTTCGGAAAGTAAGGGATTGCACTTCTCACGAAAGGGGAACTTAGAGCCGATAAAATAGCAGTGCCGCCTTAACATATTCCATTATTTCCGTAACGCTCAACAGTAAAAAGTTTTGTATATCCTGTACCAAAACATGAACCCTGCAAATTTTAGAGCAGATTACTTTCAATTTCATGTTAGGTGTAATCTCAACGCTATTTTCCAGGAATCAGCATATTCATGGGGAACTGCTACCTGTGATGTTAAAAGCGGAGTCTTCACGGAGATAAAGGTCTGTTTGACGGGTCATAATTACGAAGAAGGATAATCGTATTACTGAGATTTGCCCGACATGACGTTGGCAACTTCATGATGAAGGTGGATGAGACGGCTTATTTAACTGCAACGCTGGAAAATCTCTCAAACACAATCATTAAGGACGAACTGAGCCATCACGGTTTGCAGCAGCAGCATCCTTGCTTGTCTGCACTGCAAACCGGGAATAATATTAGTGTAAGGCCATCACGATTAATTTTCCAATCCTGACATGCGAACTCCGACGTTGCAATCGTGGCTTTGTTACAGGCACAAACATGGTTGAATCAAATCACTGTAACTGACGGGACATTGACACTTCAGTCGAAATATTCGCTTTGCGTAACAGTAAACAGGGCAGTTGCATACGCAAGTAATTCTTCCTTACTTAGCACTTGTCTATCGCTACAGAAGGCAATTGACACTAATATTAGTTATGGACTTCGTCAGGAGTCAGTACCATATCTATAATAACCTCCAACGAGATCTCGGCGAGATACAATTTAATACCTGTCGAGCATACCCAGTAGGTCGTTCTACCTTCGGATGCGATGGCATCATCACTAAGAGCAGTATACCCTTTCGATCATTAATGGAGTTGTAGGTATTACCTTACCAGCTATGGAGGAGTCATCCGTCTTTGTCTTTAACCTGTAATGTGATTTTTGAGATAGTATTTGACGAGCGTTTATAGTGCTGGAAGTTCAACAATCAGTCTCATTCCGAACTGAGTAAAAACCTCACATTCTTTACAAACATATTCGAGGAAGCTGTGTGTGGTGGACGACAAGTAGTGAGTACTTTAATACGGAAGGATCACTACAAAGGGAACTATGCAGCGAATTCGTTGCTCATATCCAGAAAGGGGGCGATGGGGGAGGGGGTGCTGTGTACTATTATTCACATCAGAGCCAACCGCTCGCTTAAGAAATTCTTAAACATTCCGTGGATAACTGACGGTGTAAAAACCAGTCTGAGTTGATAGGCTGCCCACGATACCTTCACAAATAACAGTAACGGTCATATTTTTCTGCACATGCTACTCCCTATTAAACTGGGCAAAGCGCGCTGCGTTAGCGCTCTCTCTCTCTCTCTCTCTGTCTGTCTGTCTGTCTGCCTGTCTGTCTGTCTGTCTCTTCAGCCATGTTCCATCGAACTGGGTACCAGGAGTGCTGTGATCGCATTACGTGAGTTACGTAAGGTACTCGTGGATATTGAGAACGATGCTATCTCACTGCTACCAAACCCTGGAATCAGTGGAAGGGATGTCTTTCCTTCTCAGCTCTCGAGACCACTGAACGCTATATAATAAATCAGGAAATGGATTAAAAAAGGAGCAACACAAGATAGCAATAGTGGTTGACTGGTAGTTTACCTCGGGTTCGAATTTCAGAACCCGTCTAAGATCATGATCCGTCGCTGTCGAAAATTCGATTACATGGGCTTACTAATGGAAGGTAGTGTCCTTTTGGACCTTATTTGGAGCAAAACCATACAAAGAAGTCGATTCCAGACTTAACTACCGCCTGCAGCTGAAAGAATGCGCGTGAAAGGAATGCAGCAAGGAGTATGGTGGGTGCTCTACACAGAATACTGTTGCCTGTTCTAAACATATTTTCACTTATCCAAATACGTAAAAATTGTAATTGATAGCCCTGAAGAGGCTCGAGCGAAGTAAATACGCTGCCTTGCGGAGGAAGTACAGCACTCAGGAGGGGGAGCAGAAAACGAAATGGAACTTGACGGACTGAGACGGTACATGATGTTATTTCAGTGATTTAAAAGTCGAATCACATTTACGAAGAACTTGCCAGTAGGGTCCCACTTACCAGTATGAAACGTTGCACCCTCTCTGGCCTGGATGCGTGCAATAGCTCGGTAAGAAACTGTGTCAAAGGCTGCTCTGTCCTCTCCTGCGACAAGCAGGCCCACAACTGTTGTAACGGATGATGATTGGGTTTGTGGGGCACTCAACTGTGCTGTCATCAGCGCCCGTACACATTTCCATTCTGTACACAGTCCAATCTAGCCACTTTCATGAATGATGAGGACAACACAAGCACCCAGACCCCAGGCAGAGAAAATCCCCAACCAGGTCCCGAATCGAACCCGGGACCCAGTGATCCAGAGGTAGCAACGGTAGCCACTAGACCATGAGCTGCAGACTGTTGTAACGGATCCATGATATCTTGGATACTGGTCCTGTGACGGAGTTGGTCGGCCGAGCTTGTCACTCGCATGTTCTGTCGGGGACAGATCTGTGGATCTTACTGGCTACGGGAGTACCTCAGTATCACGCCTACAGCTCACAGAGAGAATTACGAAGTGTGGACAAACGTTGTCCTATTGAAAAATAGCACCACGATACTGTCGCATGAGATGTAACACGTGGGATGTCCCTGACATGTGACGTCAGAGTTGGCTCAGTGACTATCAGCCGAGACCTGACGTCATAACCGATGTCTCCCCAAAACATGACGCCATGAGTAACACCGCGGCGACTCTGCAGGGCGTTGGAAGACAGGGACGTCTCTCCAGGCCAACGCCATACTCGCTCACGATGGCCACCCTGAGGAGGACACATCCGCAATTCATTGCTGAATACAACGCGATTCCATTCATCAGCAGTTGATTCTCCCCGGTCACGGAACCATTCCAGACGTAGCCACTTGTGTCGTGGCACTGACCGCAGCCTACACGTGAGACGGTAGATCCCAGTCAAGGGTAAATCTTGTTCAGGTTATTGCCGGTCTCCAACCAGTGGTGCGGTGACACACAGAATGTTGCACGCAGTCCATTACTTCCTCTCGGATCGCAGACGCAGATGTCAGCGGGTTACTATGCGTTTGGTGCCATAATCTCCTGTGGTGGCCACATGTGGTCGACCGGAGCCTCGATGATGAGTTTACCTCCCTTAAAGTTCGCATGAAGTCCGACGTCAGGCCACTTTCACATCGAATGCCACAGAAATTTGAATACTGCAAGATTCGGCCAGCTGTGCAATCGAGACACACAGAGAGGCGCCTTCCGAACTCTATAGTGCTGATAACGCTGTCTCACACGACGACCACGCGACATCGTGGCATCTCCTACCTCCCACAGAGAAATGGAGCTGTAATCACTGACATACTTGCCGATGTTGTGTAAATGAACGATGTTACATTTACATCCGACCATGTCCTCTGGGTGTTTGACCGTATTTGTCAGGCAATGTATATTAAATCGTCTCACCTCTTAAGAGTGCAAACAGATGCGTGTCTGCTGTTTGAACCGTCTGTTAAGTCTGGTAAAGAGTATGCAACTACTGAAATGCGTTTTGTTTTATCCAGTTCAAAAAGGTGCGGTTTCTCGATTCTTTTCTTCTTACTATGTGGATGAGATATCTTCATCCACGTTTCACTAGTATTTTCCTCTTGCTGCACATCAGTGTCTTTTTGTTTTTAGTTCATACCAATCTACAGTTTTATTCCAATATTTGTGAGATTTTGCAAACTTTACCTTCAAAACAACCAAGAGAAAGATCTGACTTGAAACGTAGCCCACATTTATTTAATATATAAAGGGGTAAGGTTATCATCAAACATTTCTGAAAGTTCTTGGTCGATTTACTTTAAATTTCTCCGCCCAGATGAAACAATGAAGGAAATTAATGAAAAATTAAATGCCTAACAAACGAAATGTATAGTGGTTAATTATTATTGCGAGAATAAATTACAGAGGCAGTACCCGTTAGGAAGATAGTGCCATCAAACGTCACCGGATCCCTGAGGAGGGCGGGGGGTGAGGGAGCGGAAGCGAAAGACTGTGAATGACAGAAGCATGATTGTAAACTCATTTGTTGGTTAGTTGCCGTTGTTATATGAGACATATACACAAGACGATATTTTAGTCTCTGTTTCGGAGCTATTTTTATTAAAATCCGCAGTGCCATACAAACGCTACGGCAGGTTGTAGATGTAGTACCAACAAAACTGTGACGTAAACTGTTCGAAAAAGTTCGAGTCGTGCTCAAACACAGCCCCACTTAAAACAGTGAAAACTGGGCTGAAACAAGAGAAGACTAATTTTGCAAAAACACACTCAGATATTTATCGTATAATGTAATAACAAACGGCGCAACTAATCATTTCATGCAGGTGAAGATTTATTCATTCGATGCGTTTAGTTGACATCCAGTGATTCAAATGTGCCTTGCGATTTAAAAAAATTGCAGTTCCCTATGCGGCTTGCATTCGCTGTATCTACGAAGCAATATGACTGGCTCTCAGGCACTGTGTGGCAGATATTAAACATCCCGGGCGAAAAAGGGCACTGTGCCGGCCGGAGTGGCCGTGCGGTTCTAGGCGCTACAGTCTGGAACCGCGCGACCGCTACGGTCGCAGGTTCGAATCCTGCCTCGGGCATGGATGTGTGTGATGTCCTTAGGTGAGCTAGGTTTAAGTAGTTCTAAGTTCTAGGGGACTGATGACCTCAGAAGTTGAGTCCCATAGTTCGCAGAGCCATTTTTTTGAACCGGGCACTGTAGTTGGTACAAAATATGAGAAACAGTGAAACAGTGAAACTGAATAAGGTTGCCAGTCGAGTCTACTGGTAAGGCAATACTTTCGGGGTGGCCAGTAGTAAGTATTATGGACAGCCGCGGTGAGGAAGGGGAAAGGTTCTTTTCCTGCAATCCCCCCTCCCCATCGCTCGCATTCTTCTTCTGCTGTGTTCTACACTTCCAGCCAAGAAGTGGACTTGCGCAGTTTGGAATCTCGATGCATGAACAGTAGCCGGCCGGCGTGGCCGAGCGGTTCTAGGCGCTCCAATCTGGAACCGCGCGACCGCTACGGTCGCAGGTTCGAATCCTGCCTCGGGCGTGGATGTGTATGACGTTCTTAGGTTGGTTAGGTTTAAGTAGTTCTAAGTTCTAGGGGACTGATAATAATAATAATAATAATAATAATAATAATAATAATGGCGTGCGACGAGGGCCTCCCGTCGGGTAGACCGCTCGCCTAGTGCAAGTCTTTCGATTTGACGCCACTTCGGCGACTTGCGCGTCGATGGGGATGAAATGATGATGATTAGGACAACACAACACCCAGTCCCTGAGCGGAGAAAATCTCCGACCTAGTCGGGAATCGAACCCGGGCCCTTAAGATTGACAGTTTGTCGCGCTGACCACTCAGCTACCGGGGGCGGACTAGGGGACTGATGACCTCATATGTCAAGTTCCATAGCGCTCAGAGGCATTTGAACCATAAACAGTAATTTCACCGGTTTCCTGTCCAATATCGCTGTACACCGCATTCAAATAGCATTTGTCACGCATTACTGAAGAGTACGCCCGTCCTCGGTGCTTTCGTCCTCGAGTGGAGCTTTCCATCAGAGTCGTTAATCGGCTGCCGGTGACGCAACACGTGACCAATCATCCGATCCCCGCCCATCTGAATCTGACGGCGCTGCACAGCACGCTGCCCCGTGCAGGCATCTCTCTGGTGCGCTCGGCGGCGGCAGAGCGGGAGGTCGCCGGCGGCGTTACGTAAGTGGGGCGTCTGGTCGCTTCGCGTCGCGTCCGGCCGCGAACATGGGAAGCGCTGACGTGCCGATTTAAAGTTCAGCCGCCAGCCGGCCGCCAGACTATTTGAATCCGACCGGACCGGCATCGCGGCGGCTGTACGAGGTGCATTCAAGTTCTAAGGCCTCCGATTTTTTTTCTAATTAACTACTCACCCGAAATCGATGAAACTGGCGTTACTTCTCGACGTAATCGCCCTGCAGACGTACACATTTTTCACAACGCTGACGCCATGATTCCATGGCAGCGGCGAAGGCTTCTTTAGGAGTCTGTTTTGACCACTGGAAAATCGCTGAGGCAATATCAGCTGGTGAATGTGCGGCCACGGAGAGTGTCTTTCATTGTTGGAAAAAGCCAAAAGTCACTAGGAGCCAAGTCAGGTGAGTAGGGAGCATGAGGAATCACTTCAAAGTTGTTATCACGAAGAAACTGTTGCGTAGCGTTAGCTCGATGTGCGGGTGCGTTGTCTTGGTGAAACAGCACACACGCAGCCCTTCCCGGACGTTTTTGTTGCAGTGCAGGAAGGAATTTGTTCTTCAAAACATTTTCGTAGGATGCACCTGTTACCGTAGTGCCCTTTGGAACGCAATGGGTAAGGATTACGCCCTCGCTGTCCCAGAACATGGACACCATTTTTTCAGCACTGGCGGTTACCCGAAATTTTTTTGGTGGCGGTGAATCTGTGTGCTTCCATTGAGCTGACTGGCGCTTTGTTTCTGGATTGAAAAATGGCATCCACGTCTCATCCATTGTCACAACCGACGAAAAGAAAGTCCCATTCATGCTGTTGTTGCGCGTCAACATTGCTTGGCAACATGCCACACGGGCAGCCATGTGGTCGTCCGTCAGCATTCGTGGCACCCACCTGGATGACACTTTTCGCATTTTCAGGTCGTCATGCAGCATTGTGTGCACAGAACCCACAGAAACGCCAACTCTGGAGGCGATCTGTTCAGCAGTCATTCGGCGATCCCCCAAAACAATTCTCTCCACTTTCTCGATCATGTCGTCAGACCGGCTTGTGCGAGCCCGAGGTTGTTTCGGTTTGTTGTCACATGATGTTCTGCCTTCGTTAAAGTGTCGCACCCACGAACGCACTTTCGACACATCCATAACTCCATCACCACGTCTCCTTCAACTGTTGATGAATTTCAATTGGTTTCACACCACGCAAATTCAGGAAACGCATGATTGCACGCTGTTCAAGTAAGGAAAACGTCGCAATTTTAAGTATTTAAAACAGTTCTCATTCTTGCCGCTGGCGGTAAAATTCCATCTGCCATACGGTGCTGCCATCTCTGGGACGTATTGACAATGAACGCGGCCTCATTTTAAAACAATGCGCATGTTTCTCTTTCCAGTCCGGAGAAAAAAAATCGGAGGCCTTAGAACTTGAATGCACCTCGTAATAAATACGGCGCCCCGCTACCGCGCCAGCGGGTATGGATTTTATGGAACGGCGCCACCTGTCTGTTCACACAGTATGCCCGCCGGCTGACCTGCTGGTGACCGCGCGCCGACCTGCATCATTTTGGAAACCGAGCTGCAGGGCTGCTAACTGCAAACAGGGAGCCCAGAAAGAAACTTGTACTTTTAAAATTTACACCGATGTGCAAATCGTAAGGATGAAAGTAACTTTCGCATCATTTGTCACTGCCAATTAAAATGTTAGTAGGCTGTTTACGTTTTTATGTTGGTAACGTCACGTAGTGCTCTGTATGAAAATCACTGACTGTGCTGTGTGCAGTCTGTGGCTGGTTTGCATTGTTAGAATATTTGCCATTGTAGTGTTGGGCAGTTGGATGTGAACAGCGCGTAGCGCTGCGCAGTTGGAAGTGAGCCGCCAGCAGTGGTGGATATGGGGAGAGAGATGGCGGAATTTTAATAGCGGACGATCCGGACGTGTGTCCGCCAGGAAGAGTAGATTTGTAATACTGGATATCATGAACTAATATATATATATATATAACTTTTGAGCACTATTAAGGTAAATACATTGTTTGTTCTCTATCAAAATGTTTCATTTGCTAAGTATGCCAATCAGTAGTTAGCGCCTTCAGTAGTTAGAATCTTTTATTTAGCTGTATTGCAGTAGTGTGAGTACCGAAGATTTTTCTGAGGTAACTGATTCATGAAAGGTATAGGTTATTGTTAGTCAGGCCCATTCTTTTGTAGGGATTTTTGGAAGTCAGATTGCGTTGCGCTAAAAATATTGTGTGTCAGTTTAGTGTTGATCAGAATAAGTAAAGAGGGAAATGTCTGAGTACGTTCAGTTCTGCTCAGCTGTTGAAAATCAAATAATGTAAGAGGTTTATCAGCACAGTAATTCATAAATTTTTCTAATGGGGCGTTTCAAAAATATCTAGGTGAAACATTGACCGTATACAGAAACAACTGTTACAGCGTAGTACAGAACGTAACTGAAATAAATATGCAATGTGACGAACGAAATCATATTTTTATTCAAAGACAATAATTACACTTGAAAGATGTGTGTGTAAAAATTTTCGTAGGAATTTTTCCTCTTGTGGATGTCTGGAATCGCGCTCGTATTATCTGAACTGCTCGGAATTGCGCGCGGCCTCGGCAGAGATCAGCTAAGGTGATCTCTGCTCTGCGAAGATGCTTGCCAGATTCATCGCTGATCGCGACGAGAGGAGACAAAGACAGTTGAGCTTTTGCGTTAGACGTGAACTGGCGAGTATCCGTTTAGTGACAGTGAGCAACAAAGGAAAGTGTTTTTTGGCAAATATGGAAGATGTAATGTGGAGAGAAAAACAACTGACTTTTGTACTGGTGCGACTGTGTTCTTTGTGAAGAATGGATTACAGATTATGATTAAGTTTCTGTTACTTGCGGCATTGGTTTGATAATCGAGCATTCTTGGTTTGCCAGACGTCCAGATCAGGAATATTTTTCGTTGCATTTTTTGTTAGAATTTATCAATGTGAAGAAACGGTTTTAAGAATTAGATTCAAATGGCTCTGAGCACTATGGAACTTAACATCTGACGTCATCAGTCCTCTAGAACTTAGAACTACTTAAAGCTAACTAACCTACGGACATCACACACATCCATGCCCGAGGCACGATTCGAACCTGCGACCGTAGCGGTCGCGCGGTTCCAGACTGAAGCGCCTAGAACCGCTCGGCCACCATTGGCTGGCTAAGAATTAGATTCTGTAGTTATTTTTTGCAATTCTTGAAATATAGTTACGTAGTTTCAGAGAAAGTGTAAGTATTATTGAAGTCTTATCGCATGTTATTAAGTCAAATGATATGAGATCGCCGGCCAGAGTGGCCCAGCGGTTCTAGGCGCTTCAGTTTGGAAACGCGCGACAGCTACGGTCGCAGATTCGAATCCTGCGTCGGGCATTGATGTGTGTGATGTCCTTATGTTAGTTAGGTTTAAGTAGTTCTAAGTTCTAGGGGACTGATGACCTCAGATGTTAAGTTCCATAGTGCTCAGAGCCATTTGAACCATTCTTGATAGGAGATCGGTCTTGAATTCATTTTCAAACGAGAGTCATTGTCCACATCCTGGGAGTCATTTTTCAATTTATTTAAAACCATAATCAAACATTATGAACCAAGAATGTTAACAATGTTCCTGGAGAATGCATTGCAGCATGGCTTTATCCATTGTAACCGAGGTAAGCCAAATAATGTAGAAAACTGATTCTTTTCTAATTAAATTTCACACGGACCAACTTTATTTTCAAAATAATCAGTTATTCATAATCAAAGTTCATACATTTTGCGATAACAAATATCAGACAGGGCATCATTTTCTTGGCATTCTCGCAGTTAGATTTCTCTATGCTGTCTCGCAGTTGAGTTTGGTCACGAACAGTCATCGTTATGCAAGCTACCGTCTTTGAGCTCAGGTACGCGCGCTATTCAAAACAGGAAACCCAAACTTCAGCAACTAACAGCCAATTTAACATTAAAAACACAGTCACACTACTGATCCAGTTTCACTATAATAAATTTAACAGACAATTTTCACACTGTGGACACGATGATTTATGGCGGTGTGGAGAGTTCAGATGGCGGGACATGGTTTCCTAACACTGTGTGGGCACCGCGGACGACAGTAAATTCTCTGCAATGAGCTCCCGTACTGGTCACAAGGTTCGTAAGGAGTTCTTGTCGTAGCGTGTTCTATTCCTCCACCGGTGCTGGTCACAACTGCTGGGTGGTCGAAGGTGCACATGGACGTCCTGCGGCTCATCTCACCAACTCATCCCACAATTGCCCGACGTGATTTAAAGTCGGAGGAACGGGCAGCCAGTCCACTCGCCGAATACCTTCTCGTTCCTCCACCAACACAGTTCGATGCGGTCACGCTTCGTCATCCATAAACATGAAATCAGGGCCGAATGAAACCTAGAAAATGCGCACATAAGGAAGGATTACAGCATCAGGATAACGGTCACCAGTGAGTGTACCATGTTCCAGTGTTCCAACCTCTCGCCATGATGGTACGTCCAGTGTTGTCGAAGATGATCGTTTTGGTGGTCCAGGTGTGATGGTGTAGAGACGCATACGTTGCATGGCCGTACTGACCTCCAAGTCACTGTACACAGTATGCTCACAGATCGACGTTATTGTGGCTGTACACCTTCAGCATGTGCGTCTTTTCAGGGGTGCATTCGGCCATGACTTCATTTTTATGGATGACAATACACGATCGCAACCAACAGCGCAGGTGAAGAAGCTCTTGGAACGAGAGGATATTCGGCAAGTGGATAGGCCTACCCGTTGCCCCGACTTAAAATCCACGAGCACGTGTGGGATGTGTTGGGGAGACGTATTGCATCACGTCCACACGCATCCAAGACCATCCAGCAGTTGTTAAGTGTGTTGATGGAGTAATGGAACAACCTACCAAGAGAACTCCTCACCAACCTTACTGCGAGCATGGTAGCACGTTGCAGAGCGTGTACTGCCGTGCATGGTGATCACACACCCTATTAAGAATCATGTCCCGCCTTTTTAATGTCTAAGGGAACACCATGAATCGCTGTGACTTCACTATAATTAATGTCTTTCAATGAAAGTGTCATTCCTATTCGTCTGATTGGGTCTTTCTTGTAGTTACCTTCTGTCCTGTCCTGTTGTTATTGTTATTTCTATGTATGGAAAAAGTTTCGTCGGACTACGTTACTCGGCAGTAACATACAATGCGAAAGTTGCTACTCTCCTTAACTTTTGCACACGAGTGTACATCGATATATACCGGGTGATCAAAAGTCAGTATAAATTTGAAAACTGAATAAATTACGGAATAATGTAGATAGAGAGGTAGAAATTGACACACATGCTTGGAATGACACGGGGTTTTATTAGAACCAAAAAATACAAAAGTTCAAAAAATGTCCGACAGATGGCGCTTCATCTGATCAGAATAGCAATAATTAGCATAACAAAGTAAGACAAAGCAAAGATGATGTTCTTTACAGGAAATGCTCAATATGTCCACCATCATTCCTCAACAATAGCTGTAGTCGAGGAATAATGTTGTGAACAGCACTGTAAAGCATGTCCGGAGTTATGGTGAGGCACTGGCGTCGGACGTTGTCTTTCAGCATCCCTAGAGACGTCGGTCGATCACGATACACTTGCGACTTCAGGTAACCCCAAAGCCAATAGTCGCACGAACTGAGGTCTGGGGACCTGAGAGGCCAAGCATGACGAGAATGGCGGCTGAGCACACGTTCATCACCAAACGACGCGCACAAGAGATCTTTCACGCGTCTAGAAATATGGCGTGGAGCGCCATCCTGCATAAACATCGTACGTTCCAGCAGGTGTTTTATCAGCGAGGCTGGGGATGATGCGATTCTGTAACATATCGGCGTACCTCTCACCCGTCTCGGTAGCAGTTTTGCTGTCCAGCGCCATCTGTCGGACATTTTGTGAACTTTGTTTTTTTTTTTTGTTCTAATAAAACCCCATGTCATTCCAAGCATGTGTCAATTTTTACCTATCTACATTATTACGTGGTTTATTAAGTTTTCAAATTTATACTGACTTTTTGATCACCCGGTATTTCCCTCTCATGCCACCCTGCACTTTGTATGTACACACACCCAGTATAAAGGAAGCTACGTATAAGAGTACGCAGAGTTACTCAGGTAGATAAAAAGAAACCATCGTTCTGTGACACTAATGTTTTCCTGTAGTGCGCCTTAAACATTTTGACTCTGGACATCCGTTAGGCCAATGTTCATAGTTGTCACAGCCATGCCTAGGAGCTGAAAGCTGCAAGTTAACTCGTGTGTTCCACTATAAACAGAGATTAACGGTAAATGTGTACGTAGGATTTGGTTACGACCGTGTAACTGGGCCGTAGTTTCTGCTTACAAGGGAAACTCCGCATCGTAGCTCCCTCTGGTTTAGTGGTAAGATGGCTCGGTGGATAGCGCGTCAAAAACTGAACACAGATCAAGCATGAAAACAGGAAGAGGGTGTACTGGACTATGAAAAAAAGCAAAATAGAAAGAGTGAACGGTCGAAGGGTATGAAGGCAATACAGAGCAGCCAAACATAACAACGGCGTCGTGGTTAAAAAACAAAGTGGTCACGCTGTTGGACTGCCAGGCGGGCGAGCCGTGTTCAAATCTCTCTGGCGCCCTTTATTTTTATCTATTTTCCCCCCCACAAAGTTATGAACTGTCCGTCCTGTGACTGAAATGTTTGTTCTCTTTTTGTAATCTTGGCAGTTGTCATACTATGCACTGGTTATAGAATGTAACTCATGTGGTAAGAATACGTTACCGTCGCAAGTAAACGTAATGGACAGTGAGAGCAGGCGACATACCACATACACGTCTCACATGAATGAAAAACAACAAATATATGGGTGTGAACTATGTTACAAGGCAATTCAAGAGAAAAAAACTTTCAAAACTGATTACAACTCCAAGACGTGTTTTTACAGAGCACAGAGAAATTGCTTTATTTGCTATGTTCATTTATTGCGACTTATGTGATAAACTGTCCGCAGCTCGTGGTCTTGCGGTAGCGTTATCGCTTCCCGCGCACCAGGTCCCGGGTTCGATTCCCGGCTGGGCCAGGGATTTTTCCCTGCCTCGAGATGACTGGGTGTTGTTGTGTCGTCTTCATCATCATCATCATCATCATCATCATTCATTCATCTCCATTAAGGTCGGAGGAGGGAATGGCAAACCACCTCCGCTAGGATCTTGCCTAGACGGCGGTGCGGGTCTCCCACATCGTCCCCTACGCTCCTAGGAGTATGGGACCTCATCTCCATCATGTGACAAACTACAGGGTGATTCAAAAAGAATACCACAACTTTAGGAATTTAAAACTCTGCAACGACAAAAAGCAGAGCTAAGCACTATCTGTCGGCGAATTAAGGGAGCTATAACGTTTCATTTAGTTTTACATTTGTTCGCTTGAGGCGCTGTTGACTAGGCGTCAGCGTCAGTTGATGCTAAGATGGCGACCGCTCAACAGAAAGCTTTTTGTGTTATTGAGTACGGCAGAAGTGAATCGACGACAGTTGTTCAGCGTGCATTTCGAACGAAGTATGGTGTTAAACCTCATGATAGGTGGTGTATTAAACGTTGGTATAAACAGTTTACAGAGAATGGGTGTTTGTGCAAAGGGAAAAGTTCTGGACGGCCGAGAACGAGTGATGAAAATGTAGCACGCATCCAGCAAGCATTTGTTCGCAGCCCAGAAAAATCGACTCGCAGAGCTAGCAGAGAGATGCAAATTCCACAATCAACTGTATGGAGAGTCCTACGAAAAAGGTTAGCTATGAAACCTTATCGTCTGAAATTGGTTCAAGCACTGTCTGCAGCTGATAAGATTAAAAGAATCGATTTCTGTGATTTTATCCTTGCTCAAATGGAAACAGATGAATCTTTCGTTTCAAAGATTGTGTTTAGTGATGAAGCAACTTTCCACACTAATGGGAAAGTCAACCGTCACAATGTCTGTATATGGGGCACTGAGAATCCGCGGGAAACAACTCAGTATGAACGTGACTCACCTAAGGTGAACGTTTTCTGTGCCATTTCAGCCAATAAAGTTTTTGGTCCCTTTTTCTTCGAAGGTGCTACTGTAACTGGACTACAGTATCTGGAGATGTTAGAGAATTGGCTGTTCCCTCAGCTCGAACAAGAAGCACAACGATTCATATTTCAGCAGGATGGAGCGCCACCACATTGGCACTTATCTGTCCGTAACTACCTGAACGTCAACTACCCGAGGCGATGGATCGGCCGCCAGGCAGCCCGTGACAGAGCACTTCATCACTGGCCTCCAAGAAGCCCTGATCTTACCCCCTGCGATTTTTTCTTATGGGGGTATGTTAAGGATATGGTGTTTCGGCCACCTCTCCCAGCCACCATTGATGATTTGAAACGAGAAATAACAGCAGCTATCCAAACTGTTACGCCTGATATGCTACAGAGAGTGTGGAACGAGTTGGAGTATCGGGTTGATATTGCTCGTGTGTCAGGAGGGGGCCATATTGAACATCTCTGAACTTGTTTTTGAGTGAAAAAAAAAACTTTTTAAATACTCTTTGTAATGATGTATAACAGAAGGTTATATTACGTTTCTTTCATTAAATACACATTTTTAAAGTTGTGGTATTCTTTTTGAATCACCCTGGCCGGCCGAAGTGGCCGTGCGGTTAAAGGCGCTGCAGTCTGGAACCGCAAGACCGCTACGGTCGCAGGTTCGAATCCTGCCTCGGGCATGGATGTTTGTGATGTCCTTAGGTTAGTTAGGTTTAACTAGTTCTAAGTTCTAGGGGACTAATGACCTCAGCAGTTGAGTCCCATAGTGCTCAGAGCCATTTGAACCATTTTGAATCACCCTGTATTATGGTTTCATAATTTCCTTGAGAGTCATCACATTCACACCAACACTTAAATCGGACAAGTAGGCTTATATCTCTCTCACTCTTACCATGCGTACAAATTAGATTCCTATCATATGACACACGTTCTGTCACTAATGCCGTGTATGACATACCGGACGTATTTTCCGGTGGAGGATCCCGTTGACTTGTCGCCTCGTCATCCGTCCCTTGCGGTTCCCATTCGAATGCCACTTCCTTTCGGCTGCTAATACAGTAGTTGTGCAGAATCAACTGTCAATATAGGTCGCATCCTTACACCTCGCTGTTGCAAACGGACATTACAACACGACACACGCACAAATTTGAATAGAGGAGAAATAAAAAAAAAAAAAATAGTACGAGGTAGGTATGAACACGACTCGCCCGCATGTCAGCCCAACACCGTGATTTAACCTCGACGCCACTGCTCTTCTAGGCTGCTCTATATTGCACTTCTTTTTGTGGCGGTGTTCGTAGCGACAAACAATTCGCGGTAGAAACGGCTTACGAAGTCGCCGCCACACTTTTAATAGCGGGCCGACCGGTCCGCTGGAACAGTGAACAGAAAGATGAAAACCCAAACACTCTGATCAAATAAAAGTCGGTACTTATCTTTATTAATGAAGATACAGAAACACAGTAGTGAACTCCGTGTCTACAGAAATCTGTCTAGTTCGAGTCGGAGCGGCTAGGTCAGCGTCGGCTGACGACAAACAACAACTCTGCTGCGATGAACACACAACTGACTAGCAAGTACACAATTCGGTGGCGAGTATACAACTGAGCGGCGAATACAGAACTGTCCTAGCGCTCGCGACTCCAGCGCTTAAGAAGCCAGAAGCCAGCGGTGGCGCACGCAGACTTGCGGCGATTTCCTGTATCGCTGGCGCTGCTTATGCGGACGGCGTCCGGACTTTGATGCTGCCAACCTTTTGGCAGCGGGCTCGGGTGGCATTACTGGCTAGGATATAACACTTCTAGTACTTCGACCGTTCACTGTTTCTATTTTGCTTTTTTTCGCAGTTCAGTATACTTTCTGCCTGTTTTCATGACTGATCTGTTTTCAGGTTTCGATGGGCTGTCCACTGGGCGCTCTATCAACACTAAATCTGAGGGGGGGTTGATGGGGGAGTTTCCCTTGTTAGCACGCATCGGACAGTCCACGTCGGAAATCGTTAGAGAATTCAGTATTCCGAGATCCACAGTGTCACGAGTGTGCCGAGAATAATAATTTTCAGGCATTACCTTTCACCACGGACAACGCAGTGGCTGTTGGCCTTCACTTGAGACCGAGAGCAGCGGCGTTGTCAGTGTAAACAGACAAGTAACGCTGCGTGGAAAACCGCATAAATCAATGTGTGACGTACGACGTACCCGATAGGATAGCGCGGCGAAATTTGGCATTAATGGACTGTGGCAGCAGACGGCCGAGACGAGTGGCTTTGCCATCAGCACGACATCCCCTGCGGTGCCTCTCCTGGACTCTTGACCATATTGTTTGGACGCTAGACGACTGGAAAACCGTGGCCTTGCCAGATGAGTCCTGATTTCAGATGGTAAGAGCTGATGGTGGAGTTAGAATGTGACGCAAACCCCACAAAGATATGGATCCAAGTTGTCAACAAGGCCCTGTGCTAGCTGATGGTGGTTGTATAATGGTGTGGACTGCGTGTAAATACAACAGACTGTGTCCTACTTACGTTACGCTTGGCTACTTGGTGACCATTTGCAGCTGCTCATGGACATAATGTTCCAAACCGACAATGGAATTTTTATCGATGCCAATGCGCGATGTCACCGGGCCGCAATTGTTCGCGATTCGTTTGAGGAATATTCTGGAAAATTCGAGCGAATGATCTGGAAACCCAGGTTGTCGGACATGAATCCCGTAGAACATTTATAGGACACAGTTTGGAGGCCAGTTCGTGCTCAAAATCCTGCAACGGCAATACTTTCGCAGTTGTGGATGCCTACAGAGGCAGTGTAGCTCAATATTTCTGCAGGGGACTTCCTACGACTTGTTGAGTCCATGCCACGTCGTATTGCTGGTCTACGCTGGGCAAAAGGAGATCCGACACGGTATTAGAACGGAACATAGTATAACAAACATGTTTAGAACACTTGCATGTAATACTCGTTCCGTATTACAGACCTTTACACTTTGAAAACTCAATCTCGGTTTGTAGAATTACCTCCAAGTATGATACCGTGTGACGTAACACAGTAAAAGTAAGCAAAATTTTGCTGGTTTATTATATTTATATCTGCATTGTCACCTATAGGAGAAAATGAGACGTAGCTGTGCACTTTAAATTTATTGCGGCCAAATCTCCCTTGAAAACCTCTCTTTAAATTATGGTCATGTGTTGGTCGTCTCCTTAAACTCATGGTCAGAAGTTGGTTGCCCTTGGAAGTGACTTTATAAAATACATAAAGCAGAGTTGGAGCAAACTGAAGCATGTAATAACCATTTCTAACAAAATTTTATGAAAACCTAATGAAAATCTTTGAAAACTCCTACTGCCTACGATGAAAGCTACAACACCCACTAGTGGGCGACAGGTATCGATGTGTTTGTCAAACAGTCTGTTTGAGAGAAATTCTGACTGACGGAAAATTTGCCAAGATGGTGGATAATGTTTGCGTTTGTTTCGCCGAGTATGTTTAGTGAAAGAGTGTTTTATTAAGATTTATCTCACTGTGTCATGATTTTCCACAACTGTGGAAATTACGATCACGGATAAGAACAAGATAGCACTGGAAATTACCAAAATGGCAGAGTTTTCGCGTCTTTCTCAGCCATATATTATTCACGAAGAGCTCAAGAATAAAATCGGTATTCTGTTCACAACATACAAGCCGGAGTGCTATGAAGGAAAAAAAAGAAAGAAAGAAAAAAAAAGGCCAAACTCTCCGGTTCCCCCAAGGACGATGCAGGCTGTATGATCCCATGTGGTATTTTAAAGAACTGTCACAAGAGGGCCAAGTAGAAGATAAATTTTCGTACTCTTATGTCTTCTTTTTCAGTGTGAAGGCGAAGTAACTCTACACAATTTATTAAAAATTTCACTGCCCATTTGGAGAAACTTCATGTAGTCATCAGGTTACGAGTGATACTCAATAATGAACTGAACTAGTTTTCTGGGAGCCACTTCTTTCGTTGATGAATAAGTTCCCTTCAGATTTTCCCACTGTATCTCTCAGTCTGGAATCTGCTTTCCCTACCTTCGTTTTAATGTAGTCATTCCACTTCAGGTCGCTCCAGGTGATAACTCCAGCGTATCTTACTGTCTCCTGTGAGTTTTCACCGTTAGTGTAATCTAAGAGTAATAGATCTCCAAATTCAGCGTCTGAGTTAATATCTAATTTTGTATTTCGTTTACTTTGCCGTCTCAGTTGCACTTTACAGTATGACTACTTGCGATCATCTTCAGATCTACGCTATCTGACCAAAAGCACCCGGGCACTACCATGTAATTTGGAATTGACCACTAGCTCTCACGAGAGGCGAACCCACTAGTATAAAAGGATACGCGCAGTTTTATGTTGTTAGTATAAAATCAGTAGCAGCAGAGTGTGTCGGCCAGGAGAGTTCAATGACTTCGAATTTGGACTAGTCGCTGGATGTCACCTGAGCAGCCAATCCATCAAGGACACCTCAATCATTCTAAAGCTGTCCAAGTCGACTGTCGGTGATGCGACTGTGAAGTGGAAACGCGAAAAAACAACCATCAGCTAAACCACGACCATACAAGACCGCTTGTACTGACGAGCAGGGGGTGTCGAGCAATTCAGAACATGGTTGTAAAAAATGCATGAAATCAGCGCAAGGACACTTGTGGGACTTAACAGCTGTCCAGCTAGCACAGTGACTTCGTAGGGATTAAAAAAGAATGTGGTACAATGGTCGAGCATCTCCCCATGAGCCACACATTTCTGATTTCTGAAATCAGAGGCGACGCTTATCGGAGAAAGAGCGACGCCACGGGACAATATATGACTAAACGCGTGATGGCAATCCGTTGGAATGATTTCTATTTGTCTGACACCTGGAGAACGTCACCCGCCATCATGTGTAGTGCAAACAGTGGAATTTGGAGGAGATGGTGTTACAGAATGGGTCCGTTTTTCGTGGCTGGGGTGTGGTCCTTCATTGCATTTAAGAAAACGCTAAATGAGGAAGGCTATGAAGCCATTTCACAGCACTGCGTACCACGAAAAGTGGAAGTGCAGACGCTAATTATACCTGCACAAGAATGCAGGCAAATGGTTCAAATGGCTCTGAGCACTATGGGACTTAACATCTGAGGTCATCAGTCCCCTAGAACTTAGAACTACTTAAACCTAACTAACCTAAGGACATCACACACATCCATGCCCGAGGCAGGATTCGAACCTGCGACCGTAGCGGTCACGCGGTTCCAGACTGAAGCGCCTAGAACCGCACGGCCACACCGGCCGGCAGAATGCAGGCAGACAACGTACAGCAGCATCTGTGAGGCAGTGGTTTGTGGACAACACCATTTCTGAAATGCACTGGCCTGCCCATATTCCCGACCTGAACCCAATGGAACACCGCTGGGATGAGCCATAACGTCGACACACATCACTACCTTCTCTGTTTTCGGTTTTTGGGGAAGAATGGTCTGCCTTTCCTCCACAGACGTTTAGACCCCTTGCTGAGATGTCCCTAGCAGCGTTGAAGTCATCATGAAGCCGAGGGGTGGAGAGACCTCATAGTAACGGTCACCAACAGGTTCCCGGACTCTCTTTATCACAAAGTGTATTTAGTTGGATAAGCAGCCCACCTTGTCCGTATAGGAACTATTGTATGGCATTCCGATGAGTATAGTTCGCGTGTGCACCGGTCGGATTGCTGACACAATAACATGCAACTGAAAATGATCAACTTTAATCGTAACTAGTCACACACAAAAAAGGTGCAGTTCAGATGGCAAAATATCGATATAATAAAAGTGATGGATCTGGTTGACTATTAGCTACGTTTCATTTATTTACGTTCAGAAATAACATTCAGTCACTGAACCCATCCTTGATCCCCTGCAGAACTTTACTTATGGAGAACAGCACCGTCCGCTAACAATTATCCACTATATCATTTATAATGTACTGTGAACAATAACGGCCTTATCAGGCAAAACATCGTGTGCGGATGGAATTTCAACTGGCGGTGTAGAGTGCACGAGACAGAACAAAAATTTACAGCATGGCTCGTGGTGAGCTTCCGGGCAGTCAAGTACTGCCCATCTCCCTCTGACTTTTTTTTTTGGGGGGGGGGGAGGGGGGGGGTCTTTGCTGTATGGGGACGTCTAGTTGATCTCTTCATGACTAATCCAGTTGTGTGAAACTGCTGCCTACCAGAAATATGGAATCAGACCTCGCCCTATTACCGCACACCACCTATTTCCGAACTGGTTTGCGAGAAACACACTCTTACAAGAACCTAATATTACTTGACTAGTGAACTGCCACCTCTGAGCTACTCACAGCCGGTGGGAGTGTGCGTTGTCGATCTCCCAAATGTCGAAGTGCTATTCACTTCTAAAGACATTCGATCAGTTTTTGCCAACCTGGACAATGTCCAAGGTGCTCTTCACTAGAGAAGAGAGAAAAAATAAGAATGACGATTTAGGAAATACCTATATGGCGCGAAAATTGGCAATTTACCTTAAATAATGAAAAGTGTGAAATAATCCACACGAGTGCTAAAAGGAATCAGTTACACTTCGGTTACACGTTAACTTTATCAGATCTAAAGGCCGCATTTTCAACTAAACAACTTAAATTGGGAAGAACACACAGAGAATGTTGTGGGAAGGCCAACCAAAGACTGATTTATTGGCAGAATACTTCGAAGATGCAACAGATCTATAAAAGAGACTGCCTACTACATTACGCTCGTCCGTCCCCTTTTGGAGTACTGATGCGCGGCGTAGGATCCTTACCAGGTAGGATTTACGGAGTGCATCGACAAAGTTCAATGAAGAGCAGTCCCTTTTGTATTATCGAGAATTAAGGGTGAGAGTGTCACGGATATGATACAGAATTTCGGGTGGGCATGATTAAAACAAAGGCGTTTCTTGTTGCGGTGAGACCTTCTCACGAATTTTCAATCACCAACTTCCTCCTCCGAGTGCGAAAATATTTTGTTGACGCCGACCTACATATGGAGAACCGATCATCATAGTAAAATAAGGGAAACCAGAGCTCGCACCGGAAAGATATAGTGTTCGTTTTACCGCGCGCTGTTTGAGAGTGGAATAATAGAGAATTATTGTGAAGGTGCTGCCAGGTACTTAAGCGTCTTTTGCAGAGAATCGATTTGGGTGTCATATACTTGGCGTTTCTCCTTATTGATGTCATAATCTTACTGGACACAGTGTTAGGGCGTGTTCTTCAAGTCAAATCAAGTAAAATTGATTACATGAACTTGTGCCCGGGTATGTTTCAGCTGTCAGTTATCGAAAGAGCGTTTTATGCGATGCAACCTATGAACTTATATCTGCTTCCCCTGAGCGAGGTATCGCATTGGGAAGACACTGGACTCGCATTCTGTAGGACGACGGTTCAAATTCCTGTTTACCCATCCAGATTTAGGTTTGCAGTAGTTTGCCCATATCGTTTAAGGCAAATGATGGGATAATTCCTTTGAAAATATCACGGCCAATTTCTTTCTTTATCCTCGCCTACCCCCAGATTGTGCTCTTCCTCCAAAAACCTCGTCGTCGGCAGAACGTTAACCCTCCGAGTCGCAAAAATATGAAAACAAACATTTTAAAAGTTTTCACAGAAGTAACCTTCATTACCGTAGCAAACAACGAATACAAGAAGAAATTGTCGAAAAGTAAACCCTCAGTTGCTCTAAGGAGGTGGTTTCACTTTGGAAACGCTGCAAAGTATAGTTTTCAATCACCTATCATTCCAGGTGATCATATATTTCAAGAGAATTCGCATTTTTCCTAGGCATAACACCACGTCTTTAAACTTCCATGAACTCCTAATACCTAAACCAAATTATTGTCCTTATTATCAAGTAAAACTGGGCCCAAAATTTAATAAATCTTTTATCAAAACTACAAATATGCCCCAGCTGTTTCACTTCGAAACTAGTCATAAAAACAGTAATACAAACTCAAATTTACGATACAGTAGCTTTAGATACCCATACTTTAATTGTCAATAATCTCAATGCATTACATTCGTAGAAGTAGCTCGACGTACCACTCGATGCCTCTCTGTCTTGGAACAGCATCGGTGGTTTCGTGCTAAAGGCGCTGGTACTTTAGAAAGTTAACAAAACTGTGATTTCAGGCAGAAAGCACGGGTACTCAAGGAGCTAAACCCCAATCTTTCTTGTAGTATCTGCTTCCAGACGTTCAACAAAATGTGTGTTATATCACGTGCTGTGATAGAGGCACTGAGGGTTTGTAGTGAAAAACTGAAGGTTTTTGTAAGAAATGAACTAAGTTTTCGATGTAGTCTTCTTTAACATCCATGCAATTTGTCTGTTTTTCCACTGACTTCCTTTTAATCCTGAATTACGGTTCTTGTGGGTCTTACACCTTATCAACGCACTCAAAAAGTTTTCCTGTCCTACTTCATATTGATGTGGAAATGGTGGAGAGGACTTGCGGGGAAGGGGATGGGGGGGGGGGGGGCGGGGCGTGGTAAGTTTGTGTATCTAGCGAATAGGATGAATGCCCAACACCGGTAACTCCAAATCGTTTCCCCAGTGAAAAAATTAGTTTCATTGCCGTGATGAAATTTTTTTTTAGACGTTTAGTTGGGGTTTGCCTCGGTAGCTGCGCGGTCAACGTGGCGGAGTGCTAACCCAAGGGGCCCAGTTTCGATTTCCAGCCGGTTCGGAGATTTTCTCCACTCGTGGACTGTGTTGTTTTTACGTTAGTATAATCATAATTGACATTACACTCTTGAAATGGCTGTAAGGCCACGTACCAAGAGCCAATAAATTAAAACAAAAAAAAATATATTAGCTATCATTATCCTCTTACTAGTTTCATCAGAGTAACCAGCCTAACGCTTTAGAGGAGAAACAGTCAATTAAACAGTTTCTGTTAAGACCGATCAGTCTGCAATCACCAAAAAAAGCTGAAGATGGGTGACACTGCTCGAAAACGGCAGTTTTGAGACAATAAAATAGCTATCGACAAAGTTTTTTTTAAAGAGGTAGTTTGACAGCCATAGACGTTCCGTTTCTTTTATTTTCCAAGTATCTTAAGTAGCATGTAATACACATTTTGCTGCTTCTTATATGCACAGTTCAAGTACCTGGGAAGTTTTATCACAAAGGATGCCCACTGCAGCAACGAAATCCGAGCAAGAATCGCCATGGCCAAAGCTGCTTTCAACAAGAAGAGGACTCTGCTAACCAGCAAGTTAAGTTTGGCATTGAGGAAAAAACTGATAAAGTGCTACATTTGGAGCATTGCACTGTATGGAGCAGAGACATGGACCATGAGGAAGAAGGAGAAAAAATACTTAGAGAGCTTTGAATGTGGTGCTGGAGGAGAATGGAACAGATCAAGTGAAAAGATCGCATAAAAAATGACTATGTACTGCGAAGAGTAGGAGAGAAGAGAATTATTCTGGGTACAATTCTTCAGAGAAAGGTCAGCTGGATTAGAAATGTACTTAGACACGAGGGACTCATACATGATGTCATCGAAGGGAAACTCTGGGAAACGCAGGACGAGGAAGAATTCAACGTCTGGACGACATGAAAGATGGAAGGAGATACAACAGACTAAAAGAAGAAGCTGAAGAGACGGAACAGTGGAATCAGAAATTCTCCGTATGAAGACATGGACCTGCCACTAGGCAGAATACTACATAATAATAATAATAATAATAAAAGATACGCGAGAAAGTCCGATTTTGAACATTTTTCTGTAGCTCAATTTGTACGGTTAGCCTACCACTGTCGGATTAAAAACCGTGAGTGTGCCAAAAACAACGATATCGAGATAGGAGGAGACGGACCTTTGCTCACTTCAACATTCATGGACGCGAACTCGCTCTAGCACTGGCCCCCAGTGATTAGGGAAATGCGTAAACCTTCATTACGGTGACAGTCGGTGATCTGGACTCTGGACTTGGCTGCCACTGCCCGGTACAAACTGCCATTTCTCCTTTAGACGACAGGGAAATGGAAACATCTTCATGTTTTGAAGAAGTACTTATGCACACGTGCTGTAATCATACTCAGTACGGATGTAACACATACGGGATGCGCTGGCCTGATGTTTGTACATGATGTAACACAGAAGCCAAAAACAGCGTGATACTCTCCAGGAAATAATAGAGTTCCCAGTGAATTTTAAAATCGTACTCCATCGAAATTTCTGTTCTTAAAACAATGCAAGAGACTGGTTTTTAATCTTTCTAGAGCCCATAAGCGTTGCGTTGCAAAGGATTTTAATGCACTTTTTTTTCTCCTCTCCTGCCTATATTAACATACCCCGAAAGTCAGAGGTGTTTAGATATAATAACGCAGCAGAAGATTGTGGAGAATTGTGGAACATTTGAATCAGCATCGGACTCAAATCCATATTCATGTAGACAAAAATGACTGGTTGCCCAACTTCAGATGAAAACGTCCACCATTACTGCGATGGTTTTGCGCAATAAGGCAAAACTCTTGCAATATTATATACTTCCCTTTCACTTTACAACACTTTTTCCACATTGCCTAAAGGTAAAGATTCGAACGTGTATGTTTAGAAAGCCGTCTTGTTTCAAAACGATAGATCAGCTTTAAAATCTGTACGTCAATGCATAGTTGGTTTTCGTTGAACACACTGCTGTTGTTATAGTGCTGAAGTTTTGAATTTCCACTCCGCGCCAGTAAACATTCCTATTTCAGCGGATGTCGTCTCGGGGACATCATCAGCTTCTGTCGAGTGATGTAACGTGGGCTTAACATCTATGATTCATTCCTAGCATTCGTTACGACTGGTGGTCTGTGTCAAAATAAGAATCAATGAGAATTCGTGCTTTCCTCTTAATGACCCAAACCGGTCATCAACCTGATCGAGAGCACCTCTGATCAGGTTCTAGCCCACAAGCACTCAAGAAAGTTTATCTCTTCCTCCAAATAAGTGGTAAGTCATCAGACGCCCTAAATATATGGAAAAGCTACATTATATGCGAAATTCCGTATAAGGATACGGTGGTTGGCTTATTACAAAGTTTTGTTTATGTCATTGTGTCAAAAATAAACAATATTTCTAAGTACTGCGTGCTTCAGTAAAAAATAATGTCCCTTTCATTCACTCTCTTTGCGGTGGAACCTTTTCAGATATTTACTACAGATAATGCCACATTAACACGTTTCTTCTTGTTATCACTGAATGACCCAGAAAGGGACTGAAGACTGACGACGTTCAGTCCCTTTACTGTATAAACCAGTCAGTCAACTAACCAACGATCCAAAACTGAAGTTCAGTTGCTGTATTATTAGCAACCTCATTTGAAACCAATGAAACGCTTCCAACAAAAATCTGTAAAATACTGTATTCAAATATAAAACAAAATTTGGAGCAGATGACAAAGAGCATAATCAAAGTACTAGATGAATGAAAATGCAAAGAATTGTCATGAGTCTTGGAGTATATCACTACTCCCATTCTTTGTGTAAATTTCTTTTAAGTTATTTATTGGCTTTCGGAACGTTTGTGCGTTGTTCCCCGAAGCTATTTTTTTCATGTAACAGAAGTTTCGATTTATTGGCCCGTTTTCTATCACAAAAGGGCAAAAATTAGGCCCAAGTTTTACTTAAGATGGACAGGAGAAAGGAATACATCTCTAACATAGTTACATGTCAACCCAAACACAGACCTGGCCTTCGCTTAAAATATGTCTGCGCAAGCTACAAACTTCCGGAGTATCGACTTGCCGACATTTGCACTCTATCTACAACAGTTTAGCATTGTCCCCATACTATAAGAATAGGAATTACATTCAACTGCGCGAGGCTGTTGCCATCTGCGACCACGCGACTGCGCAGACATTATTTGCTGCGAAGCGCTGCTACTACTACCGGTATGTAGGTAAACTTCGAGACAACTAATAAGCGTTAGCAACAAATGCACCTAATCATTCGCAAATCACTTGTGCAAAAAAGTATGTTACTTTGACTTGCGGCTTTACACTGAAAAGGTTTTCTCGAATTTAATACAGAATGCAAATTCGTACACTTGTCACGTTTGCGAGAGTGTACATGACTTCAGAAACATTTGAGAACAGTACTGAGATACGGCGGCAATCTATATAAAATAAATTTCAGCTATGTTTTGCCATGCAGAAGCACTCCTTACCTGTCGTATTCTGTGTTGTCCTTCTCGCACCGATCGTCCTTCAATTCCTTCCAGCTCTTGCCGTGCCGACACGTCGTCACCAGCACGATATCCTTCTCATTATGCAGATGATAGAGCAAGTTCCGGGTTTCCGAACCTATCCCGTAGACGTAACGTTTCCCTTTAAACGCGAGTAAGTACTTTTTAGTCACTGGAAAATTATTGGTTGTCACGTATCCCGACTCACCGCCTCTCTCCGGGTGGTTTTTGTGAAACAGTGGAATGGAGACATCGAAACCCGGCCTCAGATGCGTTAGCGACACACTCGCCTTGGCGAGGATAGCTTTGCCGGGATCGAAACCTAGGTTATCCTCCAGGTAGTCGGGCCAAGTGCCCGAATAAAGATTAAAGATCACGTGGTTCAGACCGTCGTTCCACAACCTGAGTTTTTGCAGCCGTGCAGGAACATTGCGTACGTAATCAGTCGAAAGACTATCTCTGTCTAACGTATCGATACCTAAAACAAAAAGGCAGGCTTGACTAGGATCAGACGTATAGTAGCGCGACTCTTGAATCACATTTAGCACTTTCTGGTACAAGGGGCTGGGCGTCAGTACGGTCCCACTGTCGGGATCTTCATAGATCGGATACACATACACTCTGAAGTCATTCTCACACTTGCTGAAGTCGAAACACGTCTCCATGCGGCACGCCGGCGTGCCGGAACCTCCTTGTGCTTTGACACTCGGTTCTGTCCGTCTGTGCCTCGGAGAGGCTTCCAAATCTCGGTCGTACAGCTGATCTTCCACGCCGATGTAAGAGGGCAAACTTTCATAATAGGCAGGCGCGGCACGTTCACTTTTTAACCTGTATCCGCCGAAGTAGCAGTAAGCTAGGAACGCACATGATAGGAAGGCCAACAGGTAACGTTTCTTCGCCTGCATTGTGCTAAAACTGCAGAACTACCACGGGGCGTTTGCATCGGGCGCTGTCCGTGGCATAAAACTCGATCACACGCAAAAGACGCTACAGCACGGACTAACGAGGAGGCAGACGAAGGTGACGCTGACTTCTCAGTGCGATGTCATCTTGGGTTTTTTTATGCTGCCACACGGAACACTGTTTCCTAACCTGCCCGGAGCCGACGGCTGGTCCCAGTCAGTCGATATGGCTGGCAAACAACAACGAACCACGCGCATCGTCTTGTGCCCACAGCGCGGCCGGCGACGCACTCGGGGTCTGGCTACGCATGCACGCACGATCTGCGAGCTACGGACATGCTGCACGCAGCCCGCACACTGCTTAAAGCACGTCTCCCACTCTCATTTCCGCAGAAACTTACGCAGCTGCCGTACACTTCGGTCGCTGTGGCCGTCATTACGGCAGGACTGCTGCCGCCATGCGGCCTCGGAACGTACCACGCTGCTAAACAACTGAAGGGCGCCGGGCGAGCGGGATCCGCGCCGAATTCAAACCGCTCACCGGCGACGCCGGCGAAGCGTTGCAGCATCGCACACGTTTCGCCCGCGCTTCCAACAGTGTAGCACTACTCATTTGCATTAAGGGCCAACCGATACTGAGGGTAATGTGAAATCTGAATGAAATATTGTGCGTAATGTAAACTGCAAGAATGCTGACGCCTAGACTCGCAGTCGTTTGATTCTACATCAAGGTTTTGCGCTTAACACACAAAATGAGTACCAGAATGTTACTTACTTGTGTTCTTATATCGTTTTAAAATTCGTTTGAAAATGCCCGATACATTCTTAATTTAAAGACAACTGACGCTGATCAGTAAATTGTGCAGTCGTTATAACCGCTCATTTCGCAGTGGGACATTGCAAAATGAAATATAAAACGAAAAAAAATCGTGTATCGGCTGTCACATAAGTAAGATTAACGGCGAAAAACAGGAAACACATGATTTTCTGCATTTTCAGACGAACAATTACGTTGCTGATATCAAAACTTTTTCGAAACATCTTAACACAAAACATCATAATGGTGTTCTGCATAAAGGCAGATCGACAAATCCTAGATTTACTTATTAGGAAACGTTAAGTCTTGTTACTGCACTCGAACTTCGGACGACACACTTATATTCGCCACCAGTGGATGTTTCCAATAAATATTGTCCCATATTTACTTTAAACATGTCTGCTTTAGGTTAATATTAATTTTAAACAATGATTTAAAACCAAATGATGAACTTCATATGGGTCGGAGTGTGTTAGGAACAAAAGAAAAACGTTTCGAATGGGAAGATGGTTCAAAATCATAATAATTGAATGCGTTATTGCTCGCAAGACAACATTTTTCATCTAGGAAGTTTTTTCTCATTGTTGCGCCAATTTTAGTAGTACCATTAAAGACAACATTTTTTTCAGTTGGTGCGTGCATTTTGATGGTGCTATCAAAATAATCTTTCTGGCTTTGACGGTTTGTAGAACGCTTTCGGAAAGAAACAGTAATTTTTTGGGTGTAGGATGCGCTTAAAAATAGGTTGTAGTGTTTGCAGCGCAGAGTAAAAATTCATCTTGCATTACCGGTTATAAATAAACTCATTTTTCTCACATAGGATGTAAGCCCCATTGCGCCACTTGTAAAGAAAACTTTGTCAATTTTTTGTTTATTTTATATACCGGGTGATCAAGAAGTCAGTATAAATTTGAAAACTGAATAAATCACGGAATAATGTAGGTAGAGAGGTACAAATTGACACACATGCTTGGAATGGCATGGGGTTTTATTAGAACCAAAAAAATACAAAAATTCAAAAAATGTCCGGCAGATGGCGCTTCATCCGATCAGAATAGCAATAATTAGCATAACAAAGTAAGACAAAGCAAAGATGATGTTCTTTACAGGAAATGCTCAATATGTTCACCACATTCCTCAACAATAGCTGTAGTCGAGGAATAATGTTGTGAACAGCACTGTAAAGCATGTCCGGAGTTATGGTGAGGCATTGGCGTCGGATGTTGTCTTTCAGCATCGCCAGAGATGTTGGTCGATCACCATACACTTGCGACTTCAGGTAACCCCAAAGCCAACAGTCGCACGGACTGAGGTTTGGGGACATGGGAGGCCAAGCATGACAAAAGTGGCAGCTGAGCACACGATCACCAGACGACGCGCGCAAGAGATCTTTCACGCGTTTAGCAATATGGGGTGGTTCTAATAAAACCCCATGTCATTCCAAGCATGTGTGTCAATTTGTACCTCTCTATCTACATTATTCCGTGGTTTATTAAGTTTTCAAATTTATGCTGACTTTTTGATCACCCGGTAGTTTTCAAAAAGATTTCCTTAGTAGAATAACAAAGTTTTAATCATATCCGCTGCCATACAAAATTTTTATTTCCTTACTAAATCGTTGTGCGACCTTACAGTTTTATCGAGATGGTTTAAATAATACTACAGAATCGGCGTGACATAGAAAAAAGCTTTGCAGGCAACTAACATTCAGTTTATTAAGAGCTCTATTCATCGATCGCCTGTGGGCTGAGGATGGCACGGCGGCCTGTCGGTACCGTCTGGCCTTCATGGCCTGTTTTTTTTTTAAATTTGGTTCTATTTATCACTACCAATTTTCTATCATATTCCGATTTGAAATCCAGTTTCCAGCAGATTTCAGCAATGTGAGGGTCACAGCTCAGTTCGTTGCTGACGCTTTTCTTCAAGCTCATTTTACTCAAAATAAAGGTCCGATGCATTATATCTGGGACGCTAAGTATACGGAGAAAACTAAAGGTATTCACAATTGCGAATACGACCAATCACCAGCTGTAGAATGGAATGACGACACCGCAAATCTGTGCCGGACCAGGACTCGAACCCGGATCTGCCGCTTATCGTCAGCGGTCGCCTTACCATTTGGCTATCCATGTACGACTCACGGCAACACCCAAACTCATACAGCCTGTACTCGTACATCCAGTTCGTATATTTCGGTACACTTGAGACATTTTACTTGAAAGTCTCTTGCCCGGCGTCGGCGGATAAATGCCATATTGCAATGTTGTTGTTGTTGTGGTCTTCAGTCGTGAGACTGGTTTGATGCAGCTCTCCATGCTACTCTATCCTGTGCAAACTTCTTCATCTCCCAGTACCTACTGCAGCCTACATCCTTCTGAATCTGCTTAGTGTATTCATCTCTTGGTCTCCCTCTACGATTTTGATCCTCCACGCTGCCCTCCAATGCTAAATTGGTGATCTCTTGATGCCTCAGAACATGTCCTACCAACCGATCCCTTCTTCTGGTCAAGTTGTGCCACAAACTTCTCTTCTCCCCAGTACTATTCAATACTTCCTCATTAGTTATGTGATCTACCCATCTAATCTTCAGCATTCTTCTGTAGCACCGCATTTCGAAAGCTTCTATTCTCTTCTTGTCTAAACTATTTATCGTCCACGTTTCACTTCCATACATGGCTACACTCCATACAAATACTTTCAGAAAAGACTTCTTAACACTTAAATCAATACTCGATGTTAACAAATTTCTCTTCTTCAGAAAGGCTTTCCTTGCCATTGCCAGTCTACATTTTATATCCTCTCTACTTCGACCATCGTCAGTTATTTTGCTCCGCAAACAGCAAAACTCCTTTACTCCTTTAACTGTCTTATTTCCTAATCTAATTCCCTCAGCATCACCCGACTTAATTCGACTACATTCCGTTATCCTTGTTTTGCTTTTGTTGATGTTCGTCTTATACCCTCCTTTCAAGACACTTCCATTCCGTTCAACTGCTCTTCCAAGTCCTTTGCTGTTCCTGACAGAATTACAGTGCCTGTGTTATTTTGAATTACAATACAATGTTCCTTTCGACATTGCGGCGAGACGGGTTAACAGTCGCGTTGCGTTGCGTAATTGCTTGGCCATTGTCTTTCGTCGTACTGTGCACTACAAAAAGTTCCACCTAGCTCAATACGGCGCCTAGTCACCAGCCCGATTCTCTGCATACGTAGATACTGTTCAGACTATGTTAAAAACAGCGTTGAAGAAAAACCATCGTCAATACTTAACGTTTGCAAAGTCCGTCTAAACCCTGGCTGGAAGCTATCCTGTAATATAACGATTTTCGGGTGGAGGGAGATTGCTTCATTCTTTTAGAAAAAATGTCAAAATTCCGCAACAACTTCTTTATTTCTTTAGTTTCAAAATTAAAGAATTAACCATCAGCCCGTATTTATTTAAACGACTTATATCAATGTGCTCAGCTCATAGTTTATACACCCCAGTATACACGCAAGACAGTCAGAATTGTACTTAAGTCCGACACGAATTATGACGTGATCTACAGCTGATGGTCTGCTACAATACAGGGTGGTCCACTGACAGTGACCGGGCCAAATATCTCACGAAATAAGCATCAACACGATATCGATCTTTTCCGCAATTGGTAAACGGTCCATTTTAACACGGGTAATGTACAACGAAGCAAATACCGTCCGCACTGGTGGAATGTTACGTGATACCACGTACTTAAACGTTTGTGACTATTACAGCGCAATCTATCACAAAGCGAAAAAAAGTGGTCCAACTAAAACATTCATATTTCTTTACGTACTACACGAATATGTAATAAAAAGTGGGGGTTCCTATTAAAAAAAAAAACGCAGTTGATATCCGTTTGACCTATGGCAGCGCCATCTAACCAGCCAACCATAGTGCCGTCTGGTTTCCTCCTTCAAGCTAGAGAAGTTTCGTTCTTTGTAGTTTTTTCGTTTGACGCTTATTTCGTGAGATATTTGGCCCGGTCACGATCAATGGACCACCCTGTATATGAGTTCCACATTCGGTCTTTTTTTTCAGTGGATTTCTAATACAGAAACTGCTGGCTAACTATTCCATAGATGAATATGAAACATGCCACGCGGAATTCTACAAAGGCCGAAAGTCCATACGCGTGTATCTTTCCAACTAAACACTTCACAAAGCTTAAATTTCCACAGTCTGTCCGTAAATGCTTTCACGGCAATACCATCCGGACGCGAAATACCAGTAACTTCTTCATTTTACTCATAACGTAGACGGACACGCCCGACATGACCTGTACGTCCGATAAATAGCCAACGACTTCCTCCCTGGCGTTCCTTCCGGGGCCTATAACTACTTGATAGAGCGCGGGAAATGCTTAACTCTGATTGGTTGTTCAAAATGATCAGCCAATCTAAACAATCCTTCGAGTTCTATCTCTTGCAAAAACTGTCCTACGCCAATCAATATTCGCAGATGCATTTACGTCACTTCATCATGCAAATCTTAATAAAATGCTTAACAAAACCAAACGAAAAGAAAACTAATCTTCAAATGACTTTAGAAAATCACTACTCTGCAAATGGTTATTCTGGCTGTATGTCCAAGTACCCTTGGCCATACGTCATCAGGAAGGTATGGAAATTACAGTTTTCATTGCAAACTACTTGCTTCACACTTTCCCATGACATAGTTACGTAATGTCTAACATCAGATAATATTGAATCGTTACGTATGTCCCACATATACACTCTCACTCACTCTCATTTATTCACACAATAAAACAAATAGTTATTAAATAAATATTAATCCTTTCTGAATTCTATGTTACAAAAATGAGAAATAGTGAACGTTTTTAGTTATAAAAAATCTAAATAAATTGTACTTCCATTTAGTGAACTTCAGTAATATTTCCAAATGATACTAAAAGACAAACTGCTATGAATCATAACTGACTTTAATCTTAGAAGTGTCGGTTTTTGGTGTTTTAGGTAATTATCTCTAAATCTGAAAGTATCTCAGCTAGATAGCTGAGATTTTAACAAAACCTTCCTTTTAATAACAACTGACTTTTAACAAAACTGAATAATATTTAATACTGTTTATTTAGATTCTTAGGGGCTTAAATATTCTGTCGCTCGAACTAACACAGGTTGCACTTCCCACGGCTAGGCTAGCGACAGGTGCGAGTGAGTTACGCTAAGATACCAGCGGCTGTATATTGCCACTGCCAACGGCTCCAAAGCTACGAGTCCTTACTTCAAAGTAGCTTACTGCAATAAAATGCTATTGCGTACTGAATTACGACATTACAACATGAATGCCATTCCAAAGGATCTTTGCACCGTAATTCAGAATGACACAGATACTGCAATATCGTAAGTATACGGAGGGTTTCCACAAGAATCGTAGATGGTACCTTTACTGGAAGATGGTATCTCTGACGATAGATGACCTATAAAGTATAGATACCTGGCGACAGATGAACAATAACTGTTCCACTTTCCACATGTCGGTTCTGCTCTAGTTGGTCTTTTCTTTTCAAATCTCTGGTTTATGTATTGGTGGTTTTTCAACTTTGAAACTAATTTCCGTAGTTGCGTAAACCTCAGTGCACTTCCGTGGCCAAATATTCGGGCCGCTTGTTTGATCATTGAAGACTAATGTCAGTACCTACTCCTAGGAGTCACATTTTCTTACCGCCTTAGAGTAGATATTCGTTTTGGCAATGATTTATTTGTGTGATTTAGTCAAGTTTTACGGTAGTTCGGAATCCACGTTAAACCCCACGTCCCTAATATTTGCTGGATGAGCAGGACTATAGATACAGGAAAGAAGGATGGAAGATTATGTTATAACGTGTAACGTCCCCTTTGGAAAATTATAATTGACTGTGCTGGTAAACTTCTACGTTATTTGAATCAAAGACAGCTGAGTAAAACTCAACGTACTCAAACAGTTTTCTCTTTACTGCCGGCCGGAGTGGCCGTGCGGTTCTAGGCGCTACAGTCTGGAGCCGAGCGACTGCTACGGTAGCAGTTTCGAATCCTGCCTCGGGCATGGATGTGTGTGATGTCCTTAGGTTAGTTAGGTTTAAGTAGTTCTAAGTTCTAGGTGACTGATGACCTCAGAAGTTAAGTTGCATAGTGCTCAGAGCCATTTGAACCATTTTTCTCTTTACTTATTCTGATCATCACTAAACTGACACACAGAATTTTTAGTGGAATGCAATCTTTCAATAATCCCTACAAAAGAATGGCTCTGACTAACAATAACCTATACCTTTCATGACTCACTTACCTCACAAAAGTCTTCGTTACTTGAAGTACTGCAATACAGCGATCACCAATACTGCCAGCTAAATAAAAGATTCTAACTACCGATAGGCATAGTTAGCAAATGAAAGATTTTGATAGAGAACAAACAATGTATTAATAATTTTCAAAAGTCATCATATATCAGTTCATGACATTCACAGTCTTACAAATTTCCTTTTTCTAACGGACACACGTCCAGATCGTCCGTTCTCGGAACTCCGCCATCTCTCTCCCCACATCCACCACTGCTGGCGGCTCACCTCCAACTGCACAACGCTACGCGCTGTTCACATCGAACTGCCCAACACAACAATAGCGAATATTCTAACAATGCCAACCAGCCACAGACTGCACACAGCACAGTCAGTGATTTTCATACAGAGCGCTACGTGGCGTTATCAACATAAAAACCTAAACAGCCCACTTACATAGCCTCCATGCTCTCCACAAAAAATTTTACAAATTGTTTTGGGCAGTTGCATGTGAACAGCGCGTAGCGTTGTGTAGTTGGAGGTGAGTGGCCAGCAGTAGGGGATGTGGAGAGAGAGATGCCAGTTTTGAGAGATTACTACGTGAGCACGATCTGGACGTGTGTCCGCTAGAAAAAGGAAATTTGTAAAGATGGATTCATGAATTGATAGGTATATATATGATGACTTTTGAACTTATTAAGCTAAATACATTGTTTGTTCTCTATCAAAATCTTTCATTTGCTAACTATGCCTATCAGTAGTTAGAATCTTTTATTTAGTTGGCAGTATTGGTGCTCGCTGTATTGCAGTAGTTCGAGTAACGAAGATTTTTATGAGGTAAGTGAGTCATGAAAGGTATATGTTATTGTTAATCAGGGCCATTCTTTTGTAGGGATTATTGAAAGTCAGATTGCGTTGTGCTAAAAAAATATTGTGTGTCAGTTTAGTGATGATCAGAATAAGTAAAGAGAAGGCTGTTTGAGTACGTTGAGCTTTACTCAGCTGCCTTTGTATCAAATAACGTAGAAGTTTACCAGCACAGTCAATTATAATTTTCCGAAGGGGACGTTACAGACGTACCTCTGACGACGACGTCACTAGAAATGAAAAATAAGCTCCGATTGGGGAAATAAGTTATCCACGTCCTCTACAGTCGTCAGGAGTGCCCCAGGAATTTTGTTACAGGACCGCTCCCAGTTTCTGTACATATGAACGAACTGACAGACATAATGAGCTGCAGTTTGCGATCTATTGGTGATGACGCCACAGCGTACGCGACAGTGTCGTCGTTAAGTGACTGTAGGAGGCTAGAGGATGACATGGACAGGATTTCTAGTTGGTGTGAGAAAAATATAAATTAATACAGATGAATAGGAAAAAACATTAGTATAATTTTCAAAATACATTATTAGGCTCGATTCATACTGGGGCGGGGGGATACGATGTGCGGTACATCAGCAACGCGAGTCAACTCCGCATAACGCGGCTCACGGCCGTAACGTGGAGTGTGGCGCTTCGTATGTCGTCGCCAAATGCCAAAATGTATCACGTACACTCCTGGAAATGGAAAAAAGAACACATTGACACCGGTGTGTCAGACCCACCATACTTGCTCCGGACACTGCGAGAGGGCTGTACAAGCAATGATCACACGCACGGCACAGCGGACACACCAGGAGCCGCGGTGTTGGCCGTCGAATGGCGCTAGCTGCGCAGCATTTGTGCACCGCCGCCGTCAGTGTCAGCCAGTTTGCCGTGGCATACGGAGCTCCATCGCAGTCTTTAACACTGGTAGCATGCCGCGACAGCGTGGACGTGAACCGTATGTGCAGTTGACGGACTTTGAGCGAGGGCGTATAGTGGGCATGCGGGAGGCCGGGTGGACGTACCGCCGAATTGCTCAACACGTGGGGCGTGAGGTCTCCACAGTACATCGATGTTGTCGCCAGTGGTCGGCGGAAGGTGCACGTGCCCGTCGACCTGGGACCGGACCGCAGCGACGCACGGATGCACGCCAAGACCGTAGGATCCTACGCAGTGCCGTAGGGGACCGCACCGCCACTTCCCAGCAAATTAGGGACACTGTTGCTCCTGGGGTATCGGCGAGGACCAATCGCAACCGTCTCCATGAAGCTGGGCTACGGTCCCGCACACCGTTAGGCCGTCTTCCGCTCGCGCCCCAACATCGTGCAGCCCGCCTCCAGTGGTGTCGCGACAGGCGTGAATGGAGGGACGAATGGAGACGTGTCGCCTTCAGCGATGAGAGTCGCTTCTGCCTTGGTGCCAATGATGGTCGTATGCGTGTTTGGCGCCGTGCAGGTGAGCGCCACAATCAGGACTGCATACGACCGAGGCACACAGGGCCAACACCCGGAATCATGGTGTAGGGAGCGATCTCCTACACTGGCCGTACACCACTGGTGATCGTCGAGGGGACACTGAATAGTGCACGGTACATCCAAACCGTCATCGACCCCATCGTTCTACCATTCCTAGACCGGCAAGGGAACTTGCTGTTCCAACAGGACAATGCACGTCCGCATGTATCCCGTGCCACCCAACGTGCTCTAGAAGGTGTAAGTCAACTACCCTGGCCAGCAAGATCTCCGGATCTGTCCCCCATTGAGCATGTTTGGGACTGGATGAAGCGTCGTCTCACGCGGTCTGCACGTCCAGCACGAACGCTGGTCCAACTGAGGCGCCAGGTGGAAATGGCATGGCAAGCCTTTCCACAGGACTACATCCAGCATCTCTACGATCGTCTCCATGGGAGAATAGCAGCCTGCATTGCTGCGAAAGGTGGATATACACTGTACTAGTGCCGACATTGTGCATGCTCTGTTGCCTGTGTGTATGTGCCTGTGGTTCTGTCAGTGTGATCATGTGATGTATCTGACCCCAGGAATGTGTCAATAAAGTTTCCCCTTCCTGGGACAATGAATTCACGGTGTTCTTATTTCAATTTCCAGGAGTGTATTTACTCGAGACTGGAAAGAGGCACGGCCTTCCTTACAGAGTTGAAAAGCAAAATAGATATGTTAGCTACGTTTCTTATGCAACAATACACGCCGTAAAATGCAACAGACGTAAACTGGCCAGCGACTATATTTTTCGTAGCAAACTTGTTCAAAAGGGTCAGCTGGCTCTGAGCACTATGGGACTTAACTGCTGAGGTCATCAGTCCCCTAGAACGTAGAACTACTTAAACCTAACTAACCTAAGGACATCACACACGTCCATGCCCGAGGCAGGATTCGAACCTGCGACCATAGCGGTCGCGCGGCTCCAGACTGTAGCGCCTAGAACCGCTCGGCCACTCCGGCCGGCAGTAAACTTGTAAAAATATGCGCAGTGCTGTGCTTTACCTCTAAAGTATCGAATAGTTTCCTCAAAATCCAATGAGAAAGACTGCATAGCGGAGAACACGTGCGAATCCCAAGACAGAGTTTTTTATTTTTTACACGTAAAGTAAAAGCTCTACTGAGAAACTATCTACAGAGACGAATGTAGCTTTGCTCCACATACACAAAAAAATTTTTTTGAGGCAAATCGGGTGACTTGAAATTTAACTCCCAGCACTTCGAGTTAGCCGGCCGATACGGGAGAGATACGTATTGGTGTCGAATCGCTGTCGACCAGTGTGAACCACCTAAGGAAGGACGTTCATGAGCCAGACCGAAAATGTCAATTTTCAATTTTTTTAGTTATTAGTAGAAGTCATGACAATAGCTCCCCAAAGTTCCAGTGATGAAATCGCATCCGAAGTACCTGAAAAATAATTAAATGTGTGACGCGACCTTCCTGCCACACCCACTTTTTGAATCAACACTTCGACACTAAATCAGTGAACAACAATTCCGTGGATTACATTCACCAGGAAAGGTTTCCATATTGTATCCTGGATAATGTCAAGCCCATCTGATCTTGAACTTCTGAGAAAAGTGTTTTCATGGCTGAACGCAGTATCCAAATGAGTTTCTAAACTCACTCGTATGGAAAGATGCCGTAAAACCACATCTTCATCTGCTACGATTGTCAGAATTGAAACTTATGATGCAGTTCTTGTATTTAATGATGAGAACTTAAGGAGGGTGATGGTATTAGAGAGAAAGGACGTTAAGATAGGAAATTTCACTCAAGACATCTTGAGAAAAATAGATTTACATCACATCTGTGCAGTTGGAAAGTCAGTCGAAGATAGAGTAAAGGAAAGAAGGCAGAAAACAATAAACCAGAAGTGAAGCCTTGAAGAGAGAGAGGACTTTGAATCCAAATCTGGGGCCTTCTGAAGAGATGACATAAGGAAAAACGTTAGGTTGAACTTTAAATTGCATTTCCTGAAAATTCCTTTCTTTTAAGTTTATGTATCTTTTTCTCATAATCTTTTAGGACTAGATTTATGAATTTTTTACATTTATACCCATAAACCCTATAAACGTTGTCTCAAGAGTAAATTTTGGAATTCTGTCAAGACCGAAAAATATGTAGGTCTAACGTTTCTAAGCGACTTGAAATGGAACGAGATCGCGAGGTAAGTAAGATGAATGGTCGATTTCGGTTTGTTTGGAGAAATATATGGACGTGTGGCTCATCTGTAAAGGACACTGCGTACAGAACACTCGTGCGACTCATTCTTGAATACTGTCCGAGTGTTTGTGGTTCCCGACAGAGAGACATCTCTACGATCCATACACGACTGCTACGTTTGTAACAAGTAGATTGAATCTTCATTTTACTCATAACGTAGACGGACACGCTCGACATGACCTGTACGTCCGATAACTAGCCAACGACTTCCTCCCTGGCGTTCCTTCCGGGGCCTATAACTACTTGATAGAGCGCGGGAAATGCTGAACTCTGATTGGTTGTTCAGAATGACCAGCCAATCTAAACAATCCTTCGAGTTCTATCTCGCGCAAAAACTGTCCTACGCCAAGAGCATCGGATCGCAGCGATCGTCCGCGCATGGCAGGATCAACATTTCTACACACATATCGACTGCAAAGCAAACTGTGAACTGTTACTACTTGAACTTAAAATGTAAGAGCAATGGATGAAAAAGGAATCGAGTGCTAACAAGTGAATAACGGGAAAAATGTACAGGACTCTCTTGGCGTCAGTGAAAAATGTAGTACATTCTTTTAAGTAACGTACAATTCCCAAGAATAGAGTTTCAAAGTAAGTTTAATAAATTGCAATTCCAGTTTTTTTGTTTTAAATTTATCTTTTGCAAACATTCGTGGGGACTTTGAGATCAACTGCGACTGCAATTAAACACATGAGTTTATGTTTCATGGCAGAACTTCCTGCTACACTGGTTGTAACAGGCAGATCGATCGTGTGTGGCGGACTCGAGGCGAGCGACCAACTCCATCGTCGAAAGCAACGGATCGTTTGTGGTAAGGTTCGTCTCAGAAGCTTTGATACCTGACCGAACACGTTATCACCCTTGCGAGGTATATGTAGGAGGAAGCATCATATTGGCTGACTCTTCTAGGAATGTACGTTTACGGATCATCATTATGCAGAACGCCTCTCTTGCAGCGCCTGCCACTGGAATGATGCTTTCGCGCTTACTAAATGAACCTGTAACGAAACTTGTAGCTCTTCTTTGGATCTTCTCTATTTCCTGCATCAGTCCTGTTACATACCCCATACTGACAAGCAGTATTCAAGTATTGGTCGAACGAGTGTTTTTTAAACTACTGCCTTTGTTGATGGATTATATTTCCCGAGGATTCTTCCAATGGATCTCAGTCTGGCATCTATCTTACTCGCGATTACTCTTATGTGGTCGTTCCACTTCAATTCGCTCCGTACACATACCGTTACATATTTTACAGAAGTAACTGCTTCCAGTGATTGTTCTGCAACCGTATAAACTTGTGATCTGCTATAAAGGGTCCTTCTGTCAATGTATTCGCAATGCGCAACCATTTGTATGTTAAGGGTCAATTGCCACTCCTTAAACGAAGCGTAGATCCTCTATATGTCTTCCCGTATTTCGCAACAATATTCTATGGTTGCGACTTCTCTGTATAGAACAGCATCATCCACGAAAAGCCCCATGAAACTTCCGACGTTATCTTCTAGGTCATTTATATAAGAGGGTGGTTGTAATTAAACTTTCGCTACTTTAGCCATTGCAGACGGAAAACTATTTACTATATGGGTACCCAACTTTACAGGGATGATCTTCAGACCGTGTGCTACAGGATTTGGGTTGTTGGTAGCGTTATAATAGTGTCATGACTTGCCGTTATGCGCTGGTTCCCGGTACGGCGACGTAGGGTCGAAACATTAGCATCAGTGCGCACTACAGCTGCAGACAGTCAGCATGGATCTGTACAAGATGAGCATAGCGTTACGCGTAAAGCTATTTCATCAAAACAACAGCAGTAGTGCCTGCTGCTCTACGCAAGTATCGAAGCATTAAAGAAATGCGGTGACGTCATTTTGGGGATTGCTCCTTGGAGAGACCGACGGCCAATTGTTCCACAAACTGTTGAAGAAGCTACTATTGCCATGACTGAGAATGCTGGACGCAATATGCGATCTTCAAGCGGTGCACGAGCTATGTCACGACAGTTGAACATTCCATGGTTCACCGTTCGAAAAGTGCTGCGAGTAATTGCGAGATGTGTACCTAGCGCGGTTCCAGGCAGTCCTGAATGCAGATGGCCGACACATAGAGCAACGTTTGTAGCCTGGAACGTAAAGACAGTACGCGATTAACAAACGTTAGGCTCTCGTATGGAAATTAAAATGTGTTTCTTTCAGTGGTTCGTTATTTCTCTTCCACGTGTCCTTCAAAACGTTTCCACAAAGTTTCATAATCCTACGATCACTCGTTTTTCACGGGGTTCCTCTCAAGTAAGGAACGTTTATTATAACCGGATAACGTTGCTGTAAGACTACCTTGGGGCGCGCCCGAAATGACTTTTACGTCTGAAGACTTCTCTCCGTTCAGAATGACAAGCTGTGTTCTCTTGGCGGTAAATTCTACAATCCAGATACGCGCTTAACCGGCTATTCAGTTCGTTCGTATTTTGTTCATTTGGCGGCAGTCCGGAACTGTATCGAACGTCTCCTGGAAATCAAGAAACATGGTATCTACTTGGGCGCCTGCATCCACTGCTTTCTGGTTGTCCTGGACGAATAGAGCCTGTTGGGTTTCACAAGATCGTTGCTTTCTGAACCCATATTGATTCGTACAGAGGAGATTTTCGGTCTCCGGACATGTTAAAATAAGTGAGCATAAGACATGTATCAAAATCCAACAACACACAGATGTCAGGCGTACAGACCTACAGTTTTGTGCGTGTTTTGAGGGCCCTTCTTTCACTCTTTTCTTTTCCCCTACGAGAACTGAAACTTTCCCCCTGAGCATGTACACTGAAGCGCCAAAGAAACTGGTACAGCCATGCGTATTCAGATACATAGATATGTAAAGAGGCAGAATAGGGCGCTGCGGTCAGCAAAGGCTATATAAGACAAGTGTATGGCGCAGTTGTTAGATTGGTTGCTGCTGCTACAGTGGCAGGTTATCAAGATTTAAGTACGTTTGAATGTTGTTATAGTCTGTGCGCGAGCGATGGGAAACAGCATCTCCAAGGTAGTGATGGAGTGGGGATTTTCCCGTACAAGCCACTTTACGAGTGTTCCGTGAATATCAGGAAACCGGTAAAAGATCAGATCTCCGACATCGCTGCGGCCGGAAAAAACCCTTCCGCAAATTGCTGCAGATTTCAAAGCTGGACCATCAACAAGTGTCAGCGTGGGTACCATTCAACGATACGTCATCGATATGGGCTTTCAGAGCAGAAGGCCCACTCGTGTACCCTCAGTGACTACACGACACAAAGCTTTACGCGTCTCTTGGGCCGGTCAACAACGACATAGGACTATTGGTGTCTGGAAACATGTTGCCTGGTCGGACGCGCCTCGTTTCAAATTGTATCGAGCTGATGGCCGTGAACTGGTGTGGAGGCAACCGCATTATCCATAGACTCCGCATGGCAGCAGGGGATTGTTCAAGCTGGTGGAGGCTCTGTAACGGTGTGGGGCATGTGCAGTTGGAGTGCTATGGGACCCCTGATACGTCTAGATACACGTCTAGATAGTGACACGTACGTAAGCATCCTGTCTGATCACCTGCATCCATTCGTGTCCATTGTGCATTCCGACCGACTTGGGCAATTCTAGAAGTGTAATGCGACATCCTACACGTCCTGAATAGCTACAGTGTGGCTCCAGGAACACACTTCTGATTTTAAACACTTCCGCTGGCGACCAAACTCCCCAGACATGAACATTATTGAAAGCATCTGAGACGCATTGCAACGTGCTGTTGAGAAGAGATCTCTACCCTTCGTACTCTTACGGAATTACGGACAACCTAGCAGTATTCATGGTGCCAGTTACCTCCAGCACTATTTCAGACTTTAGTCGAATGCATGCCACGTCGTGTTGCGTCTCTTCTGCGTGCTCACGTGGGCCCTACACATTAAGCAGGTGTACCAGTTTCTTTGGCTCTTCAGTGTGAATTCTGCGTGGTGTGAAGTGAAACGCTAACCGCGAACTTCTAACGTGCAAAAGAGATGATCTGGAAAGATTTGAGCGAGCATTCAAAACTATTAAAGACAGTGTTTTTTAACGAATTTTTTTAACGACTGATAAAAAGTGCAGCACTTTCAGTATCAGGTCTGAGTTAAACCATTAATCTGGTTACTAAAGAGAGAGCATGTGCTGTAAGTGTGAAACAATTTGTGAAAACTCTGTTTAATTTCGTTCTTTCATTGCTGGAGCTGTATGCTACGACGGACTTGCTAGCAAATGTGTATACAAAAAGTGATAATACAGAAAAGATATTTCAATGTAAGAATTTTTCATTTAGTAATAATTCAATAAACTTTTGCACTATAAAACAGTTATTACACGCGCAAACCAAGTTGGCATTCCACGCGGTGGCTGAGGGGACGGGCCGTAAATGGGAAATGCCTGGCTTGTTAACCAGGGCGGTTGCTCGACGTGTGCACCGGAGCCAAAGTGATGTGTTGCGCACATGGAATCTGTTCCTCTTGACGGATAGTGCTGAGGACTTACAATGCACGGGCCGTCACGTCCGACAGGTGTTCAAGAAGACTAGTATCTACGACTTTTGAGTCAAAGAAACCGTGAGCTGAGTGCTCCAGAACTGAATTCGGCCTTCGAAGAGGCTACAGGACGTCATGTGTGGCATGAAACTGTTAGGAGACGATTGCACGATGTGAATCTCCATTCCAGATAACAATAGTGAGCATCACCCTGTACACCGCCATACCAAGGACTCTATTGGAGATGGGCAGGAAATCATGCAGAATGGACTCCCTAGGACTGGCATCGGGTATTATTTACGGACAACAATCGAACCTGTTTGTTCCCTGAAAATCACATACAACGTGTTTGGAGACAGTCCGGTAATATCGAACGCCTCCAACACTGTCCCTCATGGGCAACAAGGTAGTGGGGGTTTGATATTCTGTTATGGCATTTTATGAGGACACCGTACACCTCATGTAGTTGTTGAGGACAGTCTCACTGCCGCCAACATTTTGGTGACAATTTCATCTTGATGGAAGATAACTCACATACGCTCGCCGTGCTGTTCTTGTGAACACATTCCTTCAGCATGCTAGGATCACCAGAATGGTGTGGCCTGCCTGTTCCTCGGACATGAATAAAATCGAACATGCATAAGGTCGATCGAAACGAAGTGTTTTTGGACGTCGACAACGACAACGCACTCTGCGAGATTTACGCTGGATCGCCGTTGAACGGTCGAACAATTTTGCCCACAGCTGGCTTGATGATATCATTAGTGGTACGCCACGACCAGTTGAGCTTGCATACGAGCAAGACAACGTTCAACATCGTACTAACGTTGCTCAGAAGTGTCGAGAAGAAACCCTCATGGGGAACAGACGATTTTGCCGCTACACAGTTTTTTTTTTTTGTTTTGGTGATGTGGACACTTAGAAAATGAATTTAATCTCATTCGTCAGAGCCAGTTTTTTGTTTTTTGTGCTACAACTTTCGAAATAATGGAGTGATGCAAAATTTTTATTGATGTCTGTTTGTCGCCGGGACATACTAGACTGGAGGCTGGGGCAACCGGGACGCTGCCAGTGTGCCCGAGGATAAGGGACATCTGCCGCCTGCACCGGAAAAATTATAGAAATCGGTCAGTCAATGGAATCTTTCCCTAAATTGAAATAATCAATACTGATTTTGGAAACATTCTGATGTAAATAAATTTTTTATAATTTATTCACCTTTAGCTAGCAGACGACGCTGTGTTCATGGTTTCCATGTATGCATATAAGAAAGCAGATATAACACACAAAGTCCAAGTTCACAGGAGTGTTAATGAACACAATGTATTATGGCGAAAGCTATGGTTAAGAGCAATCGGAAGCAATCTTCATGCTTGTATCGAAACAGCTAGCCCCGTCAGCTTTTGCTCCGCGAGTCATCTTAGAGTGAACAATTAATAGTTGTTGCATCAGTTCAGCGGATGTATAACACCGTAAGGGGTCACTTACAAATGATACTCATTGCTGTAAGTTACGTATCACTGAAATGAAACACAGCATTAAGTTAGCGGCGACTGTAGCGTTTAGCCTGTTACGCACAGTACCATTTGATCGCCAAAGATGCCCGCGAGAGGAGTCAACGTATAAACACCTCTAATCCCAGCGAACTCTAACGATCCAGTACTAGGGAGGCGAGAAGTCAAGTAAACGAGAGAGCTCTATGCTGGGTTTGAGGACAAGAACTGCACTGCCTCAAAGACGATACAGCTTATCCACCTTATTTAACTACACGAAAAAAGAATCAAAAATTTCAACAACGGATCACATCCTTTATAAGACGCTTATGATTTAAAGGGCACATTATTTATCTGCCAAAATACAGATTAATGCTTCAAATTCGCCTGTAAAACGTTAGAAATTCTTATAAAAATGTATTATTTCTTATGATACGTGCATGGGAAACGTGTGTTACAACTATGGACTGTTGATATTTTTAAAAATATCGGTAATCCGTTATACTGATACATTAAATTATATCATCTGCGCTCGATATATCGGAAAACGTGTCGATGTATCGACAGAGTAAACATCGACGTGCCTGGATATAGAAATATTGGGTTTACGTTGTAAAAATAATGCCAGTTTTAGAGCTGTATATTTAAGTATTAATTTATTATTAGATATTCTGTACATCAACAGCCTGCCTGCCCCATTTAGAGCAAGACCTGAAAGGAAAACGATGCACGTTCACGCTTGGCGATGACCACTTTGTAACAATGGTAACTGTATGTGAGTGGTACAACAAAAGGTGTCCGATGGGTCCGTCGTTCGGTTCGTCACATATCAAATTTGTCCGGAACACTTAATGTCGACTTCCCAATTTTTTTCATTTCTACCAACGCCAGTGATCTAGCACTTGTAGTGTGAATATTGCATGGCGAAGGTAAACGTTGTAGTTTCTGCTGGTAGCGCCGAATACGTCAGCATTTCGCCTCACACGTCTCCGACCGCCGCAAAGACCAATCTTGTCGTTTAGATTTTTGTTCATCATCTTCAGAAATCTTGTTATTCTTTTCACACCGCCTCATCACAGTGCAATCGGACTTCTCCTTCCTTCGTGTCACATATACTTGCTTCACACAGCCAAAGTAAAAGACTGGACGTGATTAAAGCCCAATAAGTAGTAAGACTCCTTCAGACAGTGAAAGTTGAATTATGTTCTACTATCATTTCAGAAGAAGAACTTCAAACATTACCGAAAATTCTGAAAAAGATACAACACAAAATAAAAATATCGGCATTCGATATTGTCGTTTCGATAACGATGTATCGATATATCGTGTGTAACGCCATCGCCTGCGCATATCGATTTTTCCGGTAGAAACCAATATAGCGATATATTTTGGGAAATGCCAATATATCGATATTTTATCAACAGCTCTAGTTCCAAGACACCATGATGATAAACTCGACTTGTCAAACATAATCTATATGAGCGAATAAAGAAACCACTTTGTTTGCCAACTTCGTACGACACTGTATATATGATATATGGCTGTAATTTCAAGATTTATAAAACGGAAATACAGAAGCGTCCGATCTTACCCGTCGGCTTTGACCCATGACGTCACAAATACCGCGGAAACGACTATAAACAATTCCAATATGGCGGATATAAAAACATCGCATACGTATTGTAAACACTGAAATACAGAAGTTTCACAAAAAGCCTAATGACTGTAACGGGACAAGCGTGGGAAATTAGGGGTTTTTGGGTGCGGAGAAACTAAATATACAGAAATGTAGCCACCGACCGCCATTCAAAACCACGCAAAACAACGAAATAAATCAACATCACAAAACTGACCAAATACCAAAAAACACATTCCTATCCATAATCGGACACTTCCCTTAACCTATATAGCTCAACAGAACCTACCGATCACATCCCCCAATAGAAAACTAAGAAACGAAAGCTTCCCTTACACCTACATACATCGGCACTTATGCAGTTTAGCAGGTACGGAAAAAATTTTTCATTTTTTTTCAAAATTTGATCATCATGTGTCGTTATGCGGTGGGGGGAGTCTGCAGTGCCCCCCCATCCCCCGACAGGCTTCACTAGTGTCAAATCAATATTTTCGAATCATAGGCGGCCGCTGCCGCGGCCGCATTCCAAAAAAAAACTCCCAACCTAACCTCAAGTGGGCTACGCTACAGATCAATATGTTCATCAAATTGCTTCATATTACGTATACATGTTCATTAGTGTCAAATCAATATTTTCGAATCATAGGCGGCCGCTGCCGCGGCCGCATTCCAAAAAAAAAACTCCCAACCTAACCTCAAGTGGGCTACGCTACAGATCAATATGTTCATCAAATTGCTTCATATTACGTATACATGTTCATTAGTGTCAAATCAATATTTTCGAATCATAGGCGGCCGCTGCCGCGGCCGCATTCCAAAAAAAAACTCCCAACCTAACCTCGTATTCAGGGCTACGCTACAGATCAATGTGTAGGTCCCTTACGTCACGGGTCAAAGCCGACGCTTGAGATCGGATGAGCAATGAGCATTAAATTAACCATTAACTCACTAATAGAAATTCCGCTTCAAATCCAACACCTGAGCAACAGAAAACTGACCCCACCACACGAAACAAACGAAACAAACGAAAACCATGAACACACCACCAGAGAGCACGACAAACAAAAACAAGACATCTACAAACACGCCACAATCGCAAATCAAACTCCGCGCCGTAATGACGTCACACACCACAACACGCTTACGTCACGGGTCAAAGCCGACGGGTAAGATCGGACGCTTCTGTTGACCCTATAAAACTCATGTTTCTCGAATACAAACTGCAACAGACAAACCGTGATCAACAGTCTAGCTGACGGGCCTGCAGAATAAAATAACTGTGTATGTAACTGCAGTGTCGAGGATCTTTATATTCGTTGAACATATATACATGTCTGTGAGACTTTATGTTATACGTTCACAGAAAGGTGAAATCAATTTGACAGCTGTGATTTGTGGTCCAGGGGTTAGTAGAACTCAGACGGTGTCTGATGGCTTACCTTCTCACTGCTACCGTTGTTGCGCTCTTTTACTGCATTTCTTGGGTTTCTTAACACTTCGCTGAATAGGGACAGAAACATTCATGTTGCTCGCCGGTTGTTTCGTCCAAAACTGTTTCTGAGCAACGATTTGGGCCGCTTGCAGAGACGATTCTATTGTTGAGAACTGCGGCGTGTCGCGATACGTTTGTTCACTCTAAGAGGAAACGTGGAAAAGAATCTACACAAAATCAAGCGAGCTATCCTTCGATAGCTGAAATGACATAACTAGGCTGAGACGAATGGAGCAATGCCTTCGAGGAGAAGGGTTTCTTCAGGAGCCGCCCATGAACGAGTGTTGCTTTTATAAGCCGTGTAAGGCCCAACCTATACCGCCCTAGACCCGTACACAATGGAAAAAAAAAACAACCGATTTGCTTAGCATTTTCGTGCGCAGCTTTTTGCCACATATTGGAACGATAAGCAGCACCTTCGCAGGTTTTAATTACAAAACACAGGGGGGGGGGGGGGGTGGAAAACATATGGAAACATCAAAATTGCAGCACATTATCATGCCTAATACGGATTGGATGAATAAAGTTCCTATATGGTTTTTAAAGGAATCTCGTATAATTATTGCTGCAAAATAGCGGCAAGTTCAGGTAAAGATGATGGAGGTGGATGGCGGTCACTCATCGTTCTCTCCAAAGCAGGTCGCAATGGATCAATAGTACTGATATTTGGTGACTATGGTGGCTAGGAGGGAGGCTGCAAAGCATCCTCGTGCTCACAAAACTAATCGTGGACGATGCGAGCTGTATGAACGGGGGTCCTGACGGCTTGGAACACGGCATCACCATTTGGAAAAAAAACACTGCACGATGGGACGGATCTGATCAGCCAAAATGGTCACATAATCGTTATAGAATTGCGACCTTGTAGAGAAACCATGGGGTCCACGGAATACCACGATATGGCAACCCAAATCGTCGCCGAATCCCTGCCATGTTTCGCTCTTGGCATGTGAACTAGGCCAGAAGTTGCAAACAGCGTGAAAAAGGCTCTTCCAATCATTGCTCCATTGATCAATAACCCAGGTTTGAAGAGTTCAGCCACATGTTTTCGAGTTGCACGCATTTTCAATGCTGAAGAGTGATTCTGGAATTTCAACTCGCCCTGTCATATCCAGATTATGTGTTCTCTTGGTGCTGACAGGGTTCACACGTGCGACATTCAGTTCTGCAGTGATTTGTACAGGTGTCATTCTCGTCAGATTCCTCTTCAATGACTCAACACACACTTTCGTACTCGTTGTGACTTAGTGGATGATGTTTTTCCGGCCGGCCGGTGTGGCCGAGCGGTTCTAGGCGCTTCAGTCTGGAACCGCGCAACCGCTACGGTCGCAGGTTCGAATCCTGCCTCGGGCATGGATGTGTGGGATGTCCTTAGGTTAGTTAGGTTTAAGTAGTTCTAAGTTCTAGGGGACTGATGACCTCAGATGTTAAGTCCCATAGTGCTCAGAGCCATTTGAACCATTTTTTTGTTTTTCCGGTTTCCCTGTATGCTGTATGAATCATTGATAAGATACGCTTTGAAACACCAACGCTTGGACACCCTCGGTTGCGTAAGCACCCACCATCCGAGCACCAGCAATTCGCCACTTTTTCTCACTTCGCTCTGATATAACGCACTCAAGACTACGCAGAACTCTGTTCCGACCACGACTGACACGTGCAACGCATTGAGGACAATTCACATGAATCCTGTGTAGTGAAATATAACAGCGCAACGTCCAGGCGTTGCTAGCAACGGTTTTTACGAGCGAGCATGCATTTCACGCGTTGTTTTTATATTTTTGTTGCACCCCTGTATAAAATAAAATGTATTATGTAAAACCAAATTACATATAGATACGCGAGGCGTATGGGATAATGAGTCTAAAAAATACATTAGCCTGGCTTCACAGTTACAACAAAATCTACAATTTTTACTGCAAAAAAAAAAAAAGGTTAAAATGGCTCTGAGCACTATGGGACAATCTATGGTCATCAGTCCCCTAGAACTCAGAACTACTTAAACCTACCTAACCTAAGGACATCACACAACACCCAGTCATCACGAGGCAGAGAAGATCCTTGACCCCGCCGGGAATCGAACCCGGGAACCCGGGCGCTTTACTGCAAAAACTAATTACAAAAACACAGAAGTAAACATAATGATACTTGACGCTCACTTTTACGGAGATAAATGAAATGGCAAATACATTTGAAAACGGATTTACGAGCTACTCTAAGAGAAAAATAACGCGTAATTTTGAAAACATCGTGTCTTCTCTACACGCGATCCAGAAGATAGGAAGGGCGTAGAAGTACAAGAACTGTCGCATAATCGGCTTAACAGCTCTTGCATATAGACTGTTGACAGGAATATTGTACCGAAAAATGGAAAAAAAAAACAAAAACAAAAACTGTGGATCTGTTAGAGGACGATCAGCTTGCCTGTGGAAAGGTAAAAGGCACCAGAGAGGCAGAGCTGACGTTGCTTTCGATAATGGACGCAAGGCTTAAGAAAAATCCACACGTTCGTAGGATTTGTCTATCTAGAAAATGCTTTAGACGCTGTAAAATATTCCAAGATTTTCGATAATTCTGAGGAAAATTGGTAAAACCTACAGGAATGCCTGGACTACGAAATATGGGGACCAAAAAGTAGATGACGTTAAGGAATTCTATCACGGAACGAAAATAACAGACGACAGGCGAAACAAAAATGATGTAAAAAGCAGACTAGCAGAGACAAAATGGGCATTTCTGGCCAAAACAAGTCTACTAGTATCAAACATTGGCCTTAATTTGAGGAAGAAATTCTTTAGAATGTCTGTTTGGAATATAGCGTGATACACGCGTGAATTACTATGGAAAATCGGAAAAGAGAATGTAAGCGCCTGAGATGTGGTGTTCCAGGACGATGTTGAAAATTATGTCGGACTGATAATATAAGAAATATCAGCGACGGGAGGAACACGTGGAAAAGATCGGTAAGGAAAAAGAACAGGATGATGGTACATCTGGCTAGACATCAGAGAATAACTCTCATGGAACTAGAGGAAGCTATGCAGGATAAGACATTGTAAGTAGGCTGTTTAGGTTTTTATATTGGTAACGCCACGTAGCGCTCTGTATGAAAATCACTGGCTGTGCTGAGTGCAGTCTGTGGCTCGTTGGCATTGTTTTAATATTCGCTATTGTATTGTTGGGCAGTTGGATGTGAACAGCGAGTAGCGACTAGCGTTGTGCAGTTGGAGGGGAGCCGCCAGCGGTGGTGGATGTGGGGAGAGAGATGGGGGAGTTTTGAGAACGGATGATCTGGACGTGTGTCCATCAGAGACAGTAAATTTGTAAGACTGGATGTCATGAACTGATATATATATATGATGACTATTGAACACTATTAAGATAAATACATTGTTTGTTCTCTATCAAAATCTTTCATTTGCTAACTATGCCTATAAGTAGTTAGTGACTTCAGTAGTTAGAATCTTTTATTTAGCTGGCAGTATTGGCGCTCGCTGTACTACAGTAGTTCGAGTTACGAAGATTTTTGTGAGGTAAGTGATTGATGAAAGGTATAGGTTATTGTTAGTCAGGGCCATTCATATGTATGGATTATTGAAAGTCAGATTGCATTCCGCTAAAAATACTGTGTGTCAGTTTAGTGTTGATCAGAATAAGTAAAGAGAGAAATGTCTGAGTACGTTCAGTTCTGCTCAGCTGTTTGAAAATCAGATAAAGTAAGGGGTTTATCAGCACTGTAATTCAATAATTTTTCTAAGGGGACGTTTCATAACATCAAAGAATAAACTTGCTATGGTATTAGAGTGAGCCATAGAAAGTACAGTGAAAACAAGAAAATAAGCGGTTCTTCTGCAAATGTTAAAACTTTACTGCTATGACCGTAACACAGAGACGTACCATCAGAATCCATTGGGGCGTTTTCTTCGCCGTCTGTATGTGCTGTTATCATTGTATCTACTTGCATCGCAGCTGTCTATGACGCGGCTGCTGCACTGCCTTTGCGCAGCCAGCCTTGACACGGTTGTACCGCAGCCGCGCACGGACCCACAGAGAGAGAAAGTGACCTCTCGTCGTGGAACAGCTAGCGCAAATTGCTGCATCTGAAACCAGTTCCCCCAACACGTGTTACGCGTGTCGAAATATGAAATAAGGACGTCGGCCGTGCGGGGAAAACCCGTACACACAACCAAATAAAATACACTGATTTCTCTGAAACGTGCCACGTGAGTCTGCGCGTTATACCGCTTTAAAAAAATACTGAACAGACTATTCCCTTTCGCTCATCGCTAGTACGTGCAGAGTTGATATGGTCTGACAAGTTTTCTGCTTACACCATCCCAGTGTCACGGATGTCTACACCACAAAACCCTCACCTTGAAAGCAACTTTTGACACTGTCATTGGGTTGGTTCATAAGTTCGTAACGTTTTTCCAGAAGTTAAATAAACATAACAGAAATACGTATCAGAGACTTTAGACTTCAGTAATACATTCTGCTTCACTAGCCGGCCGGGGTGGCCGAGCGGTTCTAGGCGCTAAGTCTGGAGCCGCGCGACCGCTAGGGTCGCAGGTTCGAATCCTGCCTCGGGCATGGATGTGTGTGATGTCCTTAGGTTAGTTAGATTTAAGTAGTTCTAGGTTCTAGGGGACTGATGACCTCAGAAGTTAAGTCCCATAATGCTCAGAGCCATTTGAACCATTTTTTTCTCCTTCACTATTTATAACTGTGCGAACGCTGGAGTAAAAGCGTGAAACAGGTGAAAAGGTGAAAATCTGAGCGCCCAAGATGAGGTGAATAACGTGGGTGCGGAATGATTTCCCAACCTTATTCCTGTATAGTGCTTTTTGTGAAGCTAGTAGGATGCGGGCCGGCATTATGCAAAGGCATCAGTACACGCAGTCTTTCTGGTCGTTGTTCTTGGATTGCGTCTGCAAGGCGTCTCACAAGGGGAAGGCCTCAGACACGGCCAACCGATTCGGCTCAAATTTGGCAGGTCGCTTGTGTACAACCTAAACGAAGGAATCTAAGATATTTTGGGTCAATACCCCCGCGTTTTTGAGAAAATCACCCCTAAAGGTTATGACGAGCAATCGACTCAAAATTGGCGGGATCGACAGATAATTGTAAATAGAGCATTTTCATCATCAGGTATGTGGTCCGAAAACGCTTACTTTTCCACAAATCGAGGTAAGAAACTTTTACAACTGCCGCTTCTGTACCCACACGGTAAACACTTTTCTCCGAGAGCACCGATAGTCGCAGGCACGGTAGCTCATCGTGTTCGGTGAGAGGGTTAGCTGCCATCTGTAATAAAAAACTGAGTCAACGGCTCGACACTGAATTTGAACGGGTGTCATGGGACATCCGCACCGAACACGTGAATCGAACATAACGAGAACATTAAAAAAAAATTGCGCAACGGCCAAGGTAATTGTCTGGGATTAGAAGAACCCCGGTTTGAATCTCGAAGAAACCTAGCGGATGTTCTTCTTTTCGTTTGTATTTTTCCATATCTCAATTGATAGGAATAGGAGAGTTAATAAGGTAAATAAATCAATAAGGAATGATAATATTACGATAGGCAGATGAATTTCTCAAACGCCGAGAAACAGAAGTGCCTGCTTCCGGTAGTGCATTGATAATGCATCTGTCTTGCAGCTCTTTTACAAACCAAAACACATCGTCGATAACTTCCGGCTTGCCATCGTCTGTGACAGGCTCCCAACTATATATTACAGCGCTAGTCGAAGGGTGTACATCCTCCATTATTCAGATTATGCACCTGAAAGATATGACACAACAAACAAAAACTAGTTACTACGGCATAAACAGACGAGCTAATTGCTACAAACTACATACAGTACTCGTCATATGTTACCTACGGAAGAACACTGTATTCATTCAGAAAACGTATTTCATTTGGCACATTAACGATGGAAAAATCACTACATGTATCCGCGAGGTTCGCGGCAGACTAATGACGGAAAACAACTCTTTGCGATTGACTTCTATTAGGCTCGTGCTGGATACCTTCACTCTTCCATGTGCACAACTATGATATGACAAGAGGTAACCGGGACAACATAAGTCTCCCCGCGTGCATTCTGCCCCGTGCCTCGCTGAAAACAAGCGTCGCGCAGTTGGCTATCTGTGATCCGTCGTGAGGAATTCGCAGCACTCTTTACTCGGAGTTGTTTTCATGTGACAAGTCTTAAAAGTTTAATACTTTACTAACTCACGGCGTTTGACAAATTAGTTTGCCTATCTTATTATTATCATTCCTTATTGATTTACTTACGTTATTAAGCCTCCTATCCCTATCAATTGAGATATGGAAAAATACAAACGAAAAGAATAACATCCGCTAGGTTTCTCCGAGATTCCAACCCGGGTTTTCGATTCCCAGCCAGTTACCTTGGCCGCTGCGCTAACGGCACTGTCGGCGAAAAACGTTTACCATGTGGGTACAGAAGCGACAGTTGTAAAAGTTTCTTTCCTCGATTTCTGGAAAAGTTTGCGTTTGCGGGCCCCGTATCTGATGATGAAAAATGCTCTATTTACAATTATCTATCGATCCCTTCAATTTTGAGTCGATTCCTCGTCATAACCTCTTGGGTCGATTTTCTCAAAATTACGGGGGCCCAAAATATCTTAAGAGTCCGTCGTTTTAGGCTGTACACAAGCGACCTGCCAAATTTGACCCGAATCGGTTGGCCATGTCTGAAGCCTTCCCTTTGTCAGTTGTTGACAATAAATGTCAGCAGCGATGGTTACACCTCAGAGAAGCAATTCTTAGTACACCACGCCGTCGCCGTTCCACCAGATGAATAGACCGTGTGAGGTGACGCAGTGGTTAGCACTCTGGATTCACATTCGGGAGTACGACGGTTCAATCCCGCGTCCGGCCATCCTGATTTAGGTTTTCCGTGATTTCCCTAAATCACGCCAGGGAAATACCGGGATGGTTCCTTTGAAAGGGCACGCCCGACATCCTTCCCCAACCTTCCCTAGTCCGATGAGACCGATGACATCGCCGTCTAGTCTCCTCCTCCAAACAACCCAACCCAACCCAACCCCACCAGATGAATAACATTCTCTTTTGTTGATGAGTTCTGGTCTTTGTACGGAAAGTTGCTGCTTTGTTTGGGCTCAACCATTCCTTTCTTTTTCTTATGTTAGCATAAGGCACCATCTTTCGTCACCAGTATCGATACTGAATAGGAATGACAGGTGTTGCTCATAAGCCAACTGGTGTCGATCAAGGAGAGATGCACATATGCCCACCGCCTGTTTTTTTTGTGATTTTGACTTGTTAGAGCATGCGGTACCCATATAACCGATTTTGAACCTTCTCTACTGCGTGCAAATGTCACACAATGGTGGAATGATCACAATTCATCACATCTACCAATTTATGAGTACGGTGACGTGAATAACTGTGGATTATTCGCTTAAACGATCGTCATCGAACCCCGAAGGTCACCTTGAACGTGGAGAGTCACTAATGTCAAAACGATCATCCTTAAAGCGAAAAAAACTTTTTCTTATCGTGCTCTCTCCAATGGAATTATCCCCATACACGACACATGTTCCTGGCTGCGTCCGCTGCTGACACCTCTTTACTGAACTCAAACAGAAGAATATGTCGTAAATGTTTCGATTTCACCACTTGCCACTCCATTTTCTAGCGCACGAAACTCCACTCACTACCTCCAAATGACAGAATGACAATACGTGTGATACGTTAAATCAAATAGCAACAATGAACTACAAAAAAAAAGAGAGTCGATAAATAAATCCATAGCACAGGAATATCAACATACAAAACAAAAACGCTTCAAACGTAAGCACCAACATAATGGCTTAGTAGAGGTTGCTCCTAACGGAGAGTGGCCGTGATGCAGTGGGTTCACTTTTTGGAACCACTCGGCGTGACGTATGGGAAGGGAGTCTTTAACATTTATTCTTATTTGCTGAGTACCTGCTTTTGTCCAGGTATGTATTTATTCTAATCCTCTATTAAGATATCTCCTCCTTACCCCTCCCCATCTTCTTCCTCATCCGCTCTTTTCCATCTCCTCCATGCTTTCTCTCTCTCCATCCACCTTCACCAATCCAAACCACTCCCCCTGTCTCTTTTCACCTCCTCCTGTCCGTATCTCTATCCACCTCTTCCCTCCTCCCCTCTTTCTGTTCCTCTCCTACTCTACCCTCTATTCATCTGCGCCTTTTGCCTGTCCATCTACTCCTCCCCACCTCTAATTCCATCTCGTCATCCCACACTCTTTATCCATCTCCTTCTCCCCATTCTCTCTGTTCATCTCCCCCTAATCCCTCTTTCTGTCCACCTCATTCTAATCCATTCTCACAGTTCATTGCCTCCTCTTTTCTTTCTATGTCCATCACCACCTCTCCTCTCTCTTTCTCTCGCCATCTCCTCCTCTTTTCTTTCTCTGTCAACTCCCTCATCTCCTCTGCATCTGCCCATTTCCCCCTGCCCTCTCTCTCTCTCTCTCCATCTCTTCCTCCCCTCTGTCTGTATCCACCTCGTTCTTCCCCCTCGCTGTCTGCCCATCTCCTCCACGTTATCACGCTCACTTCAACAGGAGGCTGGTGCTTCTTACCCCCACAGTATTTCCTTCATTATCGTCACTAATAAGTATAACAAATTTGATTGAAATCGTCCCGTGACTTTGCCTGCGTACGCACATGTCACATGTATGTCGCATATATTTAACATACTTTAGACGTGTTTCTACATGTATTTCACCTGTACCTCTAGCGAATTTCGCACTGCAATTTCATTTATCGCAGCACAATGTTTATGACCTCGAATCTCCTGAACTATATCCTTTACAATAATGTGATTTTGCAGGCACATCCAGTCACATATGTGGCTACTGTCTGTGAAATGTATTGCAAATAGAGTTGGTAGTAAAGAAGTAACAAATTAAACGTCACACTTGATGCGTCAGTTTTCCACACATCTCAGTATTTGACGTCTTGTCTTCTTTGAACGAGGCAGGTTTAGAATAAATTTGAGTAAATATGAGCAAAAAAGAATATCTACTAGTAGAAGGAGATGGCAGGGATATAGTACTGCCGCTAGGAATTGTTAAAGCCGTAGCCGGCCGGAGTGGCCGAGCGGTTCTAGGCGCTACAGTCTGGAACCGATCGACCGCTACGGTCGCAGGTTCGAATCCTGCCTCGGGCATGGATGTGTGTGATGTCCTTGGGTTAGTTAGGTTTAAGTAGTTCTAAGTTCTAAGGGGCTGATGACCTCAGATGTTAAGTCCCATAGTGCTCAGAGCCATTTGAACCATTTGTTAAAGCCGTAAAGCAGTTTAAATGCTTGGGATCGATCACCTCGTGAAGCTGTGAAGCAGTTTTTATGAGCTTGGGAGAGAGGGTGAGTGGCGTTCAGCCTCTGATCTACGCTCTACGTTAACTACCAAGCCTCTCCGCCATCCCACATGCAGACAAGACGCAAGTCCGATCCAAGGCGGTGGAGGGGGAGGCGTGCTCACGGGGACGGTGAGCCGCTATGCTGAACGCGAGGTAACCGCATCTGCTGCTAGCAGCAAATCAGAAACGATTCGTGAGAATTCGTGGGTTAACAGATGGAACGAGCAAACCACAAAAACTGACTTTCCCGAACTTGTACAGTAAGAACCAGTATTCACCGTATTTACGCGCTCGCTTAGTCGTTGTCTGCAGAGTTGTGTTCACAGTCGTATAGCCAAGTGAAATATTAATGAAGTTGAGAGGACACTGCGATATTACGTCATGTAAATTAAGACGCTGTCCAAATCGTAGCAGTTCTTTGCTGTTACAGTTCTGGAACAAACTGTATGACACACCTGCTTCTCAAATTTCCGGGCAAATGCTTTTAAATATGTTTGGTTACATCACCATCTTCCGGAGCACTTGTTATAATAAATTATTATTGGTTTTATGCCTTAAACTTACTGCAATTGCAGAGTATTTTTCCAGACGCGTTTCGCTTTTATTTAAAAAGTACCTCCTGTGCTCATTTTAGGGATGGCCTGCAGAACTACTGATGTCAAGTTATAGATTTTCATGAAGCTTCTTTTGCCTTTACAGGTGTTATAGCGATTTCTCACTCTTTATCATTACCTGGTTTGAAAGATGTAACAAGTTTAATTAGGGCATGCTTTCTTTAATGTGTATGTGCAGATAGCAGATGCAAGAGGATGCCCTGGAACTCTCTGACAGCCTCGTCTGTTCTCCGCGCCCATTTAAAGTCAAGTGTTGCTTCTAGAAAATTACGAAGATGCTTTTCAAATGAAGATACGCAGTCTCTTGATTTCTGAGGCGTTTCATACGGATCTTCATCGTGAATTTCTGAATCTCCCAGTACGCAAACCAGGTCTTCATGCGGTTTCAAACTCTTTTTCACTGATGAAATCCAACACCGCCCATTCTCAAAGTAGCTGATAACAGAAGCCGTGCTGCACAGAAACGTGTTTGCATTCAGTTGCCCAATTACCTGAGAGCTCGTCTCGTGTGTTAGATTTCATCAACGTGTGAGATATGCATATTATGTTGGTCACTTTGTAAATTCTGTTTCTTACTAAATATCGATATGCATAGCTCATACAGAGCAAAACGATGTAACTGAGTAATCTACGACTGCTGCAACAATATCTTTGTGTTGCTACACCGCCTCTGGCTGAGAGCGCTAGAAACGTTACACGCTTTCTAAGTTTAGCAGTGTTGAGTATCAGATGAATTTCGAAGAATGGTCAGGAAATTTTCTTTATAGTGTGGTAAGAGATTTATGGAACTGGAGCATGAATATTTTTGGCACAGTTATGGAGAGAATAGCTAAGGGGTTTAATTGCGAGTTTTTCTCGAGTGCTGAGGGGTTGAGATAAGCGCGGAAGCGCGTAACATTTTTTTATGTTATTGAGATTGTAGTGACGAAGCTCAGATATTAGGATTATTATATGGATTGCTCTGAAGGGAAGATGAAATTCCCCCAGCTTAAAGTTACTCCATAAAGTCATATTATGTGAATACTATTGTGAACAGTTAGTTGATTTTTAAAGCATTACTTTTGAATATAATGTCATTTGAATTTTGTCAGAAATTATTTCTTACCAGTTAAAATTCCAACAATTCATTCAGTTTATTATGTATATACGTACAATACACTTTGTAGTACGGAATTTTCAGTCGTGGTTTTTAATGTCGCTTTGCTGCTGTATGCTGTGCGAAGCTTTAGAGAAATCTGCAAAAATGTTTGTCAAGACACGAGCTAAGTGAAAATATAGTTTAGGGCCAGGATTATCTTTTTAAGTTCAGTTGCGCATTCAGTTGCGCATGATCTTGATACGTCTGTCAAACCGGTTAATGACAGTGAGTGGGTAAACGGTATACCGCTTGAGAAAGACAGAAAAAACTTCCTGAAAATCCAGTAAGTGGTATCAGTCATTCTGCAGGTCATACATATAACGCGCGCAGAAGATACTTTGTAAATAAAAGCGAAACGCGCCTGGTATAAAAACGCTCCCTAATTGCATTAAGCTGAAAATGGAAAACCAATAATAATTTTATTCCAAAAAAATTGTAAAGGTGTTGACTCACATCTCGTAAAGATTCAAAAAAACGTCATAGTTTCACTTCTTTATTGCTTCTTTATGCCGTACCGGTTTCAAGCTTCAGATCATGGTAAGGTATTTTAAAGTCATTTTTAACAGCTTACGTGCCTGTTTTAAAACTGTGGCGTCAAACAGCATAAAATCCACCTTAGTTTCGTTCGCTGATGCACTAAGATGGCACATTTGGCTAGGTTCGGCATGCCATTCTGGTCTATCATCGGACGAAACTAAAATAGTGATATAGAATGAAATTTTTCTATTTGACGCCACGGTATCAATACTACCATGTAAGCTCTTATAAATGACTTTAAGATACCTTATTATGATCTGAAGTCTGAACCCTGTACCAAATAGAGAAGTTTTCAGTAGCTTTTATTTGCGTTGAACTATGGTGTTTTTTGAAAGGTTTCTAAGTGAGATATTTATACCAATTTCAATTGGATAGAATTTATGCTAAAGTAATGTCCTAACCACTGATGTAAACAAACCATTACTATTATACTAAAACATTTTTAAGATTATGTTTTATTACTATTAAAATTATGCGCATTTGTGACATGTGAAAAGTGCGAGTGACATGTTGTATTTGGAGACAGTAACAGTCTGTTAGCCGACCCTCAAAAGTGAATCCTGCATCCACACATGTCAGACTATATGACACACTTCATGGTGATCCATCCGGCACCTCTCCCCGTCCCTCATCACCATCATCGTCATTAATACCATCATCAACAACAACAAAAACACGATGCTACACTATGTATCCACTCATCACAAGAGCATACACACACACACACACACACACACATATATATATATATATATATATATATATATATATATATATATATATATATATATATATATATATATATAACTTAAGTAATAGTAATTACACTTCACAACGGAATGATTTCCGGTGTATACAAATACAGAAAATTTTTCCGTTTATCTACTTCAAACTTTGAGAGATATCCAAAACAAAAACACCATTCGATGTACACCTTTAAAGACGTAATTTTTCTGTATATCCAGTGTTACAGTTTCGGCAACAGCAACTTGGATTACGATGATTTTATGTCGGTCTTACAATCAAAACTGCACGGTGTTCGAAAGGGCACTCTTTAGTTTTATACATCTAAATTTGTTTACTCTGTGAGTACCTCATCATCACCAACAATGACAAAGATATGAATCGAGAAGCTCTTTCTAATGATGTACCTTCTTTTATGAAAGATTAATGTAATGTCACCTGGAAAAATATGTCTTTCGTTCCTAACTGAGCATCTTCGGATTTGATTAATAAAATAAAGACACACAATGTTTGATCTCACTTAACTTATCTAACATGCACATGTTACAAACAGTGGAGGCCGGTTACTACGTGCTGTAAACATGGCACTAGAATTATGCCATTTCTCTTCGAATGAAAGCTGGAAATCGCACTAAAATCACGCCTTTTCTCTTCAAATTCCAGCCAGAACCCGCGCTAAAATTACTCCATTTCTCTCCAAATGTATGTTGATATGCAAATAAAATGGTCGAAGACATGTTTTGTAGCGCTCTGTTCAAAAATGTTCAAATGTGTGTGAAATCTTATGGGACTTAACTGCTAAGGTCATCAGTCCCTAAGCTTACACACTACTTAACCTAAATTATCCTAAGGACAAACACACACACCCATGCCCGAGGGAGGACTCGAACCTCCGCCGAGATCAGCCGCACCTAGCGCTCTCAGAACGACAACTGGAAACTAGTGTCGAGTGCTGAAATGTTGGTCAGCTGCACTATGATCAGTTCAGAGAACGGACGCAGGAGTCTGTTTTCGACTGCGTTTTCTCTGATGTGGTGTCATCCCTTCCGGCACTGTGAGTGCTATGTTGCTCACAGCATAAGGCCAGTATTTTTCTTCGAAAGTGCACGTAACGTATTGTGCAAGTGTAGAGTATCAGAGAGTGTTGAGGAGCAGTTGACATAACGGCATCATGCCCATGTGGTCATGTGCACTGACTGGCAATTCACTGGCGCGGGTTCGAATTCCCGCTGCTGCAATGTTAAACGATTAATTATAATATTGAAATATATTTAGTGCGAAATTATTTTCTGTAGATGATCTGCTAAAGAGGCTCTTTTCTAGTAGATCTTTGAAGGAGAAAGTGAGATTTAAAGAGCTGGGTAGATATACTTCAAATGTAAATCCAGCAACACTATTGTGTTGGAAGAGGCTCACCAATCAGGCTCAAACTATGTGAGTAGAAACAGGTAGGTGCCCCTATCAGGTTCCTAGACTACTTCGTCTAAGTGGGCCATAGGAAAACGTAAAACGCTAAGGATTTACGTGTAGAATATATGGAGCAGCAGTTTATGTGTTGACTTGGTAGAGCCGTGGTAAAGCGCACCGACTGGCAGTTCGTCGGCTTGGGATTGATTCCCACTGCTACTCTCATTTTTCATTTTTTTTATACCCCTCAATGTTAAAAGGTTAATTATAAATTTAAATGTATTTAAACTGTTCAGTTTGAATATGTAAAATTAACATATTTAATTTAATTTCGATTGCTACCCTTGTAAGTTAAAAGGCCATTGACCGTACACTGTAGCACATTGGTAAAATTTCGCCCGAGCCGCCAGTGATAATAAATACCAATCGGTCGAATGATTCTGTACAGTGCTCGTGGTGGCTCTCTATTACGTGTTATTATGATAAAGGCACTGTAGTTACGATTCACGTTTAACTAACGTCTCCCTGTAACTGACAGGGTAACTTTGTTCACGAGTCAACGAAAGGTACGGTGATAAATCCTCACGTACGACCAAGCACTGTGGTATTCAAATATACTTTCAGATTAAGATATATTGGCCGGCCGAAGTGGCCGTGCGGTTCTAGGCGCTCCAGTCTGGAACCGGGCGACCGCTACGGTCGCAGGTTCGAATCCTGCCTCGAGCATGGATGTGTGTGATGTCCTTAGGTTAGTTAGGTTTAATTAGTTCTAAGTTCTAGGCGACTGATGACCTCAGAAGTTAAGTCGCATAGTGTTCAGAGCCATTTAAACCATTTAGATTAAGATGTATTTTTCTTTGTGTGTGATTTTAATACCATCGTCAAAGAATGGCGGGGCGGGTTCGATACCTTGAAACGGTACAGCAGTTTCCGCTCTATAAGCAGCAGGTTTCGCTGCTCGCTCGCACCGGGAAATAAAAACAGAGGCGGCTCTGCAGCCAATTGGATTACACTTCGCGGCCGGCCGCGGGTGCAACAGAACCCATGTGGACGGGTGGAAAGAAATGTGTCAGGCTTCATAATACGTATTTATATGTGTCGTGTATCATGCATTTCTTGTATGTGAATGTGAATCTGCACATGAACTTTCCTAATCCTCCTCACACCTTTCCGTAAATCTTTGTTGGGAAGTACTTCCGTAGTATAGTAGTGCCAACCTTACTCCTGGGTAGGGGATCAGAGAGACAGCACAGGCAGGTAAAAGTCAAAGACTTTCCAGTGACACAAGATTTGGGGTGGAGAGGTTGGTGACGGCCAAGTGGTTCGACCACCCCCTCCCCCGGGGCCCAGGAAGACCCCCGGGTGCCCGCCATATTCAGGGGTGTTACAGAAGACGGGTAAGTGAGCAGACGTGCCCTCAGTGCGTCTGTCTCAATGTTCACGCATGGAAGAGAGGTATTTGAATATTTGTACTAATTCTTTTATTTCCAGCTTCGGATTGTGTAAGGAAATGAATGATCTCGTTAATTTAGGAAATTTGACCCCCTGTGTTAAAGTATCTGGGAGACTTTGGTGTTATACATTTGGCCAACGCAATTCCGTCTTGCCCGTAGAAATGTGCGTGCAGATTAGTATATAATATACCCGAGCTATAAGTTGTAAAATTGTAATATCTGTAAACTGGAACAATTGCTGCAATCGCTGTAAAATCGAGTGATAATATTTAAAATAAATACGTAATCAATTGTCATCAATCTTTAACATACCTTAAAAATCACATAGGAGTCCAGTTAAAGGAATTCATTTAAAAATAGAAGATATAGAATGCAGGGACCCACACATCAGCGTGTGAGCCCTCCAGCTCCTTGCCTAGTATCGTACAGAAAGGGTACGCTCTCTAGGTAGCGGTCTCAAGCTCCCCTCCCCAGTTATCCGTTGCGCAATTTTTCATTCAGGGCTTGACGACATCAACTTTCATCTGGCGTCCCTAGGCAAGGAGGTATGACGGTAAACCTGACGCACTCACCTTCTCAATAACTGACGCACACACACACACACACACACACACACACACACACACACACACACACACACACACAGTACTAAATTTTAGCATGATGATCACGTGCATTTGGAATAACAATGACTTGGCAATTGTTGCATTCGACGAACAGAAATACTGTCTCTAAAATTGCAACCGACAATCAAAAATCGAAGTAAAGTCAATTGCAGTACGGTTCGAGAATAAGACAAGATACCCAAGAGGTAAAAGTGATTTTGCGTGCCCTAAGAAAATAACCGAGCACCAAACAGGGACTAAGTTCCTAACTCTGGCATTTGTGGTTGGACGTGCAGTCCATGAGTGCCTCTTATTTTATGCTGTAAGGGGCGTTAAGTTAATTAAGAAATGTGTAATGTGAGACAGAAGAATGAAATAACTGGATTTCAACTTTTTAGTAGCTAGGTATGAACTATTCCGTCTTAGGACATAAGACGCGAAGGATAATGTAGCTGTAATGGCATAAGTGAGAAAGTTACTAACGAAACACAAATATAAGGTAACGGACTACAGTGACATAAAAGGTACATATTTGCGATTGTATACATTAAAGTATCGTGATGATGGGTGTTGTGTGATGTCCTTAGGTTAGTTAGGTTTAAGTAGTTCTAAGTTCTAGGGACTGATGACCATAGATGTTAAGTCCCATAGTGCTCAGAGCTATTTGAACCATTTACATTAAAGTAACATTTAATTCAAGATCTTTGTAGCAATGCTGCTTATAATACGCCAGTCGTAGTAATAAAATAATAATATTTATTGTTATTACTATCATAACGAGTGTAATGGCATTCGGAGAGTAGCTTCCTTTATAGTATTGCTGGACAAGGGGAAAACGGGGATAGGGGAGGGGGGGGGGGGGCTAGCAGAGAAGATGAGCGGCACACAGTAGCTCAGTGAGTATCGCCTACGTCGGCATTCCACAATATCTCACCAACAGATACAGTTCTTCAAATTTGCATGGCCTTATCAAAGTTTTAAGCACTTTTTCTTTTTTCTAAACTATTTCATCGATGACGAAATAAATCTCGGGGGGGGGGGGGGGGACAGCTTGGTGTGAGCGTACAAAGGACCCAATATTTCGGCAATCGACCTTGTTGCCATCATCAGCACAAGGTCGATTGCCGAAATACTGTGTCCTTTGTACACTCACACCAGGCTGTTCACCCGAGATTTATTTCGTCATGAAATACGCCCGGAGATATTGAAGAATCATATTTCATCGATGCCTCTTTGCTCATCAACACGAATGAGTTTGATTACAGTTTCAGACATGTGTCATAAATGATGGATGACTCATCACAGTTCATATACAGCGCAAACAATGTCTGTTAAGTATGGAAGGACTAAATTTAGTGCGATGCTGAGCTATAGGTCTCTTTTTGAATATTCACTTCAGTTGAACGAGAGACAGTTTTCACGGTGGCACAGCTCTGTGGGTATGAAGGTATCGGCCACTTTACCTACACCTACCTCTACACTCGTCAACCCACATTACCGTGTGAGATGGAAATTGAGGCGAACACCGTCACTAATTGCGCGGGAAGTACGACTGTCCGTGAACTTCAGTATGAGCTCGACATCGCCTGATTTTCCCTTCATAGTCTCTGCGCGAGATGTTTATACGGTGAATCGCCAAAGAAACTGATATAGGCATGCGTTTTCAAATACAGAGATATACAGTATAAACAGGCAGAATACGGCCCTGCGGTTGGCAACGTTTACATAAGACGAGTGTCTGGTGCATTGTTAGATCGGTTACTGCTGCTGCAATTCCAAGTTATCAAGATTTAAGTGAGTTTGGACGTGGTGTTACAGTTGCCGCACGAGCGATGGTACACAGCATGTTCGAGGTAGCGATAAAGTGGGGATTTTCCCATACGACTATTTCACCAGTGGACCGTGAATATCAGGTATTCGTTAAAACATCAAAACTCCTAAATCGCTGCTGCCGGACAAAGATCCTGCAAGAATGGGACCAACGACGACTGAAGAGAATCGTTCAACGTGAAAGACGTGCAATCCTTCCGCAAATTGCTGCAGATTTCAGTGCTAGACTATCAACAAGTGTCAGTGTGCGAACCATTCAACGAAACATCATCGATATGTGCTTTCGGAGCCGAAGGCCCAATCGTGTACCCTTGATTACTGCACGACACAAAGCCTTACGCCTCGCCTGTTCCCATCAACACCGACATTGGATTGTTGATGACTGGAAATAATCTTGCCTGGTTGGACGAGTCACGTTTCAAATTGTATCGAGGGGATGGACCTGTACGGGTATGGACACAACCTCATGAATACATGGACCTTGCGTGTCAGCAGGGGACTGTTCAAGCTGGTAGTGGCTCTGTAATGGTGTGGGGCAGTTGGAGTGGTATGAGACCCATGATACGTCTAGATATGACTTTGACAGGTGACACGTACGTAAGCGTCCTGTCTTATCATCTGCATCCATTCATGTCCATTGTGCATTTCGACGGAGTTAGGCAATTCCAGCAGGATAATGTGACACCCCACACGTCCAGAATTGCTACAGAGTGGTGAAAGGTGGCTACACTGAGCCACAGCGCCAGAGATTGCGCCAAAGAGTATTATTCCGCCGCCTCCACTGGCAGTTCTTGTCGAGAAGTCGTAGTAGGCAGTGCTTGCTGAGATGTCGTAGTAGAGAGTTCTTGTCGAGAAGTCGTGGTGGAGAGTGCTTATCGAGACGTGGTAGTAGTGAGTCGGTGTTGAGATGTTGTAGTAGGGAGTGCTTGTTCCATGTTTTATGCAGCTGTTTGAGGGGCTAGACAGCAGAGGTTGTTCGAATGGAGATATTGTAATGATCAGAGTGCTTTTCGTCAATATATATGAAGGTAAAAAAATTCCCTTTTCTTTTTACTATTTCAATGTCTTAAATAATGCGTCATTACAGGTTCAGTCAACAAAGCATCTGGCTTGTGTTCTTGTATTAGAGTGTAATTCTGGTTTTCTTGCGCAATTATAGTATTTCTATTTTTTTAATTACTTCAGTATAAATGGTATTTAAAATTTCTTGTCTTATTGAAGAAGAACCGTGCCAGATGTGTACGTTGAATCACACTTCCACACACAGAACAGTTACACTTGTGCTTTGGTTTCGTACGTATTATAGTTGCTGGGGACTTAATTAATTAAGTGTGTTAACGGAAATTTTCTTTCATTCTTTGTTGTTATTCTATGCAGTCAGATTGCGTACTAAAACTAGTCAGGGCCAACCGTTTACGAGACAGCGTAACCGGACAGTTAGCTACTAAAAATAAAAAAAGTATTTGCATTTCATAATATATAATTAAGCCCCCATGCAGTGGCTCCAGGAACACTCTTGTTGGTTTAAACACTAATCGAGTCCATGCCACGTTGTGTTGTGGCACTTCTGCGTGCTCGCGGGGGCCCTGCACGATATTAGGCCGATGTATCAGTTTCTTTTTAGAAGGAAGTAAGATCTTGCCTGGACCTGCTTGGAACATAGGTTATCTACGTTATCGGAATTTAATACTGATTTTAGCGCCTTCCTTGAAGCTTACGCCACTGGAACCGAATGAGTGGCCGGCCAGAGTGGCCGAGCGGTTCTAAGCGCTTCAGTCTGGAACCCTGCGACCACTACGGTCCCAAGTTCGAATCCAGCCTCGGGCATAGATGTGTGTGATGTCCTTAGATTAGTTAGGTTTAAGTAGTTCTAAGTTCTAGGGGACTGATGACCTCAGACGGTAAGTCCCATAGTGCTCAGAAGCATTTTTTTTGAACCGAATGAGCGTCTCCGTGACTTTTTCGCAACTACTTAACGAACCCGTGAGGAAATGTATCGTTCTTCTTTGGATGTCACCATCATCTTCTGTTACTCCTACCTGGTTCAGATCCCAGACTGGCTAACAATATTCAACAACCGAGCGGACAAGGGATTTGTAAGCTACTTGTTTCCTGGGTGATTTACATTTTCCTCCTAATCCGTACCAACTAATTGTCAAAACGTCAAGAACAATTACATTTGTAAACCAAAACAAGTGGAAACACGTAATGTGTGAGTACCCTGTAGTACGTATGGCACCTTTCTGAACTAAAAGCTGGACACTGCCTTAAAAAAAGGCGAAACTAGTTGTCAATTAGAGAAAAAGTTTCAATAAATAACACTCAAAGCAGAAAAGTGCAGCATCCACTTAATAAATTTATGGCTGTGAAGAAGATTTTTTCCAAAGAACAGTAATCTGGCATCTGCTTTCCCTATAACTGCTATTATATTGTCTAACAAATAAAGTAAACCATTCACAAGACATGGGTGAATGCCAATGTAACCCCATACGCGTACACATCATCGGCAAGCATGTAAAAAATTGCAGTTGCACTTCCTTGTGACAAATACAACTGTCATCAGGATGCATTGGTGTTGTTCGTGTTTACTGTTGCTACCAGGCCTGCTACGGTATATATGCAGCTTGAATAGCATCTGATGTCGAGTGATCACTGTGAAGGACGCGGAGCTACCGTATACTCGTGCGAGGCAGTGTTATCAGTACCTGACAGAGTTTGTAGGGTCTCCATTTGGCCGGATGGTCGAAATGTACAGTATCAAGATTTGTGGCCGGCCTGGTGGTCGAGCGGTTCTAGGCGCTTCAGTCCGGAACCGCGCGACTGCTACGGTCGCAGGTTCGAATCCTGCCTTGGGCATGGATGTGTGTGATGTCCTTAGGGTAGTTAGGTTTAAGTAGTTCTAAGTTCTAGGGGACTGATGACCTCAGAAGTTAAGTCCCATAGTGCTCAGAGCCATTTGAACCAACCAGATTTGCGGGGCACTCGGATGTGACAATGGCCAGATGCTGGACTGCGTGGGATAATAAGGCAGGCATACTCATCGCCAAGGTTTCATTAGACCACTTGTGAGCACCACAATGGAGGGTCGCAGTATTGTGCACCAAGCACGTGATAACCACATCTGCGCCCGCTATCCGAGAACAAATATTAGATTGCCAACAACATTCTGTAAAGTCCTTCACCTTTGGTCGGAGACCAGCAGCAATCGGACTAGGTAATGGCCGCCGCTATGAAATGATAATTAAATCGACATCCTAGCTGCAAACAGGCGTTGATATACTTCATTGGGGACAGGTTGAAAATGTGTGCCCTGACCGGGACTCGAACCCTGGATCTCCTGCTTACATGGCAGACGCTCTATCCATCTGAGCCACCGATGGCACCGAGGATAGTGTGCCTGCAGGGACTTATCTGTTGCACGCTCCCCATGAGATCCACATTCCCAACACGTCCACACCACTGTATTCGTGGTGCGCCTAATAGATTTTGCCCATCACACTCATTACTCGTGGCAGATTAATCTGCCAAGTTTCTTGGGCGCTCAGATTTTCACCTTTTCATCTGTTTCACGCTTTTATCCTAGTGTTCGCACAGTCATAAATAGTGAAGGAGAAAAAATGGTTCAAATGGCTCTGAGCACTATGGGACTTAACTTCTGAGGTCATCAGTCCCATAGAACTTAGAACTACTTAAACCTAACTAATCTAAGGACGTCACACACATGCATGCCCGAGGCAGGATTCGAACCTGCGACCGTAGCAGTCCCGCGGTTCCGGACTGCAGCGCGTAGAACCGCCTAGATATTTTACCAGTGTGAATTACGAGTGATTAATAGCCTATCGTGCAATAGAACAGCAGTGGGTATTTCCTTATATTTAGACGCAGTACCTGTTGGGGATCAATTTCCAGTCCCTGCACGAAGAGTGTATCATCTGCAGCTCTTCCTGCATTTCATTACAGATTCTGCCTTTTTATACGTATCACTGATTAACATTGCGGGCGAGTGAATGAATGGTGCAGCTTTCCCTGTTACACTCCCGTTTACTATCAAGGCTATGGGAACAGAGAAATAAATTCGGTTAACATTACGAGAGTTGCTAGGAGCAGTATGGTAATGTTACCATCAGAGAGAAGTTTTTTGTTTCATTTGTAGTACAAAGGTTACAAATTAAGGTCAGTTCGGTCGGAAAACATAATATATATTAATTAGAAAAGGCTTTTATTGGCTATTTTAGACCCGCACGAGTAATTGTTTCCTTTCTACACAATCATCGTTCACATAAACAAAGTGGTTGACAGTTAGACACGGAAAGGGGTGATGCTGGCGATTCGATGTCATCACACCGTCACTATGACCGCAGCAGGAACAGCTGTTCAGTTAAGGAATTATTATGTGCGTTTTCCGTTAACTTACGGCACTGAGTTTGTTTTGTAGGAATACTTTGCTGCTCACTTTTGCTTTTAACTGCTGACATTCTTTTGAGTATTATAAAATAAATAAACAGAACACGGAGCGAAGGACAAGACGAAAACGAATCGCAAGTTACGTTAGCAGCCGCAATTGTCGTCTGCAGAGCGATATGTCAACTGGGAACGAAACGAAACGATGCAGTCGAGCCTGTTCTCTAGTTTCTTATTTCTACGGTATCTTTTTTATAAACTAATAGCTGTGAGTCACTTTGTTGTTCTGATCCGGGGATTGTATAAAGTCTCCGCCTTGGAATTGGAAGAACTGACGACAAAGGCCAAGAGTAGCGTTCCTCGCTATCTTTGAACTACATCATGCGTGTTGGTCTAGCGGTCTGCCGGCACGGTAGCTCAACGTGCCTGCCCTCTGTAATAAAAAAAAAAACTAAGTGAATGGATCAAGGACGAACCTGAACGGCTGTCATTTGACGTCCGCTCCTACGAAATGCAACGAACAAAACGAGAGCGCAAAAAGAAGCGCATGTATGGAAACCGAAAAGTCGCGGTATCGAATCCTGGTCCAGTCACTGATTTTTCAGTCTTCCTTTTAATCTAGCCTTCACACCTCACTGATGTGCAAATTGGCGAAAAACGACACGTGGTTCACATTTCACATTAAAACTGTTAGTGCCTTTTATTCGTACGGATAAATGACCACCTTTTGCAGTGCGGACTGCTGCGAGACGTACAGGAAGACAGTGAGGTTCCGGAAGCTATCGACAGGGATGTGGAGCCATACTGACACGAAAGGTGCCATCCAAATGACGGACTTGCACTAGGCCATGGAGCTACACAAAATTATTACTGTTATCTTCAAACCATTGTCCATTTCGTGCAAGAAGAGGTATTAAAGTCCGCGTCATTTTTCAGCCGTTCTGCCCATCCACCTTCACTACCCACTGGCAGCCAGTAATATTCATTCTCTTTCTGAACGGTTAGCGGCGAGTTACAGCTAGACAGTGAGAATCTCGCTCCTACATGCTCCACTGTTGCCGTACTTCGCGACAACCGAATTATTTATTTAATCGTCAATTTTTTTTGTATTTTTTTCTTGTGCAGTACAGGTGTGAATGTGCATCTGTAAATGTTTAAGTGCGATTAAAAAAAGCCAGGTGACGGCAATAAATGTGAAGTGCTTCATAAGCAGGCGAGAGGGATTAATTATCGCATTTACAACATTTTCAAACGTGAATCTGAAAGCAGTTCTCCTACTATTGACATTTGAAAACACAAGAACAGACTCCAGAACCATGTGGTGTCGGCAAGAGAACTGTAAAGAGAATAGTAAACGAAAGTGTCAGAGTTGTAGGAACCGTAGAGAAAGTTGGTTTCGTATCACCTGGAAAGCATCGAAATCGCAAGGAACCTGTAACACAAATGGATGGTTTTGACAACGATGTTTTAAAGTGCTCCATGAGAATGATGAGAGCTAGATATCACAAAAACGTGATACAGTTATGCAGGAGAAAAGTAGCTTCAGTGGTAAGTGCTTCATCAGTGTAAAGAAGACGTTGGTTCCTGATATATTAAGAAGAGAGTTTTTAGTTCAGAGGGGTAACTACATCCCACATAAAAATTCGCGATACAAGAGAAGGAGGTAGTTCAACGGCGTATTTCACTGATGAAACATGGGTCAATTAGAATAATTCCAGGAAGATCTGCTGGAAAATGAACGACGGTACTGGCGGTTTTAAAGTTTTCACAGGAATAGGTTCTCGGATAATTATTCTGCATGTTGACTCTTCGTCTGGTTTTGTTTATGACAGTAAACTTGAATTTACGTGTAAGAAAAACAACAGTGACTACCATTCGCAAATGAACACTGCCAGTTTTGTGACGTGAGTCACAATTTCTGTCATACCTTGCTTTGAAGTCGGCCATAGCCAGTTGTAATTCAACTGTTACAGAGTAATCACCAAGTATAAACACCAGAAAAGCGTATATTTTTCCCTGGCCTAAAAATAAAAAAAATAAGCATAGTATAAACCAGACTCGTGTCGATCTTCTGCAGTTCGTTAATTTATACAAGTCACATGACAGAACGTAACAAACTTGACCTTCTTGCACGTGAATGGGGTCACACAGTTCTGCGTTTACACACGTGTCACTGTCAGTTTAGCCCTGTTGAATTAACTGTAGGCAAAGGATAAGCCTATGTCGGAGAAAAAAAAAAAAAACATTCAAGATAACATTCACTGAATCGCGTGTGCATGAGGTAACAGGCAACTTCCCACCTGTGGCGTGGGCACAGTCTGTGGGGCATGCTGAAAAGCTTCAGAAAGAATAATTTGACAGGGAAGTCATGATGGATATAAGCCTTGAACTATCATTGTAAATTTGCAAAGAGATTGCTCGGAAACATGTTCAAATGGAAGTGACGATGGTACTGCGATGCAAACTTTGAAACAAAGTAATAATATTTCTTAATTTTAAAGACTCGTTGTTTGAAAAATGTGTTTGTCAACATATCAGTTGCGTGCATAATAATTAGAACTTACTAGCCTTTTTGATTAGGACTTTGTATCCTTCGAATTATGCAGACTAAAATGTTCAACGTATTGCCCAAGGAGAAGTTAAGGTTCTCCCACACTGTTGTATACTCTAATAACACGCGAGAATGCAGCCGGATAAAGTCATCGCCGGCCGTTGTGGCCGAGCGGTTCTAGGCGTTACAGTCTGGAACCGCACGACCGCTACGGGCATGGATGTGTGTGATGTCCTTAGGTTAGTTAGGTTTAAGTAGTTCTAAGTTCTAGGGGACTGATGACCTCAGATGTCCCATAGTGCTCAGAGCCATTTGAACCATAAATTCATCGAAGTCCGATATTTCCATATGTAAACCCTTGTCATTTTCAAGGCACGAACTGGATAAGGCCCTAAAATGACATTAACTGTTACTTGTCGAGATATCGATGGTTTTCGATGTTATCGGTCATCATTCCCTGGAGTTATTCGCAGATGATGTTTAATTGTTTGCTTGTTCAATGGCTTATAAATGCGGTCTCTCACTGTAAAGTCGAACGAGTTAGTTTACACTCATAACGCCCGATAACAGCGAAATATATGACAACTTACTGACCATTTTTACGAATGTGTTTTCATTAGTCATTTCTACCACTAATTCTTTTTTATGCGCTGTGAGTGCACTTAACTACAGTCAAACACATCAAGACATCTTATATACATTTTAAAAAATTCTATTGAGTAGAAGCAGTTGTCAAGCAAGTATAATGATTTCAGTTTGTGCTTGAAGCTAATTATATTCTGTTCAGTGAACAAATCTTCTCTACCTTGTCGATACCGGCCGTCCACTTTTCATCCTTTGCACTTCGTATTGGTCGGTAGGCATTTCCAGTATGAGCTTTGCACCAAATTTCGCAACATCACTGTTCGTCTCTTGATAGTCATGTTAATTGTGTCGTGTCAGACTTGAGGAAATTCATCAGCCGGAGGGCATGTTACACGGTGTCATCGGTGTGTATAATGGGCTTACCATTCCACTCTTCACAAGTCACATTCGTACGGGCTTTTACACTACTGGCCATTATAAGTGCTACACCACGAAGATGACGTGCTACAGACGCGGAATTTAACCGACAGGAAGAAGATGCTGTGATATGAAAATGATTAGCTTTTCAGAGCATTCACACAAGGTTGGCGCCGGTGGCAACACCTAAAACGTGCTAACATGAGGAAAGTTTCCAACCGATTTCTCATACACAAACAGCAGGTGACCGGCGTTGCCTGCTGAAACGTTGTTGTGATGCCTCGTGTAAGGAGGAGAAATGCGTATCATCACGTTTCCGACTTTGATGAAGGTCGGAATTTAGCCTATCGCGATTGCGGTTTATCGTATCGCGAAATTGCTGCTCGCGTTGTTCGAGATCCAATGACTGTTAGCAGAATATGGAATCGGTGGGTTCAGGAGGGTAATACGGAACGCCGTGATGGATCCCAATGGCCTCGTATCACTAGCAGTCGAGATGACAGGAGCACCTGCGATGGTGTACTCAACGACGAACCTGGGTGCACAAATGGCAAAACGTTATTTTTTCGGATGAATCCAGGTTCTGTTTACAGCATCATGATGGTCGGATCCGTGTTTGGCGACATCGCGGTGAACGCACGTTGGAAGCGTGTATTCGTCGTCTCCATACTGGCGTATCACCCGCCGTGATGGTATGGGGCGCCATTGGTTACATATCTCGATCACATCTTGTTCGCGTTGACGGCACTTTGAACAGTGGACGTTACATTTCAGATGTGTTACGACCCGTGGCTCTACCCTTCATTCGATCCCTGCGAAACCCTACATTTCAGCAGGATAATGCACGACCGCATGTTGCAGCTCCTGTACGGGCCTTTTTGGATATAGAAAATGTTCGCCTGCTGCCCTGGCCAGCACACTCTCCATATATCTCACCAATTGAAAACGTCTGGTCAATGGTAGCGGAGCAACTGGCTTGTCACAATACGCCAGTCACTACTCTTGATGAACTGTGGTATCGTGTTGAAGCTGCACGGGCAGCTGTACCTGTACACGCCTTCCAAGTTCTGTTTGACACAATGCCCTGGCGTATCAAGGCTGTTATTACGGCCAGAGGTGGTTGTTCTTTGTACTAATTTCTCAGGATCTATGCACCCAAATTGCGTGAAAATGTAATCAAATGTCAGTTCTAGTATAATATATTTGTCCAATGAATACCCGTTTATCATCTGCATTTCTTCTCGGTGTAGCAATTTTAATGGCCAGTAGTGTATTAAATTCGAGACTCCACTGTTTAAGCTTTCGTTCATTCTTTACTGTAGGTGCATGAATTAGACATCTGATCCATGTGAGGAGCTGTAGATCCTTTCGTATAAGTAAATGTTACTACAGCACGCATTGCACGCATTTGGCAATTGCTTTTTTGTTTGCGTTCACCCGCAATCAAATGCCTACCGAATCAGAACAATGATTCCTCTGACTTAGTAAACAAGGAATAGATGGCGCAGCATTCGTACAACTTTGTTCTCATATGTAAACATTTACGTTTAAGCAAGCGACCCGTAGTTTTCGAATACCCCTCGTTCTTAATAAGGTTGAAACTGACTTACAGAGTGGACGAATACTGAAGTATTTTGTGTAATTACAATATGTCTTCCTTTATATAAAGACAAGAGATTACGTTTCTTACTTGGTCGGAGTGAGCCGGACTGGCGTCTGGTCCCTTTACGGCACACAGGGCTTCACCAAGGAGAACTTGCCCCGGCCGGGATCTCCTGCGCCCACTTCGGTGTACCGTGGCGGAAGTTAACAGTGGGTGGATCCGTTTTCAGTACCTTGCTTGGCTTCTTCCCCCTGCTTGGAAGACATCCCGACACACCAGTTCCCTCTCTCCGAGATGGAAAGCTCACGACGAACAAATTGCTTGCTTGTGGAAGGCTTCCACACGTTTCGAACGAGAGAGTCAGTGTTGTCATTAATGGCGCCAACAATTTACACCAGCTCTTAGGGCTTAGCAGTAACACTACGAGTGGACGACAGCGATTTAGAGCTGTCGAAAAGAGAAGGACAGTAATTACGAGGATCATCCAGAAATTTAGTTGCTCTGTTTTTGGGGGTTCCGTACCGCAGCCGGTAAAAACAGGACCCTTACAGCATCACCTCGCTGTCCGTTTGTCTGTCTGTCTATTCGGTTGTTAAAAACCCTGTTTTTCAGGGACGGGTAGAAGTACCAGGATAAAATTTATGTGACGCAAACTCACTCATCGAGATTTATAGGGTGCTTCTCCTCGGTCTAAATCATGATACTTGGCAAGCAGAGAACTTCCACAGTCAAAGTAAAGAAAAATAAAAAAAATGTTATTTTGTGGTTATATCACTTGAAAAATATATTTTTTCGCCATTTGTTGCCCGACTGTTTGTCTTTCCGTCTGTCAACACCCCTTTCCCTCAGTAACGAACAGACTTATCAAGTTGAAATTTATATCACATACTAAGGATTTTCACTTAGTACTGTATAAAACAACATTTTAGAGGACAAATGAAAAAACTTCATCACATACATCCTGCAATGTAATTTGCAGAGTATGCTGTAGTACAGTACTGTGTATGTTTTATACTGCAGTGCATATAGTATTTCTATATTTTATTCACTTGAAATAAGACCTAAGGCCCTTTTGTTTTTTGTGTGCAATTTTTCCTTCAAAAACCCTTTACGTATCATACACAGACTTGCAAGCTCTGCAGCATTGTGCGGTTTGCTGCGTTCAGGAAATCTTACAAGTTTGTCAATAGCGGCAGCTGTTTCATTCCTGGAAGGTGGAGATGTTGAATTTGTTACGTCAGCCCTTCTTCTTCATCGCATTCGGTATCTGAAGGCTGAAGTTCTTGTGGTCCTCTCACAATTTCTACAGTCAGTTCGTCTGACATTTCTTCAACTACAGGTTTTTTATGCTCAGTATCTATCCAGTCCAAAACTTCATCTCCCATCAAATTTATTATTTCATTTTCGGATATTTCCAACGGTATAACAGCAGCATCATTTTCATTTGGGGTAGTGGAGTCCGATTCTTCGTCGTAGGCTTTTGGCCACAGTAGCAAGGTTAACTTTGTCCCAAGCCAAAGCGGTTCCCAAAATAGTATATTTAATGTTACTTTTTTTTTTTTTTGAAACTTCACCACTGAAGAATCTGAACTGAAAAGGGCTTGAATCAAAGAAGACCTGTAAAAATATTTGGAAATTATAATTGCATCCTGAATGAGGGAAATACCGTTTATTGGAAGATAGTGGCGAACATAAAGATCAGTTCAGACGCTGGACGGTGGGCTGTCCAGTTATCTAGCAACAGTAAAACTCTGTTCTCTTCAGGCAAACCAATTTCGTGTTTAATTTGCCTCTCACAGAAGATATAAAATTACCGAAAAACCAGCCTTTAAACAATTCTGAACTCATCCTTGCATTGAAATGACCTCCATAAGTTACAGGAAAATTTAAAACGTATTTAAAAGCTCTTGAATTTTTGTACTTGCGAGTATTATAATGAGTCAACATGTGTTCACTAGAAACATTTGAACACAATAAAACTGTCAACCGACCCCTCTTACTTTTTTTTCATCTGTATCTGCCTAAGTTGCAGTAGGTAAAGAACGCAAAAGTAGGCACGTTTAATCGGAATTGTAAGCTTGACTAGCAGCTAAGTTTTCATGTCCCACCAAATTGCAAAAAGTTTATTAGTATTCTTCAGCTGAATTTTGATCTGCCGATGGTAGTTCGCCATTTACGTCAAGTTCCCGAATCCCATGATGATACTTGATGTGTACAGCCAACCGTAAGAGAAGACACATTCAGTGTCCGTTAACTCCAGATCACCACTTATCTGTTTACAGTTTTCTATATCATAAGCCGAGTTACAGGTCTTCCTTCAGATCTTTTGGCACAGAACCACTTGCACAAAATTTCGTCCATCTGGTCTAGTTTGGGCTTTTTCAAAGTTTTTCGTGATTGAGTGTCTTACTGCAGCTGTCTGTGAGGTAAAGTTTTGAAGGTGATCTTTATTTTTTATTCATATCATAGAGTGTTGAAGAGCCTACTTCATTTCCTTTCATAATCTTATTTCTATTCTCATCTTTCTCATTTTGATTAGTGATGTCAAGCTGTAGCTGTATCGTAAGCGTTACATGTTTATGTTTCACTTCCACTTTGTTTGGAGAGGTGCTTGGTTGAGAAAACATTCAGCAGCAATATGCAGCTCTACCGTAACTGCGACACAGAACAGCACTAACCGTGATTACAGTGTAAAAAGCTACTTTTTAATCGCTGTAGACAACTGACGCACGACAGAAGCTGTCCGTCAGGTGACTGAAACAACCGTAAGTACTAAACGGCTCGAAATTTTTTCCATTGCCGAACGCGACCCAGCCGAATTATTAAAAGTGCCGCGCCGTCGTTTGCTGGTTTTACGGGGTATTGCTGTACTGTGATACTAGCAAACTCTCTCATTAGAATCTATAGCGTACTTTCCGTTGACCTCGACTTATAAAATTGCGAGGAAGCAATAATTCACAGTACAAGTAAAGGAAGAAATCAGAAAATTGTTAATTAGTAATTACGTCACAGGAAAAAAATATCTCTTTTGTTCTTGTTTTTCGATTTCAGACTTAAAATTAAAACATTGGAAGTCTTGGAATTCACGGAACCGATTTCTTGGCAGTATCAATGTTGATAAAAGGCAAAAGTCACCAAGATTCCCGGTTCCCGGGATTGATTAAATGTCTGTATCCACAGTTAAGTTTGTGCGTAACTCTCAGCACGTGAGTGCTAATCGCATTTGGACAATTTTACTTTTGTAAATTTAATATTGAAACTGGAGACCAAAAGGTGGACTAAGTAAAGAAATTATGCTACCGTGGAAGTAAAATGCCACAAGATACACTTCCAAGTAGGGCTGAAAAGCAAACTAGCACAGGAAAAGAGGGTATTCTTGGGCGAAGGAAGTTTGCTAGTATCAATCACCGGCCTTATTTTGGGGAAGAAATTTCTGATCATGAACGTTTGGAACACAGCACCAGATGGAAGTGAATCGTGGACATCTACATCTACACTCATGTTCATAAATTAAGGATAATGCTGATATATGGTGAAACAACGCTCTGGTGGGCGGTTTGCGGGTTTAAATAACTTCGGGGTATGACCATGTGGTGTATTTGACCTGCGGTCGTCGCACGGTGGCGCTGGCAGCAGTTCACATACGCAGAGGTGTGTTGGTGCATGTCAGAGTACGGTGCAGCGAGTAAGTGTGCATACATTTTCAGACGGGATAATGGTGACTATATGTTGAAAATGGCTCAAAGAACACATATTGATGACGTTAAGACCGGCAGAATACTAGGGCGACTGGAGGCTGGTCAAACACAGCAGGTTGTAGCATGGGCCCTCCGTGTGCCACAAAATGTGATACAAGATTATGGCAACGATTCCAGCACACAGGAAATGTGTCCAGGCGCTACAGTACGGGACATCCACAGTGAAGACCGATATCTCAGCAACAGTGCCCGCAGACGGCCACGGAGTACTGCAGGTAGCCTTGCTCGGGACCTTACCGCAGCCACTGGAACAGTTGTCTCCAGACACACAGTCTACAGACGACTGAACAGACATGGTTTATTCGCTCGGAGACCTGCAAGGTGCATTCCACCGACCCCTGGTCACAGGAGAGCCCGTAAAGCCCGGTGTCAAGAACACAGTACATGGCCATTGGAACAGTGTGTGGTCCCAGGTCATGTTCACGGACGAGTCCAGGTATTGTCTGAACAGTGATTCTCGCCGGGTTTTTATCTGGCGTGAATCAGGAACCAGATTTGAACAATGTCCTTGAAAGGGACCTGTATGGAGGTCGTAGTTTGATGGTGTGGGGTGAGATTATGATTGGTGCACGTACACCCCTGCATGTCTTTGACAGAGGATCTGTAACAGGTCATGTGAATCGGGACGTCATTTTGCACCAGTATGTCCACCTTTTCAGGGATGAAGTGGGTCCCACCTTCCTCCTGATGGATGATAACGCACGGCCCCACCGAGCTGCCTTCGTGGAGGAGTACCTTGAAACGGAAGACATCAGGCGAATGGAATGGCCTGCCTGTTCTCCAGACCTAAACCCCATCGAGCATGTCTGGGATGCTCTCGGTCGACGTATCGCTGCACGTTTTCAAACCCCTAAGACACTTCAGAAGCTCCGACAGGCACTGGTGCAAGAATGGGAGGCTATACCCCAGCAGCTGCTCGACCACCTGATCCAGAGTATGCCAATCCGTTGTGAGGCCTGTGTAAGTGTGCATGATTATCATATCCCATACTGATGTCGGCATACATGTGCAGGAAACAGTGGCGTTTTGTAGCACATGTGTTTCGGGACGGTTTTCTCAACTTATCACCAATACTGTGGGCTTACAGATCTCTGTCGCGTGTGTTCCCTATGTTGCTATGCTATTAGCGCCAGTTTTGTGTAGTGACAGGTTGTGTGGTACCACATTCTGCAATTATCATTAATTTATGAGCATGAGTGTACATTAGTACTCCGCAAGCGTCCTGACGGTGAGACTGGGAGGGTACCCATGTTACCACTGTCTCATCTTCTCTATTCCTTTCGCGAATGGCGCGTGGGAAGAACAACTGTCGGTAAGACACTGTATTACCCTATGGACTGCGGGAAAACCGGAAATATAGAGAATCGGAGCGTATCAGATGCGGTGCTGTCGATCGATGTTGAAAATTAGGTGAGGTGATAAGAAGTGACGAGGTTCTCCCCAGAATAGGCGAGGAGACGAAGGTGTGGAAAACATTTACAAGAAGAAGGAACACGACGATGGGACATTTGTTTGGATATCAGAAAATAGCTTCCACAGTATTTGACGGAACTGTAGAGGGCAAAAAGTGTAAGGGAAGACAGAGATTGGAATATATCAAACAAATAACTGAGGATGTTCGTTGGAACTGCTACTCCGAGATGAGTTTGACACAGGAGAGAATGTGGCAGGCTGCATTAAGCCAGTCAGAAGATTGACGAACTTCTCGCCCCCTTTCTTATTTTTATTTATTTCAAAGCCAGATGTTTTACTCTCCGCTGTCTTATTTCTTTGCTACCTTCGTCTTCCAGTATTTACTTTCCTACACGATTCTTTCAATTTACGTCCAATTAGTACATAACACGAACTTAGCACTTGCTTTTATAGCACTGCATTTAAGCTCCTAAGAACGCGATTCGTAACAGACAAGAAAGGAAAGGCAGGAACTTCCCTTCGACAAGGAGATCATTAGAAATGAACCACGAACTCGAATCGAAGGAAAGATAGAGGAGGAATTCGTCCGTTATTTTTGTTCTTAAACCAACCTGGCATTTGTCTTAAGTGATTCAAGGAATGACGGCCTGCTGGGTCCGGTGTGCTAACTACTACGTCCTCTCGCTCCATGTATAGCTGGCCATACACGAATATTAACATTAAGTACATACTGTTTACAACGCAACACAATTAATTATTACAAGCGCTCTGCATTGTGCCTACATTTATTAAAGGTTTAAACAAATACACACACACACACACACACACACACACACACACACACACACTCGCGCGCGCGGAACTACTCGTAAGTTATTAAAAACATGATTATAGAAGATTGTTCGATTATCATAAATCTAATACACTTGGGCAAGTAAAATACGTTCTTCCGGGTTTGTATTTGCTCTGTTTCCATCACGGATATTTTAACTGCTGATGAATACCGTAACGTAAAAATTTTGGTGCTATTCAGATGACTTCCAAATTTCCGCATGTAATTCTTTTTAAACGCTAGGAAATTCTCATAGTTTTTATTGTTATCATCAACGAGATTATATAGCACGTCGGTGCTGCTATTATCGCAGGGATCTGACAGACAGCTGATAGCTGACAATTAAATGCTAAATCACGCTCGATTTTTGTAATTAGTTCACTTTGCATTGAACATGCTAATCTCTGTCGCTGATGTTCAAATTACACGTTCTGCGAGTAGTGGACAGTAAACTCATAACACAAATTGCCAGGTATAATTCGTATCATAAAGGCAGACATTAAATCGAGGACTTTGTTCGAATCTCCAATAATTATTTCCAACAGAACCGAGAGGAGAGAGTTGTAATGCCTAAAGCAGCAAGAGGATTGATCACGAATGGCACTAATCTATTTATACCGAAAAAACACATGCGGCATGAGGAATGGAAAAAAGGAACTGCATCAGATGTAATTATTGTATACAGTCGCAACTACCAGTTATTATCCGTTTATCTAAAAATTGTTATTTTTGGCTCTTATTATGGCTATTTGACTATTATTTGGCTATGTTGCTCAGTCTTCGTGCGATGTCAGCCTTCTTTATGCTCGAGACATTATGATATATAGTTAGTTGTTTTCTTGTTTTTCCCTTAACGTTTTCTTTACAAAGACTGCACATATGTTTGCGGTCTACAGCTACAGAGTTCACAGATGCTGAATCTATTTCAAAACCGTATCTACATCCTAGGTGGGACTCGAACCACCGCCCGCCACTTTCGAAAGCAAAGATGCTTCCTCGAAAAAACACCGCACGGGGTGTACTAATAGTAGTAGTGATAGCAGCAATAGTTTTGTTCACCTGTGGATTACCTTTATAAGGATACTGTGCATATCGTAATATTACAGTTTAAGAACTAGAAAAGTAACCCATATATACCAGAATTTACATCCTTTTAGTTTGACAATCAAGTAACAAGTAGTCGCCGTGGCATTATACTAGGAATGATCCTGGAATTGGACTGAAGTAATTAGGAAAAAACACAGGATAATAAATTAGAATGCCTGAATTGAATTTAAAGCCTTCATCCTTCCAAATAAGAGATTACTTTGTCAACAACAGCGCAACTTCATTTGGTTTATCCGTAGTAAACAATAATATAGTGTTTAAACGTTCTTGCAAAGATATTACTTCATGATCCTAAAAGCCTGTATTGCTCTGCCCGGACACTTCTCAGTACCAAACAATGGGTCCGCTACAGACACTATATACACATTATTTCATAATGTAGAAAGCTATTGCTACAGTCTTCATTTATTTCTCAGCACCACTCGCTCCAAACGCACCACTGTCAGCTAACATCAGCATCGTGACGATGATGTTCGATTTCCATTTTGCGTACCACAAATTTCCATTTGCGTCCTGGAATTTGAGACAGCATACCTTCGTAATGAGTGAAATGTTGAGCTCAGAAAGAGGATGCAGTATTATTGTTAGCCTTTGATGAGCTGTAGTTTTTTTCTTTTTTTAAACCGTCATAATGCAAAATGTACTCACACGGTATAGTTAAGATCCCTAATGTTTTTTAACATATCTTTAGAATGAGCCCTTTTACAATTTTTGATTGTTTTTCTTATGGCACCAAGTCGCGTTGGTTAAGACTCTATACCCCATTTCGGAAGATCGTAGTTCAAGCCTCTGTCTAATCATCCACACTTAGGCATTCCTTGGTTTCCCTAAGTATATTAACGCGAATGATGGGGTGGCTCCTTTGAAAATTATACGTACATTTTCGTTACCCATCATTATCGTGTCCGGATTTATCCTCTTTTCTTTGAAGACCTAGTCGTCGATGGAATGTTAATCTCTGGTCTTCTTTTCTTCCTTCGCTTGAGACTGCGGTGGCCGCCAACTAAAACTTCATGTGTATCTTGCAGAAAATAAACAGATAACGAGACTGATGGTACACAGCTTAAAGTACTTGTTCAGAGAAATTAAGAGAGAAATTATGACGAGTAGTGACTGTGAACAATAAAGCGCGTCACTGGAAGTATGATTGCCGATTTGCGCAAAGAAAATTTTAGAAACATGGTTAACTTTGCATATTTCCATTCTTTAAAGTCACAGGTAAGGACAGTATGGGGTAATCTTATTTTTCGCGCAAAATACGTGTTGAGCATAAAAATGTTGTAATAACGTGTGCACCCTCAAGTCTTCCATAGACAACTACTTAAGAAGTAACGGGAACTAAAACATCTCAAAACGTGTTGTCTTACGAAATTTTTTGTTAACAAGCCATGACACTTTAAGAAAAAACATAGTGTTTATAACTTAATAATAATAAGACAAATACCATCCTCCCTCCACAATATAATCTTGCTGTAGCCCAACGAGGAGCAAACATTCGACATTCTGCAGCGAACAACAAAACTTACAGGAAAAAATAGTGCTTTTATGTTCGTGAGCTTCTTTTTTCTTGCTTATCGTAGAAAATAATGTCGCTCCACCATGAAACACATCAGTTGCGTAGAGCGGCGCAATGAAAACAAAAGTAAGAGATTTCCATGCAGTGTAACACAAAGCCCTTCGCAGTTCATACATAAAATGGTTCAATTTTCTTATATTCAAGAACAATCATAATCATCTATTAAAAAAGGATCTACGTTTTGAATTTGGTCTGAGGTTCTCAAACCTTCATATCTCCAGTCACTCAAGAAGCAAAACTGCAGAACGTCTCAGCAGCGTTATCGAAAATTTAGAAGGTTTGAACAATGAGCAGGTCTGACAGCTCTGAATATATTGTGCCTTCTTGTAATATTGTATAGTATTACTAATACTTACATTCAAATCTCTGTTTGACAGCGCTTATTACATTCCACTGTTCTAGATATTTTCAGTCCGTCACAGCAGAGTTGCAAATCCGAGCCAATAAAGAAGACGGTTAACTTCAAAGTAGCAAAGATTTAGTATGCACAATTTTCTAAGGCGAATGTCCAGACAAACACAACTTTGTCTGGGACTCTTTAGTGTCAAAAGCTCAGCCCCACGACTCGGAACTGTTCCCTGTTAACAGTGCATTTCGTAGAGACGTCTCTTACAAAGTACGTGTCTTGGGACGAGTGGTGATGCAAGATATATCCAGAGGTCTCCCAGAACTGTCTGGCTTGATCTGGATTTTTAGGATAAATTTTATTAATAGGCCATCAGGAGATGCGAGGGCCATTCTGAAAGTTTTGGCACTTCATGAACTGCTGTTGATTGTTTCAATATCGAGAAGGTGGTCAATAGTGGTAGTCGTGCAGTTTTCAGCTTGCTATACCTATTGAGTGCGTCGATAGTACTTCGTTTGTTTCTCTATGAACGTCATTTAGTCTGAAGCACCAGTCGTGTTGATTCAGGTGCAAATAAGTATTTACAACATTTGCAATAGGCTTTTGGCGACCCTTCTCCTTGTAACGTTTCTATAAAAAAAAAATATGTCTGTATCGGTGATTAATGAATGTTTCGTTTTCCAAAATTTTCCCCTTGTGATACTGATCGTTTGTTGGCCCTGTATTGCACACATGAACGGTGACGTGACGCAAAACTTTAAATTTGATGAAATGCAGAATCTGAAATAATGAAAATGAATCTAATTAACTGCCAGAAAAACTAATTGAGCGCTCAATGAAAACTATACATATAATAGAAACTCAGTACGGAAGTACATTACGAAAGTTGTGTGACATGAAGTGCAATGTTTGACTTGGAATAATCACAAAAATAAATTACTCTTTACTCAGAAAACAAATAACTGTATGAAATTACCAACACTGTTCACTGAAAATTAATTTGCTTGCTTAGCACAGCACCTGATAATTCTGACCACATACCGTTTCCTCATAAGAATGGAACGTGAGATCCGCCCCGAAATAAAAGTGACTCACCTCTTGCTCAGCATGCTATTTTGTATCTGATGCACTGACGGTCTCAAAAGCAAATACAAATCAGCAGATGCAGCAGCTAAAGAAAAAGAATCTACTCCAATTGATTTTTGCCGGAAACAGTCTGTTGCTGCGTGTGGCGTAAGGTGCGAAGCAAAATATTCAATATTTTACTAAAAATTATGGAGGTGGGTTTTTCTTTAAAGAAAACTGATCTTGAAAAATTCTGACTTTGACAAAATAGACTGCACAGCATAAGAAGACTCTAACAATTGCGAAATACTCTCATTACAAAAATTACAGACATCTCAATCAATTGCGTAATTTGTGACATAATGGAAGTAGAGAGATCAAATTAACTCTAATATTATTAGCTATCTGAGAGATAATGATTTCCTTCAATTAATAGTTTTTGTCAAACAAAAATAAGAATGCAACGTGAGATCCGCCCCGAAATAAAAGTGTCTTACCTCTTGCTCTCCATTAATACAATACGAGTTTCCATTTTCATGATAAAGTATTCCAGACAGTTTCTCCTGGATTCACAAATAGCAAATCTCATTCTCAGAAAAACTCAACTGCTCCCTACTATGCCTCAAATAAGAGCGCCCCAGCGCTACGCAATTGACTGACTAGTAAATCAACCACAGACAAAACTAAACACAGAATCAAGAATCATATTCGCTACTGGTACACTGCGCTCGTTCATCCTTGTCTCAGTACAGTAAGGGTGAATTATTTACAATAGCAGAAAACATATGGAAACCTTAGAACCTTCCAGAGCAACATTCTGCCGCTACTTTAATGACTTTAGGAACGAGAGAAACTCTCTTGAACACGGAAGTCAAGCGGGACTAGCGTTATTGGCCGCTGCAGAAGAAAACAAGCTTCGAGCGATGGTTAAAGAATCCCTCTGCACCTGTCGACAAACTGATTGCACTCTTGGGAGCGAATTGGGTTGAAGTTCATCTGATTTCACACTTTCTAGCGACTGAGGGAAAAAATTGCGCATTCATTTCTTCCAGTAACTGTTACAAATATTCTATTCCCGGCTGTCAGATGAAGCATTTAATATCGTAGTTGCAGATGAAGCTGGCTGTAGCGATTCGACCCTGAGACGTAATGGTAGTCATGTGCCTGTGTGTTCCCTAACGAGATTCGCCTGGGAACAGTCAATAAAACAGGGCTCGTGAGGGAAACAAGGGTGTGCACATTTATTATTGCAAATGGTCATTTTGCTGCCTTTGTTCTGAATGAAGATTTACAGCGCTTTCAGTTTTGAGCTCTGTAGTTTGCCTATTCATATGCTTGGAATAATGTCCGCGTGGAATCATGCTCTGTCACGAGAGCACATCAGTTATAATGAAATCTTTGCGTGAGGAGTCCCTTCCTGATGTATTTCATACCTTGTCTTGCTTTTTACGATTTGTCCCTGTTCCTTGAAGCGAAAAAAGCGATACGATTGTCGATTTGAGTTTCCAGAATCCGCTGTCTCTGCGTGTTTTGTGGAGACCCTTCCAATATGAATTTCGCCAACAGATCGTCAAGTACACAATTTCATCGTTGCTTTCGCCATAATATTTGCTCTCATCTAATTCCTTTCCTTAACTGGTGTACTTGTTTTAATGTAGATTGATCTTTGATCTGGGAAACTGAGGTAAATGATTAGCATATCTCTCCGTCTAAAGTGTTTCCAGAGTCACCTTCCATTGTTTTAACATAGATAAATACTTCATTTGGCTAACTGATTTCGTTAATTTTTTCACATTTTCTTTCCAATTATTGCAAGTTTTTTTCCGTTACTTTCTTTTGGGCGTCAGGTTAGGTCTCCACTGGAAATCAACATGAGAGTAAATGCACGGCGAAATTCTAGTCCAACTTAAATCATTGCAACTAAGTAGACTGTAAATGCGCATTGAAAATAAAAAAAAATTATTTCTGTGAAACAATTTTTTTGAATATGAGAAACATATTTGACGCAGTTTATGACAAAGTTAATTTCGTAACTTGGAACAGTAGTAAATAGTTTAATACAGTTTTGTCAAATGTAGACATGATTGCAAATCGTGAACTTCCGGATTGAAAACCTTCCAAAAGTACGTCCTACCCTCAAAAATAAATATAGTTTGTGTACCTATAGGCAGTCCGCCCTAGAGATACTATCCGATAAATGTAATATTCAATGGCTGGCACATTGCCCTGTTCATTTTTGCAGTGAAAGACTGATTATATAGATCTGATCACTTCAAATACTTAGATTCAATTAATGTCCAGAAAGTGTAGTTGGAAGGCTAGTCAACTTTATTATATATCTCCTTTCCGCCATTCTCAAGTATTTATGTTCAATTTAATTCTTTCTGGTGATTTAGTCAGTAACACAATCTTCTGTTGTCTTTCCTTAATGTCAGCGCAATTGAAATGATCAAACCGCTTTGTTTAAATAACTTCATGTATGTATAACTTAGTATGTATTTGCAATGTGTAACATTGTTTTTTTAATAAAGGTTTTATAAAAAAAAAAAAAAAAAAAAGTAGCTGAGTGGTCAGCGTGACGGATTGCCGTCCTCTGGGCCCGGGTTCGATTCCCGGCTGGGTCGGAGATTTTCTCCGCTCAGGGACTGGGTGTTGTGTTGTGTTCATCATCATCATTTCATCCCCATCCGGCGTGCAGGTCGCCCAATGTGGCGCCGACTGTAATAAGACCTGCGATATGGCGGCCGGACCTGCCCCACGAGGGGCCTCCCGGCCAATGACGCCAAACGCTCATTTCCATACCTATAGGCAGATTAAGTAAAAATGATATAATATTGTTTGCATCTACGACAGTCAATAAGTTTAATGATTCTTAACATTATTTAATTTGCAGAATGAAATTTTCACTTTGCGGCGGAGTGTGCGCTGTTATGAAACTTACTGGCAGATTAAAAACTAGGTTGGAAGCGACAAGATACTGCTGGAATTGAAGCTGTGAGGAGGGGCCGTGAGTCGTGATTGGGTAGCTCAGTCACAGTCTACAACAGGCACTGGCGCAAATATTATGCGATTTTTATTCCTATACTCAAGTTATAAACTTAATAATAATAAAAAAGTCGAGATAGGACTATCCCGCGATAGGCAAGGTCTCGAGTTCGAGTCTCGGTCCGGTACACAGTTTAAATCTGCTAGGAAGTTTCATTATTAATTTTTAATGCAGGGTTCTCAGCACTGTTTAAATATCACACAGGTCTTTTGCGTACTTTCTTATCCACATTTACTTTTCTGCAGTTTTGTAAAACAGGATCAGAATGCTGTAATTCACTAAATATCACTTCTTTCTCTATATTTTAACGCCTTATATTTAATGTAAAATGCATTTTCAGTGTAGCATGACAATGATGTACGCGTTCTTGTCCCTAAATGACATGTCTTTGTATTATGTCACTCTATAGGAGCATCTTGGACAATGATATACTTTGTAACAGGTCTTCATTTCTTTTAATATGTTGTAAGTGAATTAAAACATGTGGTGCCCATTGGTAATTTGTTTTGTGCCCCAACGAAAGTGTGTAATAATGAGAACAAGTACGCACGCACGCCTGTATGTGTGTCTGTGTGTGTGTGTTTGTGTGTGTGGGTGCGAGTGACTGTGAAAAAATGAACAACAACAGAATATAATTCGTAAGAGAAAAACTGTAAAAACAAACGATTCAGGCGAACATTTCACATATTTTGCATTCTAACATAAGTCTGTACTGCAAGCATCATTACTACAGATTTGCAAGTGTGGATTATTGTTTACCCTACGGCATCTCACCTATAAACCAACGTAACATGTATTTTGAGCAAAGGAGGCAGTCTGTCTGATTTTTCTATAAAGTAAACCAAAAACAGTTTGTGGCTGGTTACTGCTGTACACCGTCAACAAACAGTTTAACTTTCAAAATGCGCTGGTAAACTTTTTGAGCGAGATACCGTTCATTCATAAAGGCCGCCGAAATGCTTGGAGCACAAGGTAGAGAAGACGACAGGAGAAATAACTCCCACTTATGAGCAACAGGAGAATGTGGTTCACGAGTTGCAGTCGCTAAGGTCGCCTCTGTTTGTTGTGAGATGAAACAGCGCCGAGGCCCTGGGTGTAGTCCAGTGTCGAGGCAGACCTCGAGCACCGCACGGCGCTGTTTAAAAGGCGGCCAAAAAGCGCCGGCCCTCAAATAAGAAGGGGAGCTTCCTCGCGGAAAATTTACTCAGCGGCCGCGCAGAAAGGCATTAGCACGGCCCCCTTAAACAAGAACCGGGGCGCCGGAATGTTTATTTACTCGAGCAATAAATTAGTCGGATGGCCGCGGAAACGTGAATGAAATACGCAGCGGGCCGCAGCGCCCATCTCGGGCGGTTTTATTTTTATTTCTGTTGCTTCCGCTGAAAGCGGCGAGGGGACCAATTAAATAAAATATACAAAGGAAGGCCAAGTAACGACAAAGATACCAAAGTGAACAGTGAATTACTGCTGTGTTGTCGTCGTAAATGTTCTCGCTGCACTTATCGCGTTAATTCTCTGTGATATCCGAAATTCCGACAGTGTCCACCTTTCTCCTCATAGGGGAGGAAAGTAACTGTCGAAGAGCTTGAGAATCACACAGATGCAAATATCTTTGAAGTGAGCATATAGATGCGAAGAGCAGGATTTTTGTCGCCAATACACGATGACTCCAAAAGCTGCGTGATTAAGAGGGAGCGCAATGGATGTCATTAAGTGCTCTTCGATTTTTAATTGTCGGCGGTGGCTCGCGTCCGGAGTCGGCATTGCGGTTGACTATAGTTTCGGAGGCGTTTTTTACAAGCACTGAGTGTTTGTGCACTGCATTATCTTCACTGGGAAAAGGACTGTGCTGGGCTGCTGGAGAGAGGAAGGAGTATACTTTATTTATTTTGGAACAATTTACTTACGGATGGATTTGACTTAGTATATTTATTACACCGATACAAAACACTCATGTGGCATCGACTCGACTAATGCCTGAACTAGTTCAAATGGCTCTAAGCACTATAGGACTTAACATCTGAGGTCATCAGTCCCCTAGACTTAGAAACTACTTAAACCTAACCAACCTAAGAACATCACACACATCCATGCCCGAGGCATGATTCGAACCTGCGACCGTAGCAGCAGCGCGGTTCCGGTCTGAAGCGCGTAGAACCGCTCCGCCACAACGGCCCCGGCTCTGAAGTAGTGCTGGAGGCAACTGGCACCATGAATGCTGCAAGGCTGTCCATAAATCCATAAGAGTAGGAGGGGTTGGAGATCTCTTATGAACAACACTTTGCAAAGCAACCCAGATATACTCAATAATGTTCATGTCTGGGGAGTTTGCGGTCAACGGAAGTGTTTAAACTCAGAAGAGTGTTACTGGAACCAGTGTGTAGCAACTCTGGACGTGTGGGATGTCGGATTCCCCTACTGTAATTGCCCCAGTCCGTCGGAATGCACTATGGACATGAAGGGGTGCAGGTGATCAGACACGTATCACCAGTCAGAGTCGTATCTAGACATACCAGAGGTCCACATCATTCCAACTTCACACGTCCCACACCATTATAGAGCCTCCACCAGCTTGAACAGTCCCTTGCTGACATGCAGGGTCCACGGATTCATGAGGTTGTCTCCATACCCATGCAATTCCATCCACTCGATACAATTTGAAACCAGACTCGTCCGACCAGGCAACATGTTTCCAGTTATCAACAATCCAATGTCGATGTTGACGGGCTCAGGCGAGACATAAAGCTTTGTGTCGTTCAGTCATCAAGGGTACACAAGTGGTCCTTCGGCTCCAAAGGCCAACATCGATGATATTTCGTTGAATGGTTCGCACGTTGACACTTGTTGATGGCCCAGCGTTGAAATCTGCAGCAATTTGCGGAAGGGTTGCACTACTGTCACGTTGAACGATTCTCTTCAGTCGTCACTTGTCCCGTTCTTGAGGGATCTTCTCCCGGATTCCTGACATTCACGGTACATTCGTGAAATGGTCGTACGGGAATATCCCCACTTCATCGCTACCTCGGCCGCTGATTACCGCGTAGTTCAGCGCCACACAAACGAATCACCATCATCATCATCGCTACCTCGGAGATGCTGTGTCCCATTGCTCGTGCGCTAACTTTAACACCACACTCAAACTCACTCAGATCTTGATAATCAGCAATTGTTGCATCAGTAACCGATCTAACAACTGCGCAAGACGTTTGTTGTCTTATATAGGCATTGCCGACGGCAGCGCCGTATCCTGCCTGTTTACATACCTCTGTTTTTAAATACGAATGCCTATGCCAGTTTCTTTGGCACTTGAGTGTGTATACCCATATATTCAGTGTGTTCGCTGTAAATTCATTTTAATATATGCTCTCTATTCAGAGATAGTCGATAGTTACATAGGCATAAAGACACAGGCTTTCGATAAGGTACCGAGCCTTTGCCGACAGTAGAAGATAACTGAATAGTATCCACATTAATTAACTTAAATCAAAAATATTTAACAGATCATTTTTACTGTAAACCAATAAAATGTCATTCACAACATTAGCATCCAGGCGACTTACTCTTAGCTGCACGTTCCAGGGGTTGACGCTGTCTTTGCATGTTCTTTCCAGTACCCAAGAATGTCAGTTTCCGTCTCTGCATCCTTTTCAGCAGCTGCGATTGAGAGATACAACAGTATTTCGGGGTCTTCTTCCACATTGTCCTGACATCTCGCATACCTCTAGGATTTCAATGGAGGCGATGGTTTCGATGGTACCATGAGTAACCCGACAGAATGGAATCGTAATTTGTAATGGCATTCACTCACAACCATGCTTCAGAACCTTACAACAAAAATCGCATGTAGTTGTTCACTCAAGTGAACTCTTTACACACATAGCACCAACCTCTTTGAGAACATTGTCTGTCCCTTCAGCACTCAGCATCAGCAGCAATCCGTCTTCAGGCCACAAGTAACCCATCGCCACCATCCGACCGGCGTGTCATCCTCAGCGGAGACTGCGGATAGGAGGGGCGTGTGGTCAGCACATCGATCTCCCGGTCGTTATGATGGTTTTCTGTGACCGGAGCCTCTACTATTCGGTGGAGTAGCTTCTCAGTTGGCATCGTGAGGCTGAGTGCACCACGAAAAAGGGCAACAGTGCATGGCCGCCCGAATGGCCACCCATGCAAGTGCCGCCCACGCCCAACAGTGCTTAACTTCGGTGATCTGACGGGAACTGGTGCAGCCACTGCGGCAAGGCCGTTGCCACTCAGCATCAAGACATCACGAAAAGAGGGACACAAAAATGTTGAGATCTTGTGGTACAAGTGCAGTTCAAACTTACCATTCTTTCTGTCCATGTAACTTGTGGATCTGATTTTAAGGACTACCATGGCATCACTATCTAATTCATTAAGTCTCAATTGATCGTCCAGTAGTTTACATAGCCAGAGAAGTATCTAATGAAGGGTTGGATAGCAGTGTCGTTCTAGATCATTACAAGCTTCTTTGAATGGGTAGATAAATTTATTTGGGGCCTGCTCATCTGTAATATGAAGTCTACTTATCTGTTTTTGTGGGAGCAACTACTTAACATTAATGAGAGTATCAAGTACTGAAACCATGTCTAACGAAGTGTTCCATTGGACTTCGACCTCGTGTTTGAGTAATTTTGTGAGACTCTTTGAAAGACCAACTTTCTTATAATAAGCCACTAGTTGCTTACACGAGTCTATTGTCTCTCCTACAAGCTAGTCCTGGCTGCGATGATAAACACTTCGACTTCAGAGTAAGTTTGAGCAAAGTGCTAAGACAATGACAGGTGCAAGGGACGTCTAGTGAAATCTTTCACAGCTGCCGCCATATTAGAGCATTGATCTTTTATGAAAGGTGCTGACTTCAGTAAATTCGTAAAAATTCGGGAAGTCTCTAAACGGCGAACAAGCTCCGATAAGACGTTAACTGTCCTTTTTTGCTTATCGGGAAATGGGGTGGTATGCAGTACTTCGCTCTCCATGTTCCTCGTTTCATTAATTGTGTTTACGGTCACTGTAGTGTAAGTTATTTTACGTGCATCACCCACTCCCGTATCAGTTTCGGAAGAATTTCTTTTATTATAATTGCAGCAGTAACTCGTGGAAATAGCACCTTGCAATGGATTTTATTCGATTCTTAACCGTAGTCGGATGAGGTCTATGGCCTACATAACGGCTTTACAGCCCACTTCGGCTTCTGCAGGTAAGTGCTTGGACTCTCTTTTTTAAGCTGAGCCATGAACCTTACTGAATGAACTAAATCTTCGCAGCACTTGAGTGACACTTAATCACAAATAACGCACTTTTAATGTGTGATACTTCATTGTCTACCGCAATATCTACGTAAATATCTATTTTTTCAGTGGAATAATGTATTTTTAAAGAGAATCGATTAGACGTTTGTTTTTATAGTGAGAATGAGATTTCTACATCTGCATCTACATCTACATCTACAGAAATTCTCCGCAAGCCACCGTACAGTACTTGGCGGAGGTTATCTTGTACCACAACTTGTCATTTCCCCTCCTGTTCCTCTGGCAAACGGAGCGATGGAGAAACGACTATCTGTACGCCTCCGTATGAGCCCTAATGTCTAGTATCTTACCTTTGTGGTCCTTCCGCGAAATGTATTTTGGCAACAGTAGAATCGTTCGGCCGTCAGCTTTAAAAGCCGGTTCTCTAAATTTTCTCAGTAGTGTTTCTCGAAATGAAAATCATAAGCTATTGACTTGACATGTCCATTGGTGCTTTTTTAGTAAAACATTGTTTCATGATTCCGTCGCAATTACAACAGCAATATCATATTAGTGAGATGAATCTTTGAAAACTGTGCTCAGCTTTGGAAAAAAGACGCTAATTTCAACATGGTAACAAGAGAAGTGTAGATGTATTTCAAAACTCACCACAAATGAAGCACTTCTGCACGCTTTAGTAAGGGAACGAGACGACGGTCATCTTGCTGGACGTGGCTCGGTTCCTTCTTGTGCGGAGACGTCGTGGCCAATAGGCAAGAGTTACCTCTGCATGATTGGCTCCGAGCCAGTGTGCCCGGATCGTCGTGTTTCCCAGTTCTCGACGGATAGCAGAGACACATGGTTTGAGTGGCAATGACCTTGGTTGGTTGTTGGTCGGCTGTCTGGTCAGACGACGTGTGTTTCGTCACCGACCATCCTTCGGGTTTGTGTGTGTGTGTGTTCGCCGGTGATTTGTTCTAGTTGTTCAACAGTGATTCGTTTTACGAGTGTTCGAGTTTCTTGTGGCAGTGTTTCGTGCAACACTGTGTATCCTGTGTCAGCTCGAATGAGCAATGCTTTAAATGCTGTAATGCTGTTTGCCGGCTGGAGTGGCCGAGCCGTTCTAGGCGCTTCAAAAAATGGTTCAAATGGCTCTGAGCACTATGGGACTTAACTGCTGAGGTCATCAGTCCCCTAGAACTTAGAACTACTTAAACCTAACTAACCTAAGGACATCACACACATCCATGCCCGAGGCAAGATTCGAACCTGCGACCGTAGCGGTTGCGCGGTTCCAGACTGTAGCGCGTAGAACCGCTCGGCCACTCTGGCCGGCCTAGGCGCTTCAGCCTGGAACAGCGTGACCGCTACGGTCGCAGGTTCGAATCCTGCCTCGGGCATGGTTGTGTGTGATGTCCTTAGGTTAGTTAGGTTTAATGAGTTCTAAGTTCTAGGCGACTGATGATCTCAGAAGTTAAGCCGCATAGTGCTCAGAGCCATTTGAAAGCGACTGCAGTAGCACCTTTCTCAGACTCATCATACCCGAAGACCTGTAGCAGGAAAGAGAGAGCAGACCTAACAGCAGCGCCTCGGTGTTTAAGGTATGCAGCCTTCAACATTGGAATGGTACTTGTTTTCTGATCTTTCAATGGACATCGCTTTCTTGTGTCTGTCCGTCTGCTCTGTACAAATTTTCCAGTTGATTTTAAAGTACCTTGCCAATTACCAAGATATTTGAAATATTACCTCGCTTTCTTGTATGGAGCGTAGTGAAGGGTACTTTGTATACCATTGCTGTTTCTTCCTTTTCTTATCCCCAGTCACGAATGGTTAGCAAAAAGAAGTTCTTCCAATCCATCGGTGGCATGAATCAGCAAACCAGTTTTTAATAGTATTGGTTGAAAACATAAAGCAAATTAGCGATTTTTCACACTTAGCAAATATTTATATTTTTGTTTCTGGCATAATACTTTAAATGTTTGTTCGTCCTTAGGGGTATTAATCGCGCGTAATCATTCACCACGTCATAGAAACATTATCATCAATATAAAATACGCACAGTTGTTTGGAAAACTGATTGATATGAAAGGAGTGACTCAGACTATCAGGTATAAATGTTGTCTGTACATACATGAACATTGCTCGAAACAGACTGGCTGGACACTTGCACACTGCCGAATTTATCCAACATTTTTCTCATCAACATATAGGCGTATAATCACATTAATTAGCCCGAAGAAGTTACGTCTTCATTACGTCGTGACTTGATATTAATCAGCAATTGTTAATCTTCGATATTTTGTGACACATCTCTTATTCTAATGCAAGCTCTCGCTTTCCACATTATGGTAGCGGGTAGCTGTGTATGAGCACTTGTTCAGTAGAAGAGACGTGTTTCACAGTAGCGAAAATGGATTAGTGCTTGTAGCTGTTGAGGTGTGTACTTTAGAGCCTATGTTTATTGGACTTCTTTTCTTGTTTTGGTCCATGCTATCGCCTCTCTAAATATGGAAAGCAAAGAGTTTCCATTAGAAGAGACTCGTGTCACAGCAGTGAAGGTGAACAAGTGCTTGTAGCTCTTAAAGTATGTACTTTAGATCCGATGTTTAAGAGACGATTTTTCTTGTTCTGGTCCAAAGTAACTTTTCCTCCTTCGACGAATTTCTATTTCCACCGAAGAGCAGTGATAGGGGGGGGGGGGGGGGGGGGAATGAAACTCATAAACTCATATAGCGACTTCGGTAGCACCAACCTTGTTTGCTTTTCCAGGCCAGCCAGTTCACTTGGGGTGCTTCAAGTTTATCAACCCATCATCGCAACTGCTGATTGGATTATATAGGAGTTTCCATATTTGTCTGGGTTTCATTCAAAACAGAACATGTTTTCATAGTACTGTGTTCCTGGTTATGACTTCACGTGTGTATTGTACACTTTGAATTGCATTGTGAATATGTTGCTCATAGTCTGCTCGATTTTTGATCGCATCCGTAATACTGTGAAGCGGGAACGATTCCAGACTTTTAAAAATATAAAATATATTCTGGTTTCGTCACATAGCGTTCTGTGGACATCTGTTCCTGCCGACGAATCCATGTATGAACTGATCGATAGAACTACGTTGCAAGTCTATTGCTTATATTCTATTTTAGTTTTGTTCGCATTCGTTTCTCGTACTTTCTTGCATTTAATGGAGAACTCCCATGTCAGCAACTCTTGACAGACTTGATACTCAACTTTAGCACATATTGTCACAGAATGAGTATGTATTTCTATTTGGAATGGTGTTGTTTCTTGCCACTGAGTATGCTTTGTAGCACTAGTGACAGAGTTATTGTGCCAGGCAGTATTATGCAGCAGAATATTCTACACAGATGTGCACATTTGTACATGGGACTGTGTGGTGTAGTGTGAACGTACTTCCACCGAACTGAATGTTGCTGCATTTAGTAAACTCTAGTTGTACATAATTCGCTAGTAGATCCAACGATGAAAGCATGAGAGTGTGCGTTATGTGCTTTTAAAATTTTATTGGAATTTGAGGATGACTTTAGTACACTGATTTCCGCTATAATGTGTTGTTTGGAGTACCTGTTAATAATGTGTGAACACATTTGTGTGACTACCGTTACGATTTTAGTATTTGCAAGGAAGAATGCCTTAGTCACTAAGATTACAAAGCCTACTCAGTGGCAAGAAGGAACACCATTCAAAGCAGAAACACATGCTTATTCCGTGACAAGCTGTAATAAAGTTTAATACCAATTTTTTCAAAAGCTGCTCACATGGAGTTATCCATTAAATACGAGAAACGAAGAGAAACGGATGCGAACTAAAATAGAGTACGAACAATATACTTACACCACATTTAAATCGAGCAGTTCACACACGAATTCATAAGCAGGGACAAACGTAGATGAGCCGACGGAACACTGTGCGACAAAACCAGATTCTTGGTAGAGCACTTGTCCGCGAAAGCCGAAGATCCTGAGTTCGAGTCTCGGTCCGGCACACTATTTTAATCTGCCACTCCGCTGCAGAGTGAAAATTTCATTCTAGGAGATTCTTATTTACATGAAACAAAAACGAATATGGAATCATGTACTCCACCAAATATTACGGATGTATGAAAAAATAAGGCAATATATTCACAGTGCAATTCAGAGAGTCGTAATAAAGAGCACAATGTGATAAAACAAGCTTCTGCGTCATGTCAGATGATTTTTAGGTTTTGATATGTGCTAAACCGGAATTATTTCCACTAGATAATGGCCAAACGGTCGAAATGGTAATATGTGTTTTAAAAATAAATAATTTTACACTCGAAAGTCACCCACGACGTCATTTACAAAATTTTATGTGAGTGTGAACCTGAACCACGAAAAGTTAATTTCAGTTTTTGAACGAGATTTCTCGAATATACTGCTTTCCAAGGTCACAAAAACCTTTCAGTTTCCAGGCGCGTGCTTTACTACTAGTTTACAAGGCCCACTCATAAATTATAAATGAAAAAATATCGTCATCTAAATCGCATGTTTAGAGATAAAAATATGGATTTTTGCGTCAGATTTTCCGGTATTCAAGGTTTATTGCCAGGCCGCTAGGAGCACTGCTGTCGTGATTGGTGTGGTTAATTCATCCAGTAATATAAATCCGTACCGTACCATTTGCCTTAACTCCCTACAGTTGGTGTTCTGCGGTGTACACTCGAGTACTCTCACAAGTGGAGCGCCGTCACCCACAAGACGTCTGTACGCACCACTGATGGAGAGCCCATTTAGAACGAAAACAGAGGAAACGAGACGTGCGGTATTTGTCGCGTTTTCTGCCACAACGCTTCGTCGTAAATTTACCTCCCCCAGTGATGTCGCTATTTTCCATAGCGGTGTCTGATGACTCGTCGCGTGCTATTTAAGTCTCTCCTCCCGTAGTCAAGGCACACTTTTTTTGGCGAGATACATGGCTTTTCAAGTCCTCTAATGTCGCACCAGTAAAAGCTGAAATCAAAGAAAAGCAAGCAAATTTACCACGTAGTATAATCGTTAGCGTATTTGGTTAGTATCGCCAAGGTTCGATTCCTGTGGGCTACATCAAGTTCTTTCCTCGTGATAAATTCTAGAAGGACGTACACTCAGCGCTACAAGGTCAGCTGAAAGGCTGCTTGGATATAGACACAACGAAATTGAAGAACAAGTCAGTGAAGTAGCTTGCATTATGTCAGGTGACACCGATGTTTATCTATTAGCAGCAAAAGCATCGGACGTTATTTTTTCGAATCACAGAGTGAGATGCTTGATGTATTCCAACTACGGTTCTTAGTCTTCGCGAGATTCCATCTCAGTTGTATAGCATTTAGGTCTAGATGTAAAGGCAGCAGTAGGCAGTGAACCATTTTCTTGCAAAATTTCGTCAGTGAATTAAGGGGAGAAGGCTGCTGCTCCTTGATTAACGTCAAAAGTTCGGCTTTTCTTGTTTGCATATTTTTAATTTTTTTTCCATTTCATCATGATTGTAGAAATCGCAGAAATTGCTGCCTAATAAAGTACTTATTTGTATCCTCACTGAAATATTTATTGTGTGTATCTTACATGTTCTAGTTTGAAGAAGATAAATGAATTCTGCTCCATTCGGTTGAGGTTTGCTGCTGATAAATAAACATCATGTGTCACCTTGCCTAGTACAAGCCTTTCGACGTAACGCTTCTTCGTTGATTTGTGCATCAATGCCCTGCTTTCAGGTACAAACCTTTCCAGTTGATTTTACATGACTGAGTGGACTTTCTTCCAGAACTTACAACCATAAAAAAATTTCAAGTGGCTGTTGGGAATCGAGCCCGGAACATCGGCGTTACTAGCCAAAAACGCAAACTGTCTTTTCTCTTCCTTCCTATCTCTTTCTTTGCCGTTTCTCTTCTGCAGTTTTGTACGGATGTCACATGACGTCTCTCAAATTCAAACGATGAGAACTTCACTCTTTTTCTCCACAGAAGTGTGCCTACTCCCTGACCGACATGCGGAGCTACTGTTTCGGCACGACTAGGCCACCCTATCACTACTGCCGTAGGCTCTCTGAAACTAGCTTTTACTGTTATGGTATACGAAGGCTCGGAAGGCATTTGTTTTACGTCAAGCAGTTTATGATGACTGCCGGAGGAGAAATACTTTGACGGACGACTATACTGAATTTATAATAATATCAGTCGGCATCGTATCCTTCTTCCGTAATTTGCACCCCATTGTCTTACTTAACTTTTACCTAGAAACATTTGCTTGAAACTTCCGTTTCCTTCTCTGTCGGTACTGTCACACCAATCTCATTCTCATTGTCAATGAAATTAATGACGTTAACTACAAGTTATCGTGGCTTCCCGCGATGGTATTTTTCACGATAGCTTTCGTGATCACTTCTCACGCTCTTGCTGGCAACAAAGCGCCCTTCTTTGAAATGGAACGTGACTTTACCTAGTCACTTGACAATGTTAGTTCTTGCTACGGCCGGATTATCACTTCGCCCTGGCGGCTAATATAATATTAAAATTTCTGCCCAAATAGTAAACAACAGCTTCACACCAGCGTCAACTATTTCTGCTTAATCTTTTCGACGTACGTAGTAGACTAATGCTCTCTCCACAGACATTCCCACTCTGTACTCGCATCGTCTTTGGTTCCATCACGGTGCATATAATACGGGACATAGTACAGTCGAATCCTCTTCCCCTCGGTAACAACAGCTGCCCGGGGTGCTCTCAGGGTTGAAACTACATAGGGAAACGCAACCAGCCGACGCTGTCCGCGTCTTCGCTACTGCAGGCAGGCCTTGTTGCCAGTTATCGTCATCGCCTTCACTGAAAGACGTCGCCATTACTGCCAGCCCTTGTTGTCTGTCATCAACATCGCTTTCGGTATCAGACGTCGCCGTTACTGTCAGTGTTCACTGCCCACCATGACCATTGTTGTCAACTCTCGCTGCCTGTCATCACATTCGCCATCGGTCCCCGCCCTCGCTGCTGGACATTGCCAGAGATCACCAAGCCACGTCTTCACTGCCAGTCTTCGCCTCCATCAACTAGTGGCCACCGTCGCTAGCTCCATTCAGCAATGTATCAACGTGCAGTTACGACATCTACAGTCATCTACTCGCACCTGTGCTCCACTCCCACGTGCACATTCTCCTTTACCCCTACTCACTGTTCCATCCTTCGCTTCCATCTCCGCTACATCTGCCTTCCCACTCCCAGAGACACACTGCGTCCTCAGACTTAATTAACTCCTCATTTGCAGATGTCATCACTGCAGCATATACTGCAGCTCCATTCCACTGCCGCTGCCGCCACCACCGCTACAAGTGTCAGAACTGCACCAGCCAGCAGTGCTGTCAGCCCTTACTGCTGCTCAATTGCCACCATATCATCATTACATCTTGATCTCTGACACCCAACTGCTGCCCTACAAGACCCACACACACCAGAACCTATGGAGCCAGCTCCCATTTCACCCCAGACATCTGCTTCAACAGATTCCTTCATCCTATTACATCCTGATCTCAGAATCCTCAACACTCAAAATAAAAACGTACCTTCCAAACCTCAACACATCACAACTAATACCCTCCCAAAGACTCTGTAATCATCAAATCCTCTGAACCTGATTTCCACACCCACCTAAAGCAATGGGTACCTCCCAGCTCTTTTGGTCCACATATCTCCCTGCTCACATTACGCCCACCCAGATAAACCCAACCTCTCCCACTATCCCCCACCGCTGAGATCACAGTGGGAAAGAGGAGCAGGAGCTAAATTCTGATCCTGACTCCCAAATCGGAAAAGCCCTTCGAATTTATCATCATTCTGGTCCTACATTCCTCAGTTACATCTTTTCCCATGTTCCCTTAATGAAAAATCACCTTCAGAATGGAGCCTTTAACTATCACCACAAACACAAAACTGAGTCTTCCCAGTCCCAAGCCCAACCCTACCATTGACACCAATCCCTCATATTCAATGATTATTTGACCTCTTACTGCGAAAATTCTCCTACCTGCCCCCACTGCAAAGCCAACTACCTGTACCACACTGTCTCAACGTCCAGCCTGCCCACCTCCAACACTTGCAACCAGTCCCATCCCACTTACTCCTATAAGTGTACAGCCAAGTCTCCTCCTATCAAATCTGCACTGACCGTCCCAGTCCGCCCTACTGACACACCACTCCACCCACACATCTCCCTGCACCCTACTCCTGCTGCTGAAGACATTATCCGCTTCGTCACCACTGTCCTTAAAAACATCGACCCATTCGAGTGTTCACATATCCTCGTTCAGGTCACAATGGCGTTCCGTATTTCATTCAAATGCCGCTCCCACGTATTCCGAAAACTACTCCCAATTTTTTTCCTAGTAATTGTTTATTGCATTCTGTCCCATCATTGAGTAGGTCCTCCAACCACATAGCAGCCTATATCCCTTCCGTCACCACCCCTTTCACAACCACACCAACAAACTTTCTCCTTCTCCACAACTTCAATGCCAGCTCTCTGTCTCCGCCTTTTGTTTCACTCTGCACCTGCAAGCACAATTTCTTCAGTCCGCCCCTTACCTGAAGCTAGTCATCAAGCAGTCGCCACATCAGCACCACCTCCTGCATCTCGTCGCGTCTGAACAGCTCGCCATGAAACGCCAACTCCACGGCATCAGTGTCATCCAAAAATTTTCAATACTTATATTTTGTTCACCTTTCTATGTTTTAAAACATACCGTTTTTGTATTCAAAATATTTATTCATCACACTGAACTTAACGTCCCAGTCCGACGGGTTACCATCTTCACTGTCAGATGACCTCGCTTGATCTGACACTGTGGGGAGATTTGCAGTTTAAAAAAAAAAAGTTCAAATGTATGTGAAATATTATGGGACTTAACTGCTAAGGTCATCAGTCCCTAGGCTTACACACTACTTAACGCAAATTATCCTAAGGACAAACACACACACCCATGCCCGAGGGAGGACTCGAACCTCCGCCGGGACCAGCCGCACAGTCCACGACTGCAGCGCCGTAGACCGCTCAGCTAATCCCGCGCGGCGCCTCTCGGGCTGTATTTATATATGTGGCGCAGCGGACGGCCAAAGGAAAACCTGCTGTCATCCGCCCTATGCCCACGGTAGCAGCCTCTAAATGGCCACTTTCTCGGACACATAATATTTTATAACACTGTTGTGTATTGATTTAGAATCTTCATAATTTTTGTGTGCATGTAGTTAAGTTGGTTAAAATCACATAAATGTTTAAGCTCGCTTGCATTTAAACTTTGCCATCTAAAATTTTCAGAACGGAACTGACAGTAGAACCTGATCTCTGAACTACAACTTTAAGAGACCTTTTATTTGTTATTATTTACATCGAGGCCTTGAAACTTGTCATAGCTCTATTATTTAATAGGTTTCATCTCGTGCTGTAACCAAAATTTTCTAGCATTAATATAACAGATACGGGGTAGCTCAGTGGGGTTAGATAATTAACGTTTTTATGTTGACCTGAAGCTTCATACAAATTTCTAAGTCTAGTATTTAGCGCCTTCAATATTTCTTTAAAACACAGATTCTGAACAGAATATTTGTTTAATCACGTTGAGACTTGTACCAGTTAATTTTGACGTACATCTGCACATTATGACCAATTTTTGGGTTTCTAGCTTTATTATTTAGCGCCACTTATTTTTTTCTTAAACGATGCATTTAGGAAAAATACTGACATTTTCATTCTGGGATATGACAGTTTACAAATTAATATACTAAAGCATATGCTAACAAAGTTTGGAAAAGCAACTTTAACTTTTGATTCCATTCTTAAATTATGGTACAGTACTTGTGTGCTACGCACAGCCGCGTTGTGGTGACGTGGCGCTACTTGCAGTGACCTGGGGTAAGTCCCGGCACACGCTCGCCTCTTTATGGTTGGTTGGTTGGTTTTGGGGAAGGAGACCAGACAGCGTGGTCATCGGTCTCAGCGGATTAGGGAAGGAAGTCGGCCGTGCCCTTTCAGAGGAACCATCCCGGCATTTGCCTGGAGTGATTTAGGGAAATCACGGAAAACCTAAATCAGGATGGCCGGACGCGGGATTGAACCGTCGTCCTCCCGAATGCGAGTCCAGTGTCTAACCACTGCGCCACCTCGCTCGGTACCTCTTTATCTCTCCAATGATACAGCGCTTGTTTCGCCACAGCAAGAGTAACTAAAATAATGTAAAGGAGCTTTACGCATTGTGAAGGGGAAGAGCAGATTAGGACATGGCGGAGTATATGACATACAATGCACATTATGCGACGCAAGATCCATTGGCCAAACTGGGAGAACATTTTCGAGGAGATTAAGGTTGCCATATCTAGGTGAAACCTAGTCGGGACACTCTGAGATGTAAGTAAAAATATATTTATTATAATTTCTTCAAACACTACTAGCTTCGTATTATGTTTAGAAAGAACCGTCTTATAAGATCGCTATTCAAATGGGAGCGAACCGATTCTTCCGTGTGGTGTTACTTAAATAACCTTGTCGGGATGTCGGAACAAAAAGGTCTATAACAGTAACGGTCCCGAGATATCGGAACGGATGGCAACCCTAGACGAGAGATAAAAACACTGAGATACTCTTACGCTAGCTTGAACGACAATTTCGAGAAAATGTCATAGACGAGGATGAAGAGGAACTCAGTAGAAACGAACCTAAAGTGCGAAGGCACCTAGCCCGGAAGTTCCAGCAGAGAATGGACACCTTCTTCGACACATTCAATGAGGGGACAGTCAGTGCAATTATCAGGCGAATCGGCAATGCTAAAGCCCTCGGTCCTGGCCGCATAAAACCTCTCTTCCTGAAAAACCTTCCCCAACGTGCCATCTCTCATCTTACCGCCATCCTCAACAAATACCTTAGACTAAATTACGTCCCTTCAGCCTGGAAGGTTGCTAAAGTCATTTCGATCCGCAAACAGAACAAAAATCACCTATTTCCCCAGAACTATAGGCCCTACTCAGTCATCTCTCCAAACTCCTATAAATCCTAATTCAGACCCCACTACAGCAATTCCTTGCAGCCAACAACATCCCAACTCCAGCACAGTTCGGATTTCGTGCTGGAGGTAGCACAATACAGCAAGGCCATTCGCCTGGTAGAGCACATATGCACGCAGAAACACCAGGGCAGCAGAACCGGAGCCATTTTCCTCGACATCGAAAAGGCGTTCGACCTTGTTTGGCATGGCGGTCTATTGTATAAGATGTCTAAGTACAACTGCCCACTACGCATCCTAAAAATCGTCAAGTCCTTTCTGACCAAAAGGACGTTCTGCTCATCGATGGACGGAGCAGATAGCTCCAGAAACATTGCAGCTGGAGTGCTCCAAGGATACGTGCTTGGTCCCCACCTGTATCTTCTATATAGCAATGATATACCCAAAGAACCTGATGGGCAGATAGCCCTTTATGCAGACGACACTGCTCTGTGTAACAGTGGTCGAAACATCAATTGTATAGTAGCCAGACTACAGCGCCATATGAACGGCGTTGTCAAATGGCGTAACAAATGGAAAGTGAAAATAAACGCAGAAAAATGCAAGGCAGTCCTCTTCACTACAAAGAGGAAGCCATCAATCAGAAACATCCAAATAAATGACCAGGATCTGCCATGGAGATCAGTTACCTACTTAGGATTAAAAACTGACAGCGCATTAACGTTCAAGCAACACGTCTCACAGGCTTCCAACAAATGACGTGCCAGATTGATTCAGTTATATCCACTAATAAAGGAGATTTTTGTATTAATTGAGGATTTTTGGTAATTCTTCTTTCTTGCTGCGCGTAGCTGTCGCTTGCTTGCGCATTGGAGGGAAACTGTCAAATTTGTGTATGCATACAGGGGAAAGTAACACTCATATCTTTGTTGTGACCAGACCCGTGACTATTGATTAAAGACATTGTGAAGTAATTAATTTTTGCTAATCAAACTATCTAAGGAAAAGAAAGGTCTGAGTAAAGTTCGTCAGTGTGTGAATCGTCAGTTTTCAGAATACAGTAAATTAAAAGTTTTTATTGATTTCTTTCATTTTTTAAACCGCTTTAGGTTTGTTGACTAAACTCCTCCTGGTCATTTAATTGCTATAAAAAAGACGAAGCGCAGTAGTTGTGTCAGTAGCTGCGACCGTGCATTGCACTCTGCATGGACTGCAGTGTTTATTTCTAATTATTTTATCATTGCTGGATGCTGAATGTTTATGGACTTGCAGAGGCAAGACGAGGAAAGTTGTCTGTTGCGTGCAGAAGATTACACTGTAATTGTCAGGAGAGGTTAGAGAACATTTTAAAAATCGCATTGAGATACAAGAGAAATGACTTTCCATGATTTAAAGTGAGAGTAATTAATTTCTATTTTTTGTTCTCTATCAGAATACTAACATGTCCGTTAGTAGGAAGTGCCAGAAAATATTTAAATACTGACATGTCGCGATAACGGTTTTCATAATACAAGCGGTACAGCTACATATCAGATTTTATGATAACAGTGATGAAGTTTCACTAGGTATACTAGCACTTTCTGGAGAAAGTAAGGATACCGATTGTATTGTCAGAGACAGAGCTTTACACGTTTCCGTACTTCTGTTGCCATAATAACAATTTTTGATAGGAAAACTTTTACCACCCTAAATAATAATAATTACCGATAATAAAACTTTCAAACTGGGCTCTCATTCGGAGAAATGTGTCCATCGCTAGTGTGATTTTGTTGAGAAGTAAATGCGAATGCATGAAGAATGAAGTTGCAGAATGTTAATAACGTTTGTTTTGTTAATAAGCTTTCAAGAGACGTATTACTTTTCAGCACGCCATTGTAACGTGTTGGTCCACCTTTGAAACGGAGTAAGCAGCGATTTCGCTTTGCATGAATTTCGACAAGTGGCTCAAATGGCTCTGAGCACTATGGGACTTAACATCTGAGTTCATCAGGCCCCTAGAACTTAGAATTACTTAAACCTAACTAACGTAAGAGCTTCACACACATCCATGCCCGAGGCAGGATTCGAATCTGCGACCGTAGCAGTCGCGCGGTTCCGGACTGCAGCGCCTAGAACCGAGTGTCCATCGCGGTCGGGTTTCGACAAGTCCTTGGTAGCTTTCAGGGGTATGTGGCAACAGATGACTACGCATAAGTCACACAATCCCGGTAAATTAGGTGCCGGTGGTTTGGAGGCGCGGTACTGACCTCTGGTAGCATTTCATGTGTGTCCCATTGCATTCAGAGAAGTCGGATTTGGTGTCCAAGACGTCCACGTGAGTGCACAATCATACTTTTTAAGACACTGTAGCACAATTTCGGACTTACCCTGCTGGAAGATGCCATCGCCAGCGGTCAAGACATCAAGCATGAAGGGAACGCAGGGTGGTCCGCAACAATGCTCACGTAGTCCACAACTGTCATGTGTCTCCCAGTACAATCACAGGTCCTGTGGAAGTCCAGGTGAACGTCCCTCTTTCCACAACACTGTACATCGTGGCAGCCAATCAAGAAATATTTTAGGAAACTGATGTAAAAAAAAATTGTTTCAAAGACCATAGTTAAGTCCTTACACGTTTTCCCCGAGATTAACTTCAGCTGTGCCTACGTGACTAAATCTGTATGCTTTTCATAACCGATGCAGTTATGTTCTATTAAAGCTGTTGACAAGAGACGCCTTCAGGCCTCTGCTGAAATTGCTAGCGAATTCACGCTGTTGGCTTAGCCGGTAGTGCGTGTGGGAGGCAGGTCACGTGTGTGGACGTTGCCGGGTTCTGGAGAGCGGAACTCAGTTGCTCCCCTCTCTTGTGATCGAGACCTCATGTAGAACAGATGTTTTTTTTCTTTTTTTGGGAGGGGGGAGGGGGGGGGGAAGAGGGAGGCAGAGTCTCTGGCTCTGCGCACCATGAGCGATCACAAACAGATTTTAACGTGAACCACCTCCCCTCCCGTTGCCCACTTTATTTAGTTTGTTCGTCCTGCTAAACTGGTATACACCTGGTAACTTCCCACCATAGCTGCGCCTCGTGTATCCCGTACATTAAAATATATTCTCTTTATTTAACCCAATTTCCTGTTTATCATTTAACGTCAGTCATGGACGTCCACTCCCAAGTACCGACTGCGCGACCACCTGTATAATATCGCCGCCTCCCCCCCCCCCCCCCCCCCCCCCCCCCCCCTCCCATGCATGCGTCCGTGGCGCGCTGTGTTTTTCGAGCAGGCGTTCGTCTGGATGACGCGTATCCGGATACCAGCATCGACCTTGTGTGGCAAAAAACCGTAATTCACCTGACAAGACGATGCGTTTCCGTAGGTCCACAGCGAAAAAACGTGCAGTATACAAGTACCAAAACGTTCAAGTCAAAACGAAGCACACTCTAATACAACATATCCTAGCCAACTGCAGGACCATATCAGCATTGCGTTGTGGTGCCGCTCTTAGACTGCATTCGGCGAACCGATAGACGAGCTGCATATCGGCTAACTCTTCATCAGTGAACCTATGCATTATGCTGCGTCTTAAATTTGGAAATTTGTGGTAAGTCCTATGGGACCAAACTGCTCAGGTCATCGGTCCCTAGGCTTACACACTACTTAATCTAACTTAAAGTAACTTACGCTAAAGACAACACACACACACATGCCAGAGGGAGGACTCGAACCTCATACGGGAGCAGCCGCGCCAACCGTGACAAGGCGCCCTCTGACCGCACGGCTGCCCCGCGCGGCTGCCTCGTCTTACAAATAACGCTGCCGGAAGAGACAGTTATGACCAGAACTGAATGCAAGCTTGAGGGTGAAGGGTAAACATCAAGATGCACTCTGCCAAAACTATGAGGCGGTAGTTTTGGTACACTAAATGAATGACGTGGTACACAGTAGAATTACGGATAGCATTGATAAAATTGGTAGGGTAAATGATTGTGTAAGAGAGAACATGGGAGTCAACGACTTATCTTTTAAATGTACAAAAACATGTATATAAGTGTTTTTATTATTTTGTACTCGATAGAACGTTCTTCATCGTGACCAAAGACAAGAGTTTTCGTGTTATTACCGATAAATACGAAAGTTGCTTATGAATAACAGAAGCATGTTTTACTTAAGTTCGGCAAAGTACTGAAGGGATGTTTGACATATTTTTGTTTTGCGGTTCTTATATTTTACCTTTTTGTTGAGAAAATTGCATTTTCTAGCGCTGTTAATAAATCTGTATTGTTTTCTTTATTTTTACTACAACATACCTCTGTTTCACGTTAGAAATAAACAGTTTTCGAATAAAACGTGAACTGAACGTTGACAGTTGCAATTTTACTGCAAATACGGTTTACTTTGAGATAACAGACAGAAGGATAGCTATATAGAATAAAAAAAGGTTCCTTACATTACCTGTCCCTTTATACATCCTCACTCAGTTTCTAGACGGTTCACCACTTCCAGTTTTTAGCGGTATCTAGTAAGCTACTGATCGCATATGTAAAGAAAGCGATCGTTACGAGGTAACGCCCGATCTGTATACAACACACACAACATACGAGTAAAGCGGATACGACCTTAACTGAACAAAGCTACTGGGAGAGCTACTATAGTCTACGCTTATTTATGGGAGTCTAAGGTAGCCTACGGTAGTTTGACAACTCTAGCCGTGAGTGAATGGAACAAGTTTATTTACAAGCGAGGCACACGCCGTATACCGTCAACATTTGCACTGTTGTACAGGCATTTTCAGGGCAGTACATGTTTAAAAATAAATTGGACGTTAGGAAGTCGAAGGAAAAGCAAGCACTCTGTAACGAGCCAGCAGCGACCACGGGTCCCTTAGACCAAAAATAGTCCTGGGGTAATCTCAAGCGCCAGAACGAAGAGGACGAACGCAAGACCAGAGAAGGCAGCGAGGAAACGTCAGCCGCTGGCAAGGACCGCGCCACGACAGGAGCTCCCTCAAGACGAAGTGAATATAACTGCCACTCCTGCTGGCCTCAGCTGGACACTAGTGCTCAGTAGCGGACGTTAGTGCTCAGATCGTCTCAGTATACGGACATTAGTGGAATGTCCTCGCGGAGCATAGACCGGCGTAGTAGAGTGCTTAGTGATCCATATTCATTGCTTGTTTGGACTTTGTCTGTAGCGAAGACTATTACTGTTTGCATGTCACTTGCGTCACCGATGTAACTCCAAAGTTAAGTATTGTCAAATCTGCTTTATTGAAATAAAACTATTAATGTTATTTGTTTGAATTGTGGTATAGAATTCCGGGAACGCAGCATCCTTCAGGCACCCTATACGATACGAGTGGGCAAGATCCAACAAAAATACTCAGAAAATATTCTCGAACAGGCTCCGAAATTCTGTCGGTAGAACTCGGGTCCACCCTGTACTAGCTGTGTTGGAAGTAATCTAAAACGTCTCCACGAAAGGAGGAACACATTAAAAATTACAAAATGTAATCTGCTGGCGGTATTTCTAAGAGATTCTTCTTGGAGAGAACAGATATTGCGAGCGGTAATTGCGGCCCTCTAAAAGCGTCTGCTAAGTTCAGAAGAAAGTCTTGCTCGGTGCCTCGTAAAGCAGACGTGAAAATAACAGAAAGCGGGAGAAAGTTTGTTAATTTAAAAATATTGCAGCGCAAGTTGGCGCAGCGCGGTCCTAGCGCGGCAGACTGCCGCCCGCACCTACCGACCGCAACTACGAGCTGTTGCACGAATATTTCTTTCTCGCGGGCTCTAAACGCTGTGTAAATTTCCCTCCAATTACCGCTCGAGCAGGGAATAACTTAAACGCTAAGTTTCGGGCCGCCAAGTGCGTACGTTTTCCGCTGGTTAATGAGTTTTCGACGAATGAAATAATTAGTGAGGTAAGAACTTTATACTCCATTAGCAGTGGAATTTATGGGTACACGTAACACTTTTCGCACCGTTCAAACTACTTCTCGATAGTTTGGGTGTATTAATCAGCGCAACGGACTTGGAAATCTACTGTGTGTAAGCGATTATCGAGAACGGGAATTTGCCAGAATTAATGAAATATACCTACGAGAAGCACTGGCTGATACAGGTAGGGTTACTAATACGTTCAGGGACTGCGTTGATGATATCGTTCCTTGTAGAAGAAGTAATCACTGAGCAATTGATCTCCGTTCAGAAAGCACTAGGAAAGTATGAATTACCGTTGGTGCTTGGCAGAACCTGGTAATGATGAACACAGAAAAGGAGAAAGCTTTCTCGTTGGTATGAACTAATCTTTTTGCTTCACGAATCTGTTTCCGGCAGAGCATCAGGTAAGAACGCGGATGAAATTAACGTATGGCAGACATCAATAGTAGCTATAGCTACGACTTTTAGGATAGAAGCATGATCTTTCAGATTTTATGGAGACAGAAATACGTAAATTGTAAAATCAGAACTGATCTTACAATTTGAATTATCCGTTATATATGCAGCGGTGCCTTAGAGCCCAACCGACACCAGCGGCTGCTTGAGGCACTAAGTAAGATGCGGTATTTATACAGGATGTTTCCGTAAGAGCGTGCAAAATTGTAACAGGACATACAGAATGCTCCACTGAATAGTTTGAGGGAGAGAACCTGGGGTCGGAGATATAGCTTAAGCCGGCCGCTGTGGCAAAGCTGTTCTAGGCGCTTCAGTCCGGAACCGCACTGCTGCTACGGTCGCAGGTTCGAATCCTGCCTCGGCCATGGTTTGTGTGATGTCCTTGGTTTAGTTAGGTTTAAGTAGTTCTAAATCTAGGGGAGTGATGACCTCAGATGTTAAGTCCCACAGTGCTTAGAGCCATTTGAACCATTTGAATCCAGCTTAAGGAGATATGGAAGTAAACTTGTCTGCCGCTTTGTCTAGCATTACTGTTTCCATGCTTTTTTACAACTAACATGCGTACAACAGCCCACCCGCTTACCCGAGCGGTCTAACGCACGGCTTTCCGGAGTGGGAAGGAGCGCCTGGTCCCCGGCACGAAGACGCCCGGCGGATTTGTGTCGAGGTCCGGTGAGCTGGCCAGTCTGTGGATGGTTTTTAGGCGGTTTTCCATCTGCCTCGGAGAATGCGGGCTGGTTCCTCTTATTCCGCCTAAGCTACACTATATCGGCGATTGCTGCGCAAACAAGTTCTCTACGTACGCGTACACCACCGTTACTCTACCACGCAAACATAGGGGTTACACTCGTCTGGTGTGAGACGTTCCTTGGGGGTCCACCGGGGGCCGAACCGCACAAAAACCCTGCGTTCGGTGTGGGGCGGCGGAAGCGTGAAGTGGACTACGGTAGTCGTCGTGGGGTTGTGAACCACTGCGGCTGCGTCGGGAACGGAGCCTCTGTCGTTTCTAGGTCCCCAGTTGACATACAATACAATACAACATGTGTACAAGTTTACACGTACTGTGCTGTTTATTTACATGTACATTCCTTATCTCCTGCAAGAAAACAAGAAGGACGAGCCTGATTACCAGGAAGTCGTGATGTAGGTTTTGTTTACTTTACTTGTCCGTAAGGTGACTATGTTGTATCGTATTTACATTGTCCCGTGACAGAACGTGCTATGAATCAACGACAGACGTTGCACCGGCCCACTTCAGCGTGGATTTCAGCAACCATCCTGGTCGCTAGATTAGAAGGGGAAGTCCTATTCCATGGCCTGTGAGATCATCTTACCTGAATCCCCTTGATTATTTCCTATGAGGATATCTAAAGTCACATGTCATATGAGGCCCCAGTCGATATGGAATTAGATGCCAGAATTGTAGCTGTCCGTGATGTCATTCTGAAAATGTCAGGGATATTTGTACGGGTGCATCACATGTCATGCTTGCATTGACGTTGATTGCAGTCAGTTTCAGCTGATTTTGTGAGATACAGTATAAAAATGGTACATTCATGGTATGTGGGATTACCTGTAATCAATGTAAATGAAAAAGTACACAGTAATGTGATTTTATTCCTATTACCTGTTTAAGATGGCTGCTCTGGCCCCAGGTTCCCCCAGTGGAGCATCCTCTGTGTGCTGTTAAATTTTTGCGCGCTCTTGCGGAAACACCCTGTATACAGGGTGTCTCGGAAATGTTGCGACAAACATCGCGGGGTTGTAGAGGGTGTCGTGAGGAATAAATTGAGGATCGGAACACGTTTCCAGAAACCTCATCCAATGACGTTACAGAGCGTCGAATGTATAGGTTCCGTCTGCCAGTGGCCCACCCCTTCGGCATCGAACGTGACTTTGAACGCTGACGGACCGTAAGTGGAACGTCTCGCAATATTATTTGTTGCTCAGTGATCTAGTTTGAGTGCCACGATCGCCAGTGGAGAAGATGGAGCTAGCTGCTGTGTAGAAAGGCCTTGTGCCATACTAATGCGATGCTCTGTTGCCTTGATGGATGACGGTTTTGGACGCGGTTTTCCATCCACAGTTTGTTTTCCTATTCTATATCGAAAAGCATTGAAGATTTTTGAGAGTTCCAGGAGAAAAATAAACTGTATATGGAAACCTGTGTCTAAGGGCGTTATCCATCGAGGCAACAGAGCATCGCATTCATTGGGGACAAAACCTTTATAAGCAGTAACTAGCTCCATCTTCTCAATAAACGGTCTCGAACTATTAATTCATTCATTGGGGACAAAACCTTTATAAGCAGTAACTAGCTCCATCTTCTCAATAAACGGTCTCGAACTATTAATTCATTCTGACTAAATGTTGTAAATTACTAGAATGTAGACTTTCACGGCTGGAAATGTCATGTCCATTATAATTATCCGGGCTGTTATGCAGTGGTCGGTTGATGAATTCTGTGTCAATTCCCAACGTTTCGTCCCCGTCTGCGGAGGACATCTTCAAGGGGGTCTGTAGCTCGATGGAAGGTCCAACACACCCACTGGCTCGCTACTGGCTGCCGCTAAATTCCGTGTCCGCGCGCTCCCGCGCCGAGGCCTGACGTCACGTGTTTTGAAAACGTCAGTGCAATTGGCCGCTGTCCGCTGCCGTCGATCTCCGTTGCCATCACCCAGTGGCAATCCATATACAGTTTAATTTTCACGCCCTCCTCCTTTAGATTGAAATTATTAGGGTGTTTGGCGATTTCGATTGCCTCCCTGTAGAGACTTTCGTAAATCAGCTTGTGGCCGCTAGTACTTGCGTCTCCTCGAAACGAATATGTTGGTTACCTGGCTGGAAAGCATGCTCCGCAACAGCTGATCGTTCCGTTTCTCCTCTTCTACAATTGCCCTTGGGCTCTTCCGAAAGTTTTGAAACAGTTCTTTTAGTGGTACCCACATAAACATCTCCACAGCTGCATGGGATCCTATACACTCCAGCTTTTTCCAATGGTTTGCGAGCGTCCTTGGCAGGCTTAAGGTATTCCTGTATCTTACTGGTGGGCTTGTAAATTACGTTAATATTCCGCTTCGTCAAGATCCTCCCTAGTCTTTCCGTTACATTTTTAACAAACGGCAGGAAAACTTTAGATTTTGCAGTAGCCTGTACGTCACTATGGTTTCTGCGTGGCTGTCTCAACGCACGTTTTATTTCGGCGGATGAATATCCGCTCTTCATTAGTGCATTGAGGAGATGTTCCATCTCAGCGTCGAACAACTCAGGTTCACAAATATTTCTAGCTCTGTCCGCTAACGTCTTGATAACACCCAGCTTCTGTTGTGGGTGGTGGTTCGAATCCCGGTGCAAATAACGGTCCGTGTGCGTGGGTTTGCGGTATACTGAGTGGCCCAAAGTACCATTTTCGTTTCTAAAAACAAGCACATCGAGAAAATGTAATTTGCCGTCTACCTCCTCCTCCATTGTAAACTGAATTCTCGAGTTTATACTATTCAGATGTTCGTGGAAGCGGCTTCGTTCCTCCTTGCCATGTCTCCACAGCACAAACGTGTCATCCACGTATCGGAACCATACATTTGGTTTTTTGCTGGCAGTGCCTAAGGCCTGTTCTTCGAATTTCTCCATAAAGAAGTTTGCAATTACGGGACTTAGGGGACTTCCTATAGCCACGCCATCCGTTTGTTCATTAAACTGTTCATTCCACTTGACGTATGTGGTCGTCAAACAACACTTAAACAGTTCTGAAATGTCGGCAGGAAGAATTCGTTCCAGCTGTTCCAATACATCATTAACTGGAACAATGGTAAACAGCGATACCACATCGAAGCTGACCAATATGTCCTCCGGCTGGACCACTATGCCATTCAATCTGCGGATGAAATGTGTCGAATTCTTTATATAAGAGCCTGAACGGCCCACATGTGGTTTTAACTACGTAGTCAAAAGCTTGGCTAACGAATAGGTGGGCGAACCAATGACACTTACAAGGGAACCTCCCCATCGCACTCCCCTCAGATTTTGTTATAAGCTGGCACAGTGGATAGGCCTTGAAAAACTGAACACAGATCAATCGAGAACACAAGAAGTTGTGAGGAACTATGAAAAAATTAAGCAAAATACACGAACTGAGTAGTCCATGAGCAAGATAGGCAACATTACGGATATTGCGAGCTTAGGAGCGCCGTGGTCCCGTGGTTAGCGTGAGCAGTTCCAGAATAAGAGGTCCTTGGTTCAAGTCTTCCCTCGCGTGAAAAGTTTATTTTCGCAAAGTTATGATCCGTCCGTTCGTTCACTGACGTCTCTGTTCACTGTAATAAGTTTAGTGTATGTGTTTTGCGACCGCACCGCAAAACCGTGCGATTAGTAGACGAAAGGACGTGTCTCTCCAATGGGCACCGAAAACATTTGCTCGCAAGGTCATAGGTCAACCGATTCCTCCACAGGAAAACACGTCTGAAATATTCTATACGACACTTGTGACGGCATGTGCGTCACCTAACAGGAATATGTTGTCGACCCATCTAACTTGTACACTTGGGGAATGGGTAAAAACATTCTTCTACCTTGCCCGATTTTAGGTTTTCTTGTGGATGTGATAATCACTCCCAAAGAAGTGATGAAAACATAAGAGTCTGTCACATAAACTGCAACAAATGAATGCAACAGTTTCACAGTCGCACAGTTTTCCCTGTGCTCTGTCAAAACATACGTTTTTCGCGTTTTCAAATTTTTCCGTGTGTAGACCGTCCAATCCTGCATGTGTCCAAGCAAATCTGAACATGTCCTGGAATTTTGGAGAGCGAAGTTGATCATGTTTGAGTGCATGAACTTTGATAGTTGTCTGAAAATAAAAAATTAAATTTCTCACTCGAGGGAGGATTGAACCACGGACCTCTCGCTCCCTAGCTGCTCACGCTAACCACGGGACCACGGCTCTCCTCAGTCCGCAAGTTCCTTGATGTTGCCTACCTTGCGCATGGACTACTCAGTTTGTATATTTTGCTTATTTTTCTCATAGTTCCACACAACTTCTTCCTGTTTTCTCAATTGATCTGTGTTCAGTTTTTCAAGGCCCATCCACTGTGCCAACTTATAACTAAATCTGAGGGGGGTGCGTTGAGGAGGTTCCCTTGTTAGTATCGGTCTTAACGGCACATTTTCTTTATGAGTTTTGGGCAATCCATAAAGCCTCGGTGGTAGCGCAACCGAATTGCAGAGACCTTTCTGTACACTCTCTTCAATGGAGGACTTTTTTATTAACCGCGACACAGTTGTAAGAACGTTGTTAGTGGGGTCCTTATTCAGCTTCCTATATGATTGCGGATCCAGGAGATCAGTAATTTTACTCTGATAGTCGGCCACATCCATAACCACGATTGTGCTTCCTTTGTCAGCTGGTGGAATCAAAATACTATCGTCGTCATTTAGGAGTTTTAAAGCTCTTCTCTCACCCACAGTTATATTACTCTTCGGCGGTTTTGCATTGGCTAATATTCTCACAGTTTCTATACGGATTTCTTTAGCTGTTACAGAATCCACACTGTGAATTCCTGCGTCTACACTGGCTATAATTTCTTCCGTGGGCACAAAACGCGGACTAATAGCAAAATTTTCTCCCTTGGCAAGCACAGATGTCTCATCGTCAGATAACGAACGTTTGGATAAATTGATAACGGTCCGGGAAACATCTAAATGCCGAACAGTCTGATTAGGTAGCAAATTATCAAACTACTTCTTGTGTCTACTAGATTTTGTCAACATCGCTTCCCCATGGTATCATGCAGTAGTCTGTCAATTTTATCCCAGTTACCGCTGCACAGTTTATTACTGATAGTAATATGGAGAGACATTAACTTTGTGCTTGCCAAGTCCCGTCGGGTCTGCTGAATGCGCTCTCCTAGTAAGGCCTCCTCAGTCGGTTTGAAAATGCGTTGTGCCTTTCCCGAATAGAACAGTCGCTTTATCTTCAGAAACTTCGGTATAACGCCGAAGGCTCTACATTTAAGTATCAGACGCCTCTGCGGGGAGGAGATGTCAAGAGAAGTGCGGCGCCTGGAAGGACTCCAGAAGAAGGGAGTGTAGCTTTTGTGTTTCCTCACATTCCTGTCTCGTTGCAGAGAGAAAGAGATCAAATTAACAATAATCATAAATATTATTAGTTATCTGAGGGACAAAGAGTTCCTTCAATTAGTAGTTCTGACAAACAAATATTTCCTTCAAAATCTTCTGCATGAACATAAAAGAACGAGGAAGTATTATAAAAGAGTTTTCATGTCCGTAATAAAGGTTTCCAGACAGCTTCCCCCAGATTCACAAAAAACAGATCTCAGTCTTTGTAAAACTCAGCTGCTCGATATTAAGCCTCAAATAAGAATGCCGCAACGCTGCACAACTGACTGACAAGCAAGTCAAACACAGGTAAAGCTAAACAAAGAGTCAAGGATCTTATTCACTACTCATGTGGCGCGCTCATTCATCTCTGTCACAGTACAGTAAAGGCGAAATAACATGTGAGAACCTTGCAGCGTATTTACAGCGGAAACCTTAACGGTCCTATCACGTTTCTGCAAGGCACACTTTGTTTCTAATGAGTTGTTGATATCCAGATTTTCCATACTAGATTTCCTCCGCCAAGAACATATTTGATATAGTGTTGGTTTGGTATAGTGCCGAACTCCTTTTGACAACGTGGATGAGACTTGGCTAGCGATCAGTGTTCTCGATTTGCAATCCAAATGAGGAAAATACACCCGTTCAGCTATTACCGGAGGTTTTGCCATGTACTACGCGCTTAACGATTTATTTGAGTGTCTACAGTTTGGCGATCGGCCCAACTCGGCGACAGCGCGGACAGGGAGCGAGGGGATTCCCCTCGCACTCAGACGGGGCGTTTCTCAGCGTCTGCTGATCCAGTTTGCATGCGAAATCTGAATCGGGAGTCAACGCGCTCGTCTACCGGGACCTCAGTATTCATGACATTCAGCGCTTCGGTCCAAATGAGGGTGATCTGAATTTCTTATGCTAAGCGAATTGAGCCACAAGATCTCGCCGGCCTAAACTGCGGGCAAGGACTATCCTTTTTTAATGGCGCTAGAGTCACTTCGGATCGACGCGCGTTTGTCTTCACGAGCCGCGGGTATCTGGGGCTATTTGTACTGCCTGGGAAAGAATAACAGTGGCAATTTGTACCAGCCGGCATATATTTAAGGGAAAATAAAACATGAAATACAGCCAAAGCACAGTCGCAGATGTGTAGATTGATGTGTATTCTCAGATACGGGTCAAGAATTTATTTATTATACGTTTCCTTTTCTTTCTGGTGATATCAAAGCGCGGGGTAACCGCGCGGTCTTTGGCGCCTTGCTGAGGTTTGCGCGACTCCCCCCATCGGAGGTATGACTCCTCCCTCGGGCTTGCGTTTGTGCGTTGCGTTTAGCGTAAGTTAGATTAAGTAGTGTGTAAGCCTAGGGACCGATGTGCAGTTTGGTCCCATAGGAACTTACCACAAATTTCCCAATTTCCAATTTCTGGTGTTATCCCCTTAGTAGGCGTCCTCGAGTGATAAACCTTATCTTGTTTCTGTTGTTGGATGCACTTCCTACTGACCATGATGTGTCGCCCTTGCCTAAAGGACAGACTGTCGTGCACTTTGTTTTCTTATCTTGTTTTGTGTTTTTTGTATTGGTTTCCTGGACGTGAAATGGCGAAACAGACTAGTTGAAAAGTGCGGTGCAAGCTGCCCAAAATGTACACTGAAGATGGTTGATATGAAAGACCGAAGGCCTTTCACATTTTATTTATTTTTTTAAAAACAGTACAAATGGCTCTGAGCACTAAGGGACTTAACATCTGAGTCATCAGTCCCCTAGACTTAGAAACTACTTAAACCTAACTAACCTAAGAACATCACACACATCCATGCCCGAGGCAGGATTCGAATCTGCGACCGTAGCAGCAGCGCGGTTCCGGACTGAAACGCCTAGAACCGTCACAACGGCCAGCTTTGAAAACAGTTACATCAGTTCGAGTTGACCTTTAAGATTATTTATTTTCCGTTTTTCTTAATGTACTGAAAATGCATCTTATCTCTTTATCTCATATCCTTTCTATTTACTTTGTTCCAATAATTTACGAAACCAATACAGTGCCGGCCTTGGTGGCCGAGCGGTTCTAGGCGCTACAGTCTGGATCCGCGCGACCGCTACGGTCGCAGGTTCGAATCCTGCCTTGGGCATGGATGTGTTTGATGTCCTTAGGTTAGTTAGGTTTACGGAGTTCTAAGTCTAGAGGACTGATGACCTCAGATGTTAAGTCCCATAGTGCTCAGAGCCATTTGAGTCAATACAGTACTCACTTGAATCGTCGTGTAAAACCATGTAAAACTCAGAAGTGTGGGAAGATCCTCATGCATATGAGCCCGCAATGCATCTAGATTCTAATGTATCCCAGTCATGCTTGGTACAAGACCCACATAAAACGATGTCGTGTCGTACTGTACTATTCGCTACGTTCGCTGCGGTATCCCTCTCGGGATGAGTCGCTTAATTCGGAAGGACTTGCTTATTCGTGGTCCTGGGGCACCTCACCTTTACAATGTGTGAGTTTCTCAAGTATGACTGGAGATGACTGTGCGAGGTGTGTTTGGAATGTAGTGCCGTCTTGTTGCTGTTGTTGTTGTTGCTGATGATGATGATAATGAAAGGGAAGGGAAGGGTGAAATCTAGTGCTGCCACATAGGTTACCATACTTATAGAAGCAAACCGCCAATAAGTATTTCAATTACATCTAAAGTTGTTACATATTAGATTATTATGTGTGTAATCCGATTGCCCTGTACATCAAAACGCAAGAAAATGAGGCAAACAAAAGGGAATGCACAGTCTAAAAATGTGACTGAGAAAAATCCCAAAATGATAAAGCAAGAATACCTAGAGGACAAATGTTAGGCTGAAAAAGCACGCCTGATTAGGGGAGTGATAGACGTCACCTGTGGGAAAATTAAAGAGACCTTTGCAGTGAAGAGCACTCAGTAACTGCATGATGATTAGACGGGTGGATCGAATGACTAATGAAGAGGTACTGCATAAACCTGGGGAAAAATGTATTTACGGCACAATCTGACTAAAAGAAGTGATTTGGTGACGGGTCAACCTCTGATGTATCAAGAAATAGACAGATAATGGAAGCAAGTGTGTGATGCGGGGCGGGGCAGAAGGTGGTGCCTCAAACAGGTAGAGGGAAACCAAATTTCGGATTTAGGAAGCAGGTTCAAATAGATATGGGTTGCTGTAGTTATCCAAAGATAGAGAGACTTGCACATTACAGACTCGCGTGAGGAGTTGCCTCAGACCAGTCTTCGAAACACACAACGCAAACCAACTTTCACGCAAGAACATCTAAGTCGTGTCTCGGCAACTGTTCTAAAGAATGGTGTTTATTTTTTGATGCAGCTATTTTAGACTTACCGTTCTCATTCACCATAATCCTACAGTTGAGAAAATTTCGGCAAGTGCAGTTACTTTAGAAACAAGTATGATGCCACCGTGCTTGAATCTTCCATATGAGAATCAACGGTACAGCAGTCAGCCTGCATCGTCTGGACCCAGCAGATAGTCACGTATGGAACAGCACGAATGCCGTTTGGTACCGCGACAATGAGAGAAGACGAGTGGGATACTCAAATGTCGATATGGCTTGGAGGTATTATTTAGCAGACGACTTGCGACGGAGAATCATGTGAAGATCCCAAACAAATTAAACACAAAGGTAGCTGGTTGAGGAAGACTTCGTTCTTCTGCTTTTCATGTCACCAACTTCAAGGTCGACTTGAAGGAAGAGCAGAAGCTACCGGGTGGTTATAATTAAAGTGCAGCTACTCGCAGAGGTCCAGTGTGGGTGTGGCATCAAAAATTGGTAAATATTCTAATGCGTTAATGCGGAACCGATATGCGCTGGAAGAAATTAGTTCCAGTTTTGGCCACCAGGTGCAAATCTGGTGCTGAGAATTCAAACTAGACGTAGACAAATGTTTCCATATGTAATGGATCAAGAATGGGACGCGGGCAAAAAAGGTCAAACAAGTGAAAAAGGCATAACAGTGATTCTATTATTAACCGATGTTTACACAGTTTGTTCAACACGGGCAACGGAGACATCGACGAGATTCTGTATAGCGGCAGATTTGCACATGGTGGCCAAAATTGGAACTAATTTTTTTTTCAGCGTAAATCGGATCTGCATTAACGCATTATCATATCTACCACTGCCATACGATAATTACAACTCACTCTGCACCTCTGTGAGTAGCAGCATTTCCATTACAAGCACCCGATATGATGCACCCCCAGGGCAGTACTTGTTGTTATGCACTGAAATTAATACACTTTTGGCCAATAAAATTACAGCGCCAGAAAGACAGCATGCAACAAACGTCATATTGGCATGAAGACTTTTGGATAAGCAAATGATTATCTTTTCAGCTCAAACTCAGAGAGTAGATAGGAGTCACCCCATCTATATTCTGTATGAAGGGAAAGGGGCCGGCCGGTGTAGCCGAGCAGTTCCTGGCGCTTCACTCTGGAACCGCGCGACCGCTACGGTCGCAGGTTCGAATCCTACCTCGGGCAAGAATGTGTGTGATGTCCTTAGGTTAGTTAGGTTTAAGTAGTTCTAAGTCTAGGGGACTAATGACCTCAGATGTTACGTCCCATAGTGCTTAGAGCCATTTGAACCATTCGACACATGTTCGACGATCTCAATACATCGCAAGTGCCAGTCGCGGTCAGAAAAGCGTTCAGTGTGGTTGTGAATGCTTTCTGTCGAAGCAATTGGGCAAATTGTTGAACGTGGGCAAATTGTTGGTGCTCTTATGATGGATCCTTCCGTAACCAATGTAGCCGATGTGTTTGGTGTTTCAAGACACAACGTATCTAAGATTGCACCACGTACAAGGAAATAGGAATAAACGTCATCTGTTAAGTCACAAGGTGGACGAAAATATGTGTTGAGTGATTGTGACGGACTCTCATTGAAGAGGGCTCTGACGAAAAATAACAGCTGCAAAAGTCACTGCAGGACTGAATATTGCACTCGCGGACTCTGTCGGCAGAACAACACGAAGAGAGCTACATGAGAAGGGAATTGCCATCGAAGCCACACAGTCTGGACTACGGAGCAATGGAAGAAAATAATTTAGTCGGATGAGTTTTGTTTCGCATTGTTTCCAACTCCTGGTCGATTTGAAGTGCCAAGAGTGGAACAAGGCGGGGGTCGGTGATGATTTGGGCAGCTGTATAGTTGTATTCCATCGGCCTCAAGGTTGCTCTGCTTCGTTGCATTACTGCCAGGGATTATGTGACAATTTTGTCTTATCAGGTTCATCTCACGGTACAATGTTTGTTGCCCAATAGTGAGGCTGTGTTCCACGACGCCAGGGTCCCTGTTCACACAGCTCACATTGTCCAGTACTGGTTTCGTGAGCATGAGAACGAATTTTCGCATTTCCCCTTGCCACCAGAGTCACCAGATCGCAAAATGATTGAGCCTTTGTTGTCTACCATACTTTGAAGATAAGTGTACATGAAAGTTGCCCACCTCCATCATAGTTATCTGAGTATGCCGCTATACTGTAGGAAATATGGTAGAAGATTCCCTTGAAAACCATACAGGACCTGTATTTATTCACTCTGGGACGATTGGAAGCTGTTCTGAATACCGTGTTAGGCACGGTTATGTCTTTTGTTTGTGCTGTTTCCATATTTTTGTCCGCTCCTTGTATTATTAGCTCTGTTGTACGGTATCGCACTGCCACCTCATGTACTTGTTTGTAGAAAACGGTATATCCTTATGGAGCACGCGGCAACGTCTGGAGAACCACGGACTGTCAGTACGGCGACCACTGTTGCAGCATAGCTTGATGAGGTCGAAGAGACAGGAGTGCCAACAGTGGTGCGCCGAACAACTAGGATGCGGGAGTGACACTATGTCATCATATCAGATGAGATCCAGTTTCGCGTATAGCACCACGAAGGACATATTCCTGTGTGGAGGCCCCGAGAAGGAATGTTGCCAGATTCCATTTGTCATCGTCATACGGGATCAATACCTGGCGTGATAGTATGAGATGTTACTGAGTGGACAACACGATCACCTCTGGCAGACGCGGGCGGCACATTTCTGCCATATTAAGGCCGATGGCCGTGGCTTTGAGTTCTCCGAGATGGTATCTTCCAACAAGATAACGCATGACCGCATGTTGCTGGTGCTGTCCTGATCTAGCTCCATACGGAAGGTGTTCGTCTGTTGTTTTTGCCAGCACTTTCTCCAGACGTGACACCCATCGAAAACATAATGCTTTGCTGAGAAAACGGCACACCGCCATTCGCAAGTCACTATGATTGAAGATCTCTTGCACAGACTTGGAGCAACTGGGAATAACGCACTGCTATTTCTCATCCGAGGTCGCCCGGGTTAGAGCTGTTGTGACAGCCTGTGTACTAAATTTCACATGATGTATACCACCAAATTATAAATTAAATAATAAATGCTCCCTAACATACTGTAGACATACTATAAGTAAAATTCCGCTCTCTGCTTTCTTTCCTGGTGTGTAATTTTAACAACCAGCAGTGTAGCTCTGTGCCCCACCCAACCATGGGCTGCTCTTGCTGCAGCCGCTGGAAGGGTGACGTCATTTTGCAATGGATGCACATCGCTTCTTGGAGGCGGTCTGTGTAGTAAGGCAACCAGCACTGATGTACACCGATGTGACAAAAGTCATGGGATAGCGATATGATCACATTCAGAAGGCGGGAGAATAGCGTACCGGTATAAAAGGGCAGTGTACTGGCGAAGCTGACATTTGTACTCAGATGATTCACATAAAATTTTTTCCGACGTGATTGTGGCCGCGCGATGTCAATTAACAGTCTCTGAACGTGGAATGATAGTTGGAGCTAGACGCATGAGACATTACATGTCGGAAATCGTTAGGGAGTTCAATAATCCGAGATGCAAAGTGTCAAGAGTGTACCGAGAATACTAAAATTCAGGCCTCTCACCATGGACAACGCGCGGCCGATGGTCTTCATTTAACGGCGGAGAGCACTGGCGTTTGTGTAGAGTTGTCAGTGATAACAAACAACATGCGTGAATAAATATAGAAATCGATATGGGACGTACGACGAACGTATCCGTTACGACAGTGCCGCGAAACTTGGTATTAATGGCCTATGGCAGCAGACAATTAACTGGGTGCCTTTGCTAATGACACGACATCGTATGTAGTGCTCCTCCAGGGCTCGCGACCATTTCGGTTGAGCCCTACACGACTGGAAAACTATGGCCTAGTCAGATGAGTCCCGATTTCATTTGGTAAGAGCTGGTAGTAAGGTTCGAGTGCGGTGCAGTCCTCACGAAGCCACGGACCCAAATGGTCAAGAATGCAGTGTGAAAGATGGTGATGGTTCCATGATGCTGTGTGGAATGGACTGGGTGCTCTGTTGAAGCTGAACCGATCATTGACTGAAAGTGCTTATGTTCGGCTGCTTGGAGACCATTTGAAGCCATTCATGGACTTCATGTTCCCATACAACGATGGAATTTTTATGGATGACAATGTGCCATGTCACGGGGTCGTAATAGTTCGCGCATGGTTGAACAACATCGTGGACAATTTGAGCGAATGATTTGGCCACCCAGATCGCCCGACATGAATCCCATCGAACATATATGGAACATAATGACAGGTCAGTTCGTGCACAAAATCCTGCACCGTCAACACGTTTGCAATTGTGGACGGCTATAGAGGCAGCATGGCTGAGTACTTCTGTAGGGGACTGCTAACAACTTGTTGAGTCCATGACGCGTCGAGTTGCTGAACTGAACCGGGCGAAAGCAGGACTGACACGACATGAGAGGCATCCCATGAGCTTTGTCACCTCACTGTGTCGCTAACATCTCGTTACAAGAGGCAGCAATCGTAGCGGGCACACTGACAAGTACATTGGGCTGCGTACCATCGGAGGGCAGGTCACGAATGAGTCCCGACTGAGATAGAAAAGCGACATCAGGCGACAAGCAAGAAACCATTAGCATCCATCAAATATCTGTGAAACATACGCTTTCGGTTTTGGCAGTGTCATCTTGGAGTGCGTGATAGTTGTTCTCTCGATTACCGGACGGATGTGATAACTTCCTATGTAAAACCGTGACGATGCAGGTCTGTACAGGAGAAATCCTTACAGATTGTGCACATTATTAGATTTTAACCCACTGTCCGATAACGCTTGACAGTTCAGGTGTTACCATACAAAAGAATTCAGCAAACTAATCAAAAACACAATTCAGCGCTTGGGGTTGTAAGCTAGACCTCCTGATGTGAATTTTATAGGACATGTTCGAAACGTGCTCAAATGGCGTTCGCAGTTCTAATCGTAGCGTATGGTGCAAGAGGTATCCCCTGCCATGCACGTGAAAGTGATTTGCAGACTTTAATTATCGAGATAGATTTAATTTTCATTTATTGTTGTTGTATAAGATCCTTGGGGTCATCCTGAAGCACGTCGTTTCCCAGACGTGCAGTGAGAGATTGCAGCAGCTCTCCAGACTTTAATGTAGCAACGAATCAGTTAGCTAATTAGTGTTGTAATGTGACACAGGGGAATTAATGAGTGTTGAATGACGTGCCTCTTAATCCGTGTAAATTTTAGAAATAGGTCTTAGTAATGAAGCTCATAACTTGAAGCAGTTAATCATGTTTGATATTGATAATTAGTAAACTCCCTTTGTAAGTAGCCTGTTTATATCCAGAATGAAATTTTCACTCTGCAGCGGAGTGTGCGCTGATATGAAACTTCCTGGCAGATTAAAACTATGTGCCGGGCCGAGACTCGAGCTCGGGACCTTTGCCTTTCGCGGGCAAGCCAGGAAGTTTCATATCAGCGCACACTCCGCTGCAGAGTGAAAATCTCATTCTGGAAACATCCTCCAGGCTGTGGCTAAGCCATGTCTCCGCAATATCCTTTCTTTCAGGAGTGCTAGTTCTGCAAGGTTCGCACGAGAGCTTCTGTAAAGGTTGGAAGGTAGGAGACGAGGTACTGGCAGAAGTAAAGCTGTGAGGACGGGGCGTGAGTCATGCTTGGGTAGCTCAGTTGGTAGAGCACTTGCCCGCAAAAGGCAAAGGTCCCGAGTTCGAGTCTCGGCCCGGCACACAGTTTTAATCTGCCAGGAAGTTTCAGCCTGTTTATATGTTTGTATGTTGGTAGCGCTATACACTGCTTTAATATTACTGACAGCGCTCTGCGCCTTCGGTAACAGACTCTGTGGTCAGTAGGACTTGCAGTTAGAAGTTAATAGCAGTGATGAAGGTTAGGAGTGTCAGCGCGAGCGGACGGTTTGGACGCGTGTCCTTCATGGAGATTTAGTGTTGATTGGAAAGGGATTCTAAAATGATGATTGATGCATCTGCTAATGTTTGGGAAATGGAATTATTGACGATTATATAATTTTGGAACTGGATGCCACATGATTAAGATAAAATCTGCTAAATACGTTGTTTGCTCTGCAGCAAAATCTTTCCTTTGCTAACCACATGCCTATTAGTAGTTAGAGATTACAGTAGTTAGAAATTTTTTATTTAGCTGGCTGTAGTTGCTGCTTGCTGTTATTGCTGTAGTCCGTGTAATGAAGATTTTCTGTGAGGTAAGTGAGTCATGAAAAAATGTAGGTTATTGTTAGGATTTCTTCTAATTCAGGGCCATTCTTTTGTGTTAATTATTTGCAGTCAGACTGCGTTGCGTTTGTATATTGTGGGCTATAAATGAACAGGATAAGTTTGACTTGTATTTGTCATGGAAAATTCTGTAGGTCTGTGACGTGACAAAATCAAGCAAAGAGACAGTAGTTTCTGTTTCACTCAGTAGATTCAATTTCACTCAGGAATTTCATCTCGTGGCAAAGAGTAGAATTAAAGCATTCAGTAGGTTCAGTTACATTCAGAAGTTTAAGTAAAAACATAGAAGTTTCACCTTGATTGCCTTCTATCACAACTGCCGTGCCAGTTAAGTTGAGACTGATTACATCAGTATTTGATTTAATGTAATAAAATGACATAATCAAGGATTGCTGGATTGTGCGTTCTTATGGGACAGTTTTCCAGAACTGTTCTATAATATATGCAAATTTACATAACCCCATGTTGGATTCACCCATGATCTGAATAATTAATTGCAATCGGAGAAATTATTTGAATACAAATTTGTAAGTGAATCTTACCTTTAGAAATAACCTAAAACAGATCAGCGTGTTAGGTGAAAGGAAGAGAAATGATTTGGAGGCAGCCTAGCCAAGCCGAACAGTGGAGCAGTTAGGCACGCTGCTGCAACCTTCTGAAAAGGCCGGTGATGGGAAGCGGTCGTGCCGTAAAAACAAATCTGCTCCCCTGAAAAGAACTCTTTCTTTTGAATGTACGAGCCACACTGACCGACAAAAAAACACGGGCAGTAGAAGAGGTCTTTGGTGAGGCAGTTCATTATTACTGCTGTGATCCTACGTCGATACACTTTATCAGAGAGCCAATAATGCTGACGTTTCTCAAGTGCCAGTTAGGAAGTCTGTAGGCCTAAGCTTGATGGAGCACCATTAAAAGTTTGAATTAAGTTTGTGATCCAATTTCTTGTTTCACCATTACCCATTAACCGAAAGCGGAATCAAGGAAGCTGTTCTGGTCGGGATCCATAATAATTTTTCATCTTCGAGTTCCTTGTTTAAGCCGTCGTAAACAAATTCTGGTTACAATATCCGAGTCGTAATGCTCGCTGCTGCAGTTAGGTGCAACATCTATGGCATATATAGCAGAATTGGTGAAGTTGCAGTGATTCTTTTGAGTTTGAAGAAGTCAACAGAGTCGATAAGATATCTGCGGAGTTATTAAAACCAGTGGACGGTAAAGGAAATAGCACAAAAATCTGTGGAATAGGAGATTCACACTCAGATTTCCAGAAAACGCTTCATCATTTCAATATAAAAAAGGCACTACTGAATAAATCTGGAAACTATCAATCGGTCTCGCGATAGAAACTGAAGAGGTAGTGGCCGAAATTAATTTGATCTCAGGAAAGGAAAACACACAGAGGAAGAAATTCTGAATTTGCGGTTAGTACTGGAAGAAAGCTCAAAGAAAACACAGGATACTTTCAATGCAATTACAGATTTAGAGGAATAAAGAATCACTATTCTGTGATGAATGGGGATAAATCAAGAGTAATATACAGTATCTAAGAAAGAGTAAATGGAAGGGAAAATCAAAAAGAGCAAGATCTCGGTAGTAAAAAGGCATGGTACAATAGGTACTCTTTGTCGTTGTTGTCTAACTTGAACGTTGTGGAAGTGACACAAGACGTGCAAGAAACTTTTAGAAGATAATCGAAGGGGTAGATGATGGTATACCATTTACAGGGTCGACATACGTCAAAAGAAAGGAAGGCTTGAATCACGTGTTCAATAGAACTGACTTCATACTTAGAACGGAATACGAGTTACGGGCGCATGAAAGTGGTGTTGGGCAGTAGAATGGGGATTAGTGACTTAGTAAATATTGACAATGGATCGGACATAACAATATGAAAAGTGAATCAATTGTATCAACTACGAAATAAAACACAGAACGACCGAAGTACGAAAGAGTTTCGAAGTAGATTGACACAGTGGAATGAAATTTATAGAAGTGAAAGGTGTCTTTTGGTATCAAGTTATAGAATATGGATTCGAAGTTGAGGGAGAAGCTCGGAAAATATATGCCTGGAACACATAATCATACGCAAACACTCTTAGTCAACCTTAGTAAGCAAGAGAAGTAGAAATTAAATGTATTTAAAATTCGGTGTCACAGAAAGGTATTCAAATTAAGTGAAAGATAAAATGCTAAACGAAAAGGTTATAGAAAGAATCAGCGAGGAAATAAGTCTATTGAAAGCACTAGAAGAAGCCCTAGTGTATTCAAGAGTCTTGGCATCGGAAGGCACGCTAGAAATTTTCATAAGAAAGTGACGGACAAAGTAAGGAAATGTTTAGGAATTACGGTGCTAATTACCAAATCGCCAGGTATCCTGCAACGAATTCAAAATCTCTTGACGGGATCTTATAGTGAGAGAACTAATGACTTGGTAACTGAAGGCCCTACGGCTGGCCTAGTACTTTTAGGGAGTACGTACCATATTGTGTGCAGGCAACGTGTTCACTATTTTCTCTCTCCCCTCCACAAAAAATTGCGCAAAGCCGGCACTACACGCCATACGCAATTACAGTGATGTACACTTATCCTTTACAACAAGGAAAGGAAACGTATTGTTGGTTTTTATGAAAATATTTCCATCCCACACGTCCTTCTCAGTATTTAGTCAGCAATGTTGCAATAGCAGTCGGCAATTGAAGACCCCTGACTGCTGGCAGCAATATTGTCAGGCAAGCACCGGCAATTGAAACAGCAGTCTCTGCGACAACATTGTAACATTATCATAGAGACTTATACAAAATCACTTTACATGGCTGGTTGACACAGGCCTGTGAAGCAACCGCGCCAAGCCCACTGCAAATGTCAGGAATTTTCTTTCGCCGTCTCTTTTATAGACAGTCGATTTTTCGAAGACTGGAAATGGAACTGAACGTTTGGCGTCATTGGCCGCGAGGCCCCTTATGAGGCAGGTCCGGCCGCCTTGGTGCAGGTCTTATTACATTCGACGCCACGTTGGGCGACCTGCGCGCCGGATGCGTATGAAATGATGATGAAGACAACACAACATCCAGTCCCTGAGCGGAGAAAATCCCCAACCCACCCGGGAATAGAACCCGGGCCCGCAGGACTGCAATCCGTCACGCTGACCACTCAGCTATCGGGGCGGACTTTTCAAAGAATAAAAACAAATATAATAATGCATTTTACAGAATCCGCGTGACAGTCGTTTTAATAATTCATTAAATATGTCCGTTATACTGTGATAACTGATTCGGCGTGAGCTGCATTGAAATTATTTGGAATCGAATTCTGCTGTCAGACAAGGGAAACACACAAGCACTAGCTGCTAAAGCCATATAAAATTAATTTTAAACAGAGAGATGTTTCTGTTTTATTATTTCTAAAAACTCTACATTAGTGTACAATCTCTGTTTAGTAGCACAATAGAATAATTTTATGGTACATGCACAAATTTTTCAAAAGTTATAGTGGGCGAGCTCAGAACAGAGAATGTTAGCTCTGGGCCAATGTGCCATTTGGAATGTCAATAAAGGCGAACCGCCAATGTAACAGACGTCAGGGAAAGAGACGGGCACTGCCACGCGACCTCAGAGCGCGTCAAGCAGAAACGCAAACATTACCCTGCCACATGGCAAAGAACTGTAAAAATACGTTAATTCAACGCCCGAGCACAACTGAAAAATCAGACGTAGGCAAAAAGAACCAAGCGTGGTGACCCAGAATAGTCACTGAACTACAACGGCTAGACAAGGAGCACTGACGCGTCTGATAAATGAGGGCAAATGCATTCATACAACCAGAACCATCAGGTCATAGGCGGGGGCTGAGCCCTTTAAATTACGAGGCTTTCGGAGCTCAGACACACATTCGGTCATGTTGGTACTCTGTCCATCTCAGTAGAAGTAGGGTAAATGTCAGTCATTTGAGTTTCAGTGAAACGACGATAAGCTGATCGAGGATGGTGTGTCTGCTACCTGCTTGCTGATTTAAACACAGAGATGCAGCCACCCTGATGTGTGCCCCAACCGTCTTCTGCTGTTGCTGCCTACTGGGTCACGACTTGATTTGAAGACTGGGGTGCGGCCAGCCCTCCTCCACTACAGGTCACCTCGTTATCGCGGATGATCTGCAACCTGCCGTCTTCACACCAACCGGGCGTGGCGTATTCGTGTAGCCTCCTAGCCGGTTAGTAAACATTTAACATAAGTTCCACATTTTTACTGCTCTTCTTATGATATATTTTTATTCTAAGTTCCAAATGTTTCTAAATTATTTGTAGCAGATCATTTCCTCTTGTGAACAGATTACCCACAATAACATAATGTTGCTAAACTGCCGCCACTTCTGTGTACTAGGCATCTTTTATCTTTGGTGATTGATATTGGCCTCCAGTGTTATACAAGCGTTAAGTACATCTTCAACAACTGACAGACATATCAACCTGGATGTCTTCATGAAACGGCGTCCTAATACGTTATTACAGGCACCAATAGAAGGCACTCATACTCAACGAGACATTTAGTTTTTTGTAGTGTTTCTAAGACTTTAAATAACTGAGTACCAATACAAATAAGTCGATATGTATAAGTTCCGTTTTAGTACGCCATACGTTTGGTTTTATTACGAATAAATAGCAGTAACTATAAAATTATTGATCTTCTAATGCCAATTATTTTCTCCAGACGACGCTCTGGCCCTCAGTTAACGAATCACACTAAATTTTAATGCATTTTATGAGGCTGACTGTAACAAAGATTTCGTCTTCCTTCCTTTTGCTACCGCCTTTATCCCACACTGTGCGCAGGGTCGGCAGGTTTAAGTACGGAATTGGCATGGTTAATTGGAGGGGGTGGCCGGATTCCCTACCTGCCGCCACCCCATACCCCCAGGACAGAATTAGTGTACACCAGCTGTCTGCGTCTAGTGTAAATCGTGAAATCATGTGAATGTGTTTCAGATGGCTGCGAGTCGTGTAACTGAGGCGGGACGTGGGGACCAGCCCGGTATTCACCTAGTAGGATGTGGAAAACCGCCTAAAAACCACATCCAGGCTGGCCGGCACACCGGCCGTCGTCGTCAATCCGCCGGGCGTATTCGATCCGGGCCGGCGCGCCTGCCCGATTCCAGGAAGCAGCGCGTTAGCGCTCCACAGAGGGTCATGCGCGATCACCGCCATCCAGGTGAGTAATTATGCATTGTTTTAGAGTATATTTTTACATCATTGACTTCTCTATATAATATAGTACTTTCACTTTTGTTATTACAGTGCAAACTCTGATGATGGCCTCTAATCAAAAGGCCGACACCGGTCAGAAGTTAAAATCGGCTTCGATAAAGACTGTTTTTAAATAATTTTATGACAAAAGATCACCGTTCTCCAACAATGTTATATAAAATTATAGTGAACATCTTCTGTAGTCTTGATAGATAGACGACGCATGACCAGGACCAAATCTTCACCACAACCGACGTCTTAGACCACCTGAGCGCGCCGCAGCCTGCCTTCTAGTGCGCTGAGGTAGAAGTCTCAGTGTACCTGGGAACGTTCGACAGTCGACGCCTCCTCGTTCCTATGCTGCCACCAGTACACCACGCGGCCGTTGCACTGAGGTGCGGGGCAATGTAGCGACTTGCTAACAAGGCATCAGCAGTTCTTCGCAGCACGCCTCTCTGAGGACACTTATAACTCTGTGCAATTTAGACGATTAATAAATTTTATTGCAAATATCACTGTGTCACTGACGTCTCCGGGTGTGGACTAAATCACTCACCCACACCTTGTGCTTGGTCTCCTGTTCACAACGCGACACTACCTCCCCTTGTCGCAACAGTTTGATGGTTAAGAAAACAGGGGTATGCAAAAGCACAAGTCGCTCTAGAAAATACACTACTGGCCATTAAAATTACTACACCACGAAGATGACGTGCTACAGACGCGAAATTTAACCGAGAGGAAGAAGATGCCGTTATATGCAAATGCTTAGCTTTTCAGAGCATTCACACAAGGTTGGCGCCGGTGGCGACACCTACAACGCGCTGAGCAAAGTTTCCAACCGATTTCTCATACACAAACAGCACCTGACCGGCGTTGCCTGGTGAAACGTTGTTGTGATGCCTCGTGTAAGGACGAGAAATGCGTACCATCACGATTCCGACTTTGATAAAGGTCGGACTGTAGCCTATCGCGATTGCGCTTTATCGTATCGCGACATTGCTGCTCGCGTTGGTCAAGATCCAATGACTGTTACCAGATTATGGAATCTGTGGGTTCAGGAGGGTAATACGGAACGCCGTGCTGGATCCCAATGACCTTGTATCACTAGCAGTCGAGATGACAGGCATCTTATCCGCATGGCTGTAAAGGATCGTGCAGCCACGTCAACAGACGGGGACGTTTGGAAGACAACAACCATCTGCACGAGCAGTTCGACGACGTTTGCAGCAGCATGGACTATCAGCTCCGAGACCATGGCTGCGGTTACCCTTGATGCTGCATCACAGGTCGGGAGCGCCCTGCGATTGTGTACTCAACGACGAATCTGGGTGCACGAATGGTTAAACGTCATTTTTTCGGATGAATCCAGGTTCTGTTTACAGTATCATGATGATCGTATCCCGGTTTGGCGACATCGCGGTGAACGCACATTGGAAGCGTGTATTCGTCATCGCCATACTTGCGTAACACCCGGCGTGATGGTATGGAGTGCCATTGGTTACGCGTCTCGGTCACCTCTTATTCACATTGACGGCCCTTTGAACAGTGGACGTTACATTTCAGATGTGTTACGACCCGTGGCTCTACCCTTCATTCGATCCCTACGAAACCCTACATTTCAGCAGGATAATGCACGACCGCATGTTGCAGGTCCTGTACGGCCCTTTCTGGATACAGAAAATGTTCGACTGCTGCCCTGGCCAGCATATTCTCCAGATCTCTAACCAATTGTAAACGTCTGGTCAATGGTGGCCGAGCAACTGGCTCGTCAGAATACGCCAGTCACTACTCTTGATGAACCGTAGTATCGTGTTGGAGCTGCATGGGCAGCTGTAACTGTACACGCCATCCAAGCCGTGTTTGACTCAATGCCCTGGCGTATCAAGGCCGTTATTACGGTCAGAGGTGGTTGTTCTGGGTACTGATTTCTGGGGGCACCCAAATTGCGTGAAAATGTAATCACATGTCAGTTCTAGTATACTATATTTGTCCAATGGATACCCGCGTATCATCTGCATTTCTTCTTGGTGAAGCAATTTTAATGGCCAGTAGTGTAATAACCTTGACGAGAACTAGGGCTACTGATAAAAATTAACTTTGGTACCTGTCAAGCATTTTATGTAATTGGGCGAATGATCAAAAATTACTGCATGCTAAGTTCCTTTCTGAGCCACTGACTGCCTTAATGATAGGGAATGGAGGTACTTTTATCCTCTAGTGTTGTAGTATGGACGTAAGCATACTTCTCAAATTATGATAGATTCTTTACAGCGAATTTCATTAGCGGAAACATGTTTTGTGATGATGCAGTTAAAATACCTCGCTACTTGGAGATATACCTACATGACGAGCACCACATGTTATTCTTATTGTTCGCATTTGTGCAATCAGTACTTTCTAAGTGTTAAGTTACCCAGAACATTATTCAATAAGGCATTATTGAGTGGTATTTTGCAGAATGTGCCACAAGGCTGACTGGTTTGTTTTCAAGACTAACAATTACACAAGTCGTACATAACAATTTTCTCCCTGCGGTTTACCCCTGGTAACATTAGAATTTCAAAGACTGTATTCCAGCCAAAAGCTATCTCTGAATTTACACAAGCTATAAACGTAGGTTTGGCGTTCTCCAGTCTATCTTCAAGATAAGTCATAGGGTCAGTACTGCTCCGTATGCTCCCAAACTGATCTTCCCGAGGCCGGCTGCTACCAGTTTTTCCATTCTTCTATAAATAATTCGTGTCAATATAAGCATGACTTATTAATCTGATAGTTCAATGTCAGCATATATTGCTCCAAGCAAACGTTTAGCTCTTCCCAAAATGATACATTTGTGTCACTTGTGACGGTACTGTTTCTTCAGCAACTCGTTCTTTTAATTTAGTATGACATAAGGAAATTTGAGTCGTTCCTGCATACTTGCTCGGATGGCTGAAATGGATAAGGTGCTGCATTTTGTTTATTAGTAAAAACGAAATCGCGGAAAGAAGAAGTGGACAGTCGCGAGGAGCTCTCATTTTTGAAGTGAATATGCGTCATATTTAAAAATGTTAGCAGTGCCTGAAGTCGGGGTCGTTTGGTGTCCCCCGTAAGGCCTACGTGGGACGTGACATGACACCCCAAAATGCGTGGACATCCCGCGAAAATCGGGACTTGTGGTTCAAATGATTCAAATGGCTCTAATTACTATGGGACTTAACATCTGAGGGCATCAGTCCGCTACAGTTATAACTACTTAAACCTAACTAACCTAAAGACATCACACACATCCATGCCCGAGGCAGGATGGGACGTCTGGCAACGCTAAGAGTACTCCACACTTCAAATACATTTTTTTGGTCTCGACAGACGCACAGTTTTGCCAGCGCTTCGTGTGAGTGATTTCTCAGTTTGCCATTTTTCAGCCCAGTTGACATTAGTTAATTGAAAGAACACATTCTGTTGGTTGAACAGAAGCACGTGGCTAAGCGTGTCGCGGCAGAACAGGGGCAGTACCAGAAATCAATATAAATGCAGGGTTCCACGAAAGTAACAGTACAATGTCTGAAGCATGTATGTATCGAATTTACTATGAAACTAGTAGGTACATATAAGGCATAAACACTCATGATGGAATTATATTCTTTCATAACACGAGTAACAAAATTAGGTGTTTGCATTTCATAGATGGAAATTGGTATAAAGGCACTCACGGTGCTGTTTTTTATTGAATTGTCAAAAATCTCTTTGGCATTGATTTTCTTAGGGTCTGTAGTTATTGCAGTGAAATTGTAGCCCAGTTTTCTTGTATTACTCTTTTCAGCTCACATACGGCCTCAGATTGCCTTCCATTGCGATAAACGTATCTTGCAAATATTACCGAAAGGTTTTCCACGTGGTTCAAATCCTGGCTACGTTAGGCCACGGCAAGACATCGGTATGTTTATCTTCAAATCACTTTTTGGTTGTAGCAGTAACGTACAAAAATGCATTATCTCGTTGAGACTTAACTTTCTTCCCCTAGGTTCTCATACATTCTAATAATTTCTGTCTGTACTATCTGAGTATTGATGTCAGAGTTCATTCTAGTGTTCATCCAAGCAAAGCGTTAACTTACTTTTAGCGCAGAAGCTGCCCAAATCATAACACTTCCCCCATCAAAATTTCTGCTCATCCGTACCTGCTGCTCTGTTCGCAGATCATGCCAATAATACTGAAATTCATCCTGCCCATCTAAATTAAACTACTTCTCATCACTGAAGATAACTTTATCCAATTCTGTAGTCCATAACATGTGGTTTTCAGCAAACGCCAATCCAGAATGTTTTTGTTTGGGTGTTAGAGTAGGTCCCTGCAGTCGTTTCTTGAATGCAAGATGTTTGCCTTGTTCCACAATTTGTAGTACACATCTGACAGTTACTGGCAACTTTTTATGCCTCAGATAACTTTCTACTTTGCTCATACACTCCTGGAAATGGAAAAAAGAACACATTGACACCGGTGTGTCAGACCCACCATACTTGCTCCGGACACTGCGAGAGGGCTGTACAAGCAATGATCACACGCACGGCACAGCGAACACACCAGGAACCGCGGTGTTGGCAGTCGAATGGCGCTAGCTGCGCAGCATTTGTGCACCGCCGCCGTCAGTGTCAGCCAGTTTGCCGTGGCATACGGAGCTCCATCGCAGTCTTTAACACTGGTAGCATGCCGCGACAGCGTGGACGTGAACCGTATGTGCAGTTGACGGACTTTGAGCGAGGGTGTGTAGTGGGCATGCGGGAGGCCGGGTGGACGTACCGCCGAGTTGCTCAACACGTGGGGCGTGAGGTCTCCACAGTACATCGATGTTGTCGCCAGTGGTCGGCGGAAGGTGCACGTGCCCGTCGACCTGGGACCGGACCGCAGCGACGCACGGATGCACGCCAAGACCGTAGGATCCTACGCAGTGCCGTAGGGGACCGCACCGCCACTTCCCAGCAAATTAGGGACACTGTTGCTCCTGGGGTATCGGCGAGGACCATTCGCAACCATCTCCATGAAGCTGGGCTACGGTCCCGCACACCGTTAGGCCGTCTTCCGCTCACGCCCCAACATCGTGCAGCCCGCCTCCAGTGGTGTCGCGACAGGCGTGAATGGAGGGACGAATGGAGACGTGTCGTCTTCAGCGATGAGAGTCGCTTCTGCCTTGGTGCCAATGATGGTCGTATGCGTGTTTGGCGCCGTGCAGGTGAGCGCCACAATCAGGACTGCATACGACCGAGGCACACAGGGCCAACACCCGGCATCATGGTGTGGGGAGCGATCTCCTACACTGGCCGTACACCACTGGTGATCGTCGAGGGGACACTGAATAGTGCACGGTACATCCAAACCGTCATCGAACCCATCGTTCTACCATTCCTAGACCGGCAAGGGAACTTGCTGTTCCAACAGGACAATGCACGTCCGCATGTATCCCGTGCCACCCAACGTGCTCTAGAAGGTGTAAGTCAACTAGCCTGGCCAGCAAGATCTCCGGATCTGTCCCCCATTGAGCATGTTTGGGACTGGATGAAGCGTCGTCTCACGCGGTCTGCACGTCCAGCACGAACGCTGGTCCAACTGAGGCGCCAGGTGGAAATGGCATGGCAAGCCGTTCCACAGGACTACATCCAGCATCTCTACGATCGTCTCCATGGGAGAATAGCAGCCTGTATTGCTGCGAAAGGTGGATATACACTGTACTAGTGCCGACATTGTGCATGCTCTGTTGCCTGTGTCTATGTGCCTGTGGTTCTGTCAGTGTGATCATGTGATGTATCTGACCCCAGGAGTGTGTCAATAAAGTTTCCCCTTCCTGGGACAATGAATTCACGGTGTTCTTATTTCAATTTCCAGGAGTGTATATTCCGTTCTGTCGGTATCGTGCGCTCAACCCAACGAAATTATCAATTAGTGTACTTGAAAAGTTCTACTTCTTGGGGATTTGACGATTAGTGTGTCCCATTTCCTTGTTCGTACCAATATTCGCTTTTTCATCACACGATGACTGTTTTCCGCTTGGCACTGGCACAGTCGTGGCTTATGTACACAGCATGTCTGTCAATGCTCATGTCAGTTTGCTATCTGCAGTAAATGCACGTAGGCACACACTAGCACTGCACAGAGCCGACAGCCTTTGTACCAAGTTACATCCTCCACCACCTGAATCGTTGATGTCTTGTTATATACCGTACTACTGACATCAAATGCTATACCATTTGATTGCATTTGCCGACATACGTAATTTCATAGTACTGCATGTACACTGTGCACAGCTGTTGCAACCAACAATGTTAATTTTCCTGCAAATATTTATGTCTTTATACTGATCTGCACTAGCGTATACGTCATGCTTAAAGGAACCGGTCAACGGTGTTCGTCGACACAGCATAAATCTACACGAGGCCAACTATCTCTGTTTCTGCTGGGCCGCTTACAAATACTTAGTAAAGAACATAACGGATGGGAGAAATAATGGTCGGGCACATATGAGTCGTTGCTGGAAGGTGTGCCTGAAGCGATGGTTAGAGGAAAGATTAATAGATGAAGATCTGCATGTGAGTATGTAATGCAGAACGTTAATGATTTACGACGCAGCATGAGAAAAGGTGAAACCGCACTCCCAGCTGTGTGACGTGGAAACGAGCACCAACTACCCGGCTCACTGCCCCCATCCTGCATGAAACATCGAATTCATCTCCTGCCATAATGGTGATTCGCTCTTGTCTTCACAGTGACAGTGAGATAGATCAGACGTGTTGATATTTAAAGTTGGAAGGGTTTAGCACAACTTTAAAGTGAGAAGGGACTACAAACTCAGTTAAATATACAGGGTGGTCCACTGATAGTGACCGGGCCAAATATCTCACGAAATAAGCGTCAAACGAAAAAACTACAAAGAACGAAACTTGTGTAGCTTGAAGGGGGAAACCAGATGGCGCTATGGTTGGCCCGCTAGATGGCGGTGCCATAGGTCAAACGGATATCAACTGCGTTTTTTTAAATAGGAACCCCCATTTTTATTACATATTCGTGTAGTACGTAACGAAACATGAATTTTTTAGTTGGACCAGTTTTTTCGCTTTGTGATAGATGGCGCTGTGACAGTCAGAAACATATGGCTCACAATTTTAGACGAACAGTTGGTAAAAGGTAGGTTTTTTAAAATTAAATTAAAATACAGAACGTAGGTACTTTGAACATTTTATTTCGGTAGTTCCAATGTGATACATGTACCTTTGTGAACTTATCATTTCTGAGATCGTATGATGTTACAGCGTGATTACCTGTAAATACCACATTAATGCAATAAATGCTCAAAATGATGTCCGTCAACCTCAATGCATTTGGCAATACGTGTAACGACATTCCTCTCAATAGCGAGTAGTTCGCCTTCCGTAATGTTTGCACATGCATTGACAATGCGCTGATGCATGTTCTCAGGCGTTGTCTGTGGATCACGACAGCAAATATACTTCAACTTTCCCCACAGAAAGAAATCCGGATGCGACAGATCCGGCGAACGTGCGGGCCATGGTATGGTACTTCGACGACCAATCCACCTGTCACGAAATATGCTATTCAATACCGCTTCAACCGCACGCGAGCTAGGTGCCGGACATCCATCATGTTGGAAGTACATCGTCATTCTGTTATGCAGTGAAACATCTTGTAGTAACATCGGTAGAACATTACGAAGGACGCAGCCATCGTGGATTTTCCGTTGCCCAATAGTACATATTATGCCGGTTTACGTTACCGCTGTTGGTGAATGACGCTTCGTCGCTAAATAGAACGCGTGCAAAAAAATCTGCCATCGTCCCGTAATTACTCTTGTGCCCAATGGCAGAATTGTGCACGACGTTCAAAGTCGTCGCCATGCAATTACTGGTACATAGAAATACGGTACGGGTGCAATCGATGTTGATGTAGCATTCTCAACACCGACGTTTTTGAGATTCTCGATTCTCGCGCAGTTTGTCTGCTACTGATGTGCGGATTACCCGCGACATCAGCTAAAACACCTACTTGGGCATCATCATTTGTTGCAGGTCGTGGTTGACGTTTCACATGTGGCTGAACACTTCCTGTTTCCTTAAATAACTTTACCATCCGGCGAACGGTCCAGACACTTGGATGATGTCATCCAGGATACCGAGCAGCATACATAGCACACGCCCGTTGGGCATTTTGATCACAATAGCCATACATCAACACGATATCGACCTTTTCCGCAATTGATAAACGGTCCATTTTAACACGGGTAATATATCACGAAGCAAATATCGTCCGCACTGGCGGAATGTTACGTGATACCACGTACTTATACGTTTGTGGCTACTACAGCGCCATCTGTCACAAAGCGAAAAAAGTGGTCCAACTAAAACATTCATGTTTCTTTACGTACTACACGAATATCTAATAAAAATGGGGGTTCCTATTTTTAAAAAACGCAGTTGATATCCGTTTGACCTATGGCAGAGACGTCTAGCGGGCCAACCATAGCGCCATCAGGTTTCTCCCTTCAAGCTAGACAAGTTTCGTTCTTTGTAGTTTTTTCGTTTGACGCTTATTTCGTGAAATATTTGGCCCGGTCACGATCAATGGACCACCCTGTGTATATGTGTTAGTGATAATCCACAAATATATTATTTATGAAGCTCACCCGCTTGAACAAAGAGCTGAAATAGGTGACAATGGTGCCTGGGTACGAGACAGTTATTACTAGACCGGGATACAACGGTATGTCAATAAGTAACACGCACACAGATAAGCAACCACAGGACAATGCAAGCTGAAGAAGTAAAACATGTAATGGAGAGCGAGCGACAACGATATCGTCTAATAATGGTCCATGGCAGAAGAACGTGGCAGATTGCCTCAGCAGCGGCATGGAGACGTAGGTGGTCCGGGTGTAATCGAAATTACGAGTTATCATCGTGATTACGGATGAACTGATTGTCGCAACTAACGAGCGAGGAGATCATTGTTTCTGCGACTAACCAGAAATCTTTTATCGACCTTTCTGCTGCCTGTAGCACTCATGTGAACTATTTCAGTAAGGTGTCTAAGTGGCAGGAGAATGTGGTCTGGAGACTGACTTTACCACCGGCAGAATTCGGGTCTCAGTGCCGAGGTTGTTATAACACCTCAGTTTTCGAAGAAAGCGGTCGACTGCGCAGAGTGCTCCGTTTTTTAGAGCCAACCTAACTGTGCTGATCTGCACAGTTTTGGGCAGACTGATATGTTACGTTAGGTTGCCACACACTATCTTTCCAATACACCAGAACCATTCTCTGGTGTACTGATGCGCGAAGAACCGCTCAGACTTCGCACAATAGGAAACTCTACCTTTGCGAAATTAATAGCTTCTGAATTAATTCAAATTACGGCCAGCAAGAATTATGGACAATACCTGTATACCGGGACATCATTACTGTCTATTTGGTATCTCTATATCTACATCTACATACATATTCCTTAAAGCAACCGTACAGTGCTTGGTGGACAATACCACATACCATTAGTAGCCATTTACTTTCCTGTTACACTTGCAAACAGAGCGAGGGAGAAACGACTGTCTATAAGCCACCATACGATCCCTAATTTCTTATCTTCGTAGTCCTCACACATTGGCGGTAGTAGAATTGATTTGCAGTCGGTTTCAAATACCAGGTCTCTAAATTTTCTCAATTGTATTTTACGAAGAGGACGTCGTTTTCCCTCCAGGGACTCTCATTTGAGTCCACAAAGCATTTCCATAATATTTGCGTGCCGATCGAATCTACCGATAACAAATCGAACACCACGCCTGTTTATTGCTTCGATGTCTTCCTTTCAAGAATAAGTCGCACTCGTGTTCAATGGGCGGTCTCCATCATAGATAATCTATACTTCCTTACAATTCTCCCAGTTAACCGAAGTCGGCCATTCGCCTTCTCTACTATCGTGCTTACGTGCTCGTTCCATTTCACATCGATTCGCAGCGTTACGTCTAGAAATTTAATCGGCGTCAATTTGTCAGTTAGCAAACCACTAATGCTGGATTCGAACATTGCGGGATTGTTTTTCCTATTTCATTAATTTGCATTTTTCTATGTTTAGAGCAAGCTTTCATTCTTCACACCAAGTAGAAATGTTTTCTAAGTCACCATGTATCCCCTACAGTCACTGAACGATGTTACCTTCGCCTTCACCACAATATCACCAACAAACAGGCGCAGATTGCTGCTCAGCCACTTCGTCAGATCATTTATGCATGTAACAGAGGTCCTATCATACTTCCCTGGGGCAATCCTGACGATATCCATGCCTCTGAAGAACACTCGACGTCAAGGACATAGTACTGGGTGCTGTTATTGAAAAAGTCTTCGAGCCACTCACTTACCTGGGAACCTAATTCTTATGTTCGGACCTTCGTCAAGAGTAGAATGGGGAATCGTGTCAAATGCTCTCCGGAAATCTAGGAACATGGAATGTATTTGTTGCCCTCCCCATCCATGGTTTGTAGGTCATGGTGTGAAAAAATGGGAGGCTGAGTTTCGCACGAGCGATGCTTTCTAAATCGTGCCCATCTGTGGACAGAAGCTTTTCTGTCTCAAGGATATTTATTATTTTCTAACTCAGGATTTGTTCAAGAAATCTGCAGCTAACCTTTGTTTGTAATTATGCGGAACTGTTTTTTACCTGTCTTATAAGAGTCACCTGCGCTTTTCTTCAGCTGGACTAGAGAATGGCAATAATTGCAAGCTCCAAGTAAGGGACCAATGCTGCAGAGCATCTCTGTAAAACCGAACTGAGATTCCATCCGGACCTGGTGGTTATTTATTTTTCATCTATCTCAGTTGCTTATCTAAGCCACTGACACCTGGTTCTGTGTGCTCCATGCGGGAGTCTGTTTGACAGCGAGTGTGTGTGTGTGTGTGTGTGTGTGTGTGTGTGTGTGTGTGTGTGTGTTTGTGTGTGTGTGTGTGAATGCCTAAGGGACCAAACTACTGAGGTCATTGCTCCCTAGACTTTCACACTACTTAAACTAACTGTTGCTAACAACAACACACACAGCCATGCCCGAGGGAGGACTCGAATCTCCGGCGGGAGGGGCCGCGCAATCCGTGACGTGGCGCCTCAAACCGCGCTGCTGTTAGACAGTCAAACGACGGTATGATTGCACGATCTTCCTGTATGAATGAGTTCTTAAACGCAAAATTTAAAACTTCGGCTTGGTGACTTTACGTACGACCAGAATATTTTGTCCTTCGCCCGAGAACCACATACGAAATCACCAATCAAATAAAAGTGAAAATTAATTATTCATATAGAACAACTACCGCTAGCCTCAAAGGCTTGTGAATCTTTAGTTAACGTAATTATGATGTGGCGATAATTGTTTGTCCTTGTACACTGTGGCGTTAGAAACATTTACGCGGAAATGAAGTGTACAGTAGGCAAGATACAGTAATGGAGAGCCGCATTCAATCAGCTTTAGAATTGCTGACTCAAAAAACCAGACATTGTCTTATTGCAAGTGATACCCTATTGCCTACTTCTTTGGTAAGTAGTTTTTCGAGTCAGTTATGTGACGAGGATTGGTCAGAAGACCCCTCAGTTTAACCTAGAATCCAAATGGTGGCCCACATTGGCATTCTTTTACGCAATTAAGAAGGTTAAATCCATATCATCTCCGAGAACGACATGCAAATAAACCCTTTGTCTATTGGCAATTGCGTTGCGAGTGCTCGGAGTGGTCGTGAGACACCACTTCGAGCCGCTACGCAACACTGTTACCACCTATGGCTTAGAAATAACCACATTCGAAGTTTTGTCCTTACGAAACAAGAGTGCCGGTGTTTGTCGCAGAGACAGGTGCGCGGCGCCAACCTTGACCGCGGCGGTCACGGCTGACGTGACACGTGGCATAGCGTGACGCTTGCTGCCGGGCCGTTCCGTCACGCGGCCCAGCCATTCACGACACTCTGTCGCCCTACTCGCCATTCTTGCGAAAAATCTATAGCAGTAAAAAGCGCCGTCCAACGTACAGTCATCTTGTTAATGAGTTCTTCTGCGTCACTACTACTCTCGTGTCCATAAAGTAAGGGCTCTTCGTGATCCGGAAAAAAAGTAACATTGTATCACGGTAACAAAGTGCAAATCAAACAGTGGCGAGGCAACACGGAAGCACGTGACGTCAGTACAGGACCGCTATTTTTTAAAAGTCAACAGTCATTCAACTGATCTGTTATTATTCTGCATTTTTCCCTAACTTTTATTCTCTGCCAATCTCCTACGCCCAACTTCTTTCCTCGCCTCTTCTGTTTACTAGTTATTCATTACGAAGTCCCCCTCCTCGCACTTCCCCCCCACCGCCCCAGTAACTGAGTGGTCTGATGGTCTGATTGCCACGCAGCGGGCTCAGGTTCGATTCCTGGCAGGGTCGAAGATTTCGCTCGGGCACTGGGTGTTTGTTGTCTTCATCACCATTTTATCAACACAGACAGGCAAGTCGCCCAAAGTGGCGTCAACTAAAAGACTTGCAACTCGGCAGCCGAACTTCTCCAGGTGGGAACTACCGGCTATCAATGCCGAACGATTATTTTATTTCATTTCGAACTCTTTTTTTCCACTTAATTTTTAAAATGTTCATACAGCTTTCTTCTTTCTTTCTTTCTTTGTCTGAGCCTTGTCCCGCAGTTACGCAGGGTCGGCCATGGTTAATCGGATGTGGCATGGTAAGTTTAAGGGGTGGCCAGATGCCCTTCCTGCCGCCACCCTGTACGCCCTGGGAAGGAATTATTGTATCCCAGCTGTCTGTGTCTAATGTAAGCCATGGAACAGTGTGAATGTGTTGCAGATGTCTGCGAGTCATGTAACTGAGGCGGAAGGTGAGGACCAGCCCGGTATTCACCTAGGGGGATGTGGAAAACCGCGTAAAAACCACATCCAGGCTGGCCGGCACACCGGCCCGACGTCGTTAATCCACCGGGAGGATTCGATCCAGGGCCGGCGCGCCTACCCGAGTCCAGGAAGCACGCGTCAGCGCTCTCGGCTACCCTGGCGGGTAAAATTCTTATACAGCGATAGGTATCAAATATTTCCAATTTATTTTTCTCCGTGTTTCGGTGGTCCACGTTTCATTTTCATTCAATACCGTTCTTCAGACGTATTTTTAGGAACTTCTACCTCATTCAGATATCAGTAGAGTCAATGTTTGTCAGTTCTACTATCGGTAAGTTGGAGTTTCCTCATACGTTTGCACCCACAATGAAGCGCCAAAGAAACTGTTATAGGCAAGTGTATTAAAATACAGAGGTAGTAAACAGACAGAATACGCTGCTGCCGTCGGCAACGCCTGCATAAGATAGCAAGTGTCTGCGCAGCTGTTAGATCGGTTACTGCTGGTACAATGGCAGTTTATCAAGATTTGAGTTGGAACGTGGTGTTATAGTCGGCGCACGAGCGATGGGACATAGCATCTCCGAGGTAGCGATGAAGTGGGCATTTTCCCGTATGACCATTTCACGAGTGTACTGTAATATCAGGAATCCGGTAAAACATCAAATCTCCGACATCGCTGCGGCCGAAAAACGTGATAGAAGTGCAACCCCTCCGCAAATTGCTGCAGATTTCAATGCTGGGCCAACAGCAAGTGTCAGCGTGCGAACCATTCAACGGAACATGTTCAACTTGGGCTTTCGGAGCCGAAGGCACACTAGTGTACCCTTGATGACTGCACGACACAGAGCTTTACGACTCGCCTGGGCGTTTCAACACCGACAGAGGACTATTGATGACTGGAAACATGTTGCCTGGTCGGATGAGTCTCGTTTCAAACTGTATCGGGCGGTTGTAAGTGTACAGGTGTGGAGACAACCTCATGAATCCATGGACCCTGCATGTCAGCAGGGTACTGTTGAAGCTGGTGGAGGCTCTGTAATGGTGTCAGGCGTGTGCAGTTGGAGTGATATGGGACCTCTCATACGACTAGATACAACTCTCACAGGTAACACGTACGTAAGCATCCTGTGTGATCACCTGCATCCTTTCATGTCCATTGTGCATTCCGACGGACTTGGGCAATTCCCGCAGGACAATGCGACACCCTACAAGTGCAAAATTGCTACAGAATGGCTCCAGGAACACTCTTCTGAATTTAAACTTCCCAGACATGAACATTATTGCGCATATTGGGGGGGGGGGGGGGGCTTTGGAACGTGCTGTGCAGAGGAGGTCTCCACCCCCCTCGTACTCTTCACGGATTTATGGACAAACCTGCACGATTCACGTTGTCAATTCCATCGAGCACTAGTTCAGACATTAGCCGAGTCCATACCAAGTCGTGTTGCGGCACTTCTGCGTGCTCGCGGGGCCTTGCATGATATTAGTCACGTGTACCGGTTTATTTGGCTCTTCAGTGTATATACTGTAAACTAGCGTCACTGTCTTTAACCGGTGGCGTTGGCAGTATCAAGCGCGCGTCGCGAGAGGGCGCGAGTTGACGCACAAGCGTTGTAAGGAGGATGGGCTTTGGGCGCACATTGTCCACGGAATTTCGTGGCAGTGATGAGCACCTTAACATGTCCATTACATAGCGACCATTACCAACTTTGAAAGGTGATTGGCTGCTGGTTATGTGATTGGTAGCCTCATATAAATACTTCGGTTGCTTTGTGGCGAAGGAGCCACACTGAGGTGTGCCTGCGGTGAAATCGTTTTGGCCGTAATTATGACCATATAACGGAAATTAATGGCGAGCTCCCGCCTGCTGAGTTACATCATTATGGCGCTTAGTTGTAACAAAGCGAGTGAACTTGCTACTTGCATGGGTAAATCTTGATAGGGCTCGTGCAAGATCGGCTCCCCATCATTTACTTGCCGATGAAAACTGGATCTGCGTTTAATGTTAGAAATCTGGTGCCAACTATTGTGGAACAATATGTTAAATTTATATATTCCTTTTATTTAAGATTCCAAAGGAAGTGCCGACAGTAACTTGTGAGCTCTTGTGATTTAATTCAATCTGGGCAGTATCTTGGGCAAACTTCACTTTGTTTTGAACTGGCTGCGGTGACCGTTGACTGTGATAAAGCTTTTTATCATCGTGTCTTTTGTGGATGTGGGATTTGACTGGGGTTGAATTTATTTAACGAGACCGGTTATGAGTAAATTCTGCAAGTGTGGTTCCATACGTAGTAGCGGCTTCTCGGTTTAAATATACGCGACTGGGCAATGGGATCCGTGTCAATCACTTTTTCATTTACACTCTTAACGCGATCATTTTTGGTTAGGCTTTATCGTGATTGTTGGTGATATCGAGTGATACAACATGTTTACTGTTACGTCACAATTTACTAATTTACACGACGGGTTTCGGAAGTTTGAATCTCCATGAGACCGATTTATAGGAATTAATAAGGCAGGTATGTGTTGTGTTCATGACTATGGAGTAGCCTGAGGCATTGTCCAATAGAGGAAAGCACAAAATACTGTTTGAATACATGGGTCATAATTTTGTGGAGGTATCTGACTGAAAATATCAACTAAAATGTAAATTTGGCAGTAAAGATAAAAGCAAAAATACCTCCAGTGGACAAAGTCTCCATTTTCTGTGCTGTTACATCACATATACCATTACAATTTTTAAGCATTGAATGGGGCAAAGACGGAGTCTAGAAATTTATAATGGGTGTTAACGTTTTTCCGCTATAACATACCTATACTCTACGGTGTATGTAAGGTTTTTATTGCGACAGGTGCCTCTAATGTTTCGCCGTCGCTGGAAACAAGGAATCGAATTCGAAGATCAATGCTTATAGATACAATACAGGTAGTTACAACCTGATCGCTATCGCACGAGTCCAATAAAAATCTTACTGTAACTAACCGTAATTTCGAATGCCAGAATTTAATTTGAAAGAATTTAGACTGTAAAATAAGACACTCGTCAGCTCCAAAACGAACAAAAATGTAAATTTTTAAATGGCTGTAATGACTTCAAAATCACGCGAATATTGTTTGGCAAAGACAAAATAGCAACTTGACAAAATACACAAGCGATAGCTTACAAGTAAAAGCCACGTGTACCATGGACGCAAAACGTTAAATTGGAATGCAGTGATGTTAGTTACCTTCATGATCATCAGTAATAACCAACAAATCGCGCGATTTCATGGACACTGTATTGTGTTAGTAACTCATGATAGTACTGCCTGATTGAAAATATGCTTAATCGTGACAAAAACTTACTTATCACTCTGCAACTGACTGCTTTCCAAACAGAAGCAGTAAAAACTTCCATTCACTGGAACAACTATTTTTCAGAAATAATGCTACTATGTACATATGCACGTAATGTCATTTACAAAATAGAACATAAAATTCTAGGGCTACTATGACTATAGGAAAGCCAACTTGCTTTTGTAATGGAATGTGAATTTCACTTCAAATCATTTTTAATTTCAACTGATTTTCTGCAGTAGTAGTGCAATACTGTACGAACAATTATAGTTACTATGGATTATATTACAATACTCACTCGATTGAAAATGAACTGTAAATTTAAGTAGATTTCTCTTTTTGTGACTATCAGTTTCACTTGTGACTTTCTCGGAATTTATGGTGAACCTGCTAATAGTTAGCGACTTGGGTTAATGACTTTCTCTCGATAGGTTCGTTCTTTAACAAAACGCACTATAACGTTCCAAAAAGCTATCATGACGCTGGTATGCCTATCACGCAGCTACAAAATAGTGGCTGGATCTTACTTTGCGATGTGCTGCTTTGGTAAGATCTATTATTGGCAATAGGCTTTTCTTGATCAGTGAATGGCTTGAATAAATTTGGGCTACATAGTATTCTTCATTACTTACAAAATTTTCTTGCGTACATATACTGCGCCCACATACTTGCTTCCCATTTATAATTTGCCTGGCCGTATATTACAACATTTTCGATGCAAAATACTCTGGCATTTGTCTGTTGCACACCACCGATGCTTCGAAACTGCTTCTCTGCCTTCACCTCTACGATTGAACGCACTGGCAGCAGCGATGTGATTGTTAGATGAAATATGTTCACTCTGCTTTATACAATAAAAACTCCCCTGACATAGCCAGCGCATTTACTACAATGATTTGACATAGGTAATCCTTACTAATCATATCAACATACATTACAAACTCATAAACACTAACTAATGACAAAATACACTTATACAAAGAAACTGGTATAGGCATGTGTATTCAAATACAGAGAAACGTAAACAAGCAGAATACGGCGCTGCGGTCAGCAACGCCTATATAAGACAAATGTCTGGTGCAGTTATTAGATCGGTTACTACTGCTACACTGGCAGGTTGTTAGGATTTAAGTGAGTCTGAACGTGGTGTTGTAGTCGGCGCACGAGAGATGGGACACAGCATCTCCGAGGTAGCGATGAAGTGGGGATTTTCCCGTACGAACATTTTACGAGTGTACCATGAATATCAGGAATCCGGTAAATCATCAAATCTCAGACATAGCTGCGACCGAAAAAAGATCCTGCTAGAATGGAACCGACGACAACTGAAGAGAATCGTTCAACGTGACAGAAGTGCAACCCTTCCGCAAATTGCCGCAGATTTCAGTGCTGGGCCATCAACAAGTGTCAGCGTGCGAACCATTGAACAAAACATCGTCGATATGGGCTTTCGGAGTCGAAGGCCCACTCGTGTACCCTTGATGACTGCACGACACGGAACTTTACGCCTCGCCTGAGCCCGTCAACACCGACATTGGACTACTGACGACTGTAAACACTTAGCCTGGTCGGATGAGTCTCCTTTCACATTGTATCGAGCGGATGGACGTGTACGGGTATGGGGACATGGACACCGCACATCAGCAGGGATCTGTTAAAGCTGGTGGAGGCTCTGTAATTGCGTGGGGCGTGTGCAGCTGGAGTGATGTGGGATTCCTGATAGGTCTAGATACGACCCTCAGAGGTGACACGTACGTAAGCATCCTATCACCAGCATCCTTCCACGTCCATTGTGCATTCCGACGGACTTGGGCAATTCCATCAGAATAATGTGATACCCCCACTCGTCCCGAATTAACCATTTCGCTGGCCACCAAACTCCCCAGACATGAACATTATTGAGCATATCTGAGATGCCTTGCATCGTGCTGTTCAGAAGAGATCTCCGACCTCTCGTACTTTTACGGATTTATGGACAGCGCTGGAGGATTCTTGGTGTCAATTCCCTCCAGCGCTACTTCAGACATTAGTCGAGTCCATGCCACGTCGTACCACGGCACTTCCGCGTACTCGCAGAGCTCTACATTATTAGGCAGGTGTGCCAGTTTCTTTGGCTCTTCAGTGCATTATACATATATTTAAAAATGCTATAAGCTTGAGAAATCGAGTAGCTGAAGAATACGTAAGGCACTGCGGTGTAGTGTTGTACCACTTCTCGCCATATGAGGCTTCGTCCAGAATCACTACACAGACAGAATCCGCTTCCATCAGGGAACAGCACGCGATCCCACTCCTCTTCGGTCCAGTCTCTATGCACCTGGCACCATCGCAGACAGTGAGGGTGTCAACGAAACACAGCGTACTGGTCGTCGGGCGAAGAACCCACCCCAATGCAGTCGCCGTGCTACTGTGCAGCGTGGGGTTGCATGCCTTGCGACCTGTAAAATGTGGTTGCAATTGCATCCGCTGTTTGACCCGGATCCCTTGTTGCCTGTTACACAATGTAGCGGTCATCTGCTGCTGTAGACGACTGTGGTCGACCACCTCTTCTCCTTCGAGCAGCAGCGCCTGTGATTCGGAGGGCCCCCCAAGCACTTGAAAGAACGCTTTGAGCTGTACTAAAACTCCTGGGCTACACTCATCACACTTCGTCCTTCGTCCAGTTTCCCGAAGATTCTTCCTCGTGTGAAACCATCGTAATGTTTTCTCCGGGCTATGTTGTGATGACGAATACTACTACAGTGCACCCTAACTGCCCGCTGATTGACACACAGTGCCTTTTCCCGTTCCTTCAAGTGCCTCCTGTTGCGGGGCGCTACAGTCGGGCCGACCTCATGCCATGAGACGAACAGCTTTCTGTGCACGACTCGAAGACCTCTGGCAAAATGTTCCAGCTCTTTCATTCGTTTCCGCCAAGTTGTCAATATGTTACGTTATTTTATCGCGTCCTCAAGTTCTGTAGAGCAGTGTAATACTCGAAAATAAGTTACCAGTACGTATGAAACCGAAAGTCTATAAACCACTTGCACTGTCATTTCTAAGATATGATGTTGACGTGTTGAAACTAATTGCTTAATCTAAAAAAAGTTAATACATTGATTGACACAAAAATATGTAGCACTCAGAAGGAGAGAACGAAACGAAATGAAACTTCTGGGATTGGGATGATACCCAAAGTTATTTCAGTGACTACAGAATCTAGTCAAATTCACAAAGAACTTGGCTGTATGACCACAGTTGTCAGTGTGACTTTGCACGCCCTCTGCCCTGGACACTTCCAATGAGTCGGTTCGGAATGATGTCATAAAGTCGTTGTTTTCTCTCCTGAGGGAACTGGCCCACAACTGGTACTTGAGATCCTGGAGCTGAGCTGGTTCCACACACGTTCTGTCGACAACAGATCGTGGGATCTTGCTGGCCACAGGAGTACTATGTCGTCAAGCTGAGACTTCATAGAGACACGTGCCATCTGTAGACGAGCATTATCCTGTTGAAAAATGGCACCACGATACTGTCGATGGAGAAATAACGCGTGAGGACACGGAATGTCCGTCACGTACTGACGTGCCGTCAGAGTACTATCGATCACTGCTAGTCGTGACTTGAAGCAATACCTGATGCCTTCCCATACAACGACGCCAGGAGTAACACCGCTGTGCCTCTTCAAAACATCCGATTTTGTGTTTTGGGTGCTTCACTCTTTTGTCGGGCAGTATAATTGTGTAAGGAGTAATGCAAAGAAATGTCGGGAACAACGAAAAAAAATAGTCTGCTGTAATTAGAATCCGAGTTTCTTTCAGCGTTCTTCATTCGTGTGCTGTATTTTTAGAGCTCTCTGTGCAAAATTTGAACACTTCTGTAGAATTTCGCGAAAAAATTGTCACAATTCTGAATTTCTCCCCAAGAGTTCTACAGAAAACCCTATGACAGTTTTGTGAAGATAATAGTTTATGAGGTAATTGTAATAACTTGGGACCCATTTCACTGACATGAAGCGTTTCGGTCGGAAGCTGTGCTTCGATGCTCTAGTTGTATTCGGTGCATGTCGGTACAAGACTACACAGTTACTGTCGACTGTCTTATTTAACCAACTGCTGACAACTTCAGCAATCTGCAGTAAGTTGCCATTTCTTTATCTACTTATTGTGGCGTACAACAAGTTTAATTTTATGTTCTTTGCTGCAGTTAAGTACCGAAATTGAAGATAACTATCTTTATAATGTTCTTTCGCGAACTCCGATTACTTCATTGTTCACTGCGTACCGGGATTTGACAACATTTAGCAAAACATATACTAATTCTTTTTCAGAGAGGAGCTCTGATGCGTCATACAACTCAAGCATCTTTTATTCCTTGATACGTTCATTGTCATAGGAATTGGGGTAGGATCTTCTTCGGTTTGAGGAGGTAGGCGAATAACTGACTCACGCAGTTAAATCAATTAATTTACGTTGGTTCAAAATGCATACATTTACCACTCATCAACTGTCAGAAGTGACCTCTTAGATAAGAGGGTGAACGCTGTCCTGCACCCCGCTTATGGTGCTGCAGCTGCCGAGACTGTCGTTTGGTGAAGACAGTTGTGAACAGGATTTGTTGGAGGCGAAGAGAGAGAGAGAGAGAGAGAGAGAGAGAGAGAGAGAGACGGAGAGAGAGAGAGAGAGAGAGAGAGCGGAACAAAATGGGGCACTGAGAGCTTGGAACTTGGAGCTGTCTGCTGTCTCTCTTTACTGGAAGGAGTCCTGGCATATGCTTAACACCCTAAAATATAAGCGTATTTGTAGACATAAATAACATTTTAAACAGCTTAATTAGTGTATTTAAACAACGTCTATTACAGCACAGGAACCGTATTTACAGTGTCACAATTATTGAACTTGCGGGCTTTCAACTAAAAAATATAATGTGGTGATTGCCCTCAGCTACGTACCCACAGACTCAGAGATGAAATATTAAAAGTTTTGGCTGGTTTCGTTGTCTTGGGGCTGGGATACGATGTTGCCGCATTACAAGCCAAATACTGCTGAGTCTACAGTATACAATATGAATACACACAAGAATCGAATGGTCGAAGGTTCCTGTCCTCTGTAATTGCGAATTTTGAACGTAAAATAAACCTTTATACATGAAAGATTGCAATTAAATAAAATCTACAGGTACTATTTTAACGACTTTAAATGATGAGTACGATACCAGAAGTACCTTTAAGTATGCCACTTATTACTGCAAAACACTTATTGATGTTGATTGTACAGGAATTACATAAAATATAAGTTGAATAACAGGGAGACAATAGATTCCTACTTCACCTAATTAGTTATGAGCAACAAAATAGCTCGCGAGATATTCACTTCTAAACGCATACTACGTCTTCACTGCAGAAGCCACGGAAATCTCACAAGTGCACAAGTCGGCACTGCGAAATATTTCTATCTAAGTCGACATTACGAAATATTTCTATCTCTTGCGACCACACGCAAACTGCTCCACTTTCCAAGTTTTTCCCACTACCGCCCGTCGCGCCTCCTCGCCCAGCACTTCCCGTGTTCTCTCCCGTACAGACCCTCGCACCGCACTGTTCAGACTCCCCTTCCATTCACTTTGGTAATCGCCTCCCTTAGTAACGACCGCTGTGATTGGCGATAGCGCTCCCATCATGTCTCCATGCCAATGCACACTCACAAACATTTTGAAACACTTTCGAAATACTGCATTTACATTTAAATAACTTGAAGTTAAATAAATATTCCCACGGCTGGACTATAAACACGCTCTAACACACATTATTAAATTTATAAACTAATTAAATAAACATAGATCAAAGGAATAGAAACAAAATTAAGCCAGTAGCCTAATGTCTTTGTGTTTTCTAAAACACAGTAAATATTTGACCAGTCTCTTCATGAATAGTATATATCGGATATAAACAAAGACATAGATGAATGAATATGTTTATAAGCATGCTGATACCGTTTTTTCGTGTAACTGTGGAGTACTTATGGCCTGACGCGATCAATGGTAATTGGTCACTTTGACCCACAATAACTCATGTACTATTCAAGTTACATGCCTGTAATTTATACCAATTTAGGTTTACACTAATAGCTTTCTAAAGACATGTCGATCGACAAAATCGGATGAACCGTTTAAATTTTGGAAATTCGTTGCTGGTTGTCACTTGTATAATTTATCGTCAGATACTAAACTTTAAACTAATGAATATATTGAAAATCTGATTACGCCATCAGAATCGTCATGCAAATAATGGTAATGTACATGTTTCTTTTTAAGGTCTCATGATTCCTCTGGCTATTATTAATTTCTACATGAGCTGTGAAACGTCTGCCATGATGGCTTCACAAAGTCCGCCATCTTTGGCACTCTCGGCATACAAGTCTCTTTCATCGACCCAGTGTCACCATGGAATTCCCGGCCACGCGATCGCTGGACTACGTGCTGGGACTACCCCTCTTGTCCGGCACCATGCGGTCGCCCTGCCGAGCGGCCCGCATAGGCACGCCAACTCCGGACTTAGAATACTTCAAGGGCGCCACAACTCGCCCGTTACCTCTCAAACTATATGAAATAAAATCGTCATAACTTCTGAACGGTTTGCGTTAGGGCACTGAAACAGCACGGTTGGCCGCGGGGCATCATGGGAATTAGTATAAGCATGTATGGTTTGGTTCAGGGACGAAGCCCACTTTCATTTGCATGGCTTCGTCAATAACCAAAATTGGCACATTTGGGGACTGAGAATCCGCATTTCGCTATAGGGAAGTCTCTTCACCATCTACGGGTGACTGAGTGGTGTGCAATGTCCAGTCACGGAATAATCGGTGCGAGATCCGTTGATGGCACGGTAACTACCGAATGGTACATGAAGGTTTTGGAATATGATTTCATCCTCATTATCCATAGTGACCCTGATACCGACAAGGTGTGGTTCATGCGAGACGAAGCTCGACCTCATCGAAGCAGGAGAGTGTTTGATGTCCTGGAGGAGCACTTTGGGGACCGCATTCTGGCTCTGGAGTAACGAGATGCCACTCGCATGGGCCTCGATTACCAGCCATATTTTTCGGATCTGAACACACGCGACCTCTTTTCGTGGAGCTACATATACCGGGTGATCAGAAAGTCAGTATAAATTTGAAAACTGAATAAATCACGGAATAATGTAGATAGAGAGGTACAAATTGACACACATGCTTGGAATGACAAGGGGTTTTATTAGAACCAAAAAAATACAAAAGTTCAAAGAACGTCCGACATATGGCGCTTCATCTGATCAGAATAGCAATAATTAGCATAACAAAGTAAAACAAAGCAAAGATGATGTTCTTTACAGGAAATGCTCAATATGTCCACCATCATTCCTCAACAATAGTTGTAGTCGAGGAATAATGTTGTGAACAGCACTGTAAAGCATGTCCGGAGTTATGGTGAGGCACTGGCGTCGGATGTTGTCTTTCAGCATCCCTAGAGATGTAGGTCGATCACGATACACTTGCGACTTCAGGTAACTCCAAAGCCAATAATCGCACGGACTGAGGTCTGGGGACCTGGGAGGCCAAGCATGACGAAAGTGGCGGCTGAGCACACGATCATCACCGAACGACGCGCGCAAGAGGTCTTTCACGCGCCATCTGTCCGACATTTTGTGAACTTTGTTTTTTTTTTGTTCTAATAAAACCCCATGTCATACCAAGCATGTGTGTCAATTTTTACCTCTGTATCTACATTATTGCGTGGTTTATTAATTTTTCAAATTTATACTGACTTTTTGATCACCCTGTATATTAAAGACAAGGTGTACAACATTGACCCCAAGCCCATTGCTGAGCTGAAAACAGCCTTTCAGGCGGTCATCGACAGCACTGATGTTCCGATACTTCAGCGTGTTATGTAGAATTTCGCTATTTGTGTACACCACATCATCGCCAATAATAATTGGCATATCGAACATGTCATAACCTAAATCCGAATATGTGTAGTTCCGTTTATATGTTGAATAATGTGTGGCCACACCGTAGTTTGTAAATAATTTTCGTTTTTTCGTACAGTTCAATAATCGCCAGCTTTTAACATTTACATGTGGGAACGCCGTAGTTTGTAACTAATTTACGTTTCTTCGTACAGTTCAATAATTGTCATCCTGTAACATTAATTTGACTGAGATGTTCGTGAAATTATTACGACGTTATAACTCGTTTAATAATTTCCATGGATGAAAAGCCTTGCATCCATCTGTATGTTGTCTCAAAAATATTTAGGCCTAAATAATTATGTTAAAATGTTCTTAGCTCTATGAAGCTGGTGTGATTTTGTGATGTAGTGAAAATGTATCCGTCGTTATTGCAATAACCTCATGAGCTATTATCCGCACAAAAAATGATATTAGGGTTTTCTGTAGAAATTTTGAGAAGTTATTCATAACTGTGTTCACATTTTCTTCCGCAAACTGGCAAATAATTTTTTTACAAGATGAAAATTTTCCTGAGCACTGTTGTTTTCTTCGCGGAATTTTTCAGAACAATTCAAATTTTGTACAGAGAACACTATAACTATAGCATATCTATAACAACGCTGAAAAATGGATGTTTCACTAATGTTGGATAACAACTTCACATGACTAAAAAGAACAGAAAAATGAATAAGGGGGAAAGACTTGAGAATGTTATATATAGTGCTGTGAAACTGAAATGGAGACGGGTGGATATAGCTAGACGGACTAACGGATGATCAGCTGAATATATTCTTTGCTGGAGTCCATGGGGTAGTGAACAACATAGAAGACAGCAGAAAACAGGAGTGACAAAATTGTGTGCATCAATATTAAGTCTGAAAAAGGCATAGCCCAGGTTCAAATGGTTCTGGCTCTGAGCACTATGGGACTTAATTTCTGAGGTCATCAGTCCCCTAGAACTTAGAACTACTTAAACCTAACTAACCTAAGGACATCACACACATTCATGCCCGAGGCAGGATTCGAACCTGCGACCGTAGCGGTCGTGCGGTTCCAGGCTGTAGCGCCTAGAACCGCTCGGCCAATTAGGACGGCTACTGGGCCGACGCATAGTTTTAATCTTCCGGGTATTTTCTCATAAGCGTACATTCCACTGAAAAGTGAAAGAGTCATTTAAGAATTTATTTTATCTTTGGTAAGATTATGGTCATGAGTGGGCTATTTGCTTATGTTTTATAAAATTTGATCTTTAGTGTGAAGACTGTTAGAAAACGAACTTGCTGGATATAAGTCGATGAAACAATAAAGCGAAATAAAAATTCGGAAGAGAAATAAAAGTGCCCGCCAGAGGAACAAATAGCAGTGCTAAAGTTGACAGACATATAATCAATCCTACTGAATGTAGGACACCTGTTGAGCGAAATATACGGCGTACTTAGCACAGAATACAGCTTAAATATAAAAGAAACAATTACGAAAATGATGCAGAGGAGCAGAAAGAGGAAGAATGACTTGCTTAACAACAAAAGTAGAAACGACAAATGAGTGGTTGAGTTAGCAAAATTTTGATGTCCAGGAAGCAAGATTACTCAACATGACAGAAGCGAAAAAGGTTTCTTCGGATACTGATACTGGAAGGAGGACAGAGGCGGTGTGCAGCATTATGTGAAAGTGAAATGTAGACCATCCTGGATCCCGAGAAGTAGAAACTAGAATCGCTTGAAATGCCACCCCCCCCCCCCCCCGAAAAATGTTAAAAATTAAATAGGTCAATAGACTACGACATGAAGAAGTACTAAAAAATACATGGACTTCAAGAAGTCTATGAACATCCTTACCAGAGACGTTAAATCAGGAACAGTGAACGTGGCCCAGGAAGTAGCAGCAGAGATGGAGGGAGGGGAAGGGGATACTAAGGGAAGACAATGACTAGAGGGTAAAATCGATGGGATGCCAGGAGGAAGACTAATCAAAAAATATAAGTGCAAATCACAGGAAAACGAGAACACAGGATATCACAAAGGAGCTGACTAATCTGAAGAGCCTGAACCTTGAAGTGAAAAAGACAATGAATAGGTTAATACTATAATGAAGCAAGTGTTTGCTACCCTTGAAAATATTTGGTAGATAGACTGTCATCAACGTAGTTGCTAGTTTCATCTCTGAAAATCTCCCCTGCAGAAGGGGGCGACACGCCAGTGAATAATTTTTTACGTCGACCACGCCTTCTTAGCCCTGAAATTTTAACAAAAATGGCTTGGTAATTCAGTATCAACTGTAGACTGTGTTGAGTGTGGTAGTTACGTAAAGTTGAAAGTATTAAGAGAACATAGGAAAAGATAGATGACGGCAGCCAAGCAGTTGAAAGATTCTTCTTAACTCTCAGTCCGAAGACTGTTTGGCAGCAGTTCTTCTTTTCCACTCCTCCCTGTTCCCATTTGTCTCTCCACTTCCTGATTTGGTCTTGGTCCTGCATAATATCCGATCTGTTGGACTGCTGCAGACTGGGTCTTCCTCTTCCTGTTCTATCCAGAATAACTCCTCCCATTACATGAACTGGAAAGCTATTGTGCCGGTAGAGATGGCCAAGTGACTCGTCATTTCTTCCATACTGCTGGTAACAGAGTTTCTTTAGCCTACTCTTGTAGCAGTTTCTCCATTTGTGAGATTTTCCTTCCACGAGATCTTTCCCAAATCCCCCAAGCGCCAGCTATCAAAGACCTCAAAAAAATTTTGTCTCCACATTTACGTTCCTTGATGAAAGCAGCATCTTTTTATTGGAACAGGTTGCCATCGCCTGTGCATTTTTGCTCTTTATCTCTGATGATGTTTGGACATCTAAGGTGATTTTACTTCTTCTTTCTTTAAGCGTTAGTTATTTACGTGTTACATCCTCTTCTTCAGTGCCTCTATTACTGGTGGATAATTACTATTCTATCTCTACCCTTCTTTGTTAGTCTTCCTATCGATCTTTTCCCTATTTGATCGATAGGGGTAAGAACGTGCGCAGCTGGATGAGAACGTGTCATCGACTGATTTGACGCTTGCGTGCCATCTAGTGGTTTTTCTGCAGGAGTAGGGGGTTCTATCTGGTCACTGAAGTTTGCTAGTGTCGTTAATATTCACGTTGAACTCGTTGCCTTGTCTATTTCAATGCATCACAGCTATTAGTATTTATTTAGATTGGTGGCTGATTCGTCAGTTTTACTGATAACTGGAATACAGTCTTGTGTATGCACTGTAGTGTAACTTAAATCGCAGAAAGTTGAGTTAGTACACCAGTGCTGTAACTATTGTAGAAGATAACCGTGTAGGGACGTTTCTATGAATTGAATAGTTTCCGTACAATATATGGAGTTCTGAGGAGTCAGGCCTTTTGGGGATGAGTGAGTGTTACTAATTTTTTCCCATTTTTCCTTTGTTATTGATGGGTATGAACTGTAGGTACACGAAAAATGTCGGAGGACGGCGGTATCGCCATTGGACAGATGAACAGTTATGCCTATCAGTGGAGGAAATAAAGGAAGGAAGGTTTTCATTAGGGAAACTGCTAGAAACTGAGTTCAGACGATATCTTAACTTCATTTTCTCATTGTGATCCTTGTTATTATTTCTGAAACATATTTGTAGGTGACTAGGTACCTATTTAGATGGTACCTACTTTGTTAGATGGCAGGCAATATCAGGTATGTTCCACTTTCATCTTAAGATTTGCTGGCAGATACCTATTGCCACTGACAGAAATGATTGTTATGTGTGTTGCAGGTATGGCGTGCATCGCAACACACTTAACATCAAAGTGAAATGGGGTTTTACTAAAATTTCAGGGGGACAAACTGTAGTTTCTGTCAGTGACGAGAGAGTGGTTGTTTCTCATTTGATATGCTCGTCAACATATGGTTTCCCGATACCATTATTTGAACTGTACATGCTGATAAAAAGCTATTTGACATGAAGAGATGCCAGGAAGGGATTGCGGCACAGTTTTTCACAAACGGCACTCAAACAAACTCAATAATCGAATGTCACACAGTGCAAGTCACACAGCTGCTCTGGATGCCACATCGATTAATTCGTTTTTGGACAAACTGGAACAAGAACTCGAGGGTGTTCCAAAACACATTGGAACTATGGTGAGTCCAATCTATAGAACGATCCTGGAGTTTGTAAAGCCATTGTTACATCCTAATATCAAAAACATGCCACAAAGGTGGCGATTTTTATCGCGATACGTGAAAGTGCTAATGGGAAGACGGCTTCTGTGTACGTTACCGACAAGGCAGATGGAATGTATCGTACCGGGTGGAGGAGGGACCACCTGGAACCCGTTTCAACCGCTGAAAGAGTAGGTGGTTTGACAAGATTGTGTTTGTACATTGGTTTGAGTTTTTAGTGCTTCCAATTCTTTAAAAAATTATTGCTTTCCCATCTCACTCTACACATCTTCTACTGACATTGGAAGTGGCTTTTTTCGTCCAATGAAAGGGCTGTGGTGAAAAGACCTTAATAATTGGAAGGGAACTTCTAAAAGGGGAAATGTGATGAAACTTCCCAAGACAATTTTCCCACCTTAATGAAAAAAAAATGGTGGGTGAGTTTGATCCAAACATTGCTGCCAATATGTGCGCTGGATTCAAAGTTTTCAAAGTGAGCATGGTGTTCAGTAAACTGTGTGATAATTTAAAGGAGTCAAAGAATTATCACATCCGATATGTCACTGGAGCCTTTCTTGATGAACTTCGAGGAAAACGAGAGGAAATCTGCAGGCCGGAAATCAATAGGCCCAAAACACTTAATGTGACACATTGCAATGCCATAACACTTGATGATTTGCCAGAAACGTCTGACAGTGCCCAATAAGCAAAGAAGACACACGACCCTAAACGAAAGGACTAATTAGAAAAGAAGGGGAAACTCTCCAAACAATATACTGTATTGTCTTCAAGTGGTGAGGAGTTACATGAACATGATTTTGTTTACGCGAACAGTGATGACAGTTTGGGATCCTCATTCGATGAAATAAACACGAGGAAAGAAAGGTCAATGGTAAAGTAGGCCAACACCCTGTGATGGGAGCTGAAGACGAAAACACATCGGACATGGATTCAGGAAAGCATTCAGGAGGAGAAAAGGAATCTGGAGAGGGAGCTGAAAATACGGCAAACGATGGCAGTACCAGCCAAAGATTCATGGTTTTGCGGATGTACTATGCAAAGGGAAACTGCACCCTGGGCAGATGCTCATGTCCTTTGACAAAACTGATGAAACATCCGTATCGGCTATGTCCAAGAAGGGAGGAGTGGGGGGGGGGGGGGGGGAATTGGGTATGTCCTGATCCACGTGATGTACTGTAGTACAAAAGAAGAAATATTACCACACTCGGAAAATCCTCCACTTGGCGGTGGTTTTAAAAAGGTAGGCAAACAAGAAACAGATGCATTAATTTTTTGTAGGTATGCGTTAGACTATTTGTCATATTTTGAAATACCTACCTAAGTTGGAAAATTTGTTACCTACTTAATTTTAACAAGATAAGTTTCTCTGGGACTTTTAAAATAAAGACCAATTGGTTACCTTCCACGGGTCGTAAAGATTTTCTTACACTGTCTGTGATTAACAAAGTGTTTTTGTATTTCTAACACGCAACTCAACCGTTAAATGGTGTTTGTTTTATGGTTCAGTGTTATTCTGAAATAAATGTGATTTTTGTTCCCGAAATTAAGTAGAAAATGTATTATCTTCCTCAATAATTGTGAATTTGTAGCAAATGTTCAAATGAAAATTTTTTCAGGCTGAAATGAGTAGTGGCAGAGTTTCACTCCACATGTGTGTTGAGAATTTTCCACCACGGAAGCTGTATCCCCCCCCCCCCCCTCATCTCGGCAGATAAAAATTTCGTTGACCTATATTCTGCAAGAGGATATGTGTAGCGACATTCTAACAAAATGTGAAAGCGATACAATCATTTGTTTGGAATCTTTGTAAGCAAAATGAAAAGAAAACTGGCTCATTCTCAAACCAGTATTATAAAGTCCCTCGGCGCGTTTTTTATCTCTGTATGTGAAGGCTAACGCTAGGAACTACTGCAGGAGTCTGCAGGGTTGCATGTTTGTCCGTTACTGGTCACACTCGCCACATCTAATATGTGTATTATTTTATGTTTGACAAAGCCAGGCGGCTATTTTTACTATTGTCAACTTTAATTACGACTAAACCTATTGGCAGCACATCGTGATCAGCACGTAAAACGTAATAAGAATTCTGAAGAAGGCCCATTTTTATGGGTTGAAACCTAGGTCAAGAGCATTTGCCTACTATTTTTCGCAACTGATGGCTGTTTTTATTGCACATATTGTTTCTGATGCAGTTATCACGAGGATGGTGTGTGTTTATAGTTAATTACCTCTACACCAAACAAGTCGTCTGGACGTACATACTTAATCCCACGCGTGCAATGCCAGGGGTGATCACTAGTTCATTACTATTTCAGGCACGCTATTTTCATTCTTTATTGGACACTATATTCCCGTTTATTACAATAATGATTAATCTGTTCATTTGTAGTTTTGAGTCCTAGTTCTTGTCTGACTACAGTACTCCTGATCGCATCAGTTTGTTCACATTCAGCTGCTCTTCTTCAAACCTTCATTTCTGCAGCTTGTATTCTTCGTTCATTTCCATCCGTTATAGTCCAAATCTCACTGCCAGTTAAAGCTATTTTCTTGTCTGAGTGGTATGTCATTGACTCAAATGTCTACTGCGATATATTGATGGTCACATACCGTAATTTTGATTTTTTATTAATTTTCGTGTTGGACTTCTCTTTTTAATATGTTGTTCATTCTTGTTACAGTTTTATTTGCAATATTTTTACGTTCTGCTTGCTCACATCTACGTTGTCAGCATATCTTATTATTTTGAATTTTCGCTGTATTAATTTTTATTCATTCTACGAGGGCTGTTTGGAAAGTAAGGTCCATCGGTCGTGAAATGGAAGCCACTGTGAAAATCAAAAATGCCATGTTTGCAACCATTAGTTGTATCTTCCAGCTACTTCTCGTAGGATTGTACCAGCTTTCTGATACCGTCGTCATAAAAGGTAGCCGCCTACGCTTTCCCGCAATTATCCACAGCTCGCTATCTGTGCCAAAATGTTGTCTTCATAGCCAGCAGCTCATGTGAGCAGAGATGAAACTTAGGGGAAAACAATTACAGGCTGTATTGTGGGTGATCAAACACTTCCCACAGAAAACGCTGCAAGACCATCGACATTGCCCCTGCAGAGTGCGGGCGAGAATTGTCATGAAACAGGAAACAGATAACAGTTACGTTATGTGGGATGCATGACATCAGGCGTAATCTCTCACGAGGCCCTCATACTTGGCGGGAGACATTGTTTACAATGCATTTTCACGTGTTCACTGTGCGCTCAGAACCGAAGAGAGCGACGTGACGCTATCGACGGGCACATTAGAGACAGTGTTCAACACATCTGTGCAAAGCTTCATCAGATTTTCACTGTAGTTTCTATTTCACACCCGATCGCTCCTTACTTTTCGTATAGTCCTCCTCGTATATTCTCTTAATATTCCTTAAAGTCTTTCTCAAAATACGGATTGAACAACACTGACGAAAAGCTACATCCTTGTCGTATTTCCCTTTATTTGTTTGTATATCGAAAGACTCGACGGAAATAAGCTGGCCGATGGCAAAGAGCAACTCCGCTCGGCGTCTCGGGATCGAAAGGCAGCCCGTCGTCCCGGCATGGCAGCCTCTGCACGTACTCGCGCTTCGCTTCTCCCCACCGCGGCCGACAACCTTTCAGAAGGGCCAGGCGGTGGGATGGCGGGATGGTGGGTTTGGTGTCGCGCGGCTGTGCAAACAAACCTCTGCGGCGCTGCGCGGCTCGGCACAAGGAGCGGCCGAGAGGTTCCTCTTCTGTTTTGAGGTCGTGTTTGTCACGGCTGACATCACGCTCGAAAGCGCGTGCTTACAGACGGAGCACAGGGTGCCTGCCGTTCCTCGACCGACGTCACCGGCTTCCAGCCTCTTGTCTGGCGCAGCGCACACCTGCTCTGCGGCGCCCCACCTGCTCTTATGACAGCATTTGCTTAGGGCCGATCACTTCCGGAGTCACTAACACCAACTACGTTCTGCAGATACACGATTTAGCGCCTACTGGCTGATTCAGACAAGATGTTTTTATCTAGAAATCACAAAATAATAAGTGATATTAATATTTATTTACATAGGTCAAGCCGGCCGGTGTGGCAGAGTGGTTCTAGGCGCTTCAGTCAGGAACCGCGCGACCGCTGCGGTCGCAGGTTCGAATCCTGCCTCGGGCATGGATGTGTGTGGTGTCCTTAGGTTAGTTATGTTTAAGTAGTTCTAAGTTCTAGGGGACTGATGACCTCAGATGTTAAGTCCCATAGTGCTCAGAGCCATTTAACCATTTTAATAGGTCAAAATGAGAAATGTTACTCTTTCTGCGAAGCTATAAACATACAGTATTGGATCAGAAGTATCCTGAAACTTACTAGTGAACATTAATATGGAGTGTGTTCACGCTTTATCTTCATGACGAGTTGAACTCTGTTGCGACACTTTCAGTGAGGTGTCTCAATGTCTGGAGAGGAATGACAGGCCAGTGCTCCTCAAGAGTCGAAATCAGAGAAAAGACAATGATGCTTGCAAGCTGGAATCTGGTTCGAAGTCTTCTAACTTATCACAACCGTCAAAACTTTTTACTGCCTTTATCGTGTGTAAGTACACTGGATCTTTAGTTTCGACAAGACTAAGCTGCCATCTTCAGATCTGCAAAGTTACAAAAATATATACACTGTTGTAGCTGTAGTCGTAAATTAACGATTTTACGGAAGTTCTTTTAGACTTACCCACAGCGTACAGCTTGTGAAATCACACTGTGCGATAAATCGCATGTTTGTTTTCGTCTTATCGTAACGGACTGCGAATTTGAAATAAAACAAAATTATCTTTACGTAAGTTGTTATGGTAAATGCATAAATTCCAATACATCCCTAAGATAACATTACCTCGTAATGAAAAATGAGTAGAACATTAAAAAATTATAAATGTGTCCTCGTAGCAGGACGGAGTCATACAAGTGGGGACATCAAGAAGTGCCGCATGTGTCAGTCTTGGCTGCTGGCTACATACTGCCGGGTACGTCAGGCTGACAGAGTACTACAGAGGAGTGCCACCAGATGGTTTTTTATAAACGTGTTACAGTATATGACAGAATGCAACGTGAATCTTTTAAAATGGAAAATCGTACAGTGTCAGTCGTATAAAATGGAAAATACAATAGGTAAAAATATTTCGTCAATTTTTAATATCGGAAAAATTATTTCCAACAGGGCAATTAACATTAAACATTTGTTGCAGGCTGACTGAACGAGGTAAATGGGACACATTATAGATAACAGAATAAATATCTTTCACTTAATAGGACTATTGCACAAAGCCTACTTTTACAGCTTGTAGTATCTTTTGTTATACGTTTCGTCTCACGGAAGATATGATTTTAAAATTTCAAATTAATAGCGTCGTTTTACATGATTCTTTAGTTGCAACGCATTTATCGAACACAAAACATAGCATAAGAGTAATCGCATCTTGGCAAATTAATGAATATCGGAAGGAACATGCCATAAACCGAGCTCTAGGTTACTAATTTAAGGATGACACATATTTCACAACCAATGCGGACATATACGTTTTCTTATGCAGTGATGAAACTATGGGATCTAGAGGAAGGAAATAATGGAAGACAATTTTCAACTGGTATTAATTTTATTTGTCGATGACAACGATATCACTCGATGTCTAGCTAACAACTGAACGGTGTGATTTTCGAGATACAGAGATACAATGACACTTGCTGGCTTTGTAGGGCAATACGCAGATTAATTACACAGGGAAGTCAGAAAAATGGCAGGTACAAAACTACTAACATACAATGTATTTTACATACTAGGGTTATGACATCAATATTTTGGTAAAACATAAGGGCACTGTCCAGCGTAGAATACAGTTTTTTGTGGATTTAGCTGGAGATAGGCACTTATAGCAGTGGGCCTTACTGAATTCATTTGCTGCTCTCCAGCCAACGATGTCAGGTATTTATAACCCTTCAAAGGTGTTCCGTTGGATTCGGATTGGGACTCAGGGCAACCCAGTACATCTCAGGAATGTTATTGTCCCCAAACCATTACCTCACAGATGCTGCTTCATGACAGGGGAGACTGTAATGCGGTTACGAACAATCAGCGTCTTCTACTGCAGTAGGAAATGCTGTAAAATATCTTCATATCCCTTCGCATTTAGCGTTTCGTTAAGCGCAATAAGGGAAACACATCCACATACTGTTAACAGCACCAACTTCACTGATGGCACTACACATGTTGGTGGGTAACGTTCCCGAGGCATTCGTCAAACGCAAACCCATCCATTGGGTTACCACATTGGGTACGGCGTGAGTCATCACCCAAGTGACTCATTTCTAGTGCAGCTGTCCACGCTGTGCAACCTCTTTGGTGCAACTTCCGTCCATCTGAAGTCGCTTACTGAACTTCCCGGCCTTCATCATCCCCCCCCCCCTCCCTTACCCCTTCCCCAAACGTTCCTTAATCACAAACTGACGATTTCTTGGTATTATGGGATTTGTTTCATCAACCGCACCATTGCCTTAGTCAACTTGTGCAATAAAATGTTTTCTCCGCAATTCAGCTGAACATATCCTTATATTGCTTAGCCAATCTAACCATTCATCCTATGTTTCAAAAGCTATTCTCGTGTTACCGTTCGCGAGTGTTACAGGACGACTGTTGTATTTCGAAATACACTATGTGATCAAAAGTATCCGGACTCCTAGCTGAAAATGAATTACAAGTTCGTGGCGCCCTCCATCGGTAATGCTGGAATTCAATATGGTGTTGGAGCACCCTTAGCCTTGAGGAGAGCTTCCACTCTCGGAAACATACGTTCAATCAGGTGCTGGAAGGTTTCTTGGGGAATGGCAGCCCATTCTTTACGGAGCGCTGCACTGAGGAGAGGTATCGATGTCGGTCGTTGAGGCCTGGCACGAAGCCGGCGTTCGAAAACATTCCAAAGGTTTTCTACAGGCTTCAGGTCAGGACTCTGTGCAGGACAGTTCATTACAAGGACATTATTGTTGTACAACCACTCGGTCACAGGCCGTGCATTATGAACAGGTGCTCCATCGTGTTGAAAGATGCAGTCACCATCTCCGAATTGCTCTTCAACGGTGGGAAGCAAGAAGGTGCTCAAAATATTAATGTAGGCCTATGCTGTGATAGTGCCACGCAAACAACAAGGGGTGCAAGCACCCTTCGTGATAAACACGACCACACCATAACACCACCGCCTCCGAATTTTACTGTTGGCACTACACACGCTGGCAGATACGTTTACCGGGCATTCGTCATACCCACACCCTGCCACCGGGTCGCCACATTGTGTACCGTGATTCGTCACTCCACACAACGTTTTTCCACTGTTCATTCGTCCAATGTCTGCGTTCCTTACACCAAGCGAGGCGTCGTTCGGCATTTACTGGCGCGATGCGTGGCTTATGAGCAGCCGCTCAACCACAAAATTCAAGTTCTCTCACTTCCCGCCTAACTGTCATAGTACCTGCAGTGGATTCTGATGCAGTTTGGAATTCCTGTGTGGTGGTCTGGATAGATGTCTGCCTATTACACATTACAACCCTCTTGAACTGTCGGCGATCTCTGTCAGTCAACAAACGAGGTCGGCTTGTGCGCTTTTGAGTTGTGCGTGTCCCTTCACGTTTCCACTTCACTATCACATCGGAAATAGTGGACCTAGGGAAGTTTAGGAGTGTGGAAATCTCGCGTACAGACGTATGACACAAGTGAAACCCAGTCACCTGACCACGTTCGAAGCCTGTAAGTTACGCGGAGCGCCCCATTCTGCTCTCTCAATATGTCTAATGACTACTGAGGTCGCTGATATGGAGTACGTGGCGGTAGGTGACAGCACAGTGCACCTAATATGAAAAACGTATGTTTTTGGGGGTGCACGGATACCTTTGATGACACAGTGTACATATGAATGACCTAGCGGATAACGTTCTAAGCTGCGTGAGGCCATTCGAGGATGACGCTGTTGTCTCTAGAGAAATCGAAGTGCTGTGAAATTTTAGTCGATCTCCGTTTGGTGCACAGATTGTCAGCTGAACATATAAATAAACAAATATATCGAATTGCGGGAATACCGATTATCGTTTAGTTACACGTTTGCTTAAAGAACACTGGAAGCAGTGACGCCGGTTAAATGTCTTGGAGTACTCGTACAGGACGATTTAAAGTGGAAGGACTAAATAAAACTAATCGTATGAAAGTCAGGTTCACTGGAAGAAAGGGCTGGAGGTGTAGTCCATCCGCGACGGAGGTAGTTTAAAAAACCATCGTTGACCGAAACTTGAGTATCGTTCGTCAGTCTGGCTCTTTTACCCCAGGGTGCAACGCGTTAGGTCGTAGGTTCAAAGTGCGAAAGAGCTAAATAGAGATGCTTATCTAATTCCAGACGCTAAGAGAGAGGCATTTTGCAATCATAGAGTGGCTTACTGTTAAAATCTCGAGATCGTACCTATAAGAGTAAATCAACACGTTACTTCCACCTACCTGCACCACACAGAGAAGAAAAATAAGACAGATACGGGCTCGGAAGAGGGATTACCGACTCCTTCTCGAGCACCATTGTGGCTGCAACATGAAAGGGAGGAAGTAAAAGTGTTACAAAAATTACCCTCCAACACGCACAATAGGGTAGGTTGCTGATATGGATGTAGATGTGGATGCTTCGTGGAATCTATATCGTTATATTACAGCGCGGCCATCAGGGTGAGAGGGGTTGCTACACATTCCTATGTAGATGTGTGTAGTTCAGTTCCTCGTGAAGGTATGTTTTTCAAGAAGTTACGAGATTCGTGGTCTATCACCTATAGCGACGATACAGTATACAATTTATATTAAAAATGTAATGGATATCGCTGCAGACTCCGTGAAACTATTCGCGGAAGATGCAGTTGTCTATAGGAATGACGACGCTAGATGCTAGAAGACTGCAGAAAATCAGAAAAACCTGTAGAGATCGCCAAATGGTGCAGAGAATAAGTGTTGACTCGGAACGTTAATAAATGTAACAGAAACCGAGGTGACAAAAAGCCATTGGAGAGCGTTATGCACACACAGAGTTGTCGGTGGTATCGCGTACACAGGGTATAAGGCGACAGTGCATTGGCAGAGCCGTCATTGGTACTCAGGTGATTCACGTGAAAAGATTTCTAACGTGATTGTGGCCGCACGACATGAATTAACAGACTTTGAAGGCGGAATGGGCGTTGGAACTAGACGCATGGAACATTCTATTTCGGAAATTGTTAGTGAATTCAATATTCCGAGTGTACAGTGTCAAAAGTGTGTCGAGAATACTAAATTTCAGGCATTTCCTCTCACCATGGACAACGCAGTGGTCGACGGCCTTCACTTAACGCCGCAGAGCAGCGGCGTTTTTGTAGAGTTGTCAGTGATAACAGATAAGCAATACTGCGTGAATAGCTACAGAAATCGATGTGGGACATACGACGAACGTATCCGTTAGGACAGTCCAACGAAATTTGGCGTTGATAGACTATGGCAGCAGACGACTGACGTGAGTGCCTCTGCTAACAGCAAGACATCGCCTAAAGCGCCACTCCTGGGCCCGTAACCATATCGGTTGGGACCTAGACGGTTGGAGACCCGTGGCATGGTCATATGAGCACCGATTTCAGTTGGTAAGAGCTGATAGTAGGGTTCCGGTTTGGCATAGACCCCATGAAGCCAGGGACCCACTTTATGAACAAGGCACTATGGAAGCTGATGGTGACACCATAATGGTGTGGGCTTTGTTTACATGGAATGGACTGGGTCCTCCTGTCCAATTGAACCAATCATTGACTGGAAATTATTATGTTCGCCTACTTGCAGGCCATCTGCAGTCATTCGTGGATGCTACTGTCGCAGGTTCGAATCCTGCCTCGGGCATGGATGTGTGTGTTGTACTTAGGTTAGTTAGGTTTAAGTAGTTCTAAGTCTAGGAGACTGATGACCTCAGATGTTACGTCCCATAGTGCTTAGAGCCATTTGAACCATTTTTTGAGCCATTCGTGGACATCATGTTCCCAAACAACTATGGAATTTTTGTGGATGATAATGCGCTATGTCATCGGGCCACAATTGTTCGCGATTGGTTTGAACGACATTCTGAACAATTCGAGCAAATGATCTGGCCGCCAGGTCGCCGACATGAATCCCATCGAACATTTGTGGGACATAATAGAGAGATTAGTACGTGCACAAAATCCTGTACCGTGGACTCCTTTGCAATTACGCACGGCTATAGAGGCAGCATGGTTCAGTATTATTGCAGGGAACTACCAATGACTTGTTGGGTCCATGTTACAAGTTGCTGCACTGTCCTGAATAAAAGGAGGTCCGACACAATATTAGGAAGAATCGCATGACTTTTGTCACCTCAGTGTATTCGACACATATAGGCGAAACCATCCACCACTGTTCTAGAGAACTATCAGCAATAAATTACTGTAAAATACCTAGGAGTAACCATCTGGCGCGGACTGGATAGGTGTATCAGGATAAAAATGAATAATAGTGAAATCAGATGGTAGAATGAGGTTCAACGGAAATGTACCATGAAGAGCCAAAGATAGTGGTATACCTGCCTAATATCGTGTAGGGTTAGCGCGAGCATGCAGAAGTACCGCACCACGGCGTGGCATGGACTCAACTAACGTCTGAAGTAGTGCTGTGGGAATATACATAATGAATCCTGCAGGGCTGTACATAAATCCGTAAGAATACGGGGGATTGAAGATCTATTCTGAATAGCACGTTGCAAGGCATCCCAGATACGCTCTATAATGTTCATGTCTGGGGAGTTTGGTGACTAGCGGAAGTGTTAAACTTAGAAGTGTTCCTGGAGCCACTCTGTAGCAATTCTGGACGTGTGGGGTGTCGCATTGTCCTGCTGGAATTGCCCGTTCGTCGGAATGCACCTGGATATGGTTGCAGGTGATCAGACAGGATGTTTACGTACGTGTCACCTGTCAGAGTCGTCCCATATCACTCGAACTACACACTCCTCACATCATTAAAGAATCTCCAGGAGCTTAAACAGTCCTGTACTGACATGCAGGGTACATGGATTCATGAGGATGTCTCCACACCCATACACGTCCATCCGCTCAAAACAATTTGAAACTAGAGTCGTAGGACCAGGCAACATGTTTCCAGTAAACAGCAGCCCAGTTGTTGGACCCAGGCGAGGCGTAAAGCTTTGTATCGTGCAGCCATCAAGAGTACACTAGTGGATCTTCAGCTCGGAAAGCTGTTGTTTCGTTGAATAGCTCGCACGCTGACGCTTGTTGATGGCCAGTACTGAAATCTGCAGCAATATGCAGAAGGGTTGCACTTCTGTCATGTTCAACGATTTTCTTCAGTCATTGTTGGTCCCGTTCCTGCAGGATTTTCTCCGGTCGCAACTATGTCGTAGATGTGATGGTTACCTGATTCCTGATATTCTCGGTACACTCGTGAAACGGTCATACAGGAAAATCCCCGCTTCATCGCTATCTCGGAGATGCTGTGTCCCATCGCTTGTGTGCCTACTACAACACCACGTTCAAACACACTTAAATCTTGATAACCTGCCAGTGTATCAGCAGTAACCGATGTAACAACTGTTCTCCTATAGAGGCGTTTCCGGCAGCAGCGCCGTATTCTGCCTGTTTATATATCTCTGTATTTTAATATGCATGCCTGTACTAGTTTCTTTCGCACTTCAGTGTATAAAGGAAAATGATCCATCTACGGAAGAAACATTCTGTCTGAAAAAAAGAAGCCCTCAGAAGGAGAGGGGAAAGGGAGTGAAATTTCATGGATTGAGAGTGTATGTTACGTGATTTCAGTGGTTACAGAATGGAGCCATGTTTACAAAGAACTTGGCAATATGTGCATACTCATCAGCATGACGTTGCACCAGCTTCTGGTCGGGATGCACACACTGATTCGGTTGGGAAACACGTCCTAAAACAGTAGTATCGTCTCCTGAAATAAGCTTTTCCACAACCGTTGCAACAGTCCTCGATGTCCTTGATACTGCCACTGGAAGGGAGTTGACCTCCGAAATGGTCTCTGTTATGTCCTAGCCAGTAATGCCAACCGAGCCCGCTGCCAAAAGGTTGGCAGCATCAAAGTCCGGACGCCGTCCGCATAAGCAGCGCCAGCGATACAGGAAATCGCCGCAAGTCTGCGCGCGCCACCGCTGGCTTCTGGCTTCTTAAGCGCTGGAGTCGCGAGCGCTAGGACAATTCTGTATTCGCCGCTCAGTTGTATACTCGCCACCGAATTGTGTACTTGCTAGTCAGTTGTGTGTTCATCGCAGCAGAGTAGTTGTCGTCAGCCGACGCTGACCTAGCCGCTCCGACTCGAACTAGACAGATTTCTGTAGACACGGAGTTCACTACTGTATTTCTGTATCTTCGTAATAAAGATAAGTACCGAATTTTATTTAATCAGAGTGTTTGGGTTTTCATCTTTCTGTTCACTGTTCCAGCGGACAGGTCGGCCCGCTATTAAAAGTGTGGCGGTGACTTCGTAAGCCGTTTCTACAGCAAATTGTTTGTCGCTACGAACACCGCCACAAAAGTCTCTTTGTCGTCGAGTACCGTAATATCCAAGCAGAAACTTCACAGTAAAACATGCCATGTGTGGACGAGCATTATCCTGTTGAAAACTGACACCACGATACGCTTGAGAAAACAGGATGCCCGTGGCGTACCGTTGCGCCCTCAGAATTCCCTCAATCGCTACCAGCGGTGACCTGAAGTCCTGAGCGATGGCTCCCCACACCATGACGCCAGGAGTAACACAATTTTGGAAGAATGGGAAAGTTTTGGAAGAATGGGAACTCTCCCCATCTCGCCACCCTACTCGCCGACGATGGCGACGCTATTCGTCAGCAGCCCAAGGCTCTCAGTCACAGTACTACTCCAAACGCAGCCGTTCGTCTTGTGGTGTTGACGACAGTCTAGTGCGGCTGTTGAATGTCTCCGACCAAAGGTGCTGTATGACATAGAATGTTGTGGGGAGTCCGTCACTTGTTCTCGGATGGCGGGCGCAGATGTGAAGGGGCTGCTGCATGCTTAATGCAGAATTCAGCTGTCCAACTCCCTTGTGGTGGTCAGACGAGCACATCGGAAATTGTGGCGACAAGGAAGCCTGCTCTGACGTTCCCATGCAGTCCAACATTGTCACAGCTGAATTCCCCAGGCATCTGGATACTGGACTATTAACCTAAGCGGCCAAAAGCAGATCCACAATGAGGCCCATCAACATTGTGCTAGGTGCTCACAACACTGTCTTACGAGAGTATGCAGCATCTCCTTTATCCTTCGCCTTCTTCACTCAAGACCTGGCGCTGATCACACACTTTATGTACACTGCCAGGCCTGTAAGCAACAGTAAACAAAAACAACATCACAGTAAATATGCATAGGTCTGTAGCTGAGGTGGCTAGGAGGCATAAAAAGTGATACTGAAGAACGACTTGATTGATCAAGACGTATGCATGACTCGTTTCGGAATTACTTCCATCTTCAAAAAAAGAGACATTCCATGTTACGTACACACCTAGTAACCCTCATGTCCTTGCGCTGCCTTTTCACCTGGATTTCTTAAGACGGAAATAATTCCGAAACAAAGTGGTTCAAATTGCTTTGAGCGCAATGGGACTTAACATCTGAGGTCATCAGTCCCCTAGAACTTAGAACTACTTAAACCTAACTAACCGCCGGCCGGTGTGGCCGTGCGGTTAAAGGCGCTTCAGTCTGGAACCGCGTGACCGCTACGGTCGCAGGTTCGAATCCTGCCTCGGGCATGGATGTGTGTGATGTCCTTAGGTTAGTTAGGTTTAATTAGTTCTAAGTTCTAGGCGACTGATGACCTCAGAAGTTAAGTCGCATAGTGCTCAGAGCCATTTGAACCTAACTAACCTAAGGACATCACACACATCCATGCCCGAGGCAGGATTCGAACCTGCGACCGTAGCGGTCGCGCGGTTCCAGACTGAAGCGCCTAGAACCGCTCGGCCACTCCGGCCGGCAAAAAAAGTGGTTAAAATGGCTGTGAGCACTATGGGACTTAACATCGGAGGACATCAGTCCACTAGAACTTAGAACTACTTAAACCTAACTAACCTAAGGACATCACACACATCCACGCCCGAGGCAGGATTCGAACCTGCGACCGTAGCAGTCGCGCGGTTCCGGACTGAAGCGCCTAGAACCGCTCGGCCACCGCGATTGGCAATTCCGAAACACGTCATACATACTTTGTGATCAGTAAAGTCATTTTTGACGTGCTGTATGAGCTGCTTCGGAGGTCTGTCGACAGCTATGCTTCCCCTGTTGCATTTCTGAATGGAAGGTGGGAGGAGGTGGTGGTGCCACAAGTGTTTTCGGCACGTACCATAAAGTGGTTTGCGGGGTATGTATGTAGACACAGATGCAGAAGTAAAGTTACGAGAGCTCGGCTTGAGTCGTGTCTGGATAGCTTAGACAGTAAGAACGTTACACACGAAAGGGAAGATTACTGGTGCCGTCAGGCACGCAAATATGCCACGAACGTTTTGAAACAGCAGAGTCAGTGCAATAGGATATTAAGAGATCTCATGCATCGCGGACAATGTAGTGCCATTTTCCTTCAAAATGAGTGAAGTTACTCATGAACGGTTATAGAGGAACGGAGGAACGAATTTAGATACAGTTTCTGTCATCAAAGGCAGATGAACAAGAAGGAGCCATTGTTGCCGCGTATGGTGTTACCACGAAAGAGAAGTATCTTGAGAAAGCTGTCTTACGTGCTGGAAGCCTTGATGCGTCTGTTAGTGCGCCATTGAAGGAGCTGTTACTGGCGAAGGGTGCTCTTAGGCGGCCCTGTCGCCTTGCACCATGCTCGTAAACAGGTGAATACGAGGCGCTCTGCACTGAACCTCGTGCGCCGGCCTTTTAGCTCTGTAATAGCGCCTTTACTGCACTGTTTAATGCGACGCCACGGGCCGCTTGCTGCACACGCTCACCCATCGTAGCGACGTAGTGCGCTCGACCTCTTAATACCTCATAACGCTACATACTCTTCCTCGCTGTATCTCACAAGTGCAACGCAACATGCGGCGCACCCTCTCTCTCTCTCTCTCTCTCTCTCTCTCTCTCACACACACTGTGAGCCTCCACCTGCTACCTTTGCTGTTAGTATTTACAAAAGTTCTTGAGAAAAGCACTGCATAAGAGTGGTGGCACATTTCAGTACACATAATTCGTTGGCAGAGTCGCAGGCTGGATTCAGGAGCTCAGGAAAGGAGAGTCAGCAGAGTAATACGTGGAGCGCTGTCAGAGCTAAATTGTAGGTTAAGGACAGAAGGTATTTTATTTGATTTAACAAAATCATTTTATTGTGTGGGCCATAAACACTTTCGCGTAAGTTAAAACATTATGGGATTAAGGAAAACGCTCGACAATGGTCCACTTCATATCGGAAAAGTAGGAAACACAAGTGATTCCTCCAGTGACAACAAACAGCGAAAGGGTATGAATCTGAAGTCATGTAAAGTGAGTAGTGTCACAGAGATGGGTCCATCGTTTTTCTTGGTACACATCAATGATCTGCCACTGAACATGACGGAAAACACAAACAAAATTCTATTTTTAGATGGCACAAGCGTTATTTTGGAAGATGTGCTACATAATAAAAATGGAATAGATAACAGGGTATTCAGTAACATCAATAGTGGCTTTCAGATTACATATTAACACTTAACTGCAACAAAACGTACTGCATATAGTTTCTGACACGAAACCCTTGTCAAAGCTAACTTTTATTCGAATGAAACAACACGTTTCTTTGCATGTAGGGATGTTATCTTCCTCTATGCTATTGCGTCATCTAATAGTCTAACAGATACTGTTAAGAACAATACTCGCCAAAGGCTAGGCTTCTCTGCTGTGCCATGGTCCAGCACCCAATTTATTTTTGTACCTCTGTACAGACTTTCTATAACGTTTATTACATGCTGAAGAAATCCATTCTCCGGATAATCTGCTTGCCCAACGACTAACTATACAGCGGTCATATCTATTCTTCAAATTCTTGTGAAGTTTGCCACTGTTTTGTTCTGACAACATGGGTACTCTACATCAAAACGTTGCTTCAAATGGTTCAAATGGCTCTGAGCACTATGGGACTTAACTTCTGAGGTCATCAGTCCCCTAGAACTTAGAACTACTTAAACCTACCTAACCTAAGGACATCACACACATCCATGCCCGAGGCAGGATTCGAACCTGCGACCGTAGCGGTCGCGCGGTTCCAGACTGTAGCGCCTAGAACCGATCGGCCACCCCGGCCGGCTATCGACAGGTACTCAATCCCTTAATTTAGATTCTATCTTTCGCAGATACCATATGTTGATAGCTGACGTAGAAGCACTTCCGCGCTAGGAATTTGACAATCTTCACTGTACTCGACATAGTAGTCTTGAGAGGTTCAGCAACTATATAGATAACTAAGATAATTCTCATTTATTGTTCCGTCTCAGTTGTAAACTTTTAATTAGATTACATGTTTCGATCACTCTGGATCATCTTCAGATCTAAGCGGTTGCGTCAGAAACCCGTCTTGTATGCTCAGAACCACATATCATAGCACTCTGACATGTGGTTCTGAATAGAGAAGACAGGTTGCTGACGCAACTACTTAGATCTAAAGTGGTTCTGAGAAGACAGAACGAGCTGCTGGTTGAACTGCTTGCATCTGAAGATGGTCCAGAATGACTGAAACATGTAATCTAATTAAAATATGCAATTAAAACGGAACAATAAATGAGAATGAAAGCTGGTAGTCAAGGGTAGGTACGATTCGGTTACGATTGTGGACGGGGCCGTTATCAGTTACTGTTGGTTGCCTTTTACAGTTACACACAATTTATTTTAAATCAGTAATTCCAGACTCAACAATAAATAAATAAAACAATACCACACGTCATTAATGAAGGAATAAACAAGTGTAAAAAATAATGTTTTCAGTGGGTTACAATTTAACAAATCACCATTAAATACAGATACAACAGGTAATGTTTTAAAAGCAAGCCACTGTGATCTGGGCAGAAGGCCTTACACGCCAGGAATGGCAATAAATTGAGAATTGTTTAGAACTCGCTGGAACTTACAAATTACAGGTATTGAAATATTAAAGGCAAGTCGCCACAAACACAGCAGAAGGCATCAGACCCCAGGAACGGCAGTAAATAAGGTTCTAAAGGCTTACTGCATAAATACAAATACCAAATCAGAATTTTAAGGCAAGCGACCACAATCACGGCTGAAGGCCTTACACGCCAGGAACGGCAATAATATAAAAAATTTTGAAACCTGCTGTAAAACAGTAAATACAATAGCAAAAGTTAATTAAAAAACAAGCAACTGATCCAGATGGTGCTCCAGGAATCGACCACTGAGAAGGTCCAGCAACAAACACTTTCGCGAGCGATGAGATAGGCAGCCAAGAGTTGCATTCACTTCACAAGGTGGTGACTCAGACTAGTGGTAGTCTAACGAATAACTAATGATAATCTTGCTGAAGCTACCTGACGTCCGATAAATCAAATGAAACGATGGAACAATACGCCAAAGCCGGAACTGGCGGTCTGCACTGCGTCCAGAATACTGTGTTTAGAACCCCCGGAACGAGAAAGGAATCATTACCACCAGAGTAGAAGAATCACCAACCGGTCTACAATCAAGAAAGCTGTCAAAACTACACGCCTTATCGGACAACAGCGGCAAGGTGAGGAAATGTACACTGCCGTTCATACACCAACCCCCAGCGCAGGCAACTGGGGCGTTGGCAGCCACCAGCCAAGAAAAATTAACGCTGGTTGAAATTAACAAATTGTAACAAGTTGAACGCAGTAAATAGTAATAAGAAGTTTAGGAAAGCTAATGAGATTCGCCTTCCCCAAATACTCCACTCGCTGCTCTTCGCCTCGGCCACACTACGAACAGCAACACGAACCCAAGTCACTGGAGAATTGCGAGATATCACAATGGCGGCGGTTTCTCTACTTGAATTGAAATGAACGTATCTTAAAGCTTGCTGGATCCGGTTTACGACGAGGTCGTGCACCCTCGTGACCACAGCCCTTCCATCCGGCAGTCCATGCGTGCCGCAAGCGGTCTTAGCGTGTTCTCGCACTGCGAGGACCTGGGTTCTGCTCGGTCCCCAACCGAACTCGCACACTCACACTGCCCGGCAAAACAAATACGTCGCCCCAAAGTTAGGGCAATAGTTACTACATACCGATAATTGTCAATGCTGCCACTAGCGGACAGACAACGCTTCCGAAACCGAGTGGCGCCAGTCAACACGAGAAGAAAACAAACAACTGCAACCATGCCAACTAAACAATACCGTCTGGCCTCCAACAGAGGGCGGAAACCTACAAACAGCACCAAAGCGAGCCGCAGCACGGCTCAGAGAATGATCTTGAAGCTTGACAATAATTGCCAGTGACCCGAAAATCCTTCTGCGTCTCGGCGGGGGGGAAAGAAAAAACGTAATATACTTTTTCATCTGGAGTGGAGCTACATGTGGATACTAAGTCTGCACTATTGCACTATGAAGAGATTTCAGAGGAGACAATGCAGTACCGAGCGACGCTGCAAGAAATAACACGAGCTACTTTAGAAAAGTTCGCTAAAGAATATTCCCTCATGTTTCTGTACCATTAGGTGACAAGTGAAACTTATTGGCTGGCGATTTAAATTTATTTCTTTTCTCAGTAAAAGTCACGAACTAACTCATGGCGCACCATTACCGCATTAGTGAATACATTTAAACCACAACAAACCTTGCAGCAATGGCACCACAGCAATCTTCGTTGCATTCCATATCGGAAAGCTATCGCAATGGATATTACGAATTATTACAATATACTATCCAGCAGAATTATCTGTCTGTGAAAATTGCAACATGTAGGAATAATCGTCACAATGAATGTAAACTTGAAGGATGTGGGGAACAATGTACCACCAACAAGTAACTTACAATTAGACTGTCGACAGAGAATGCTCAGCTTTCACAGCATTACGATTTTCAGTTTTCTTGTGTTGTTTATTTGTACTCCACTACTACCACTCGACAATAAATTCTGTCGGAAGCTAATAAAACTTCCGCTCTCAGACATGTGAAAAATTCTTCAGTTGCTCCCAACTGCTCCGGGGCTACCCTTCTCGCATGTGCTGCTTTGGCTGCACTCCCGGAACTTTCGACTTGGGCCTGTAGGGAAAAGACAAGCAGAAAGCTGCCGGATGGAGCAATAATGTAGATTCTGCTCTGGTGGGTGCAGGAGGAAGTTGAGAATGAATCACTTCTCTGACGCCTTATAACATTTCAGTATTGATTACCTGTGATGGTCCACAAAGCAAAACAATGTAATAACCATCAACGTTAGCTGTACTGTAACTCAGTGACCTCTGTCAAAATTGCAGTGTGTAGAAGTAGTGGCCCCATGAATTAAAGTAGAAGGATGTGTACAACAGTGAACCAGCAATAGATAACTTGTAACTGGACTGTCGAGATGGCGCAAACGTAGATCCAGAAGCGCCCCGTCTTGTGTGATCCGAAGCGTCTAAATGACAAGTGAAGACTCGTCACCGAAGTAAGAAACTAAGTGGCAGTATGCCTTATCGACGTCAAAGGGAAAGGGATCATATCTGTGAGTCCGAACTAGAGAACAGGGTTTGTTGTACTGAGACTGTTAGGCTTATGCTGCAAATACTGCTATGACAGCAATGCGTGGATGGAACAGGGGGTGGATGAGGACAGTATGCAGGAATAAGAGTGTACTGTGTCACTGAATGTGAGCACAGTACCATGCTTCCTCCATGTTGCGTGCGTGGCCGTAACGGCCGGTACAGCTTCCGTCCAAAATGTCGTCTGGAGCACAGCAACTGATGTGCAGAAGTCTGCGTCGACGGTTCTACACTGTCTACTGCGGAATGAATTGATTTCGCAGAAGACACTGTCTCAGGTTCCATTGGCAAAAGTTACAAATGCCTCAGACGGCACTGGGTATGTGAATCCCATCACTAACAAGTAGAACCACAAAAAGTGTTTTTCTTTTTTTTTTTTTTTTTTACAAGTCTTGCTTCAACCTGCTCTACTTTGACAGCCACGCATCTAGCGTCTAAATCGGGTACAACAAGCGATTTCGAGTCCTTCTTACTGAAAGTAGTTATAGGAGCACACGTTACAACAGCGTGGCAGTGCAGACCAAGATACTGCTACTTCTTGATACAACTCCACTCTGGTTAAATGTGGTGCACTCTGGTTGAATGTGGCATAAAGACGGGTATCACCGTTTTCTGATCTGTACGTTCATATGTCACTGATAGAACACTTCTAGCATATTATTGAGCGTTAATTTGTTTTCTCGAAGTGCTCCAGCAAGCATTGCCGATGTAATACGGAGTCGCATACAAACCATGTGGAGGGTGTGCAGTGGCAATTGGAGACAATCTCTCATGAGGCTTATTCTTGAGTACTGCTGGAGTATTTGAAACTGGACTAATGGAAAGATCAAAGCAGATCAGAGGCATGGCACTGTATTTGAAAGCATCCATTTCAGCCAGTACGAAAGTGTTTCAGGGCTACTCAGAGATCTTACATAGATGGGAGAAAGAAGATGTAGTCTTCAGGAAACGTTGTTTGATAGAGTAAAGCAATTCTGTTGTGTCCACGATACACCTTTCATAAAGACCGTAACAACAAGGTAAGGGAAGTGCAGGAATGTTCGTTGAAAACACGATTCGGAGAAAGAAAAAAATAGTTGTACGTAGCTTCAGGGCAGTGTTATGCTGATTACAGAGTTTACGTAAATGTAGAAAATAATTAAATCCGTCCGCACTTACCCTGTGCTAAACAACAATAAGAGAGCTATCAGCTTTCTCGCTGTCTCTCGAATAATGAACTAACTAACTGCGCTGAGTGTGACCTTCCAGAGAATGAGTCGGGCTGGAAAATCTAATGAGTTCATACGGTGAAGAGCAACTCTACTGCTGGATGACTTAATTAAGTGTTAACGTCAGTCGCCAATTAAATCAGCGAGCAGATTATAACAACCCCCGAACAACAGAGCCCAACAAGCAATTATTTTTTCGAGCAGCACTGGGTAATGGAAATTCAAAGTGGCTGGTGCTGAAGCATCCTTCCAGCTTTAAATGAGAGTGCGAGGGATAATAAGTGAAAATGGCTTACTAAGTAAGCTTCATTGGTTTTCTGACTCACTTCGTTCCAGTTTCACAAGCGGGGTACCCAGAGTACGTTCGGTGTCGCGCAACCACAGGTGGCCTTGTTAGCATTATATGGACAGCAAATGAAGGGATGGGGTGATCCAAAGCTCTTGACTGTTGTAAATGCACCAAGGTCTTGCTTTCAAGGGTAAACGTCTTCACAAAGTCTTATGCGACACCACTGGTGACGGTTCAGCCATGGCATGATGATTTAGGGGGAGGTTTATTGTCTTTGGCACCAAAAAAAGCATGTTCTTTGAGAATTTTTTTCTCTGGATTTGTTATAGATATCAATGTAAAATCTGGTCAAAATGTTTACTGACATTTCCTCTACAAACTGGAATTTTTTCGACCAGAAATGTCGAAGAGCAAAGGCGGAAGTGCCATCGGAACGAAACAAAATTTCGATATAGTCCTCCACGCGTGGTATGTCACAGGTCATCCAGCTCGTCTGAAATCAAAATTGAGTTGACGTTAGCGAAGTATATAAGATTCTTTAGGAGTTGTACCTCGCTTAAGTTATTTGGACCATAGGAAACAAAATGGCGGCCATTAAAAAAAAAACCAGGTTTGTTTTCATCGATTTTTCGACTTCGTCGGCCAAGTAAAAATATTTATAGTTGATGGATTGGAATAAAAGTGGTACAACTCCTAGACAATTTAGTTATCTTCCTCGGAAACAAAGAATCATGCCAATCGGTTCACTAGATTTGAAGTTACCATACGGCGCGGTAAAGAAAACGTCATTTCGAGAAAAACGCGTTTTAAGTTTTGACTACATATAAATGCAATATTATGCAACGTACGTTCAATCTGCTATTCCGGGTCCATAAACTAGTCCTTCCTCTTCCTCATAGAGGGCGTTCTGCTCGATCTGGGCCGTCTTGCGCTGCTCCAGAGCCGCTCGTACGGCCGGCGACAAGCGGTTTTCGGTCGCTTGAATCCGGTGGTCGTCCGAATGCTTGGCTCCAATGCTTGGTTCGACGCAGTCGTCGAATAGAGTCCCAGGGTGACGTCCATCGTTGCCATGGTCTTCAGAATTGCTGAATACCCTTCGTTGAAGCTGCTCACTGCCAGGAAAGTCGTAATCTCCACAGTCTTCGCACCAGAACGCAAATGCTTGAGGGCTAACTTCCAAACATAAGCGTTAATTTCAATAACTCGTCCTCCAAAAGAAAAAAACTGGTGCGTGAAAAATGCCGATTTCAGGCAGGTGAATTGTTTTCCGTTCAATCGCGAATAACAAACATTTCCGTTCCGTATTCGGAAAAACAGTTTCAGGAGTGGATTCTATACACTTTTATGGATCCAAAAACGCAATTTAAAAAAAATCGATTTTTTGAACTAAAAGATAGTAAACCTCGCTTTAAGCTTAGCACACCCCTGAGTACCACGTGGCTATACAAGTTTATGACCTTCCCTGGGTTTTACTCACACACATACACAATAGGACGTTGCACAAGCAGTCGTCAAAGTGATCTTTTTTCTCAGAATGAAGGATGGGGCTAGTCAATCGTCGTTCTGGTCAAGTCCAAGCTTGTACTTCGCTTTCAGTGAGATCGGCATGTGCTGCGGTTTTTCGTCACGTTGATGATCTTGTATGGAATGTAATAAATATCTTATCCTTGAGTACTTGCAGATTACAAAGATTGCTAACTGTTGGAGTGTTTTTTTTACCACGAAGGTGATCAGAGGAAAAAAATGGGGAGGAAGCAGTGCATCTGTTGATAGAAGGAGTCAGTTTGTGTTGTACTTGCTTCTGTACGGCTTGTGTTCCGTCTCTGACTTTTTCGTCTTCGAGTCATTAAAAATTTCTTTTCATATCGTCATCATCCTTAGAACAAGGACAGAGGTACTCAGTTTTTTGTCAGTCTGGGGAACAGCGACTAGATGGTAATGTGCGTCGTGAAACAACATGTATTAATGTTTTCATATTATCATGCCATGGCTGAATCATTACTGAAGTTGAAACTCTGACCGCATGCAGCGCCCATAGATAAACTCCTATAACTAGAAATGCTTTGCAGGTGTGTATGGTACACAGCAATTTTTGTGACTGCCGGCTGTTCTATGATTTAAAATGTGTTCTTACAATTAACAGAAAGTCATTAAAGATTACAGAGTCAGTATGGTGTTAAAAACTTCCCGGTTCCTAACGTACGTTATCTTTACCGCAGACAGCCAGAGATCGGCCCTAATGGCCTCTTTTGTCTTAGAAAAGGGGCCAACTCTGACTTTCCATGCTCCTTTACCACTATCGACTTAGAAAACATTACACCGTCTCAAAGAAGAAAAAATTCTGGAGCTACGCTGCAGGGATTCCCATTCACTATATAAGATTTGCGGATGACTGATGCTGCTGCCTTGACAGCTGATTGTGGGAGACATATACGGAGCGCAGTTTCTAAATTTGCAACAATAATGAAAAAGTCTTAAGAATGAGATTTTCACTCTGCAGCGGAGTGTGCGCTGATATGAAACTTCCTGGCAGATTAAAACTGTGTGCCGGACCGAGATTTGAACTGGTGACCTTTGCCTTTCGCGGGCATGTGCTCTACCAACTTTTTTTTTTTTTAATTGGGTCTCCTTCCTCCCCTTCAACCCGTCCTTTACGCTCGCCAATTTTTGCTTTCTCGGTCCAGCTTCTCCACCTTTAAAGAGATAATGTAACTTGATGATGTGGAAACTCGCTTCTTCTGAACGTCAAACTAAGTATGCCCCTTCTGTTGCCTTTGTTTGCAACATGGCCTGAATAAAAATAAATGTAAATTCCATTGAGAAGGCATTCACATAATTGTTATGGCAACGTAACTGCATCTATAAATTTCTTTATCCCTGCGTGGAAAAACGGAAAGAAGCAAACTCATGATTGCTGGTACGTAAAATTTTCTTCTTCAGAAAGATAATGAAGTAAAGTAAGCTTCTGTTGCTTGATTTTACACATAATTAACGTAAATATGTCTTCTTGTGAGAAGAAAAGGAAAGAAAGAAACTAAATAAAAGGTATTTACCAGTTTCATCACTGTGTTGTATGCTTCCCTCAAAACACAGTAATATATACACTTAGGCTTAACTGGTCTATACTGATGATCTTCTCTGATTACTTGCTGTTGGAGAACCTATGTGAAGTACAAACTTTAACGAAAAATCATTCGTCTAACATACGAAATGTTTGGGTGTATAATGTAAATTACTCTCTTCTATTGTTTACGGTATAGTTTTAGTTAAAAAATTTGCATAATTTTCTTTGTATTTTTTAGTACACATCAACTTGTGGTGCTCAGTTGTAAGGTATACCCAGAAGTCCTCCCTACTGCTTGATACCAACTGAGGTACCCAAGCACGACTCATGCCCCTCCCTCACAGTGTAAGTAGGCTGTTTAGGTTTTTTATTGGCAACGCCACCTCTGTATAGAAATCACTGGCTGTGCTGTGTGCAGTCTGTGGCTAGTTTGCATTGTTGTCTGCCATTGTAGTGTTGGGCAGCGGCAGCTGGATGTGAACAGCGCGTAGCGTTGCGCAGTTGGAGGTGAGCCGCCAGCAGTGGTGGATGTGGGGAGAGAGATGGCGGCTCACCTCCAACTGCGCAACGCTACGCGCTGTTCACATCCAGCTGCCGCTGCCCAACACTACAATGGCAGACAGCAATGCAAACTAGACACAGACTGCACACAGCACAGCCAGTGATTTTTATACAGAGCGCTATGCCAATAAGAAAACATAAACAGCCTACTTACAACAGCTTTACTTCCGCCAGTACCTCGCATCCTACTTTCCAAACTTCACAGGAAGTTTCATATCAGCGCACACTCCGCAGCCATGTCTCCGCAATATCTTTTCTTCCAGGAGTGCTAGTTTCGCAGGAGAGCTTCTGTGAAGATTGGAAAGTAGGAGGCGAGGTACTGGCAGAAGTAAAGCTGTGAGGACGGGGCGTGAGTCGTGCTTGGGTAGTTCAGCTGGTAGAGCACTTGCCCACGAAAAGCAAAGTTCCCGAGTTCGAGCCTCGGTCCGGCACACAGTTTTAATCTGCCAGGAAGTTTCAAAAAGTTTTAACTTTAAATTCGAAGTAAAAAACGAAAATTACGGACGTAAGCAAGTAAATAGTAATAAAAAAGAACTAAAACTAAACTCCATCCGAACAGACCTCGAAAGGCCCTTACGGAACTGACCGATCGCCGTGTCATCCTTAGCCTATGGGCGTCACTGGACGGGGCGTGTGGTCAGCACACCGCTCTCCCGGCCGTTGTCAGTTTTCGTCACTGGAGCCGCTACTTCTCAATCAAGTAGCTCCTCAGTTGCCTCACACTGTACTGAGTGCACCCCGCTTGCCAACAGCCCTCGGCAGACTGAACGGCCACACATCCAAGTGATAACCAAGCCCGACAGCGCTTAACTTCGTGAAGGCCGTTGGCAAATTGTAATCAGGAAACCTGAAACTGAATTAAGTAAAATAGAAAAATCGATAAATTTCGTTATTCACTCACAAATACTGTAGCATAGGAATCAGAAAAGAATTGCAGCAGCAATATGTACTTTCAGTGAACAAAGACAACTACTACTACTACTAGTGAACAAGTCGTTTAGTAAGGAGAAGTAAAATCAATTTGTCACGATCTCCGTCTGTCGCGTGCTCTGCGTGGCTGTAAAAGCTGAACGCTGTTGAAGAAGGACACAAAGCTCTTAGAAGCAAAGGATGTGTGGCTATGGGGAAGGCTCAGTGAGGACCAGGTGCACAGAAACAATGTCCAGTAAAGGGCAAATCTCATAGCAACTATCCGAAAATGGGAAAAGAAATTTCTGGACTTTTTTTGAGGCGTAGTAACTTTTAAGAAGTACAACGGCCGGCTTTTAAGTTTTAATAAAACTATCCAGTGTGTGGAAAACATAATTTTGGTACAAATAATTTTATTATGCCTCAAAATATTCGCTTTCACAATTAATACACTTTTGTGAATCAATTCTGGAAACATTTTTTCCACTCTGATGTTGGCACCTCAAAAAACTGTTTTGGATGCATTCAACAGCTACATGAAGTGGCGAACTGATGTGCACGTATTTTTCTTCAACGCTAGGAAAAAAATGAAGTTTTTAGGCGATAAATCAAGTAAATTAGGGCAATGAGATGTTGTGAGGAGAAAGAACGCTGCCACATTGGGTTCGTCGTTGTAAAACTGTCCCTGCACATGATCTGATGTTGTGTCATACTACTGTGTACACAACAGGAGCACTTTCGGTTTGCATAGTCGGTAATTTCGACTGTAGGCGTTACAGTTATGACGTGCACAGTCCATTGTTTGTGCCCTGTCTGCGTTACTACTGTGCCGTTTCCTTTCAACAGGATAAAACAAGACAGCATGTTGTCTATGCTATCTTGACCTTGCCCGGCAAGCAGCAAACACCTTCCCCTTACAATCGCACAAGTGAAAACTTAACGCAAAATTTCTGTGCATGGACATGAGATTATTAGGGATTATCGATAGTCGAAAATTATATACTGCTTCTCAAACAACCATGCCCAGCAGATCGCCGAAACAACTTAATTTAACGTAGTTACAAGTTACTGTCGTGACGATGACATGGTGCTTTCATCTCGACAAAACACAAAATATTCAGATGTGTGTGAATTCTTGAGGGACCAAACTGCTTAGGTTTGGTAAGTTCTTACGATACACACACACCCATGCCCGAGGGAGGACACGAAACTCCGGCGGGAGGGGACAAAACTCAATTATATAGTGCCACAGTCTATTTGTACCGAGTGGCAGGGGAACATGCAACACTGAACGTGTACAAGTTGTTGCAGGCTGGTTGCAAGCAAGGCAAGAGACATAGCCCAACAAAAAAAAAAGGGAATATAAAAATAAAAAGCGAATCCACACGATCATATGGATTAGAGTGGGAGGGGATAAAATACAGAAGAGTAGCATCGATAACGCAGACCGTTTTGGTGACGCCATTTTACAGAAAATCCACAGTCGGGAAAGATTTGTAGTGTGCCAATATAACATGGAAGTACATAATTGGAATTAGATGGTTTCCAGATGCTGGAGATGTGACGTCAAAGCTGCGCTTGGAGGACATGGGTGCGCGCCCGTGACCGCCGTAATGAAAAGGGCAGGGCAGCCAACACAACAGAACGCACGGGGCGCGGCGGCACGGTTTCATTTTCGGTCGAGTAAACAGCTGCTCAGGCAGCAATTAATAACAAGCCAATTTGGAGAATTGTGCGCGCCTGCCGGCCGCTGTCTGCCGTCACGGTTACTGGCTACGCTTGTTTTTGCTTTTCCAGGTTTTGTTTCCGCTTTCAGCCTGCGAAGCGAGGCACATTCCCCACGAGGCAGCGTCAATATCGAGTGGGCCTATTGTTTACGTATTTCTGCAGAACATGTGATTCTCGTACCTTGACGTGTAGTATCAAATATTTGGTCCTCTTCTTTATCAGCTAAGTTTCACTCGTTTTTTTCACCTCGCACCTCTTTACAGTATGCGTGTACCGATGCCAGATGGGTTTCCTTCGCGCTAAGATGTGTGGGAAGAGTACCGGTAATTGCTCAGGAACACTAACTTCTTTGAGGTGAGGGCCACACGATGGCCCAGGAACGTTAGATGACGTGTTTCTGGCTGCGGCCGAAGGGGAAACTGGGATCGTTCTGAGATGACTGGCTGGCCATCAACCATAAAGCACAGCACAAGGAAGTTGCAAGTAGATCCCGGAAAGCAACTTTACTTTGCTCATTTTACTGTTTCACTGCTAGCGCAAAGCAATTTATTCAGTCATAATATTTTGGACTAATTGGCCCTTCGGTGAAATCTGCCAAATCTTAAACATTAGGTTGGTTTACTGGGAAACAGTCATTCCAGCCAAATGATTCGGTATCTGGATACTAATGTTGTATCACATGGAATGAGCTCAACTGGGCGACAGCTATTGCGTAGTGATCACTTATTGAATACGTGGGTCCGTCTGAACAATAAGTTTCTCGTACCTCGTTCACTGTCACGAGCACGCCCTCATAAGGAAGCGTTCCTTTTCTGGCATCTGATTGGCTAGCATTCGAGATCAGAGACTCCAGAATAAGCCGACGCCAAGCGATGGCTGGTCAGTACGAAGCTGAAAGTGCGTGGAGAAAGATGTTCGTAATGAAGGCTTGTGCTCATGCTCATAAATTAAGGATAACTGCAGAATGTGGTGCCACACAACGTGGCACTACACAAAACTGGCGCTGTTAGCATAGGTACATAGGGAACACAAATGACCCAGATCTGTAAGGCCACGGTATTGGTGATAAGTTGAGAAAACCATCCCGAAACACATGTGCTACAAAACGCCACTGTTTGCTGCGTATGTATCCCGACAGCAATATGGGATATGATCACCATGTACAAGTATGCAGGCCTCACAACAAGTTGGCATAGTCTGGATCAGGTGGTCGAGCGGCTGCTGGGGTATAGCCTCCCATTCTTGCACCAGTACCTGTCGGAGCTTCTGAAGAGTCCTAGGGGTTTGAAGACGGGCAGCGATACGTCGACCGAGAGCATCCCAGACGTCCTCGATGGGGTTTAGGTCTGGAGAACAGGAAGGCCACTCCATTCGCCTGATATATTCTGTTTCAAAGCACTCCTCCACGATGGCAGCTCGGTGGTGCCGTGCATTATCATCCATCAAGAGGAAGGTGGGAACCACTGCATCCCTGAACATGCGGACATACTGGTGCATAACGATGTCCCGATACACCTGACCTGTTAGAGCTACCCTGTCAAAGGGGTGTACGTGCACCAATCATAATCCCACCCCACACCATGAAACCACGACCTCCATACAGGTCCCTTTCAAGGACAGTAAGGGATCGGTATCTGGTTCCTGGTTCACGCCAGATGAAAATCCGTCGAGAATCACTGCTCAGACTATACCTGGACTCGTCTGGTATCACTGTTTCAATGACCACGTAATGTGTTCTTGACACCAGACTTTACGGGTTCTCCTGTGACCAGGGGTCAGTGGAACGCATCTTGCAGGTCTCCGGGCGAATAAACCATGTCTGTTCAGTCGTCTGTAAACTGTGTGTCTGGAGTCAACTGTTCCAGTGGCTGCGGTAAGGTCCCGAGCAAGGCTACCTGCAGGACTCCGTGGCCGTCTGCGGGCACTGATGGTGAGATATCGGTCTTCTTGTGGTGTTGTACACTGTGGAAGTCCCGTACTGTAGCGCTTAAACACGTTTCCTGTCTGCTGGAATCGTTGCCATAATCTTGAGATCACACTTTGTGGTACACGGAGGGCGCGTGCTACGACCTGCTGTGTTTGACCAGCCTCCAGTCGCCCTCGTATTCTACCCATCATAACGGCATCAATATGTGTTCTTGGAGCCATTTTCAACAAACAGTCACCATTAGCACGTGTGAAAACGTCTGCACACTTGCTCGCTGCACTGTACTCTGACATGCACCAACACACCTCTGCGTATGTGGACTGCTGCCAGCGCCACCGTGCGACGACCGCAGGTCAAATGCACCGCATGGTCATACATCGAGATGATTTAAACCCGTAAACCGCCCACCAGAGCGTTGTTTCACCATGTATCAGCGTTGTCCTTAATTTATGAGCATGAGTGTAGTACTGATTTTAATTATGTTTTGCAGCGACTGTTTACGACGGCTCTTCAAAGTTATGGCCGTACACATTCCGTAAGGACAGTTCTCGTGATAAATAGTGTGTTGGCATCCTCAAAAAATATTGAAGTAGTCATCGTCAGTAGCGAAGTAGCCTATTAATCACAGTAACAATCATCATCGCAGTCAAGACCAATGCTGTCAACGGACCTACGACCTCGCGATATCTTCTGCAGAAGAAGGGACACATCTAATAGAAGATGAAACGAAAGAACATTTGCAACATGCGCCGAACTGAAAATGTTGTTAGGTTTCAGGATCCTCACAAGTCGAGTTACGCGAGTTTTCATTTGATTCTTTATTTTATATTTTCGGTTATTTGCAACTCAGGTGATTTCAGTAGCGTATCTCGCAGGTCATTGTCTAACAATAATGGAGTGTGGGTCGACAATGACGCGCGCAAGTGGCGAGAGAATAGCAGCGTCTCGCAGTGCAATTCAGTATCAGGCTGTTCGAGCAAGTGATAGGGTTCACTATGGAATGACGATGATTACTGATATGTCGATAATGAAGTACATGAATATGTTCTGATGTGTTACTGTCTTTATGGGGAATACATTCGAAGTGCATAATTTGTAAAACCACTTTGAATTTAAAGAAAATAAGTCTGTCATTTGTCGAATCTTAGAGGAGTAGAGTTACGATAATTAATGGTAAATAGCGTCACTTTCGTTAGGTGTGAAAGGGAAGGAATTAATATGGCGCTATGCAGCTTGCAATAAGGACGTACAATGCCCATCCGCAACGCTGGCGTGAAATACCTGTGTCATTACGCTTACGGCAATATCGAGTGGATATGCTGTAGCAGCTTTGCTAAAACAACTGAAACAAATAACATTATCTGTGAACATAACTGGGGAATGAAGAGGGCTACACAGTATTAAGAGGAAAGCTGTAGGCATCGAGCCGTATTGGGCTTAGAGCTTTTCCTGCTTGGGTCTGATGCTTTTATAAACGAGTAAATCAATACTGGCACCTCACACTACTTTTGCTCACAATAGTCTGTTACTACTCTCTTTTTTTTTTTTTTTTTTTTTTTTTCTCCAGGCCGAGCGGCACGTGGCACGAGCACTTATATTCGAGCTGTGTTTGCGTCAGCTGCTGTAGTTATAGATTTAATCTGCGTGTACATTTTAGGTAATACTGAGACACAGGCCTGTCCGATATGCAATTTCTTCTCACTTTTGTCAGTTACTCGTCGCAAACTCGTGGTTGCTACGTCCATCTGTAAGATAATACAATAAACATATCTTCAATGTATTTTGTGATTCAGATCATCTGACGATCCGAATTGCATGTTTGCCATCAGCTGTAAAAATTTGTTATTTATTTTCTAACGGTTTCGGTGGTAGCGGCCATCATCACAAAATGAAAAAAACCTGTAAGCTAGGTGGATATGCATTTCAGCTTCCTGCTGGATGAATTGAAAACCATCGGAGTCAGGCCATGATTTCGATTCCAGCACAAAATTGACGTCAGTATGATTAAACAGAACGAACATTAAGGCGGTAACAAGAGGAATGACCTCCGTGAATCATTAAGAGAGGTCAGTCCTATTGTTAACATCTTAATGATCGTTCTGTTTAATGATTTTCCTGTTAATGATTAACAGAGGTCAGCCCTCGTGACACCACCTTACAAGGGAACCTCTCCATCGCACCCCCCTCAGATTTAGTTATAAGTTGGCACAGTGGATAGGCCTTGAAAAACTGAACACAGATCAATGGAGAAAACAGGAAGAAGTTGTGTGGAACTATGAAAAAAATTAGTAAAATATACAAACTGAGTAGTCCATGCGATGATAGGCAACATCAAGGACATTGGGAGTTAAGGAGCGCCGTGGTTCCGTGGTTCCGTGGTTAGCGAAAGCAGCTGCGGAACGAAGGGTCCTAGGTTCAAGTCTTCCCTCGAGTGAAAAGTTTAATTTTTTATTTTCAGTTTATGTGACATACTCTTATGTTTTCATCACTTTTTTGGGAGTGATTATCACATCCACAAGAAAACCTGAATCGGGCAAGGTAGAAGACTCTTTTTACCCATTCGCTAAGTGTACAAGTTAGGTGGGTCGACAACATATTCCTGCCATGTGACGCACACGCCGTCACCAGTGTCGCATAGAACATATCAGATGTGTTTTACTGTGGAGGAATCGGTTGACCTATGACCTTGCGATCACATGTATTCTGTTCCCATTGGAGAGGCACGTCCATTCGTCTACTAATCGCACTGTTTTGCGGTGCTGTCGCAAAACACATACACTAAACTTATTACAGTGAACAGAGACGTCAATGAACGAACGGACAGATTATAACTTTGCGAAAATAAAGAAAGTAAAATTTTCAGTCGAGGGAAGACTTGGACCAAGGACCTCTCGTTCCACAGCTACTCACGCTAACCACGGGACCACGACGCTCCTGAATTCAAATACTCCTTCATGTTGCCTATCTTGCGCGTGGACTACTCAGTTTGTATATTTTACTAATTTTTTTCATACACTCCTGGAAATTGAAATAAGAACACCGTGAATTCATTGTCCCAGGAAGGGGAAACTTTATTGACACATTCCTGGGGTCAGATACATCACATGATCACACTGACAGAAGCACAGTCACATAGACACAGGCAACAGAGCATGCACAATGTCGGCACTAGTACAGTGTATATCCACCTTTCGCAGCAATGCAGGCTGCTATTCCCCCATGGAGACGATCGTAGAGATGCTGGATGTAGTCCTGTGGAACGGCTTGCCATGCCATTTCCACCTGGCGCCTCAGTTGGACCAGCGTTCGTGCTGGACGTGCAGACCGCGTGAGACGACGCTTCATCCAGTCCCAAACATGCTCAATGGGGGACAGATCCGGAGATCTTGCTGGCCAGGGTAGTTGACTTACACCTTCTAGAGCACGTTGGGTGGCACGGGATACATGCGGACGTGCATTGTCCTGTTGGAACAGCAAGTTCCCTTGCCGGTCTAGGAATGGTAGAACGATGGGTTCGATGACGGTTTGGATGTACCGTGCACTATTCAGTGTCCCCTCGACGATCACCAGTGGTGTACGGCCAGTGTAGGAGATCGCTCCCCACACCATGATGCCGGGTGTTGGCCCTGTGTGCCTCGGTCGTATGCAGTCCTGATTGTGGCGCTCACCTGCACGGCGCCAAACACGCATACGACCATCATTGGCACCAAGGCAGAAGCGACTCTCATCGCTGAAGACGACACGTCTCCATTCGTCCCTCCATTCACGCCTGTCGCGACACCACTGGAGGCGGGCTGCACGATGTTGGGGCGTGAGCGGAAGACGGCCTAACGGTGTGCGGGACCGTAGCCCAGCTTCATGGAGACGGTTGCGAAAGGTCCTCGCCGATACCCCAGGAGCAACAGTGTCCCTAATTTGCTGGGAAGTGGCGGTGCGGTCCCCTACGGCACTGCGTAGGATCCTACGGTCTTGGCGTGCATCCGTGCATCGCTGCGGTCCGGTCCCAGGTCGACGGGCACGTGCACCTTCCGCCGGCCACTGGCGACAACATCGATGTACTGTGGAGACCTCACGCCCCACGTGTTGAGCAATTCGGCGGTACGTCCACCCGGCCTCCCGCATGCCCACTATACGCCCTCGCTCAAAGTCCGTCAACTGCACATACGGTTCACGTCCACGCTGTCGCGGCATGCTACCAGTGTTAAAGACTGCGATGGAGCTCCGTATGCCACGGCAAACTGGCTGACACTGACGGCGGCGGTGCACAAATGCTGCGCAGCTAGCGCCATTCGACGGCCAACACCGCGGTTCCTGGTGTGTCCGCTGTGCCGTGCGTGTGATCATTGCTTGTACAGCCCTCTCGCAGGGTCCGGAGCAAGTATGGTGGGTCTGACACACCGGTGTCAATGTGTTCTTTTTTCCATTTCCAGGAGTGTAGTTCCACACAACTTCTTCCTGCTTTCTCGATTGATCTGTGTTCAGTTTTTCAAGGCCTACCCACTGTGCCAACTTATAACTAAATCTGAGGGGGGTGCGATGGGGAGGTTCCCTTGTTAGTGACGTTCTGTGTAACCACAGTGAATTTCGTACTAGTATGGAAATCACGGTTTGTTATAAGTGATTCAGTAAACATTTTATGAATCTGATGGCTTTCAGTTTATCCAAAGGAACGTTGATTTGCACGTCCATCCAACGTACAGAGTTTTTCCATGCTGTGATGAAGGTCGCTATGACCGAAATCAGTAGAAAATAAATAAGAAATTTATCCAATTGATGGAAAGATGCTATTCTTCAAATTACTGACAGGTATATGGAGCAGCCTCAATAAACCGATTCACTATATGTACGTATATTTACTTATTCACTCAACTTTTCATCCTATCCACTTGAGCTGTCTAGGGGAGTATAACCAAAACTAGAGGGTGTATCCTGATTAACAGTTTAAACTGACACGTATGAAAGTATACGATAATAAAAACAAAAATTTTCTAGAAAGCATGGTTCCAGAAATTAGTCATTTGTGAGACAATTGAGAATATTTGGATATGAGTCGTTAGTGAATTCATTGCCAAGTACTATCATAGTCAGTAGAAATGTATTTAAAATGGGCGAAATCTGAGCCCAGTTAGATTAAACGGAAAGCTTACACTTGAAATACACTTCCCGTATCCACGGCAATTCTTCGTACTGAAATCAGTGGCGACTAATAACCGGAAATTCCATATTGTCTCGAAAACAGCTCGACTGCAGAACCGTGTCTATTGAAACGTTTTGAGTTATAATATCGTACACTCTCACCCAAGTCAGTTTCTGCCTAGCCCTAGAATACTAAAGGGAGGAAAATGTTAAATTGTTACTAAACCATCGTAAATTGTAATACTCCATATTTTATACAATGGGAATCATAGTTTATAGTTTATGCATTAGATATTTACAATTATAAGGTTTGCAACGGTATGCCACACACCAAATTAGTACAAAATGTCCTGTTTTACACCCTATCTTCTTTCTTTCTTTCACTTGCGCCTGTGTCCCGCAACGTTCGCAGGGTCGGTATGGTTACAACAGATTTGGCAAGGTTAACTTAAAGGGGTGGCCGGATGCCCTTCCTGCCGCCACCCCATACCCCCCAGGACGAAATCAGTGTACCCCAGCCGTCTGCGTCCAGTGTAAACCATGAAATAGTGCGGAAGTGTTACAAATGTCTGCGCGTCGTGTAACTGAGGCGGCATGTGGGGACCAGCCCGGTATTGACCTAGCGGGACGTGGAAAACCGCTTAAAAACCACATTCAGGCTGGCCGACACACCGGCCCACGTCGTTAATCCGCCAGGCGGATTCGATTCGGGGCCGGCGTGCCTACCCGAGTCCAGGAAACAGCGCATTAGCGCTCTCAGCAAACCTGGCGTGTCCTGTTTGACACCTTATACTGATAGTATAAGATTTCCGGGAACCGCGAACTGATACCAACTGCAATCGTACATTTTACGAGAGTTTAGTAACCTGGGGTTAGTTATGAACCAACATAACACGAAGCACCTAAATAGCCACAGAGGTAATCTTTCAAGTGCACTGATGTATTTTAAGCAAACACTCATCAGATGTAAATATACCTGTCCAGAATCATCAGTGTCGAACATCGCGAACGTAACTGAGGTTGCTGATGCTACTAATGCCTCATGCTGTAGCAGCCGTGTCTAATTACAGCTGTTATGTTGAAGAGAGAATGCTCCATGCGCCGTGAAAAACTGAATAGTTCGTTGTATCTCGTGATGGGACGTCGCTAGAGCCGGCAATCGTCACGTGAAGAATGGCTCTGAGCACTATGGGACTCAACTGCTGAGGTCATTAGTCCCCTAGAACTTAGAACTAGTTAAACCTAACTAACCTAAGGACATCACAAACATCCATGCCCGAGGCAGGATTCGAACCTGCGACCGTAGCGGTCTTGCGGTTCCAGACTGCAGCGCCTGTAACCGCACGGCCACTTCGGCCGGCGTCACGTGAAGAGGCGAGCTGAAGCTCGGCGGGTCGTGGGAACACGTCGCACTCCGAGGCTGTACGGGAACGGCGCGGCGGTCTGCCTGCGCCGTCGTGTCGAGCGGAAACTGAGAGTATCGCGACTCGGAGAAACAACGCTCCCACAATAGCAGACTGCCATGGCCGATTACATATTCCAGACAGGGGTTGCCGTCGACTAATACACTATGTGATCAAAAGTATCCGGACACCTGGCTGAAAATGACTTACAACTTCGTGGTGCCCTCCCTCGGTAATGCTGGAATTCAATATGGTCTTGGCCCACCCTTAGTCTTTCTGACAGCTTCCACTCTTGCAGACATACGTTCAATCAGGTGCTGGAAGGTTTCTTGGGGAATGGCAGCCCATTCTTCACGGAGTGCTAAACTGAGGAGAAGTATCGATGTCAGTCAGTGAGACCCGGCAAGAAGTCAGCTCTCGAAAATATCGCAGAGGTATTCTATAGCCATACGATTCAGGTCAGGACTCTGTGCAGGTCAGTCCATTACGGGGATGTTAATGTCGTGTAACTACTCCGCCACAAGCCGTGCGTTATGAACAGATGCTCGATTGTGTTTAAAGGTGCAATCGCCATCCCCGAACTGCTCTTCAACAGTGGGAAGCAAGAAGGTGCAATGTGGGCCTCTTCTGTGATAGCGCCACGCAAAACAACAAGGGGTGCTAGCCCCCTCCATGAAAAACACCACACCATAACACCATCGCCTCCGAATTTTACTGTTGGCACTGCACACGCTGGAAGATGACGTTCACCGAGCATTCGGCATACCCACACCTTGCCATCAGATCTCCACATTGTGTACCGCGATTCGTACTCCACACAACGTTTTTCCACAATTCAATCGTCCAATGTTTAGTCTCCTTAGACCAAACGAGGCGTCGTTTGGCATTTACTGGCGTGATGTGTGGCTTATGAGCAGCCGCCTGACCTTAAAATCCCAGTTTTCTCAACTCCCGCCTAACTGTCTTACTACTTGCAGTGGATCGTGATGCAGCTTGGAATTCCTGTGTGATGGTCGGGATAGATGTCTGCCTATTACACATTACGACCCTCTTCAACTGTCGGCGGGCCGGCCGGGATGGCCGGGCGGTTCTAGGCGCTACAGTCTGGAACCGCGCGACTGCTACGGTCGCAGATTCGAATCCTGCCTCGTGCACGGATGTATGTGACGTCCTTAGGTTGGTTAGGTTTAAGCAGTTCTAAGTTTTAGGCGACTGATGACCTCAGATGTTAAGTCCCATAGTGCTCAGAGCCATTTGATTTGAACTGTCGGCGGTCTCTGTCAGTCAACAGACGAGGTCGGCCTGTACGCTTTTGTGCTCTACGTGTCCCTTCACGTTTCCACTTCACTATCACATCGGAAACAGTGGACCTAGGGATGTTTAGGAGTGTGGAAATCTCGTGTAGAGATGTATGACACAAGTAACACCCAATCACCTGACCGCGTTCGAAGTCCGTGAGTTTCGCCGTACGCCCCATTCTGCTCTCTCACTATGTCTAATGACTACTGAGGTCGCTGGTATGGAACACCTTTCACTAGGTGGCATCACATTGCACCTAATATGAAAAACGTATATTTTTGGTGCTGTCCGTATGCTTTTGATCATATAATGCAGTTAGCACAGTGTACAATATGGTACTTCATCAATAGAGCAGAGGAACGGGTCAACAAACATGCCATCCAGAAGAATCTCCTGAAACGTTTACCTCTGCTCGTCGCTGTTGGCAGGGCACATAGGTCAGTATAGGTTCAGGAACACTGTCATTGAAGGCACGAAGTTTATAGTATCCTTCATACTGTATGAACTATACCTTCAGCAGCACAGTGCGTGTCCCTATGGCTCACAAACTGTCTCACAATCGTTTGAAAACACTCTACGGCCATTAGGACGATCAGTCAAATACTGTGTTGTTGTTCTGATGTTCAGCTCCATGACTGATTTGATCGAGCTCTCCCAGATAGTCTGTCCTGTGCAAACCTCTTTATTCGTAACAGCTGCAACCTACATTTATCTGGTCCCGCTTGCTGTATTCACGCACACCTCTTCCTCCACAATTCTTACCCCACACTTCCCGGCATTACTGGAATGATAGTTCCGTAATGCCCCAGGATGCGTCCTATCAACCGATCCATTCTTGCAATCAAGTTGTGCCACAAAATTCTTTTTTCCTCACTTCGATTCAATACCTCCGCATTAGTTACGCGATCTGCCCACATAATCTTCAGCATTCTTCTGTAGCATCACACTTCAGAAGTCTGTTATCTTCTTGTCTGAAAATAGGGTTGGTAGACGAGTGCGGAATAATATGGTGTGTTGGAATCCTAATTAAAACCAACCTGTTTTCAGAAACAAATTGTGTGGCGTTACCCATTGAACTCCCCTCGTATTAGAAAGCGCCGTGGCTCACTGTCGATTCAATACCACACCTGCCCATTCACTGTTGTCTGTGCAGATCCGAATTAAACGAGAATACAGCTCAGCGAACGCGATGCGAATAATTACATTGAACCTGTAACTTCTGGAAACTCACATTTCCCGCGGGCACATGTAGCGAGGTCGTATGGCGGTTGCAGGCTCACTCGCTTTGTCCGTACCGAACAGCCAATCTGCAACATCAAGCGTACGCTCAAAGCAGCAATCACTATTTCAGTGAAACATTGTCGGCAGGCTACGATTACTCGAAAATGCTGGGCAGGAGGAACCTAGTGGTAGCTGCAGTCACATAATCGGAAGATGAAGCCCAACTATAAACTTACGACACTTGTCGCAGAGAATAACAAATCTGTCGATGTGGGAGGCTATAGACTCCTCATAATGTCCTACTCCAATTCCCTTAAAATCACATAATTTATTTCTACTGCATTCCATTATCTTTGTTTTACTTTTAATGATATTCTTCTCCCTGAGCTTTGTTTCTCTTTCCAATTTTCGCCTTTGTTTCCTTTAACGCTTGCTCATTGTACAGACTGAATAAAATGGGTGATAAACAACAACTTTGTCTCACTCCCTTTTCAACTACTGCCTTCTTTATACGCACTTCGACTCTTATAATAGTAATCTCGTTTCTGTACAAGTTGTAAATGTTAGCTCCCAGTTTTTGTCTCTGGTGTCTTCAGAATTTCAAAACATGTGTTTCAGTGAACACTACCAAATGATATGAACGGGTGTTTATGTTTTTCCATTCTATTTTCTAAGATAAATCTTAGGGTTAGAAATGACCGCGTGTTCCTGCATTTTTTCGGAATCCAAACTGAGTTCGCTCGATATCGGCCTCCACCAGTGTTTCCATTCTTATGTAAATAATTCGTGTCAGAATTTAACAAGTATGATTTATTAAACTGACGGGTAGGTAGTATTCGCACTCGTCACCATCAGCCTTCTTTGGAATTGCAATTACCACGTTAATCCTAAAGTCTGAGGGTATTTCGCCTGTCTCACGAATCTTGCACATAAAGTGGAATAGTTTTGTCATGATTGGTTCTCCGAAGGATCTCAAGTATTCAATAAGTCAAGAGTAGTAACTGCCAAACGTTTTTGCGACTTTGATCGAAAATAAAACTGCCGTAATAATCGAAAAATCGCTGACGCTCCGAAATCAAATGGGTAATTCAAGTGAACGATCTTAGGGTGGTTTCTCACGTAATGGAAATATATTGTCACGCGATTGGAATGGTATACATCATAAAACACACACACACACACACACACACACACACACAGAGAGAGAGAGAGAGAGAGGGAGAGAGAGAGAGAGAGAGAGAGAGAGAGAGAGAGAGAGAGAGAGAGATTTGTAAAATCAGTGGTCCTTTGAGTATACGAACGTAACCTAGAGGTTAATCATCTATTTTTTGCCTTGGATCGGAAGTGGCTAACCTGATGCTCACTGATTTACTCCTGCGCACTGGAAATGGTGGGAGTGTAGTGCGCAAGAAAACAGGTTCACGTTCTTGGGTGCACATCTGCTTCACCACTCCACAAACTATTGGTAGAATCTTACCACTGTACCGCGGATTAGAGTTTCTTGTTACCCATCCGCAAATTGAGCGACGGAAGAATGGTTGGTTAAAGGCCTTTTGCTCGCTGTAATTTATCTACTTGTAGGGAAGCAGCCTACTCACGCCATAATAAATTCACATCAGTCTTTCCATTGTGTGCCAGCCTAGTCCGCTGTAACTAGCTCTGACATCATAAATGTTGCGCAATACTTTTAAAAATCAAGTAAATAACCTGAAACGGTTCTAGCATGTTAGGAGTAATACTAAATTAATATGTGTTGAATATCAGGTCGATAACTTTAACCATTTTCGAAATTTGGTCGTTTTTCTGTAAAAATCATTGGCGCAACAGAAAAGAGCTAGAGACTTAAAAATTTATATTTAGATTAATTTTTCATAATTATTTAATAGAAACAGTACTTTGGATCTCACAAATTAAAATTTTAGTTGAAATTCATAATTTTCTGGTTTTTGTATTAAAACTTAAGGAAGCAAGATAGATTAAGTAGGCTAATAAATAAGGCTAGGATGTTTAAATTTAACTAGAATGGAGATCCGCTATAATCATAAAGATGTGAGAAGTTTCAACTCAATAACTATAAAACTATAGCGATAGCGTATCTCCAAAGGGCAGGTTCAGAGCTCGTCTACTGCGTGTAGTGTAATTAAATTAATTCTGTCGCCCAAAATATTTGACTTAGCCACATCAAACTTTTATTATGATTACTTACCTGTGTGCTGATTGCACATTTAAATTGAGAGCTTCATCGGTCATCAGCAAAAGAAGCTATGATTTATTCAATAATTTAATGTGGTGCATTACTAGCCCAGCGGCTAGTCGGGAGAGCCAATTTGATCAGGCGTTCCCTTAGCCGTCCGCACCGCGGCTTTATATATAAGAACGCTGCGCGAGGAAGCAAGGCCCCAGTTCTCTCCAGACGCTGAATAGCACACCATATGTGTCGGGAGTCGCGTCGCGTCGGTATCATTGCTATAAACAGCCTCGGATGCCGTATTAAGTTACTCGGGATACGCGTAACCATGAAATCATTTCGAGTGAAGTGTTAATTCTGGGATGACTTTAATTATCTATCTTTAGTTTGCGTATGTCGTATTTTCACGTGCCGTCGCGGGACAGACATTCTACCATTATTTAGCGTGGCATTTGATGAACATTGTCATCAAATTATGGCGAGCATTCACTTAAACATTTGATTTGGACAGTTATAGTTGCATCAGCGCATTAGACTCTGAACTGCTCTGTTAGTCATTGTGTGGATTCTTTTTTTTTTCATCTGTGACTTTCAGAATAGAGCGAACGTTTTTTCAAAATCGTTTTTGATTATGAATCCCAGACAATCTCCTAATTCCTCAGAGCTATAAGCTTTAGTTTGCGTATGTCGTATTTTCACGTGCCGTCACGGGACGGACATTCTACCATTATTTAGCGTGGCATTTGATGAACATTGTCACCAAATTATGGCAGCATTCACTTAAACATTTAATTTGGACAGTTATAGTTGCATCAGCGCATTAGACTCTGAACTGCTCTGTTAGTCATTGTGTGGATTCTTTTTTTTTCATCTGTGACTTTCAGAATAGAGCGAACGTTTTTTCAAAATCGTTTTTGATTATGAATCCCAGACAATCTCCTAATTCCTCAGAGCTATAAGCTGTAGCTATAAGTGTGTTTCTCAGATGAAGTGGGCACTAGGAATTCTAATTATAGGCTTCACGTTTTGTTAATCACTTTCTGGTTGCCAAAATTGTAGTTAGAGAGCCAGTGTTGAGAACGGCAAAACAACAGCATAAATAATAGGAACATTTATATAAACAATAAATTCCACCCGCCGCCCCATATATGGTGCATCGGCCGGGAAATGCAGTGATTCTACATTACAAAACATTTTATATATAACAATTAATTCCACCAGCCGCCCCACAATTGGTGCATCGGCCGGGAAACTAAAAAACTGAGTAAAAGTGAAAGTGATTTTTAAATATTCGGATTCGCGAGTGAAATGCGACACGCAACTGAGTAATAAAACACTGAAAGTGTTACGTGTGCATGTGGACGACGCAATTGGATTGACAACGCATCTGGATTGACGGAGCTGGCACTGAGTCAAGCGGCGCTGCCGGCATCGGGAGAAGCCAGTTTCGCCTCACCGCAGTCGTCTGCCGGAGCAACCGGAGCCGCGCCTGCAGTTACGGGCCACGCAAACACACAGCAGCCGTCGGAGTGCCGTCTGCAGTTCAACGTGCCGCGTCGCATCAGTAATCCTTGTACGCCGCGCCGGCAACGCCATACGTCGTGCAGAAGGAACTAAGTTAAGTGAAAAGCTGTTAAAAATTTTACTAACCTGCACTAAAAGACGGAAATGGAACTGCCAGGAGAAACCGAGGTTAAACTTAAATCAGAACCTATGTCTGTTGAAGGAACCGTAAATCCAGACAACGGTTCAAGTATAAATATGCATGAAAGTAGTAACGTTAAAGTGGAATATGAAGTATTGTCTCCTGACAGTAGTGTGGGAAGGGGCAATGATTCAATAATAGAGACCCCTGTAGTAAAACAGAAATCAGAAATTGTTAATTTATTGGATGATAGTTTCTCTGTTGAGTTAGAAATGAAACAGTCATCAGAGGTGGTAGAGTTTAAAAAGGATAAGTTAGATATTGGAAGTGAAACATGGACGATAACCAGTTTGGACAAGAAGAGAATAGAAGCTTTCGAAATGTAGTGCTACAGAAGAATGCTGAAGATAAGGTGGGTAGATCACGTAACTAATGAGGAGGTATTGAATAGGATTGGGGAGAAGAGAAGTTTGTGGCACAACTTGACTAGAAGAAGGGATCGGTTGGTAGGACATGTTTTGAGGCATCAAGGGATCACAAATTTAGCATTGGAGGGCAGCGTGGAGGGTAAAAATCGTAGAGGGAGACCAAGAGATCAATACACTAAGCAGATTCAGAAGGATGTAGGTTGCAGTAGGTACTGGGAGATGAAGAAGCTTGCACAGGATAGAGTAGCATGGAGAGCTGCATCAAACCAGTCTCAGGACTGAAGACCACAACAACAACAACAAGTTAGATATGACTGATCAATCAGAAGTTTCTTTTAATTTTGATGATTCTGGTATTGGTGCTAGTTTTTCGTCACCTGAGTGTGATGAAAAGCCAGCTAGTGAGCAACCCAAAGATGCTGGGGCTATTGATTTAAATGTTATATTACAAGCAATAGCTGCCAGTAATACAAAAATGTCAGCCAGTAATGCTAGAATGACAGCTGAATTAAAGTCTGAAATAAGTGAACAGGTCAAAAGCAGTAATGCTGAATTAAACTCTGAGATTGTGGCCAGCCAAAAAAATTTTAATAAACGATTGGAGGTAACGGACGATACCTTCAAGGCTGGTTGCAATAAGTTGAAAGAGGATCTGGACAGTTTGAATTATAGAATTGGTTACAATCATGAGGATATTAAGAAAAAGGTTGCTCAACAATTTTCTGAAATGTATAAAACAGTAAAATCCAAAGTTGCTGAGGTTCGCAAAGACTTCCAAATGGAAGATGCGAAGCTGGAGCACAAGTTAACAGAAAAGATCAAGGCGGAATCCGAACTGTGCTCAGATAGGTTTAAAGATGTTAATATAAAAGTAAACATATGTCAAGCAGAAGTAAATGCAATCAAAACTGATACTACTCATATTGTGCAAAGAGTAGATAATGTCGAAATTAGAGTAGAAAATATTAGTACTAACATTGCTAACACTGAGAGTAAAGTAGCTTCAGTAACTTCTGGTAATGGTAGTATACAACAAGTTGTAGCTGCAAACGCCGCTTTTATCGGGTGTCGGCAGTTCCTGCGGTTCGATCCAGATAAAAATATCCACCCGCTAGATTTCTGGAACGATTTTGAAGATGTGATTCCACCAACTTGGTCTGAACGAGAGAAAATCTCATTTATTAGAAGCCATTTAGCAGGTGACGCCATGCATTGGTCAGCTGATGTTATGTTGAAGTGTAAAACATTAGCAGAATTTAAAACAGCTTTCATTAATGAGCAATGGTCTAGCAATAAGCAAAATGAAGTGTTGAGAGAATTTTGGAGTGGGAAACGCTTCAATGCAGCCAAGGAATCTATAAAAGAGTTTGCTAGGTCATGGATCTCACGTTTGTCACATTTGGCCGAAAAGCTAAAACCTGAAATGATAATACTAGGTCTTGAGCCAAACTGCCATGGTATTGGCAAACTAGAATTATATCTGCCCCTAGAGACAATCTGGATCGTTTAATTGAATATTTGGAACGTGTAGAACGTGTTGCTGCCAATGAGGAGCAATCACGTAATAACAGAAATGCTAATAACACTAGTAGTAATTTTAAGAACGAGCAGAATGGCAAAGTAAACATCAGAACAGTAGGTGTTCGCCATTCTAAGAGAGGTAGGAATTGGAGAAATAATTATCAGAACCAACAATGCCATCCAAATGATGGTAATTTTGTTCCGAACAAAATTATGCAGGTAAGCAACAGTGCGGAAAGCAATGTTGTGCCAGTTAACTATAATGGAAATAATGGAAACAGTAGTAGGCCGAGGCAGGGAAACTAGTTCCCGTCTATGAGGACACTGGCGCTCACCAGGTGGTTACTTTTCCTAAGCCAGTAATTACAATAATTGGTAAGACAGATCAGAATACTCAAACTGAACATGTGGCTGAAGGGTCGGTAGCATCTAAGGATACAGCAGAAATGTTAGATCACTCACAGTATTTGATAGATACCGTGTTGGAGACGCTTTCTAACTGGGAAGAGAAAGAGAAGGCGCAGCAGTGTAACGGTAGGGAAGAGCTACAAAATACTGAATTGTCAGGTGAAGAAGCAGAAGAAATTCATGCTTATATTTACGATGAGGACGATGTGCTCTTATCTAAAGTGCCTGTGCAGGATGTTGATACTGTACTAATAGATTTAGAACAGGAGGTAAGTGAGAATGTAGAAGGTAGCCTGTTGGGGGTCGATGAACCCAGTAGCTGTGACCAGTTGTCACTTGAGAAGGAACCCGAAGATAATAGTGAAAGTGATTTAGCTGTAACTAGTATTATGCCCGGTCTGCAGGCGCAGAATCGCTCAGACTACAGTAATTTGGGTCATGTTCAGCAAACTAAATATAATGAAGTCATGCGGTGTTTCGATTTAAAATTAATAGACCGACTGGAAAAGGCAGCTGAAAATGTAATTCAGGAAACCCCTACACACTGTGACCTAAATCTAATGAAGACAGATGTCGATCACTTTAGTTGGAGACAAATCCAAAAGGAACTATTGGATGAGTTTGAGGAACCACCCGTACAAACTAGAATAAGCCACCCTATAATAATAGTGAATATGTTGGGTATCAATGTACGTTGTCTCCTAGACAGTGGAAGTGAGGTGAGTGCGATATCTCAGTCCTTCTTTGATGCATTACCTGGTAAAGACAAGCTTACAGTAATGAGGGTATCAGGACTAAGAATAATTGGTGCTACTGGCAAGGTGTCAAAAACGGTAAAGCAAGAAGCTTTGCTGCCCTTTAACATTAATGGTAATTTAATTGATCATCCATGCTTAATTGTAAACAATCTCAGTATTGAGATTTTAAATGGCATAGATTTCTTGTCGAAATATCAGAGTGTTGTTGACTTTGAAAGAAGCCAGTTAAAAATGGTCTTGCCAATAACCGGAGTGATTACGGTACCTTTTAGTGATAAACACGTAGTAACTAATGATGAAACTTGGGAGCTGCCTATACGAGTTCTGAAAAATAGGAGATATTGGGACGAAGGTGTTAATTTTAGTAAAAGTAAGCTAAACACAGAAGAAGAAGAAGCAATTATTTTGGACAAAATAGAAGCTAAATTGCAGGAAATCGATAAAATTTCAGCTAATCAGAAGGAAGAACTGAGACAGGTTTTAAAAAGGCATCATAAGGTATTTTCAGATCGACGTGGAGTGGTCAAAGGTTATGAATGAATGCTGTAGGGAGGAGGTTGTCCTATAACCTCTACACAGTGTGGCAGCTGTGCAGTCCCAGCTGTGTGACATCTTCTTTCCTTTTCAGGTCTCACTCTCTTCATCTTTCCTGTCCACAAAAATTTCGACCCCTTCTTTCCAATACGAAAATTTTCTGAAACCAATGAATTCTATAGCGAGGAGGTTGTTCTGTAACCTCTACACAGTGTGACAGCTGTGCAGTCCCAGCTGTGTGAGATCTTCTTTCCATTTCAGGTCTCATTCAATCTTCATGTTTCCTATCCACAAAAATTTCGTCCCCTTCTTTCCAAAACGAAAATCTTCCGGTATGACTATCAAGCCATGAGTTTTGTAACCATTCTATCCACCGATTAGTGGAAGAAAAATACCTAATGTGACAAACCTAACAGTGACACAAGCAATAGAGAAGTATGATGTAATTAAGATACAAATGTATTTGAGTAACAATTATGTATAGAACCCTGGTAATATTATAAGTACAAAGTTGTTGTTTTATTGGAAATGGTCCACCGACAGTAATTTAAAAAGATATACTAATTCGTGTACAAGCCGGATCTGAAGTGGCAATGAGACCTAGTGTACGCATTAGAGCTAACTAATAAATAGTAAGAGAGAGTGCTTATTGTTATGAAAAAAATGCAGATAAGTTGTAAGAATAAACTCACCTTGTGTAGCAAGGAATGGCGGTGTAATAGAATTGAACAGTGTTTGTGGTTGAGACGTGAAGGACACGTCTTTGAAATATTTATAAGGTTGGAGCTGGCCATTATTTTGGTGTAGTGTGTGACAGGACACACCTACATGTATTGAGGTTATGAGTTAGAGGCGTGAATGCGACCATAGGTACCCTTATGTTAGATGAGACAGAGTAGCTCATGGTGTCCTATAGGTTTGTCCTATAGGTTTAAGGAATTTAGCATTACACTCGTCCATAATTACTTAATGCACTTTAGTGGTAGGTCGAGAGAGACTACTTGTGGTTTCAGCGTCCAATCGAGTGAAAATGGATTGCCACGTGAGCAAACTGATCAGCTGCAATACACTATAGATATGAAATAAATGTTCTATCCTGTGCTTTAAATATTAATAGAGTGAGTGTTAAATAAGTACATACACTAGCAACATATTTGAGTAACATAATGGCAGACGTGAAACAATATTTATAGCTCAGCATAAATACACTTCGATGAAGTAAGTACTTAATTGCAGAAGTGGAACTCACACAACAGCAGAGGACCAATAAGTGGATTTAGTAGTCAACTACACGTAGTGTGTTTTGAACACTCAGAACTGTACTATTACAAGTTACTCACATGTACAACGAAACTGAGAAGACAACTACTAATCAAATATACTCATACTATCTCTAAGAATAAGGTAATCGAAGATGAGTCAGCTAAGTGAGTAAAATACAAATGCACCAAGAATGTACCGAGCATTGGTTCAGTGTTCCAGCCCAGAAATAATAAATTGAAATTAAATAGGATTCATGATTGTATGCCTTGAACTTAAATTTTCTCTAGTACGTGACTAACGGCGTTTTGAGCCATTTGTTTACCGATTTTATGACAATTAAGTAACCACGAGAGTAAAATTGAAAAAGTTCTGTTAACTTTGTTCCAGCAAAATATTGAAGGATAAAATGTATATATCCCCATTTCATTGTGACAGCCTCGGATGCCGTATTAAGTTACTCGGGATACGCGTAACCATGAAATCATTTCGAGTGAAGTGTTAATTCTGGGATGACTTTAATTATCTATCTTTAGTTTGCGTATGTCGTATTTTCACGTGCCGTCGCGGGACAGACATTCTACCATTATTTAGCGTGGCATTTGATGAACATTGTCATCAAATTATGGCGAGCATTCACTTAAACATTTAATTTGGACAGTTATAGTTGCATCAGCGCATTAGACTCTGAACTGCTCTGTTAGTCATTGTGTGGATTCTTTTTTTTTCATCTGTGACTTTCAGAATAGAGCGAACGTTTTTTCAAAATCGTTTTTGATTATGAATCCCAGACAATCTCCTAATTCCTCAGAGCTATAAGCTGTAGCTATAAGTGTGTTTCTCAGATGAAGTGGGCACTAGGAATTCTAATTATAGGCTTCACGTTTTGTTAATCACTTTCTGGTTGCCAAAATTGTAGTTAGAGAGCCAGTGTTGAGAACGGCAAAACAACAGCATAAATAGTAGGAACATTTATATAAACAATAATTTCCACCCGCCGCCCCACATATGGTGCATCGGCCGGGAAATGCAGTGTTTCTACATTACAAAACATTTTATATATAACAATTAATTCCACCAGCCGCCCCACATACTCTTCGTGGCCATACTGGCGAGATGCGTAGAGGGGTGCAGCATATTCCTAGATTCCTGACCTCCGCCGCTTATTACCGGTTCCTGTAACTTTGTAAGTAGGCTTTCGTGGTATAGTTCCCATCTGTCTTCAAGCGTCTGCCAGATGATATTTCTTTACCATCTCAGTGATGCTATCCCACGAGTCAAACAAATCAGTGACTACTCGTGCTGTCTTTCCTTCTATATCTTCAATATCTACCATTAGTCTTATCTGGTACAAGTCTAATGTATTCCGGTATATTCTAGGACAGGTGACCCGACTGTTTTGTAAGCAATCTCCTTTGTAGTTTCGTTGCATTCTCCCGGTATCTTATTGGTGAGCAAAATTCTACCACTTGTTATACCTACGAGTTTGTCTACGTCATCATCCCATCACATATACATTCAAATTCTTACACGTATTTCGTTTCCAAGTACTTCAAACCATATTTAAAGGAAGTTACCAATTTTTGCACCACCATTCAGTTGTCAGTTGATCTGTTCATTTCCTTGTACCATTCTTAATACTGAACTAGTATTTAGGACAAATATAAGTTGCTTTGACGAAATCAGTAGATAACACTGTTTAAAAATGGGAATTTTTATTTTTTGGAAATAATTTTATTTATTCGCCTTCATCATTGTTTTCTGCTTCAAAATAATTCCCATTAGATATTATACATTTACCATATAAAGCGATTCTTTCCAATCCCCAAAACACTTCCGGAACTCGATTTTTCAGATAGTCTTTAGGTCTCTCATTGATGTGTTTTTAATCTCTCTATGTTCGTAAAATGGCGGCCCTTTAATGTGTTCTTTATTTTGGGAACATGAAAGATTCATATGCGGCTATATCTGGCGTATATGAAGGCTTGGGCATCATTACAGTACTCTTTTTGGCCAAAAGTTCACGACCAAGAAGTGATCTGTGTGCAGGTGTGTTGTTGTGGTGCAAAAGCCGTGAACTGTTTCAGCACAAAATGGGGCTTTTTTGGATTGCTTCATGTAACGGCATTGAATTTCTAAGTATTACCCCTCACTGATCGTTCAATCTTGTGTCAAGGACTCGTGGTGAACTATGCGCACTTGTTGACCTTTTTTCGGGCTTTGCGATCGAAAATGATTCCACTGTGACGATTGAGCCTTAGTTTCATCATATGTTATGTCATTATTAAATAGTTCTGCAGCGTTGTTGACTTCCTCTAGCGCCTCCTGAGTAACTTGAATTGGTCGATGTATTTGCTTCAGAATTACTCACTGCCGACAGTTGGTATATGCGCAGGGATAAACAGTGTATTATAAAGGCAATTTCCCAGACTGCACATTATTTAGAAATTCCATTTAGGCTGTCAATTACTGATAACGTCGCGAGGCATCAGTGGCGGTGATAGCAGGTACAAGAACCCAACGCGGAAATACATGTTTCGCATTGAGAACGAATCTTTTTACGCTGTACTGCATTTGTTGTAAGCTGTGCGATAAGCTAAAACTGTGTTCCTGGAAGCAGACGATTTGCATGTGGGATACCACCAGTTTCAGCACGGCTGACGAATCAAGTAAAAGATCACCTCATTTGGTGTTTCCGGAGGGCGCGAACAGTTGAGGCAGCAAAGCTTAAAGACAGTGAACAAGATTCGAGTCCCTGCACGGTACTCGTACTGCCATGTATCGGGTTCATGTTGCAGACTGCATGAAATTTCCTTCATGCTTCCATATCGACTTATTCGCCGGACTGAATTTTAAGTGATGTAGTGATTCACAAGGCTACTAAACTGAGAAATAATAATGAAAAAAAATTCTGTCATGTTCGTCTTTGTGAAGCCTCGGCACCCAGTAGTGGACGTCGCTAACTGCTAGCAGGTAGCCGGATCGAATCCTGATGGCGGATTATTTTTCACACCAGTATCTGGCTGGTAGAAGCAAATTCCCGATTACCAGACTCCGCGTCACTCTCCTGGATAACTCGTAGGGCCTTGGTAAGTCATGGCCTATGACATTGTTGATGGTCATATGACCTTCGGATGGGGATGGCTTCCACGATGCTATTCCGGAGGAGTGAACTATGCTCCGTACCGGGCTTTAGTCTGTCTCTTCTCATCATGCAACAAAAATATGACACCATGCTATATAGACACCCATTACAGACATAAAATGCCTGATTAAAAGTATCCGGACGCCTATTAATGGACATTAATGTGGGGTGTGTATTCTCCCTTAACCTTTATGAGAAGTTGAACTTTATGTGAGGTAATCATCTTGGGGCTGAAGCTCTTTTTTCCGTATCTGCTTTAACAATACATATTTTTTTGGATAGGGTCCGCCTTTAGCAAAACACAGTTTTGTTTTTTAACCCAAAAATGTTTCACTGCAGTTGCAGCATCTTCAGTGGGCTTTTATTTTATGGCTGTTAAAGAATGTTCTTTACTGTTTGTATACATGTAACTATTATTTTTTAAATCGTAATTACAGATATTTGAAAAAACACATAAAATTATGAATTCATACCTTTTTACCACATGGTGTGGTTTTTCTGATGTATTGTGTTTCTACAGTGACTATTCTGTTTCCCAGTTTGTCATCTGAAACCACTTACACCTTAAAGTAGATAAATTGTTTAAGCCAAAATTACGATTGGAAAATTGTTTCTATGCCTGAAATTAATTAGTTCTCTCTGTGTGTGCGTGTGTGTGTGTGTGTGTGTGTGTGTGTGTGTGTGTGTGTGTGAGAGAGAGAGAGAGAGAGAGAGAGAGAGAGAGAGAGAGAGAGAGAGAGAGAGAGACAGTAGGTTTGAGGAATTTGTGTGGGTGGTGCGGAGGGGGAGGTTGAGGGGGGGGGTGAGCTCGATCGGTTGGTTTTGTCTAATAATTCTTGAGGGCAGAGAACAGAGCTCCATTGCAGAGAGCTGTGTATTCAGTATTCATTTATCACTTGTTTTCCTTCCAGTATTGCTTTTTGAATCTGATAATTTTCTTCAACGATTAGTTTTTGTGGGGGGGCTGTTGCTGCCTTTGAGAGTTTTCAAATCAGTATTGATGTTTGTTGGGTTATGTTTCTTGTCTATAAGGTGTTCAGCAAATGTGGAATGAGTGTTGTTTCTGTGAGGTGTTTGTATGTCTGTCAAGGAACGGCAGCACATTCTCCCTCCAGAACTGAAACCAGAGAAGGTCGTGATGTCGGACGCTGGAGTCTGGAGCGAAGTGGGCCTTCTAAGTCAGGCTGTTCCAGCTCGTCGGCTCCGTTGCGAGCCGCGGAGCGCTCCCTGCTCCAGGGAGCCGTGTCGCTCGCTGTGACCATTCAAGTGGGCCGGCACGTGGCACCGCTGGCTGAGGCAGGCGGCAAGGCAAGCGTCTTGATGTGCCAGCTACGTCGTACAAGATCGACAACCTCATGCTCTTAGGTGATAAGACATGCTCTTAGGTGATAAGACGTGGTGACATTCTACACCAGGAAATACGATGTTCAGAAAATAAATAAAAAACAACTGTTTTACAAGAAATAGCATACTAAATTTATTGGCTCTCTGTAGCTTGACATTTTCTTTTGATTACAAGATCGGAAATAGGCGTCAAAGTGTTCGCAGCGTTAATGCGGAGGATGGCCTTCATGGTTATATCCTGAAGAAACGATCGTTCCTTACTTTTTACTCTTTTCATTGCTGAGAAAAGCTGCTCACAACAATACGTAGATCCAAACATGCACATGATCTGAGCGGCATTGTTGTGAAGCTTGGGAAGTGTTTTTGCTGTAATGAACGATACGATCGTGACAAATCCAACGTGTTGTAGTACCTCTCCTTCAACAAAGTTGAATTTTGCAAATCAATAACCTCCAATTGAAGTGATGACAAGTCGTCAGGGGAAACTGAAAAAGGAGTGCTGAACACCTTAAGTTCAATTCCCAAACTAGTGAGGTCCGGAAATCGTGTTTCAAACGACGTGATGAGCTGATTCAACTTTGCTTGGTAATCGCTGAAAGTAGTACCTTCAGGTAGTTTTAAAGAAGCAAGACGATTGAAGAACATTAAATGTCCATTACTCATCTGCCTCTCAGATAAACGTAACTTTTCCATGAACGCTTTGATCTGGTCTTGCATGTCAACGATTAGCTGCCCTTTGCCCTGCAATGACAGATTTAAATTATTCAGATACATAGTTATGTCAGATAGGAACGCCAGGACTGATATCCATTTTATATCTTTCAGACAACGCATTGTTCCCCTTTCATTTCGAGAAAAAGGGATATTTTCTCACGAATGGCAAAGAAAACATCAAGAACTTTTCCCCGACTCCACCAACGAACTGTACTGTGGTAAGGTATATCCCCATACTCCGCTTCCATATCTTTCAGGAATCCTTTGAACCGTGACGCCGCACAAAATTCACACACTTCACGACATATTTCATTACGCCACCTAGCTCTACTGTTTCAGCACACAGTGCCTCTTGGTGAATAAAACAATGAAGAGTCAAAATGTCATTCCCGAATTCGTCCCTGAGCTTATTTTTCAAACGAGAAGCAAAACCTTGGTGACGCCCGATCATTTGTGGTGCACCGTCTGACGCTACAAAATGGAGCTTATCCCACGGCAAATTTATATTGTCCATTGATTCACAAACAGCTTCAAAAATGTCACGTGATGTTGCGGTGTAATCGAGTGGTACCACATCAAAGAGTTCTTCAGTTACTTGCAGCTCCATGTCGACACCATGCACAAAGACTGCAAGCTGAGCACAGTCCGATATGTCGGTGCTTTCGTCAAGCGCTAGCGAAAATGCAACAAAGCTCTCCGCCTTTCTCCTGAGCTGTGTCTCTAAATCCGCTGCCATGTGCAGGATTCGACGAGACATTGTTTGCTTCGACAGGCAAACCCCTTCAATTGCATACACCTCCCTTGGAAACAAACATTCTGCAACTGCTACCGTGCACGATTTTACGAGTGGTCCCACCGAAAACGGCTTGCCACTCGCCCCAATGATGTGAGCGACCCTGTAGCTTGCTCGAATTGCAGATTCAGTAGTGTTTTCTCCGCTCTCATTCACCTGAAAATTATAAACGCATTACAGAAGATGAACTGTTTTGCAAGTTTTGATACCCTCCGTATTACGAAACCGTTTTTAAACTTACTTCTCCTGGTATGTCGTTCTTAAGCCTGGCTACCAGTTCTCTGCGTGCAACACCTTCTACCTGATCGTAGTGCGCTGCGTGAAGAGGTGCATAATGTCGTTGTATATTGTACCTATTCGCAGAATTAAACACTTTGTGACATACAAGACACTGCGGACGACCATCCCTCTCAATGAACAGAGAGGTATCCTCCAATAGAGGTACAGGGCTCCCGCGGCTAGTCATAGCTGTCATTGAACACCGATTATTGCGTCAGTTGCGGCTGCATGCGGCCAGGGGGCAGTGAGTTCGCTTTCCCCCTCCACGCGGGCCCCGAGCTGCCGCAGTGAGCGCTCCGGAGCGCTCCGGCTCCCTGGAGTTATGTTGGAACAGCCTGTTCTAAGTGATCCCAAAGCTGTTCCGTCAAGTTCAGACTTGGAGTCTGGACATGGCAGAGCATTTCAGGGATGTTATTGTCCTCAGATTATTGCCTTACAGATGCTGCTTTGTGATAGGGTGCATTGTCGTGCTGATAACAACGATCACCATCTCCGAACTTTTCATCTGCTATACGCATTACACAATGGCGTAAAAATGTGATCATATTCTTCCACATTTAACCTTTTCTTAAGCTCATTAAAGGAATCACACTCTAACTACAAAAAACAAGCGTACACCGTAAGGCCACCTTCTCCACACTTCACTGTTGAGATTATACATGATGGCGGTAACGTTGCCCAAGTATTCAGCAAACCCAAATCCTTCCACCAGGTTACCACAGGGTAAAGCGTGATTAATGACTCCAAATCACTCGTTTCCAATCGTCTGCTGTCGCTCTTTGCACCACGTCGAGCGTCGCTTAGAATTGTCTAAAGGCATGCGTGGCTTATGAGATGCAGCTCGACAACTGTCCACATTCTATATAACTCCCTACGCTCTGTCATTTTGTTACCTGGACTTTGTAACTCAAAAGTAATTCCTTCGGTTGATTTCACGCGTTTTCTTACAATCGAACTATGCGGTGCCTGCCGGTCTCTGGAAATGCAAGCGATCTCCTCGGTCTTGGTTTCGTGTTCTTGTTCCTCCGCATTTCCACTTCACAATCACATTACTAACGGTGGCCTCGGGTAGCTTTAAATGTGTTGAAATGTGTCTGACAGATTTGTTACAAAGGTCATATCCAGTGACTATTTCACGTTCGAACTCACTGACTTTTTTTCTGACCGAACCATTTCGCTATTACTTGCTTTTCTACTGACAGCGCAATAGTCCTCGCCTTCCTTTATACTGGTGGGTCTGCCTCTCGTGACATATGGCATTCAATTCTACATTACATAGGAGTGTCCGAAACTTGGGAACAGGCTTTATACACTTAATATACAGCTCTCGCACGCCTCGAGGAAACAGGCCTTTGAACGCGCAGGAAGAAAAACCTTTACAGAAGGAAGTGAGATAAGAGTTTAACGTGCCGTTGACATCGACGTCATTAGAGATGGAGCACAAGCTCGGAACATTTCAAGCATGGGGAAGGAAATCGACCGTGCCTTCCAAAGTAACCATCCCGACATTTACCTGGAGCGATTTAGGAAAATCACGAAAAATGTAAATAAGAACAGCCTGAAGACGGTTTGAACCGACGTCAGCCGGCCGGTGTGACCGAGCGGTTCTAGGCGCTTCAGTCTGGATCCGCGCGACCGCTACGTTCGCAGGTTCGAATCCTGCCTCGTGCATGGATGCGTGTGATGTCCTTAGGTTAGTTAGGTTTAAGTAGTTGTAAGTTATAGGGGACTGATGACCTCAGATGTTAAGTCCCATAGTGCTCAGAGCCATTTGAATCACTTTTTTGAACAGACGTCTTTACGAATGTCCAGTGTGCTAATCACTGCGCCACCTATCTCGCCAAAAAAAGAAAAATCTCGGTTAGGTGACGGGGCTCGGCCCTCGCGGTCTCCTAACTAACAGTGTCACATGGCTCTTTCGTTATTCTGTGTTCAGCTGAGAACTTTTACAACGTCTCTTTTATTGACCTGGATTTGAAGTTCTTAGCACTCTTGACATCATACTGACCGAGGTGGTGCAGTGTTAAGACACTGGTTTAGAATTCGGGAGGATAGAGATTCAAAACCACGTCGGTCGTTCATATTCCATGCTTTCCGTAAATCGCTTAAGGCAAATGTAGGAATCGTTTCTTTGTAGATAACACGGCCGATATGCTCGCCCTTTCTTCCAGAATTGGCGCCTGCGGTTCGTCTCTAACAAGCTTTCAGTCGAGAAGGCGTTAAACTCTGATCTTCTTTCCCTTTCATTTTCTTGGCCATTCTTCCCCAGTTCGAGCTTGTACTCCGTCTTTAATGATCTCGTCGTTGACAGTAAACTAAATCCTATTTTTTTCCTTTTATCTTGACATTGTTGGTGACAACGAATTCAGTAATTCAGACGTTGATTAATTATTCTACCCGAATAAGTAACAGGAAGGATGTGTAAATTTAACAGGCCACTACTGTACGCGGCCTGGTTCTGGAGGAAATGAAATTCCCATCACGTGAGCCAGCTGTTCATTATGTTTTCTTATCTCAACTCGGTGGCGCATAAGCGGACAAAAAGCTGTTTACGAGAACTTGTTATCAGTAGGGAGGTACATTGTGTAGGGCTATCTCTCGCACAATCTGTCCCCACAGCGTTGTGGTTCGTATTCTGTACGCTGCGCCCTTTCACCGTAATTTATGTGTCCTAAAGAATTATTCTTTTACCTTGTGCTCTACAGCTTGTATATGTTGTAATTAAGACAGTCTAAATCCAGCAAAGCAGCTGCTAATACCTCTCATTTGTCCGTTATTATTTAAACCTCTGAGAATCTTCGAACACAGGAGATGGTTATACAAAATATCGTATACGAGTCTTATTTCAGTATTCTCGGAGATTGAAACTTTTTCAGTTCTGCCAATATTAAGTGCCTGTGTGACGGAGATCAAGTTTTGAATATTTCTGAGAGATTAAAGCTGTCTACCGGATCGGGCCACGAATTCGGTTTCTTGCAATTTTCGGGCTATAGACTTACCTATACCACAAGGCCCATTCCAAAGTTTCAGTATGTTTGCACCTCTCTCTTTAATTTCCCAAACCCTGTCTTGCATACGTCGCTGGCATAACATCGCTGTGAGTCTAATAAGGCACAGAAAACATAAACAAAGACTACGGACAGCATCCAGACGGAACTATTCATTCAGTAGCGCAGTGTAATCTGTTATCAGAGTTCCCGAGAGGTTCAGACGACGTGCCGAATCGAAATGCATGAAAGTGTCTGATAAGACTACAAACTCTGGGAGTAATATAGGTGAACTAGATCCGTATGTTGAGCTGCACTTCTGGAGCTTACCCGGGAATGAGTTTGCTCGTGGAGGGTCGTGAATTACAACCGACACTGGATGGTACAACAAAATATTCGTTTAATTCATACATCAAAAAAAGTTTTGCATCACACCGGTTTCCAGAACTCCCGAAGACAGACATTGACTGTGGAGATTTTATCACAGACACAGTCCCTTTGAGTGTTCAGAGATGTCATAAATCGGCCCAAAGATGTAAACAACCATGCATGAGCAGTGCCTATTAGACGAAGGGTGTCTGACAGCCGATCAGTTCCGGTCATTCCACTAGGAATTGCCTGTAGTTCAACCACGTCTAGCCGGTCAATACCGCGGTTCCATCGCGTCCGCAATGTTATTTTATGCCAGGAAGGACTCTCAACAAGGGAAGTGTACAGGCGTCTCGGAGTGAACCAAAGCGATTTTGTTCGGACTTGGAGGAGATACAGAGAGACAGGCACTGTCGATGACATGCCTCGCTCAGGCTGCCCAAGGGCTTATACTGCAATGGATGATGCTACCTACGGATTATGGCCCGGAGGAACGCTGACAGCAATGCCACCATGTTGAATAATGCCTTTCGTGCAGCCACAGGACGTCGTGTTCCGACTCAAACTGTGCGCAATAGGCTGCACGATGCGCAGCTTCTCTCCCGACGTCCATGGCTCGGTCCATCTTTGTAACCACGACACCATGCAGCGTGGTTTTGACGGGCCCAACAACATGCCGAATGGACCGCTCAGGATTGGCATCACTTTCTCCTCACCAATGACCGTCGCATATGCCTTCAATCACACAATTGTCGGAGACGTATTTGGAGGCAACCCGTCAGGCCTTAGATTGTCCAGCGAGTGCAGCAATGTGGAGGTTCCCTGCTGCTTTGGAGTGGCCTTATGTGGGGTCGACGTACGCCGCTGGAGATCACGGAAGGTGCCGTAACGGCTGTACGTTACGTGAATGCCATCCTCCGAGCGATAGTGCAACCATATCGGCAGCATTCGTCTTCATGGACGACAATTCGCACCATCATCGTGCACACCTTGTGTATCACTTCCTTCAGGATAACGACGTCGCTCGACTAGAGTGGCCAGCATATTCTCCAGGCATGTACGCTATCGAACATGCTTGGGATGGATTGAAAAGTGCTGTTTATGGATGATGTGACCCCAAACTACTCTGAGGGATCTACGCCGAATGGCCGTTGAGAAGTGGGACAATCTGGACCAACAGTACCTTGATGATATTGTGGATAGTATACCACGACTAATACAGGCATGCATCAATGAAAGAGGACGTGTTACTAGGTATTAGAAGTACCGGTGTGTACAAAAATCTGGACCACCACCTCTGAAGGTCCGGCTGTATGGTGGTACAACATGCAATGTGTGGTTTTCATGAACAATGAAAAAGGCGGAATGCTGTTTATGTTGATCTGTATTCCAGTTTTCTGTACAGATTCCGGAACTGTCGGAACTGAGGTGATGCAAAACATTTTCTGATGTGTGTATTTAACCAAGTAAAATGGGAGGAAAGTACGCCTTCTCGGTTTACATAGGAGAGAAGATAACTGTAATGACTTCAGACAGGAACGCCAGAAAGAGATGCAGGGAACAGGCAAACGGTTTTTATTGTTGTTGTTTACCGTAGGTTCTTTGTGATGGGTTTCAAGATACTAGCATACATCTCATCAAAGATATATACAGCTCTTAGATACTATCAGTGTTAACAAAAAGCCAACATCCTAGTGACTACATTAATCGCGAGTTTTCCTCTTAGTTGCGACGATATTCATTATACTTGACTCGTACGTCTTCATTACATGGAAATAGAAATCATAACATAAAAATATGCTGCTGCGTAAATACTTTTCCGCTGTAGTTTGTAGGAGAGTTAATCCGTGTTCGTTCTCAGGCTTCTGTGATGTTTCATCTCCAATCCTTATTCGTTTCGTTCTATGTTGAACTATTTGTCAGCGTTTTTAACGACACGTTTCATTTCTTTACAAGATCTTTGCAGATCTGGCACACTGTAATCACACCACAACATCACAACATAGCTTCATGACTGACAACATGTAACCATTAGGTGTTCTTTAGATGTCTCGACAGTCAAAAATGTAAAGTTCTCTCAGAGATACTTCATTACCTATCGCTTGTGTGACACACGACGTAATTATGGAATAATATGCGTCATACTGACTAATACACGATAGTATATTTAATTTAAGAAACACTGACGAAAAATTAGAGAACTACTCTAAAAGACGACAAGCACCTTACGGTTACATATGAAGGAGGACGTATTACAAATAATTATTCTCCTTCTTTTGACATTTTGCCAGGTCCAAACAGCTTGTAAAAATGTAAGAATAACATAGACATTAGTTTAGTTGATTACCTAAAAAGCCAGTACGTTGGCCTTGAACGCGAAGGTTGGTTTGAATATCACAGTTCCTTACTACGGTGCTATTGGATGTGGCCTTGCCTTCCTCCGACCTTTATATTTTCTTATTTACAAAAACAGTGTAATACCTTCATAACAAGGCAGACGAAGTATAGATTTACGTTGTTCTTGCTACTCTGTGATTAACGCTAATAATTTTGTATTCATAGCGGTCTTTTTTGTCTTTTGTTTTCCCATAATATTTTTAAGTTTTTATATTTTTGACATTCATTGGTACAGAATATCAGTTTAATTCCGAACATCGATAAAATGTATTACTTGATAATTTAATCAGCACGGATGGTTAAAATTTTGCTCGTCTGTGGGTCCACAGCCTCTAAATTCGTAATAACAGAAAACATGGTGACACAGACGATCTCTCTTCAAATCGTGCGATTAGCTAATGTCGATAACTTGTCATTTTCAAGCACATGTATGACATTACATATTATACATTGTCATTATCAAATTATTTTTCTTTGCAGATACAAAGTAGACGCCACATTTCATCATTACATTGGGAATGGATCCACATCACAAACGTTACAACTCAGATGTAATGGTGGTAACAGTGCTTCCAGTTACCGATATTGCATGTGAGGTTGTAACATTTGTTATGTGGATGCATTCCAAATGTAATGTCTACTTTGTATTTGTAAAGAAAAATAATTCGACAATGACAATGTGTAATACGTAATATCACACGTGTGCTTGAAAATGACAAGCCGTCAAAATTAGCTAATGGCACGGTTTAAATAAAGACTGCTTACATTACAGACTACTGCGGACCATATTTTCTTTTATTACGGGCAATTAACACACTTTACTAATATTTAAGTGAGACTGTGAAATCTGTTGCGACAAGGATATTTTTGTATCTCACGTGGTGGCAGATTGAGCACTGTGCTAAAAGCAGCATCTTACAAAATACGAGACAGAAATATTGTTATGAGCGCATAATAGTTGTTAACAAGCGGGTACTTATAAGTGTTGCAGCAAAGATCTGTATAATTAAACTTAGTATTATTGTCTCGGTATAAGTCAAAGCTAGAGGGTTAATTTACAACTGGGGACGAAATAAATGAGAAGTGTGGTGGTTGCTGATTTTTGATTGCAGACCAACAATTTGTGCACCTTGCTATGGAGAACATATATTTGCAAGCGCGAGCGCACACACACACGCATGCATATGCTCACAAGCACACACACACACACACACACACACACACACACACACACACACACACATTCAGTTTTCACATGAACATTGTGAGAGCGCATTGTTCACCTTATTTGATTAGTTTCCTTTTACTTACTATAACACTGTAATTTTTATTGTGAAAAAATAATGGAACAATTAGACACTTTTGGTTTGGATATATTCACCTGCGTGGGTATGGCGTTATCCTTCACACGGATTAAATCAGAGGTATTATTTCAAATGTCAAATTGTGTACGAACTTTCCATGCACTTCGAAAATTTGTTTGTACAACGCACTTCACACGTCACTAATTATGGACGGATTAATCGTAAGCAATGATGTTGCTGATTGCGGAATCCAGTGGTACCTGTTTTTTTTTTTTTTTTTTTAAAAATAGGACGATGCACCTGTAGTTGGTTCTGTTGACATGTGCAGTCATATGTTAGCATGTAGCTCATACATTTCCACAAACACGAAGGTCTATGGTGTCAGCCGGCCGGTGTGGCTGTACGGTTCTAGGCGCTTCAGTCTGGAACCGCGTGACCGCTACGGTCGCAGGTTCGAATCCTGCCTCGGGCATGGATGTGTGTGATGTCCTTAGGTTAGTTAGGTTTAAGTAGTTCTAAGTTCTAGGGGACTGATGACCACAGATGTTAAGTCCCATAGTGCTCAGAGCCATTTGAACCATTTTTGTCTATGGTGTCCAGTTGGTTGCGTTTCTCGCAGGTGGCGTAGTTTTTAATTTCTTTTCTACTGGCCACTCATTAGTTGGTACTGTCTGTGAGACTTGCTCTGGTTGTAGTTTGCAAGTTCTGCTTCCGTTTAGTGTATGCTTTCACTTGTAAGGCGTGGTGTGTTTTGCAAACCTTTTTTTCACAGACATTAACTGCAGTGTCCTGTGCATAGATATTTTGTGTACGTAAAATTCTTTAGTACAGTCAGAAATGAGTGTTACTAACGATTATTGTGACATCCTCGGAGTCTGGACTAAAATACTTTAAAAAAATACAATCTTGTAGGTGTTGGGACCGTTTTCCTGTGACTATGGTCTGGTCTGGAAATGGAAATTTGTGATAAGGTCTTATGGGACCAAACACCTAAGGTCATCGGTCCCTAAGCTTACACACTACTTAATGAAAAACAAACTTACGCTAAGGACAACACACACACACACCCATGCCCGAGGGAAGACTCGAACCTCCGACGGGGGTAGCCGCGCGGAGCGTGACAGGGCGCCCCAGACCGATCGGCTACCCCGGGCGGCGCTATGGTCTGTCTGGTCCCTCACTGAGCCTCCACAATCGCGGGAAACAACAAGCGCCACACCCTGAGTGCTACGCAGCGCAGCAGCACAGAGCGTCTGGCAGGGTTGCCTACAGATTTGCCTTATTTAAACGGCTCAGATACGAGGTGGATCGATCGTGTACTGGCTCGGTCTCACGTTTGAATGTCGGACGCCTATCATCATTATCGAGGACAATGTTATGGCTGTGCGTTATCGGGAGAGTATCCTCCAACATTCAGAGCTAACATGGGAGACAGACATTAAAGCAAATATATGTGTAGTCTAGGGGCAACGTAGTTCGTAATTAACGAAAAAAAAGTTATCAAGCCAGAGAGAGCAAAACGGTCTGTAACCCAGAAATAAAAGGTTAAAATCTGTAACTGAAAAATGTTAAATGCCAGTCTGTGCATACTAAAGGTCCTCCACAATAGATAGAGATGCAATGCATAGGATTAAACTTCATTCATTCGGTTGCATACATACCAATGATCAGAATTACCAATTCAGTATGCCTATTTCTTGCTCCTTGGTTCCATAATTTGTGTCAGACCTTCAGTACTAATCTACCTCTATGTGTAACTAAAAGTCTATTAGGGTCTCGCATGTCTGGCAGCGGAACCCGGCATTTGTCAAAATATTCTCTGCGTTACAAACCTAGCCTCCTAGTCTTGCATCAATTTGGGTATTGTAAACCGTATCTCTTTGCTGACCATCTTCCTTGGATGAAGCGTTCTTTGTGTCTCGTCAGCGCAAATCTCGTTCCGGTATCCAAAGGTGGTATCTTAATTTTTCTCGCGCCTATTCGCGTCCATGCTTCACTAAGGTAAGGATCTAGCTGACTTGGTGCCGAAAGTTTGCTAATTATCTTCTACACATATTCTCTTTGGAGTAGAAGCGCAGATCAGATGGGAATAAGCCGTTTAACTCCTCTTCGTAGCTTTGACCTCGAGAGCTTCAGTGTTCAAGGACCTTCTTGAAATCATATCTAATTTTTTTTGTATCATCGGTGTTCTGACAGCCTGCATGCAGCTGATCATTATTTTTTCTCCTGTACCAGTATCTTCATTTCAGAGTAGCACTTACACCTAACGTCCTCAATATGTTTTCCATTTCGTTTCCGTCTGCAATTTTTGACCTCTACAACTCTCTTGGTATTAGTGTGAGCTATTCGCTTATGGATTAACCCAAATCCATAGTCTAATTACTGTTTTCCAAGTAGCCCTTTTCTTGTCGATTATGCGGTAAAGATCTTCGCTGCGTATGTTAACAGTCCAGTTAATTAACAGTATCCTTCTCTAACATCACGTCTTAAACTCTTCGACACTTCTTTTCTTGTTTTTCCACTGTCCTGATTCACTTGGATACAAGTATTTCTACGGGATGTACATTTTGAGGAAATTCTTTCTCAAATTATGGCTCATGTTTAACAGTAAGGGAATTGTTTCGGAGAGGAATGCTCCCTTTGCTTGCGCTTGTCTCCCTCTTAGGTCTTCCTTGCCTTATCTGTCATTCCAATTTATCGATTTTATGCAGTCTGATTCAGTCATACAAGGGAACCAAACGGTATTTTTTCCATTTGCTATTTGCTGCTACTTTTGAAAGCACTTCTTTAAGGTTTAAAACGCATTTTGACGGGGTCTGGTTGTAGGAGTGTGTAGAGCAGGTCAGAAAATACATGATTTCGTATCAAACTCAGTTTTATCCATCAGTGCACTTACGTGTTTTGAAAAATAGCTTCGCTTAAATAAATTTGTCTGTATTTAACTGTTATCAGTTGTATGTATTAGCCATAAGCTTAAAAAAATGATAATATTTATCAGTCATCAGTCTTCTGACTGGTTTGATGCGGCCCGTTACGAATTCCTCTCCTATGCCAACCTCTTCATCTCAGAGTAGCATTTGCACCCTACGTAATCATTTATTTGCTGGACGTATTCGAATGTTCTTATACAGTTGTTACCCTCCACATCTCACTATAGTACCATGGAAGTTACTCCCTGATGTCTCTTCTTCTTGTCAGTGTTTTCCATGTATTCCTTTCATCACCGATCTCATTGTTTATTCCTTTCATCACCGATCTCATTGTTTATCTTATTAGTCCACCTAATTTTCGACATTCTTCTGTAGCTTCACATCTCAGCCTCTTCGATTCTCTTCTGTTGCTGCTCCTCCCTGCCCGTGATTCCCTACCATACACTTATGTGCTCCAAACACACATTCTCAGAAATATCTTCCTGTAGTTAAAGTCTCTCTTTGCCTTTGCTAGTCTGCATTTGATGCCCTCCTTGCTTCGTCCGTCATGGTTTATTTTGATTCCAAAGCAGCAGAATTCCTTATCGTCGTCTACTTCGTGACGACCAATTTTCGTCCTCGGTTTCTCGCTATTCTCATTTCTGCTTCTTCTTGTTACGGTTTACTCTCAACCCAAATAATATAATTCATAATACTAACTGCTTCAGATTTGTTGCTTGGGTTGTTTTTGGGGGAGGAGACCAGAAAGCGAGGTCATCGGTCTCATCGGATTAGGTAAGGAAGGGGAAGGAAGTCGGCCGTGCCCTTTCAAAGGAACCATCCCGGCATTTGCCTGGAGCAATTTAGTGAAATCACGGAAAACCTAAATCAGGATGGCCGGACGCAGGATTGAACCGTCGTCCACCCGAATGCGAGTCCAAGGTGCTAGCCACTGAGCCACCTCACTCGGTGCTTCAGATTTCTGCCTCCATGAGCTCATTAGCGGTTCATGTACTGCGTGTACAAAGCGTTTGACATTGGCACGCGTGTCAGAATACGTGTACTGATATGATGATGCCAGAAAGCCTAAACCGGTAATATTGTGAATTATATAACGAAGTACGATCAAAAACAGTTATTAATGAGTATTCCCATCTTCCTCTCTTTCTTTCGCTCTCCCCTCTCCTAATTCAACTTCTCTCTTCCCCCTTTTCTTTTGAACTTGCTCATTTGTTTTGCCTGTCTCAAAAGAGCATCCGCACGGTAACAGCACTCAGGGCACCAGCCCCAGTCGCCTTACAACGTCACAGTGAAGAATGAGTAAGCAATTGATACAGGGCTACTAAACCGTCGGTTTGTATGGATTCCACCCGGTTTTTAATACTTCGTTTCAATCCCCGGTTGCAAATTTATAAAACACTAAAAAAACCGGAGTTTTGGACTTCTTTGTCAAGTTGGTATTCGGTGACGTAAGAATTACCTGTCGAATTGAAATCGAAACTGGGGATAAACTGGGAGAAATAAAAGCAAGTTTTCAACACTTAAGGCGATCGTCTACTATCGTGACACGGTGAATTGTTCTTCAGCTTCGTTCCACCATCGAAGCGTAACACGGATCGAGTCGGCCGTGATCAAGATTCCGTCATTGATATTAGGTGTTGTAAGAGTAGAGAGCGCTTCGAATGTATCTAAAGATTGCTTCTAAGTGAACAGTTCGAACTGGAAATCATATCAACATTTTTGGATAATACTGTTTCAGGTATATGGTGTGATTTCATGAGCAATTGTTCTGGAGATGAATATTCAGAAATTATGAAAACTGTGACGTACTGTCTTGCAATTCCTGCTCGCATTGCAACTATGGAAAGGATATTTTCCTTATTAAATATACATTGAACTGGCTAAAGAAATAGACTTTCAGTACAGTGTGTAAAGAATTTGCTGATCGTCAGTTATAAGTATAGAGCTCTTTCTTATTCTCAATATGACGATAACATCAAATCCAAGAAACAGTTACATAAGAAGGTGCGAGGAAGCGAGAAATATGCTTTTGAAAACACGTGAGCCACAATGGTTCGCATAATGATTGTTTGTAATACCCCTGTTTTTTCATTTGGCAATATGGCAATCCTAGGCTATTTTTCAGTCGTAGTGCTGTCTATATCTACGTGTCTACATCTACATGGACACTCTGCAAATAACATTTAAGTGCCTGGCAGAGGGTTCATCGAACCACCTTCACAATTCTCTATTATTCCAATCTCGTATAGCGCGCTGAAAGAATGAACACCTATATATTTTCGTACGAGCTTTGATTTCCCTTATTTTATCATAGTGATCGTTTCTCCCTATGTAGGTCGGCGTCAACAAAATATTTTGGCATTCGGAGGAGAAAGTTGGTGATTGGAAGTTTGTGAGAGGATTCCGTTGCAACGAAAAACGCCTTTCTTTCAATGATGTCCAGCCCAAATTCTGTATCATTTTTGTGACACTCTCTCCCATATCTGCCGGCCGGTGTGGCCGAGCGGTTCTAGGCGCTACAGCCTCGGGCATGAATGTGTGTGATGTCCTTAGGTCAGTTAGGTTTAAGTAGGTCTAAGTTCTAGGGGACTGATGACCTCAGAAGGTAAGTCCCATAGTACTCAGAGCCATTTGAACCATTTTGCATTTTCTAAGTGTCCTGTCAATAAAACTCAGTCTTTGGTTAGCCTCCCCCACAGCATTTTCTATGTTTCCTTCCAATTTAAGTTGTTCATAATTGTAATTTCTAGGTATTTAGTTGAATTCACGGCCCTTAGATTTGACTGATGTATTGTGTAACGGAAGTTTAAGGATTCCTTTAAGCAATCGTGTGGATGACCTCACACTTTTCGTTATTTATGGTCGATTGCCAATTTTCGCACCATACATATTTTTCTAAATCAACTTCTGATGACTTTATTAGTCGATAAACGACAGTGTCATCTGCAAACAACCTAAGACGGCTGCTCAGATTGTCTCCCAAATCGTTTATATCGATAAGGAACAGCAAAGGGCCTTTAACACTACCTTGGGGAACGCGAGAAATCACTTCTGTTTTACTCGATCACTTCCCATTAATTACTATGAACTGTGACGTCTCTGACAGGAAATGACGAATTCGGTCACATAACTCAGACGATATCCTATAATCTTGCAATTTCACTACAAGCTGCTTGTGTGGTACAGAGTCAAAAGCCTTCCGGATATCCAGAAATACGGAATTAATTTGAAATACCTTGTCGATAGCACTAATTACTTCGTGCGAGTAATGAGCTAGTTGTGTTTGACAAGCACGGTGTTTTCTAAATCCGTGCTGACTGTGTCTCAGTAGACCGTTTGCTCCGAGGTAATTCATAATTTTCGAACACAATATACACTACTGGCCATTAAAATTGCTACACCACGAAGATGACGTGCTACAGACGCGACGTTTAACCGATAGGAAGAAGATGCTGTGATATGCAAATGATTAGCTTTTCAGAGCATTCACACAAGGTTGGCGCCGGTGGCGACACCTACAACGTGCTGACATGAGGAAAGTTTCCAACCGATTTCTCATACACAAACAGCAGTTGATGGGCGTTGCCTGGTGAAACGTTGTTGTTATGCCTCGTGTAAGGAGGAGAAATGCGTACCATCACGTTTCCGACTTTGATAAAGGTCGGATTGTAGCCTATCGCGATTGCGATTTATCGTACCGCGACATTGCTGCTCGCGTTGGTCGATATCCAATGACCTAGCAGAATAAGGAATCAGTGAGTTCAGGAGGGTAATACGGAGCGCAGTGCTGGATCCCAACGGCCTCGTATCACTAGCTTTCGAAAAGACACGCATCTTATGCGCATGGCTGTAACGGATCGTGCTGTCACGTCTCGATCCCTGAGTCAACAGGTGAGGACGTTTGCAAGACAACAACCATCTGCACGAGCAGTTCGACGACGTTTGCAGCAGCATGGACTATCAGCTCGGAGACCATGGCTGCAGTTACCCTTGACGCTGTATCACAGACAGGAGCGCCTGCGATGGTGTACTCAACGACGAACCTGGGTGCACGAACGACAAAACGTCATTTTTTCGGATGAATCCAGGTTTTGTTTACAGCATCATGATGGTCGCATCCGTGTTTGGCGACATCGCGGTGAACGCACATTGGAAGTGTGTATTTGTCATCGCCATACTGGCGTATCACCCGGCGTGATGGTATGGGGTACCATTAGTTACACGTCTGGGTCACCTCTTGTTCGCATTGACGGCACTTTGAACAGTGGACGTTACATTTCAGATGTGTTACGACCCGTGGCTCTACCCTTCATTCGATCCCTGCAAAACCCAACATTTCAGCAGGATAATGCACGACCGCATGTTGCAGGTCCTGCGCGGGTCTTTCTGGATACACAAAATGTTCGACTGCTGCCCTGGCCAGCACATTCTCCAGATCTCTCACCAACTGAAAAAGTCTGGTCAATGGTGACCGAGCAACTGGCTCATCACTGTACACCAGTCACTACTCTTGATGAACTGTGGTATCGTGTTGAAGCTGCATGGGCAGCTGTACTTGTACACGCCATCCCAGATGTGTTTGACTCAACGCCCAGGCGTATCAAGGCTGTTATTACGGCCAGAGGTGGTTGTTCTGGGTACTGATTTCTCAGGATCTATGCATTCAAATTGCGTGAAACTGTAATCACATGTCAGTTCTAGTATAATATATTTGTCCAATGAATACCCGTTTATGACCTGCATTTCTTCTTGGTGTAGCAATTTTAATGGCCAGTCATGTATGTTCCAAAATCGTGTTGCATATCGACTTTAATGATATGGGCTTGTAATTTAGTGGATTACACCTGCTACCTTTCTTGAGTATTGGTGTGACCTGTGCAACTGTCAAATCCTTGGATATGGATCTTTCGTCGAGCGAACGGTGGTATATGTTTTTTAAGTATGGAGCTATTGCATCAATTGCTATACAGTCTGTCATAGTAATGGAGAACAGCCAGTGCGGGCGGCTTTGGTGAAATAATCACCGCCGGTTCGTCGCTCGGCGGCGTGAGCTCGGCCGCCGTTTGATTGCTCGTTTGCGCGTTGCAAGCGAAGCCAGTGAGCTGTTAATGACGCCCCGCTGGCGGGCCGAGGCCCCATATGTGCGGCGCTGAGGTGGCCAGACGTGACGTGCGCCAGCTGCGGCGCACAGCAGGCGGCGCCGGCGCTGTTCACGCAGCAGACACGAAAGGGAACGCCCTTTGTCCTACAGCAAATTTACGAGTTTATGCCTTACCTCACACTTTTGGACTCAGTTTCTTACAGGGGCTCGGCAGTGACCTGTAGTAGGAGATGATCACAAAAAGTAAATTGCACATTGTTACGGAAAAGAAACGTAACTTGTATCGAATATTGCACTACACATCAAAATGACACAGATATATGACACTATTTTTCAGTATAGCCACCAAGTCTCTGTAAACAACAGTCGGAATCTTCTACCAATCGTAGAAATTCGGTAGTTTGTCACAGAACCATTCCAAAACGGCTGCGCGTCTTGTTCTGACCTCCATCGCAGAGGCGTCAAGAGAAAGGCTCAAATGTGGGTAAGAAGGGGTGTGGCGAGCTTCCCATCGAGTGATGCGATCACGGTGGCGCTGGCCAGAACTGAGAAGAAATTCGGTGGCAACATGACGTCCTTAACTCAGCTTACACCTCACGATAACCTCTGAGCTGTGGCCTTTTTTTCGCATGTGTCGACACCTTACTATTTTAAGCGTTGTCGAGCCCGAGGTTGAAGTTGCAGATAGTCAGTCTTTTTTATCGGGAGACCATTCGCCGGGTGCAAGGCTTTCGATTTGCCGCCACTTCGGTGACTTGTGCGTCGATGGGGATGAAACGATGATGGTGAGGACAACAGAACATCCAGTCCCTGAGCGGAGAAAAATCTCCGACCCAGCTGGGAATCGAACCCCAGCCCTTAGGATAGACATTCTGTCTCGCTGACCACTCAGCTACCGGGGGTGGACATCATTACAGAGAAAAGTTGAACACACATTTGAGCTAAATTTCAAACTTCTGCGTCGCAATGGGAGGGGAGACGGTAGGAGATTTCGAAAAAGTGACCGTTTACTTTGTGTTGCGAAGTGTATGTATATAAGAAGCATTTCTTTTAGATGCTTCAGATCTGACGTATCAGCCGCACGCGTGAGAAATTTCTGACAGTTACAACAGATTTCAGAACCATAGTGTTCTATCAAAAAGGTTTCTGCGCAATGCACTCGTTACAAGCAAAGTACTTTATACAAATGAAATGACACAGTTTAAGAGGCTCTCATCGCCACTTCAGTCTATATACATACAATGTGCTTTACATGAATTCTCGGTTGCCGAAAAAGAAATCGTGGTAAACGTTAGTATACAGTGTATGGTAAAAATACAGTTGATAGGAGTATTGTTCGGCGAGAGGTAAAGAGAGTTAAAGCGTCGTTAAGTACAGGAACTCAGCTCCATGATCGGACAAGTTCTCGAAGTTCTTTTGAAGTCACTGCGCCCGACAGAGTGAACCCTGCGGATGCCATTATTCATGCGGACGGGGCATCACATCTCGTCAGTTGGCTCTAATGCTGTTGTTGAGCATTAGAAATACACGTACAATCATTCAGTCTCATAAATATTCAATGGTTTGCTTAAGATGGGTTCCATGGATGTTCAAAAAAGACCACAAGATCCAAAGAAAAGCCATTTCACCCGAACTGTTTGAGCAATCTTAGGCAAATGGAGAGATGTTTGTGTCACGGATCGTTACAAGTGACGAAACCTGAGTGCTTATCTTTCAGCTGTAAACAAAAAGGCAGTCACTAGAATGCCACAAGCTACAATAACCAAAAAAGAAGAAATTGAAGACAGCCTCCTTTGCTGGCAAAGTCACGATGACAGTCGTTTGGGATAGTAATGGTGTCTTTCTCGTGGTATTTTGCCAGTAGGATCGACCATTAATTCAGAGGCGCATGTGATGACTCTTGAATAAACTCAAAAACTGTTTCAGATGTGTTCGGTCTCACAAGATTACGGAATAAATCTTGTAACAACACGATGGTACACGTCCGCACGTCTCAGAAACCAGAAACGCATCTCCAATTTGGGTTGGAGATCATTGCCTCATCCACCCTGTAGTCCAGACGTGGTGTCCTCGGACTTCCATCTGTTTGAGCCACTTGAGTATTCTGTACGTGGGGAATACTTTGAAGATGATGACAGTGTAATGCTTGCAGTGAAAACGTGCGTATGAGTGTAGGACAAGAGTTTTTACCAACAATGAGTACATGCTCTTTTACAATGCTTGCGAAAGGCCATATACTATGTAGTAAATTAGTACATGTTGAAGGTACGCCCTCGTCGACGGAAAATCTGCGACTGCTGCGAATCCGTTCCTCAATTGCCTGAACACTGTCGTCTGTAGTCGAAGTCGATGACCTTCCCTCCCGATATGCATTACCCATGTCTCTGCGGCCGTGGTCAAATTGTTGGCACCATTTCACAAATGCTGGACGTGACTTTGCATTTGGTCCACATACCGCTAGAAATTCACACAGTGAGTGCGTGTGAAATTTCAGCGTTTTCTTCACAAGAATCGTATTGTCCCACGTACTTCAGCTTCAGAGTATGTTTACCGCCGCCCCATCATTTGTTGTGCGTTGGACGACATGTAGAGCTTACTATTCGAAGTCCTCTCGTATATACACATTGACATTTAGCACGTGTTATTTTCAGATTTTGGCGTCGTAATTTTAAGTTATAAACCACATTGCTACTCTCCGTCTTTATATATGTAAAAGCGACGCAAGATAATTGCAGTGATGTGCAGAAATGTGGGAAGACTTGCAGAGGACCAACGCTTTGTACAGCTGACTTACTCACCTTACTTTACGCGATCAGGCCCAGAAGACGGCGCGCAGTTACGAGGTTCCTCTTCCACTGGATTCTGTTTTGGCCTTCTGTCTCCAGTCACCCCACTATGCCGATCTGCAGCAAGTCCTTAGTACCCCACTACGCCGATCTGCAGCAAGTCTTTTCTTTGGTCTTCCTAGTGGTCTTGTTCCGCAAGGAATAAAATCCATTGACTTCAAAGGCCGTCGATGTTTATCTATCCGAGCGACACGTCCTGCCCATACTAGCCGCTTGATTCTCGCCAGGTCTACAATGTTTGGTGCGTTGTAGATTACATCCAACTCAGAATTATGCCGAATCCTCCAATATCCAGTGATCCCGTCTTGTGGCGGACCATAAATCTTCCTTACGACTTATCGTTCGAAAACGAGATTACACTAAAGTCTTTTTTCCGGAAGCTCCGAGTATCGCAACTATACAGCCCTACAGGTAGGATTAGTGTTTTGTTCGATTAGTGTTTTGAGATGCTTGCACTATTTAAAAAGCTGACTCAGTGAAATATGAACATTTTGCGACTTTGATTTCTCCTCACACAATGCATTCCCTGCAAAGACTACCACAGATATTTAAAATTATGAAGCATTTTGCATGCTCGTATTCTGACTACCAGAAGCTGGGGTACACGTCTCTTGAATAGGTACGACTCCTGTTGGTCACCATGTACTCGGTCTTCGACTGATTCTCAAGGAGCTCGATTCTACTAGCTGCTGCCTCCACACTGTCGCTCATCTCCGTCAATTGTTCCTTATATCTGGCAAAAAGGGTCACATCGTTGATAAATGCGCTGTGTGCGATTTTCTCACCCTCTACCTCGACCCCTCAAAGTTTTTATGGAAAGCTTCCTTCATTATCTTTTCGAGCGCCTAGTTGAACAATGTGGTGACACACCATTTCCTTGTTTGAACCCTGTGTTTATGTAAAAGCCCTCCGCGGCTTGATTCCCGAGCTTCACTTGTCGTTTGGAATTAATGAGACAAGCTCGAACTAGGCTAACGAGTTTCTTGGGTATTCCAAACTCGGTTAGGCAATTTATAAGGATCTCTCAGTGGATGCAGTCTTATGCCTTCTTAAAATCTAGGAAGAGCACATATAAGTGTTCGCCATATCCCCAAATCTTTTCGGTGATCTGTCCTAGCACATAGGTGTTGTAGACAGTCGAACAGCTCTTTATGAAACCCAACTGGCATCTCCAATCCGTTATTCTGCAAACGTTTGGATTCTATCCAGTTTACACTTAGAAGAGATCTTATAGACGTTCAGGAGGGCGAATCTTCCGTAACTGGTGCAGTCCATTTCGTCACTTGTCGTTTGTATACAACAGATATCCACTGTCTTCCAGTCTGCTGTCACCTACTCCAACATCCATATCCTCGTGATTAGTTGGCAAATTTTCTTGTAGAGTCTATCTCTTCCAGCTTGAATGATTTCTGTCTGGATTCCATCGTCCACTGGACTTTGCTTCTTCTTCAGCTTCATTATCTGAATCTATGTTTCCTCCACTGTAGGTGGTATCTACGTCTACATTGTCAGGAGGCTAAAATTCGAACCGATTTTAGGTTCATCACAGTTGAGGAGCCCCTGAAGTATTGTTGCCATCTCTCAACACTGTTGAACTTTTTAATGAGTATGATCCCATTATTATCTTTGATGAATTGTTTGCGGCTCTGGTATCCCTTCTTAAAGAAGGTAGCTTTATGGTACATGCTTTTGGTGCAACTGACATTCAGCAAAAATAAATATGATGTATTGCGTATACATTGTGTGAAAGATCGATTATTGTTCGATTACACGACTGGAAGCTGTCACTGGAAGCAGTAACAACTGAAAAAGTACTTAGGAGTATGTGTCCGGAGCTATGCACGATCGTCGCACAATAAAAAAGCCCCATAATTCTTTCTCAAAACATTTTTATCCTTCACAATTCGAATTTGGTGACAATACCAGTCAAAATTTCTGTGCCATCTGCAATTTTTCTGTATAGTCTACGGCCTTACGCCAGCGTAATATAAGAATATGTATTCACTGTTGGTAGCAGCTCTTGTCCTGTCCTCGTAACCATGTTTTCGCTGCGCTGCGCTCCCACCGTCTTCATTGTGTTTCCCACGTACAGAATACCTGAGTACCTCAGACGCATAGACATCCGGTGGTGCCAGGTCTGGGGTATAGTGTGCATGAGACAATAATGTCCAGACCAATTTAGCGATGCATTTCCGGTTTCTGAGACGTGTGCGGGCGTTTACCATCGAGCTGAGCAAGATTTATTTTGATTTATTATCATACCGAACACGTCGGAAATGATTCTTTTGTTCACGGTCTTCACATATGCCTACGAATTCATTGTTGAGCCTTTGCCAAAACACCCACCAGAATGACACCATCACTACCCCAAAAGACTGTCATCATGACAGTTCTTACTTTTGCCGATTGCGGATAGTGCCATTCCAGTGACGGCCTTTTTATTTTGGGCTGAAAGTGATACACACAGATTTCACTACCTGTAACGGTTCGCGACTGACCTCTCTTAAACTACACGTACATTTCAGGTGAAATGGATTTTCTTTGACTCTCGTGGTCTGGTATGAGAATTTCGTGGAACCCATATTAAGCACGCCTCTTAATATCCAAAAGTCTCAATGATAGTACATTCATTTTCAATGCTCACCGATAGCATTAGAGCCGATTGAGGAGTTCTGATGCGCTACTCTGCACGAGTATTGGCATGTGTGAGACCCCCCCCCCCTGTCGGGAGCAGCGGCTGTGACAGAACGTGGCCGAGAATCGAGCTCAGGCTCTGCTCTTCCTGACGCTTTAACTCTCTTTACCTCTCGCACAACGGTACGCATACCAACTGCATCACCACCACACACTGCATAGAAAAGTTACGGTTTCTTTTTCCGCAACCAAGAATACAATCAAAACACGTTGTTTGTTTCGAATGTGGCGCGCAGAAACCATTTTGATAGTTCACTATCGCGCCCTCTCGTCAATGCGCGCAGACCATTGTAAGGGAAGCTGCTGCTTTATCTGGGTTCAACCATTCCTTTCTTTTCCTTATGTCAGCATAAAGACATTCAGGTAGGCGGCTCGTTGTCGTGCTTTCCCCAGCCGCACATACAAAGTTCATCGCATGTTCCTCTGGCAGGGGCTTCTGTGTGTTGACGTCGTCTTCGACAATCTTATAACCCGCCCCTTACCGCCCGCTCTTTTATAGCGAACCAACGCGTAAAGGGGTCTGTCACAACAGCAAGCTTTCCCTTCTCGCCTTCCTACTGTCTATCCTAACAGCTACCTTCATCTCGACAGCACTACCCACTGCCATACGTATTTACACCCACACTCTTCCCCCTACAGAACAGTCAACGTTTTTTTCCTCTCGCTGAAACCGTTTCTCCCCAATGCAGGTCCTTCAGCTTTTTAGTGCAAGTGAATTGCCCCGTTTTAATGACCGCCATCGTCTTTTCAATATGTTTTAAATTTTTTTATCTTTACTTGTTAACTTTTACAATTTTCATTTAAAACAAAAAACGAAGAAAACTAACATTGTGTTTATACGTTTTACAAAAATTTTTTAAGTTTACAAACTTAAGGGGGACGTATGAGAAAATACACTAATCTGACATATTTCAAGTTTGTTTGTCAAATAATTTGATCAGGATGTTGTTGGATGGGAACTTTATTTGTCCCTTTCAAATGTGGTAGATTATTCTTACACTTAGTAATTAGATAAATGTGTGTACCAGTTACTTAATATGAGTCTTAGAACTCTCGCAACACTTTTTAAAAGTTATGTGTATTTATTATTTATTGTATTTATTTATATATTTCTCAGAAACTTAAATAAATTTTACAATAATGCACTTTGAAAAAATCTGTATCATAAGAAATTGTATTACGTACAAAGTCTGTAGCAAATTTGAAGTTTTTATTTGCTCATGCTTCAGCAGAAAATGTTCCTTATACAATGAAAAATGTAAGTTGCTGGAAATGCAGGAGCAATATTTTATTAGTATTTATGCCGGAAACATGCACCTTAATGATGGCCATGACCATAAATTTGTTATTGTTGGTCCTCATTAGCTCTTATCTTCTACTTGATCCTTCTGGGTTTCCCTTTTCGCAATATCCTCTATTGACATTCAGAACTAGCAATACGCATATCACCAATCTTGTTCAATGTGTTTTCAGAGAAGCAAACAAAAGCAACTCCTAGTCTGATAAGGGTTCTGAATCTTCCAACGTTACCATCATTGAACACCAGACAAGCATCATATGATGATGTTTTAACAGTACTAGACGAGCAGAATGGAGTCTTTGGGCGTCTCTTCTAAATGAGGTTGTTAAAGTTGCCGTTTGGGTTTTGTGTGCAACCAAGTGCGCATTTATTTAACAAGACGTTATTAATCGCATAGTAAATGGGCTCATAACCTTTTATACTTTACAAACGTCTTCTCTGATGGCACGAAATAAAAATATCGCAAACATGGACAGAGGAGTGTAGAAAAGGGGGTATAGCACTGTGCATTGTTTGAAACAAGATGGATTTTACGTCATTTGCAGCACTATTTAAATCCTGTAAATTGGAGACAGTATTTCTAAGAAGCTACAAGACTATATGGCGGTAAAAGAAAATTTCAACATTTTTGACCAATTTTATATACATCCCCCTTAAATTTTGTTTGAAATGTCTTCATTTATATTGTAAAAGCTTTTGGCTGAAGAGCAGGGATGTTGTAAATCTGGGGGGGGGGGGGGGGGGGATGAAAAAAAATGAAGGAAAACACAGCAATACACCAGTGCCACCTGAACATGACGAGCAGTTGCGTTGTGGAAATAACGTGGAACACCAGCACAGTCCCATGGTACGCCCGTGAAATATTCAAGCTGTTATTATTTTGGGATAGCCTCAAACAGCACAGATTCAATATATTTCCGTTATGAGTTGGCTTCCACAGTGTCTTTTCTAAGTATTTTTCAGAGGTAGCACTTCGTAATGTTCCCACAATGTGACAGGGTTCCTACAAAAGCTGCTGAAATAACCTCTTCAACATGTTGAAAAAGGCCTCCAGGCATACACATTCAGTGTATCTCGTGTTCGTTCCAATTCCTTGTAGTTATTTCTCTAAGGTTTACCATACTGCCGAAAGCTGATGCTATCGACAAACAAAATCCTTTGTGTGTGGTTCACGGACAGTCAGCTACCTGGGTAGCAGCTTCTGCTACGTAGTGAACACCTGACTTACTTAAGGGGACCCTACATATCCTAACGCTTTGGTGGAAATCAAGCCAAACGTTATCTACGTCGTCACATAACATTTGAAGTTTCCGATTCAAGTCTTCCACTCGACTCAGATCCAGGAGGCCACAACCATTTCGGGGGAAAATACTGCAGATTGTGACTTCGTTGGAGCTCTGTGAACAAGAGTGGTCTTCTCGACCTTCTCTGCCAGTCGTTCGAATGACCCATCTCGGAGCCCAGACGACAGAAATTATCTGTTAAGAACGTGCACTAAAATCTGCAGTTAGTTGCGCTCTCTTCCCGCAATGGCTGTCGAAATAACCTCTTCAGCATTATGAATGAGGCCTCCAGGGACACCCAATAAGTGTACATGGTGTTCATGCCCATCTCTTGTAGTAATTTCTCTAATTTTACCGCTATTCGCCGTACTCTTGAACTGTCGACGGTTAACAGAGTCGACCCTTTTGTGTTTGTCTCCTCTTCCCACGGAACACACGAAATCTTACAACAGGTGAAGTACGTCTCACTAGCTCAGTTTAAGCTTCACTGGAAGACAGCACCTCCAACTGGTTGGTTAGGTGGACGGGTGCAACGTTCTGAGTTCTCAATGGTCCCTTTCTCCATGATCAGCATATTTAGATCTACCGTTGACACTCTACTCACGGTCAGTTGGAGAGTAATGACAGGTCCTGTGCTTCCTGTAGAGGAAACGGCTTCCACAGGAGAGGGTAGTACTTGAGGTACCTTTGATATCTACCTCGGTAGCCCTCCCAACACATCCATTCGCAGCAGCTTCCGGTCGTTCGACAGGAGTCACGGCGATTTCTTATGGAATTTTTTTCTCATTCATTGTGGAATAGTGTTCTGTAATTTGTAAAATTTAAAACCAGTTGCTGTAGTCAATTTCTGTACTCTCATCAGTACCATCAACTATTACTACAGAGTTGCGTATTTCCCGATAGTGAGAAAGTGCTTTAAAGTTATTCAGAATGTATGCATAAAACTTTGCAGTAAGCTATTTCTAAGACGAGGAATCTCTGGGGAATACGCTGTACTGCTTTGCAATTCAGAGAGCAGACGAACTTTGCTTCACATCATTACCGTAATATATCCAAAACAACATGCCCGTCCTAATGTTTGAGAGATCTGACGAGTAATGATTACGTTTGTAATACAACTGACAGTAAGAAACCTGCAAAGATAAATTCAAATTAAAGACAGGCCACTAAAAACCCACGGAATTTCATGAGAGGCAGAAATACTATTTTCATTACCTTTCTTCTCTTTCTTGGATAAACAATAACAAATTGCCACACGTTTGAAAGTCTCGCATTCTCACCAAAGCTTGAGTACAGTCGGGCCTTGTAACAATTTTTTTCCAAGTCTGGAGGGACGGTTTGTCAGAGGAGCAATTCTTCGATCTGGATTTCGATATTGTGGTATCAGAGACAGCCGAGTTTAGAGGAAATTTTCAAATCACTGAGAGGGTGCGAACGTGCACTGAATATACAGAAGGAATCAAACATCAGCTCTGTTATCCGTGAGTGTAATTGACATAGTGCGTCTGAAGGTTTGTGTAGTTGTCACAAAAATTATGGTTGCTCATTTTTGCATTGCTGGACTGTCTGACTGGCATACCCTGGCATGTAGCAATACTATCCTCTAGTAGATCATCCGATATGCCCAGCCAACATTGGTTACGTTTCTAACTGCTTGATGAACGGGTACTCTGTCCGTAGTGAGTGATCTAAATGCAGTAGCAACAGCCTTTAGGTCCACTACGACGTGAGAATCGACTACGTTGGCTGTTCTGACTGAGCCTATGAAAATATCTCCTTCTAGAATCTCTCATATGTCATTTTTATTCAAAAGCAAGAAAATTTGATTATAGTTTCTTTATGTTTTTCACGGCGTATCACTCGGCCCTCCATACGAAACAGAGCTATCCGGTGAATATGCTAGCCCTGTTTGGTATAATTCTGCCCATGCTTAACAAGTGGATATTGCTCTTAATGAGTCGTGTAGACAACTTACTGGATGTCTGAAACCTACATCGTGGATTAAACTGTAACATCTAGCTGGAATTATCCTTCCAGACATAAGGTATGTAAGACAGCTGCATGCAGAGAAAGACGTAATGTATCTACCTCCGATAAACGCCCATTTCGTGACATACTTGTACTCACTATTGTCGTCCAGGAAAAGTTTGACGAGGACAACAGATAAAACTGTCCAACAGACGTCTTCCCGATTGCTTTTGTGGAAGATGAGGTCTGAACACCACTGGATGTCTCCATCGGAAAACCTTTCGTACACTCATCTTCTATGGAGAGTGTGACAACGGCTGGTCAGTATACGGGAATTAATGGTAACACGCCCAGCCGTGTGTTCAAATCTCTTTACTCAAATGCGAATGGATTCGGTGACTGACTGCACTGTCATCATGCTGGACATACAATAATCTTTTCATACGGCCATAACTGTGGTTAAAAATCAAATTATTCCATAGACCTGTTCGTGCACGGAATACACCACCCGTGTGTGGCAATATGGGAAGTTGGTTCTAGGACCCAGTTTTTACCAATAGAGGAACTTGATGATGTTACAGTGTGTCACTGAAAGAGATTTAAGTACACGCTGAAGGTGTTATCATAAATTTTCAAATAGGGAAACTTAACTGCTGATTTTACTGAAGAATGGCCCGTGCGGAAAATTCTGAACAGGCTCTAAACTGGGGTCGCAAGGTCAAAAGACAGTTTACAGAAAAGGAATTCCCCCATATCACTGATCCATTATAATTATGTAGTTCACAAAATACGGGGCACTTACACCAATGCAAAATATGTCCTGCAAGATGTACCAATTGATAACGAGATGTTCGTATACTCTGAAGACGTTGTGATTGCCAAATACTGGGCTAAAGTGGCTTAGATTGTCATCTTTGTCATTATTTCTTTAGTGTAACATTCTTTTAACGTATTCCAATATAGACCCTCATCTGCCACAGACAGAAATGCCTTCAGTTTATAAATTAGCTATTAGTTTGTAAATTTTATTTATGTATCTCGTATGCTAAGTTATGATGTTTTGAAATCAATAAATAATAATACCTGAATCATAAAAATGAGGGAATTCAGCCGTAACTAAATTTTGTGGCTTGCTGGAGCACTCTAAGGAGGGTAAAAATCCTACGCACCACGAAGGAATTATCCGAATTGGACGGATCGTTAGAAAGCCGAGCTGGTTGTAGGACTCTGCCCATGATGCTGCAAACCTTCTCAATTGGGGACAGATCTGGCGCCCTTGCAGATCAAGGCTAACGTAGGAAGGCAAACACCAGAAAATCTCGACGTGAGAAGGAAACAGTATCTATATAGGAGTAACTATGCAGAGCGACCTTGAGAGGAATTAAACAGATAGTAAGGAAAAGCAGATGCCAGACTGAGATCCGTAGGAAGAATTCAACTCATCCACAAAAGAAGTAGCTTACAAGGCGTTTGTTCTATAGATTATTCAGTACTGTTCATCAATCTGGGATACTTACAAGGTAGACATGACAGAAGAGATAGAGAAGATCCATCGAGGAACGGCACATTTTGTTATGGCATCATTTAATCGGCACAGGAGCGTTACAGAGATGCGCCACAAGCTCCAGTGGCAGACGTTACAAGAGAGGCGGTGTGTACCGCGGAGAGATTTACTATTGAAATTTAGAGAGAGCACTTTCCCGGAGGAGACAATAATATTTCCTCTTACATAAATTTCACGAAATGATCACGACGAGAAAATTCGAGAAATTAGAGCCAACACAGAGGCTTATCGACAGTCATTCTTCCCAAGCGTCATTAGCAAGTGGGACAGGGAAAAGAGGCTCAGTTAGTGGTACCAGAAGTACACTGCGTCACTTACCGTTAGGTGGCTTGCAGAGTACGACGTAGATTATGTTATAAAAATCAGTCTCTTGAACACACACTACTTTATTAAAACTGATGTCCGGTTTCAGGCTTGAGGCCATCATCAGGTCTAAAAATTACAGCACGTAGGTGTATAGTCAGTTGTACATCCCTACATGTTGCTGCCGTAAATCTTAGATCTGATGATGGCTGCGAAGCTGAAACCAGTTATCAATTTTAATAAACTAGCATGTGGCCAAGACATTGATTTTTATAATGTAAGAGATATTGGACCATTATTTTTTTTACAAAAATAACATATTTGTATTTTTAATTACTAACTGCCTATAATATATTAAAATTTGATACGGACATGTGAAATGCTTTATTATTAACTGAAAAAATTAGATACATTAATATAGTGTCCGTTCTCTGGAAATAAAAAAGTCTTATTTTCTATTTGATGTTTCGGATATTTGTATGAGCTTTAATTTATTGTAAGTATTGGGGTTTTAATGCAACCTGCCCATATAGGCACTCATGTTAGCACGCCGATTGCGGTATTCTGACAGGCACGACGGCCCCGAGTCGCATCCGCCTGGCGGATTAACGTGGGGGCCGGTGTGCCGGCCGGCATGGATGTGGTTTTTAAGCAGTTTCCCACATCCTACTAGGCGAATACCGGGCTGGTACTCACGTTCTGTCTCAGTTACACAACTCGAAACGTTAAGAAAATATTCGTACACATTCACTTGGATAAACACTAGAGGCAGAGTTGGGGTACACAAAATCCGTACCGGTGGATGGGGGGCGGAGGGCTGGGGAGGGGCGGATGGAAGATGGGGATGTGTCGACAGGAAGGCGACCGGTCATCCATCAACATTAACTATACCAAATGGCATAATAACCATACCGACCCCGTGTAGGTAGGAGTTGAAGGGAAAGGATCACTAATTAAAAATAAAATATCTGTTATCTTTATCAAAATTATGATTCACTATTTTTAATTAATATCTTCATTTAGTAATAAATATGGAATTTAAATGAAAGAGTAAAACTCGATTGTGCTATCGAGATTCGAACCAGAGACTTAACGATTACAAGACCGAGACGTTACGAACTTTTCGTTTTTGCATAGTAGATGTAACATTTTCTATTTTGTTTGAACATAATCTGTCATTAGTACAATGAAACAAAGGAAATTTAGATGTGGTAAGTCAGAGAGAAGCACATTACGTATCATGATTTCTTTTGCTGAGTACCTAAGTATAAAACATTATATTACCGTATACACCGAGGTGACAAAAATCGTGGGATACCTCCTAATATCGTGTCCGACTTGACGTGGCATCGACTCAACAAGACGTTGCAAGTCCCCAGCAAAAATACTAAGCCATGCTGCCTCAATAGGCGTCCGCAATTGCCAGAATGTTGCCGTTGCAGGATTTTGTGTACTAAATGGCATCTCCACTATGTCCCATAAGTGTTCGATGGGATTCATGTCGGGTGATCTGGGTGGCCAAATCATTCGCTCGAATTCTTCAAAATGTTCTTCAAACCAATCGCGAACGATTCTGTGACATGACATCGTTGTCTGAGAACATGAAATCCATGAATGGCTGCAAATGATCTCCAACTTACCGAACATAAGGTTTTGCAGAGAATGAACCTTTCAATTGGACCAGAGGACCAAGTTCTTTCCAAGTAAGCACAGCCCACGCCATTACGGAGCGACCACCAGCCTGCCCACGTCCTTGTTGATAACTTGGGTCCATTGCTTCGTGTGGTCTGCGCTACACTCGAATCGTGCCATCTGCTACTGCCAACTGAAATCGGGGCTCGCCTGATCAGGCCACTTTTTTATAGTGGTCTAGGCTCCAAGCGATATGGTCGCTAGTCCACGAGAGGGATGCAGGCGATGTCGTGCTGTTAGCAATGACAGTCGCGTCGGTGTCCTGCAGCTATAGCCCATTAACGCTAAATTTCGCTGCACTGTTCTATCGAATACGTTCGCTGTACGTCCCACATTGATTCTGGGATTATTTCACGCGGTGTTGCTTGTCTATTAGCACCTACGTAAACGTCGTTGCACGCAGTGGAAGCCATCGGCCACTGTCCATGGTGAGAGGTAACGACTGAACTTTGGTATTTTCGGCACACTCTTGACGCTGTGGATCGTGGAATACTGAATTTTCTAACGATTTCCGTAGTGGAATGTCGCATGCGTCTAGCTCCAACTGCAATTGCGCGTTTAAAGTCTATTAATTTCTTACGTGCGCGGCCGTAACAATGTCGGAAACTTTTTACGTCAATCACCTGAGTACAAATGACAACTCCACCATTGCGCAACCCGTTTATACCTTGAGTACGCGATATTACCGCCGTCTGTATATGTGCACATCGCTGTCCCGTGACTTTTGTGACCTCCGTGTAAATGTATCAGCCGAACTCAGCTACCCGCCACTGAGTTAATTAGCTGATAAAATCCGTACATGAAGCATGCCCGGTTTTGGTTCAGTTGTGATTCTTCCTTTACCCAGGTACTTCTTAGTCACATCAACAACAGTCGAGTTCGGCAGCTTTAGAAGGCAGTTTTATCTAGTTTATTGAGGGTGGTGTCGCACCGCTTCAGGAAACCGATATTCGGCCACTGAGCTTAAAATCCTGCAAATATGAACAAAATAGAAGAGACCCACTCCGTAAGCTCCTCTGGTAAGTGCTAAACGTTTGATTATTTCTCCAGGCATCCGGGGTGGCAGCAGGCAGTTGTTTGCAGCGGTGCCGCGCACTCTCCTGCGATTTCGAGTGCACAGTTATTTCGGAAAGATAAATTAGCGGCCGATTAGAGGGCTGCGGCTGCGGCCGCGGCTGTTCAGCCAATAGCGGGCCCCCGCGGTCTGCCCGCGGTCGGCGGAAACCGCTGCGGTCACGCCGCCGGTCCGCGCCCCACTGCCCAAACCGCCGCTACCACCGGCGCTAGCAGCACGCTACAGTTTTCGGCGAGCGCGGATTCTGCTTCCACTGTGCTCAGGCCGCACACACTGAACACGGAAGTAAAACTTCAGTCTCCTCTTTTGTCCACTTTATTTTTTATTTATCGTATGACGATACCGAGCTTGGCTCAGATACATAATTTTGAGAGTACACAGTGTAAGAAAGGACAAGCAAAATACAGGTACAGAATCAAATGTCCAAATTATTATACTAAATTATGTGCACATTACACACGTTTTTAGATTTCTAAGTCGAATCTGTTGATCCAGTTGAGCCCTTCAGGTGGATGCATGGTCGATTTTATTTATTGATCACCCAAAAGCTCGTTTCGGGCACTAACCAACACTGTTATTTATTGTTTGCAAGTTAGCTCCACAGTCACAATCTGGAGATGTTGCCCAGCCCCATTTGTGCTTTAGATATCCGCAGTTCCCTTGTCCCGTTCGGATGCGGTTGATGGTTCTCCGCTGGTGGTTGGGGAGTGTGAAACCTGGAACTCGCATGGAAGGCTTTTCAACTAGATGACCGTTGAACACTGGCGATTCTTCCCTTTGACTTCTCCATACCTTGTTGGTGATAAAGTCGGAGGTTCAAATGGCTCTGAGCACTATGGGACTTAACATCTGTGGTCATCAGTTCCCTAGAACTTAGAACTACTTAAACCTAACTAACCTAAGGACATCACACACATCCATGCCCGAGGCAGGATTCGAACCTGCGACCGTAGCGGTCACGCGGTTCCAAACTGAAGAGCCTAGAACCGCACGGCCATACCGGCCGGCAAAGTCGGAGGCTTCAAGATGTTGTGCAATTCGCCAAGGTGGGTTTCTTGACCTCAGACACTGATGTTATGCTATTAATATATCGCTGTGTAAGGGTAGCTGGGGGTCCTTGTGAATGTTTCTCCAGATCTTCAGGAAAGCATCTGATCTTCGTGGAGCTGGAGGTTGGATGTTACTTAGAACTGGTAGGCATGCAGTTTGAGTGCTACATATGCAGCCTGTGATATGTCGCATTGTAGGGTTGAGTTGCGCATCTATCTTGCTACAGTGAGCACTGTTCATCCAAGTTGGACAACAGTATTCAGCGACGGAGTATGAGAGTGCCAAAGCAGTTGGCCTTAGCGTTTGAGCACAGCAACCCCAGGAGGTACCAGCAAGCTTCTGAATGATATTATTATGGGTCTTCATTTTTGCGGCCACGTTGGAGAGATGTTGTCGGAAAGTTAGGGACCTATCGAGTGTTTTTCCGAGGTACCTCGTCGTGCTGCAGTACTTCAAGGTTTGGCCTCGGAGTTTAACTTCTGGTTTATAGTCAGAGTGTCTGTTCCGTAGGTGGAATGCTGAAGTAACACTTTTCTGAGGGTTTAGGCGGAGGCACCATTTCCTGAAGTACATGTCCAGGATTTCCATGCCGGCAGTTAATGTGCTTTCAGCATTGGTGAAACTGGAGCTCTGGGTTACCAAACACATGTCATCAGCATATATGAATTTTCTTGAGGTTGTGGCTGGCAGGTCATAAATGTGTAAGTTGAAAAGGAGAGGGGCCAGTACAGATCCTTGAGGTAGTTCGTCACTTACTTTGAAGACTTTTCTTCTGTCGTTATTAGAGTAAATCTGGAAAAGTCTGTTGCTTAGCATGTTGCTAAGTAGGTTTGTGAGTTTCCGACACTAAATGATGCTCACAAATTTTAAGAGAAGGCCTTCTCGCCATACGGTTCGTTAAGCAGTTATGCTTAAGCATTTCTTCTCATATCCATTTTCAATATGGGTTGTTAATGCAAACACTTGGTCATTACAGCTTCAACTAGGTCTGAATCCAGCTTGTTCTATGGGTATTTGTTTATTAATTGTTTCATAGATCCTGTTGTAGATGAGTCGTTCAAGTAGTTTGCAAATAACACTTAACAGGGCTATTGGGCGGTAACTTTCTACTTTTGTTGGTTCTTTGTTCGGTTTAAGGATTGCTATTAGCTTGGTTTTCTTGAATAGTGGTCGGAGATTTCCAGTGTAGAGAATGACTGAGAAGAAGTTAGAAAGCCATTTCATAGTTTCTGGCCCACAGTGGGTGAGAAGTTCAGGGTACATCCCATCGAATCCAGCTGCGTTAACAGCTTTCATGTTTCTGATGGCATCTCTTACTTCCTCTTCATTGAATGGATTGGAAAATTTTGTCCAGTGCTGATTTACCAGTACCTGTCATGCTGCTCAAAAGGGGGAAGGAGGTCGTTCATGAAAAATACGCGCCATTTAAAAGACGCACCAAATTCACAATTTTGAAGATACGACAATGAAATTTTGTGCCATGTTTTATATGCAATTAACACATTTACTGTTAAGTTCCTTGTTTCACATATTTAATTATACTATGGAATTTAAATATCTTTTTTTAAAAAAAGTGGCATACGTACTTTTTTTATAGAAACTATTCAAGCAATTTCTACAATATTATCTTTGTTTAATCTCTTTGTATGTAGAAAGCTTCTCTCATGAGGTTTTATAAATACACTACTGGCCATTAAAATTGCTACACCACGAAGATAACGTGTTACAAACGCGAAATGTAACCGACAGCAAGAAGATGCTGTGATATACAAATGATTAGCTTTTCAGAGCATTCACACAAGGTTGGCGCCGGTGGCGACACCTACAACGTGCTGTTTCCAACAGTTTTCTCATACACAAGCAGCAGTTGATGGGCGTTGCCTGGTGAAACGTTGTTCTGATGCCTCGTGTAAGGAGGAGAAATGCGTACCATCACGTTTCCGACTTTGATAAAGGTCGGTCGCAAAAAGCAGTTAATCTATCAAATAAATTGTTCAAAATTCGACGACAATCTACGTAAAAATTTGATTCTTTTAAGCCTAGTAAGAACATGGGACACGTTTTACTGCCACGTGCACGAGTCAACAATTTTTACGTAGGGTCTAGAGAAACATAATATTAAAAAAATACGGATGTAATAGGTTGAGTCTTATATACTTTCCTATTGGTTTCCATTCGCGTTAGTCGTTACCAGAAATACTGCAGCTCATTATTACAGTTCCAGTTGCGGCTGGCGTCACGCACTGACGATCCAGATCATTACAGTGCTTTGGTCCATCTCTGGAACGCAATACGCCAGCGATTCTGCATGGCATGGACTCGACAAGCCGGTGGTAGCTTTCAGAAGGTATTTGCACCAAATGTCTATGCACAGATCACGCGAAATCCGTAAATTACGGGTTTGTGGTTTGTGGGAGCTGAGCTGACACCCAACAGCGCCCCAGATGTGTTCCATCTGGTTGAGATCAGGCCAATTTGATGGCCAAGACATCACCTGAATTCACTATCAACTTCCTCAAATCACTGTACTACTACTGTGGCCGTCTGATACGAACAATTATCCTGGTGGATGATGCCATTTCTGCCGGGAAAGACACCAACATTTAATGAACCAAGCCTTCTCGGAACTTTTGCAGTCCAAAGAAACTGGTAAACCATCGTAATGTCATGTAAGGGCACCGCAAACACCCAGAAGTGCCGCAACACGACATGGCATGGACTGGACTGGACGAATGTCTGAAGTAGTGCTGGAGGGAAATGACACCATGAAACAGCGGTGTCCATAATTCCGTAAGAGTGCGAGGGGTAGAGATCTCTTCTGAACAGCACGTTCCAAGGCGTTCCAGATGTGCTCAATAATGTTCATGTCTGGAGAGTCTGGTGGCCAGCGGAAGTGCTTAAACTCAGAAGAGTGTTCCTGGAGCCATTCTGCAGCAATTCTGTTGGACGAGTGGGGTGTCGCATCATCCTGCTGGAGTTTCCTAAGACGGTCGGAATGCGCAATGGACATGAATGGATGCAGGTGATCAGACAGGATGCTTATGTACGAGTCACCTTTCAGGGTCGTCCCTAGACGTATTAGGAGGACCTAATCACTCCAGCTGCACACGTCTCACATCATTACAGAGTCTCCACCAGCTTGAACAGTCGCCTGCTGACATATAGGGTCCATGGATTCACGAGTTTGTATCTGACCAAGCAACATGTTTCCAGTGATCAACAGTCCAATGTCAGTGTTGACGGGCCCAGGCGAGGCGTAAAGCCTTGTCTCGTGCAGTCATCAAGGTTATACGAGTGAGCCTTCGGCTCCGAAAGTCCATATCGATGAGGTATGGTTCGCATGCTGACACTTGTTGATGTAGTAGCACTGAAATCGGAAGCATTTTGTGGAAGGGTGGCACTTCTGTCACGTTGAACAATTCTCTTGTCCTTTTTGATCCCGTTCTTGCAGGATCTTTTTCCAGCCACAGCGATGTCGGAGACTTGATGTTTTACCGGATTCCTGATATTCACGGTACACTCGTGAAATGGTCGTACGGGAAAATCTCCTATTCATTATTTCCTCGGAGGTGCTGTGTCCCATCTCTCGTGCGCCGACTGTAACACCGCGTTAAAACTCACTTAAAACTTGATAACTTGGCATTATAGGAACAGTAACCAATCTAACAACTGCACCAGATAATTGTCTGATATAGGCGTTGCCGACCGCAGCGCTGTATTTTGCCTTTTTAAATATATCTGTATTTGAATACGCATGCCTACACCAGTTTCTTTGGTGCTTCATTGTATTTTTATTATTCCTATCGATCCTTTTGTTAATATCGACCTTGTACCATGAAAATTGGGAATCACAACTGTCAATCTAAATGATATAAATACAAATTTATAGTAAACATTATACTGTTATGCTTCAGTTTTCATGAAAACATAATTTCTGCCTCCATATATAAATTTTCTAATTTTACTACGGATAATGAAATCGGTTTTATAAAATAATGGAAAGCAACTATTTTTCATATTGTCAGAAATTTGTAACCATTAGGCCTATAAATATTCACTTAAATAATTATTTTGAGAAAGCAATATATAAATTAAATCTGAAAAACAGTTTCATTTGGAACATTCATATTAAAACTAATTTGGACAGCATCCTGTTATAGAAGTTACTAGGTGATGGACTCGTAATATACAATGTATTTTTGAAGACAGGTGAGTCAGAGTTGCTCCAGTTGGTTCTTTGTTCGGTTTAAGGATTGCTATTAGCTTGGTTTTCTTGAATAGTGGTCGGAGATTTCCAGTGTAGAGAATGACTGAGAAGAAGTTAGAAAGCCATTTCATAGTTTCTGGCCCACAGTGGGTGAGAAGTTCAGGGTACATCCCATCGAATCCAGCTGCGTTAACAGCTTTCATGTTTCTGATGGCATCTCTTACTTCCTCTTCATTGAATGGATTGGAAAATTTTGTCCAGTGCTGATTTACCAGTACCTGTCATGCTGCTCAAAAGGGGGAAGGAGGTCGTTCATGAAAAATACGCGCCATTTAAAAGACGCACCAAATTCACAATTTTGAAGATACGACAATGAAATTTTGTGCCATGTTTTATATGCAATTAACACATTTACTGTTAAGTTCCTTGTTTCACATATTTAATTATACTATGGAATTTAAATATCTTTTTTTAAAAAAAGTGGCATACGTACTTTTTTTATAGAAACTATTCAAGCAATTTCTACAATATTATCTTTGTTTAATCTCTTTGTATGTAGAAAGCTTCTCTCATGAGGTTTTATGAATACACTACTGGCCATTAAAATTGCTACACCACGAAGATAACGTGTTACAAACGCGAAATGTAACCGACAGCAAGAAGATGCTGTGATATACAAATGATTAGCTTTTCAGAGCATTCACACAAGGTTGGCGCCGGTGGCGACACCTACAACGTGCTGTTTCCAACAGTTTTCTCATACACAAGCAGCAGTTGATGGGCGTTGCCTGGTGAAACGTTGTTCTGATGCCTCGTGTAAGGAGGAGAAATGCGTACCATCACGTTTCCGACTTTGATAAAGGTCGGTCGCAAAAAGCAGTTAATCTATCAAATAAATTGTTCAAAATTCGACGACAATCTACGTAAAAATTTGATTCTTTTAAGCCTAGTAAGAACATGGGACACGTTTTACTGCCACGTGCACGAGTCAACAATTTTTACGTAGGGTCTAGAGAAACATAATATTAAAAAAATACGGATGTAATAGGTTGAGTCTTATATACTTTCCTATTGGTTTCCATTCGCGTTAGTCGTTACCAGAAATACTGCAGCTCATTATTACAGTTCCAGTTGCGGCTGGCGTCACGCACTGACGATCCAGATCATTACAGTGCTTTGGTCCATCTCTGGAACGCAATACGCCAGCGATTCTGCATGGCATGGACTCGACAAGCCGGTGGTAGCTTTCAGAAGGTATTTGCACCAAATGTCTATGCACAGATCACGCGAAATCCGTAAATTACGGGTTTGTGGTTTGTGGGAGCTGAGCTGACACCCAACAGCGCCCCAGATGTGTTCCATCTGGTTGAGATCAGGCCAATTTGATGGCCAAGACATCACCTGAATTCACTATCAACTTCCTCAAATCACTGTACTACTACTGTGGCCGTCTGATACGAACAATTATCCTGGTGGATGATGCCATTTCTGCCGGGAAAGACACCAACATTTAATGAACCAAGCCTTCTCGGAACTTTTGCAGTCCAAAGAAACTGGTAAACCATCGTAATGTCATGTAAGGGCACCGCAAACACCCAGAAGTGCCGCAACACGACATGGCATGGACTGGACTGGACGAATGTCTGAAGTAGTGCTGGAGGGAAATGACACCATGAAACAGCGGTGTCCATAATTCCGTAAGAGTGCGAGGGGTAGAGATCTCTTCTGAACAGCACGTTCCAAGGCGTTCCAGATGTGCTCAATAATGTTCATGTCTGGAGAGTCTGGTGGCCAGCGGAAGTGCTTAAACTCAGAAGAGTGTTCCTGGAGCCATTCTGCAGCAATTCTGTTGGACGAGTGGGGTGTCGCATCATCCTGCTGGAGTTTCCTAAGACGGTCGGAATGCGCAATGGACATGAATGGATGCAGGTGATCAGACAGGATGCTTATGTACGAGTCACCTTTCAGGGTCGTCCCTAGACGTATTAGGAGGACCTAATCACTCCAGCTGCACACGTCTCACATCATTACAGAGTCTCCACCAGCTTGAACAGTCGCCTGCTGACATATAGGGTCCATGGATTCACGAGTTTGTATCTGACCAAGCAACATGTTTCCAGTGATCAACAGTCCAATGTCAGTGTTGACGGGCCCAGGCGAGGCGTAAAGCCTTGTCTCGTGCAGTCATCAAGGTTATACGAGTGAGCCTTCGGCTCCGAAAGTCCATATTGATGAGGTATGGTTCGCATGCTGACACTTGTTGATGTAGTAGCACTGAAATCGGAAGCATTTTGTGGAAGGGTGGCACTTCTGTCACGTTGAACAATTCTCTTGTCCTTTTTGATCCCGTTCTTGCAGGATCTTTTTCCAGCCACAGCGATGTCGGAGACTTGATGTTTTACCGGATTCCTGATATTCACGGTACACTCGTGAAATGGTCGTACGGGAAAATCTCCTATTCATTATTTCCTCGGAGGTGCTGTGTCCCATCTCTCGTGCGCCGACTGTAACACCGCGTTAAAACTCACTTAAAACTTGATAACTTGGCATTATAGGAACAGTAACCAATCTAACAACTGCACCAGATAATTGTCTGATATAGGCGTTGCCGACCGCAGCGCTGTATTTTGCCTTTTTAAATATATCTGTATTTGAATACGCATGCCTACACCAGTTTCTTTGGTGCTTCATTGTATTTTTATTATTCCTATCGATCCTTTTGTTAATATCGACCTTGTACCATGAAAATTGGGAATCACAACTGTCAATCTAAATGATATAAATACAAATTTATAGTAAACATTATACTGTTATGCTTCAGTTTTCATGAAAACATAATTTCTGCCTCCATATATAAATTTTCTAATTTTACTACGGATAATGAAATCGGTTTTATAAAATAATGGAAAGCAACTATTTTTCATATTGTCAGAAATTTGTAACCATTAGGCCTATAAATATTCACTTAAATAATTATTTTGAGAAAGCAATATATAAATTAAATCTGAAAAACAGTTTCATTTGGAACATTCATATTAAAACTAATTTGGACAGCATCCTGTTATAGAAGTTACTAGGTGATGGACTCGTAATATACAATGTATTTTTGAAGACAGGTGAGTCAGAGTTGCTCCAGAACAACGTTAGACATGTTCAGAGTTAGATAAGATAGCATAAGAGTGGGAGTAGTAGCTTCTGAGTTTGGTACGTGTTGCTCTTTGTTCGACTACGTTCTTTCTGTAGCGCAAGTAAGTTGAACAATGTACATTTGAGAAGTGTGGTTGTAAAATGTTTGTCAAGAACAGGCGAATAAAAGAAGAAAATAGTTCGAAGCAACATAATGTTCCAGCGACTTGGCATAACACTAAAAGCTAATGTAACAATAGTAAAAGCAAACTGACCTTAAGCGGATGACCACATAAAACAAATGGCAGGAAAAGCAGATGCCAGACTGACATTCGTAGGAAGAATCTTAAAGATGTGTAGCTCATCCAGGAAGGAAGAGACTCATAACGCTCTGGTTCGACCAATTCTTGAGTATTGTTCATCAGTATGATTTTTTTTACGAAGTAGGATTGATAGAAGAAGCAGAGAAAATCCAACGAAGAGCAGCGCGTTTCGTCACGGGATCGTTTAGTCGGCGCGAGAACGTTGCAGAGAGACTCAACGAACTCCAATGATCGACGCTGCAATAGAGGTGTTGTGCATCACCGAGAGGTTTACTGCTGAAATATCGAAGGAGCCCTTTACTGGAAGAGTCGGACAACATGCTACTTCTTCCCTCATGCATCTCGCGAAATGACCACAACGGGAAAACTCGTGAAATCATAGTCAATACAGAGGCTTATAGCGACAAACATTCTTCCACGCGCCACTCGCGAGTGGAACAGGGAAGGGGGATCGGTTAAGGTTACCAAAAGTACCCTCCGACACACACCATCAGTTGGCTAGCGGAGTACTGGTGTAGCTATAGATGTAGATGTAGCCTAATGGTGCAGAAAGATTTCTTTCCCTCTCCCAGCCTAGTAATTCGCTCGAATCAGTATAAAACTGTTGTCTCCGGCATTGCTTAATGGTGCATTTTACTTCGCTTGTTAACATCCAAACTGTCACCACTGGAAATTTTTCACTGTGCTTTCATTCAAGCGCTTTAACTGCAGTAATTCCATTCCGTACTGATACTCTCTGGCGCACTGTACGTTGAATGTAAACAATGTAGGTGAATAAGGGCAGACAAAAAATACATACAATTTCATCGCGTTCGGTTTACTGCTGATTACCGGCATTTTAAACAAAAGAATGCAGCTTATTTAAACCCTTTGTGTCTGCGCAAGGTATAACGGTGTTTTGAGAGTAAACAGGGAGTTCAGCACATTAATAAATACGAGCTGCGAAAATTTCGCTGTGGATTTGCGTGATTTTGTAAACGTCTGAAATGATTAATTACGAAGAGACTGTAAAAATTTGCGCTCTCCTATTAAAATGTGGGTGTGTGATTGTGTGTCTGCGACTGAGAGAGAGAGAGAGAGAGAGAGAGAGAGATTGGAAATCATAAAACAATATAGATACTGTTGCAAAGAACGGTTATCTCGGAATTGTGGTTTGCAGATCTCTTAACAAATACGCAGAGTACCGATTGATACAATAACTAGTATTTCTATGTTCCATTTGTATTGGCTAGTTCGTTACGTTGAACTTTTCAGTGACAGAGCCGTTCCTTTGGTGCACCATAAAGACAGACAGCACATCTTCAAACAAAGTCAGAACTCACTGCGACTAAGAATGTACAGCACACTGAATGTATATAATGCACAGAGATATACCACAGATACGTTTCCGCACGTTACATTTTACCTCATGCATTTATTGTTATGAGAGGAGCAGAACTTTAAATGTCGAAGTGAATGAACGGGATGGAAGGTAGTAACCTATTTGTTAGGGCCAACTTTTTATCCATTAGACACAATACATTGCGTAATTAAATCTTTTCATCAGTAACAATGCTACTGGCTAACAAAAGCTACATCTCAATAAAATCCTTCTGGGTTTATGACGGCTTATGGTTCGAAGTACTGTCCCGTTCGAGCCGCTGTTACGTATTGCCTCCCTCAAGTGTATATGCTTCCACACAGAACAAACGTAACTACTCGCTTTAAGAAGGAACTTTTTATTGTCGTGATGTATTACCTGTAACAGGACCGTACGTTGCAGCTATTCTCATAAAATTCGATCAACTCTGAGGAGTTGAACTAATTTGGCAAGTACACAAATTTTCTGCATCAGTCTGGTTTATTATTTGATCACTTGTGACCCTAAGATTTTTGGGAGAACTTTGAACATTTTAAGCTCTTAATTTTTTGCGTCTGCATTGCAGTTAAAAAAATGGTTTCCACCTTAGAAAGCCATTTCTGTGTACACCGTTTCCAGACGACTGACAGATATCAATACAAAGTACCTCATCTACAACGGTTCGGAACTGACATAAGCACTACAATCGTTTTTTTCGTGTCAGACCATATATACGTTTTCTGGCACAATGTAAGAATACGTCGATTGTCAACTGTTTTATCATTACCACCGAGTCCTTTGGTGACAGTTTCGATCGCTTTAAAGTCTATCTTACAGATCCTACATTACTCTAGCGATTCTCGGTTCTCCATAAATATTCGTAATTCGGACTGGTATGACCACAATGCAAGCATCCGCGACAGCTAACCACTGTCTGAGATGATGTGCATTGTTGCTGAGCACTTCCTCCAAAATGAGAATTGATTGTACCAACGTTGATCCACTCCAAATACAGAAAACTACACTGAAGAGCCAAAGAAACTGGTACACTTGCCCAATATCGTGTAGGCCCTCGAGAGCACGCGGCGTGGCAAGGACTAATATCTGAAGTAGTGCTGGAGGGAATTGACACCATGAATCCTGCAGGGCTGTCCCTAATCCCGTAAGAGTACGAGGGGGTGGAGATGTCTTCCTAACAGCACGTTGCCAGGAATCCCAGATATGCTCAATAATGTTGATGCCTGGGACGTTTGGTGGCCAGCGAAAGTGTTTAAACTCAGAAGCGTGTTCCTGAAGCCACTCTGTAGCAATTCTGGACGTGTGGGGTGTCGAATTGCCCTGCTGGAATTGCTCAAGTCCGTCGGAATGCACAGTGAATATGAATGGATGCAGGTGATCAGATAGGATGCTTTCGTACGTGTCACCTGTCACAGTCGTATCTAGCCATATCAGGGGTTCCATATCACTCCAACTGCACACGCCCCACACCATTACAGAGCCACCACCAGCTCGAACAATTCCCTGCTGACATGCAAGGTCCATGGATTCATGAGATTGTCTCCATATCCATACACGTCCATCTGCTGGATACAATTTGAAACGAGGCTCGTCCGACCAGGCAACATGTTTCCAGTCATCGACAGTCCAGTGTCTGTGATGACGGGCCCAGGCGAGGCGTAAAGCTTTGTGCCATGCAGTCACCAAGAGTACACGAATGGGCCTCCGGCTCCGAAAGTCCATGTCGAGGATGCTTCTTTGAATACAGTAGTTCGCACTCTGACACTTGTTGATGGCCCAGCATTGAAATCTTGAGCAATTTGCGGAAGGGTTGCACTTCTGTCACGTTTAACGATTCTTTTCAGTCGTCGTTAGTTCCGTTCTTCACGATCTTTTTCCGGCCGCAGCGATGTTATAGATTTGATGTTTTACCGGATTCCTGATATTCACGGTACACTCGTGAAATAGTCTTACCGAAAAATCTCCTCTTCGTCAGAACCTTGGAATGCTGTGTCCCATCGCTCGAGCGCCGACTATAACACCACGTCCAAATTCACTCGTATCTCGATAACCTACCATTGTAGCAGCAGTAACTGCGCCGGACACTTGTTGTGTTATATAGGCGTTGCCGACAGCGGCGCCGTATTCTGCCCGTTTACATATCTCTGTATTTGAATATGCATGCCTACACCAGGTTGTTTCGCGCTTCAGTGTAATTACCACAAGGTACCCCATTTACTAATGGTTTGCACCATTTTGCTTTGGATCTCCTGACGGCACCGGAATTACGGTGGGGTCTAGAACTGCAGATAGGTACGTGTATACAAACAAAAAACTACAGTGGCCGATAAAAAATACTCAAGAATCCAAAAGACATAGTCGGATGTAAATATAACTTTGGACACGTACATACAATATGTGAATGATTAGAGCTGGAAATTTCTGTGATCGGCCACCTGAGTTCATTAATGTTGCTTGTGTTTAGTGTTATTATCAGACGTGGTACACTATATGCGGGGCGTGAATGGAAAGCTGCGAAGGGCACGAAGATTGTCTATACTCGTGTGAGGCAGCGTCATCAGCACATGACGCATTTTGAAAGGGCCTCAGTGTGGGTCGCCATTTGTGCGGTTCATCGTACAGTGCAATATTCAGATTTATGCGGCACTCAATGACAGTGGCCCGATGTTGGACTGCACGAGAACGTGAAGGCAGGCGTACTCGGTACTCGGATTCCAATCCGGCTCGTATGAACACTACAAGGGAGGATCGCCCCATTACGCACTAAGGGCATCGTAGCCGCGTCACATCTGTCCCCTACATCTGAGAACTAATAATGTCCCTGCAATATTCAAATGTTTCAAATGGCTCTGAGCACTATGGGACTTCACTTCTGAGGTCATCAGTGCCCTAGAACTTAGAACTATTTAAACCTAACTAACCTAAGGACATCACACACATCCATGCCCGAGGCAGGATTCGAGCCTGCGACCGTAGTGGTCGCACGGTTCCAGACTGTAGCGCCTAGAACCGCTCGGCCACCCCTGCCGGCCCTGCAATATTCTGTGTTATCCTGAAACACTGATTGGAGACTAACAACATCCAGACTAGGGGATTTCCATCTCATGCGTTGGGTGCCGTTACATAACACATACGGCTGCATTTGTATGTGTGTCATGACAGGATTGAATGGCGTCCCGCTGTGACCTGTGGCAGGTCTGCGCCATCCCTGGTGGGCATCGTTCGCGATTACAGCAACGACACAGGGAAAGGTGCCATTCTTCCAGTATTTTGGAAAGACGCAGCGGTTTTTCTTCAGGCGTCGTGGTGCGGGGAGCCAGCCACAGAGTGTGCCTTCAGGTCACGGCTAGTAGTGCTTGACGGAAGCGATGCCACAATGGTAGGTCACCGACATCCGGCGTGCTTATGTGTTCAATACTATGGTGGTGCCAGGACATACTCGTCTACACCTGCCATGAGTATCTGTTAACTGCTTTATGTTGATGTACACACGTGGCCAGCAAGATCCCTAGATCTTCCTGTGATAGAACGTTTATAAGGCCAGCTCGGAGACGTCAACTCCGTCCTATTGCCAGAATCTAGAATATGAAGGACCAGTTATAACAGTTGTGGGGCAGTTTTTTCTGCCCGAACCAACCAGTGGATGCATCTTGGTCCGAGTGGATGGAACGTCATACTAAGAGGGCTCATACTGCCAAATTCTCTATAAATTTTACTTGTTTTGTCACCACTGGAATATCATCACATACACTCAACACGTGGAGATTCATTTCGTTTTTCCCGCCCCCCCCTCCTCCCCTCTTTTATTGTCTTCATTTTTTTGTCAGGCGATGTAATTACGAAGCTGTATTTTTAAGTGGTAATTAAAGCTTTATGAATACTACTCGTATGTAAATATCACAAGTGAACCACGAAATCGGCGTCAGGAAATCAAATCTTTACTTTCATAATTTTAACTTACTTCTCCGTTTGCGTTATCTGTGTTGTTAGATACGCAAGACAAGTTTGTGTCTGGACAACTCTGTCTCACCGTTTCGCACGGAGCTCTAGACAGCTGGGTAGGTTTTATGAGGACACTGAAGCTGCGGGTCGCCAGCGCGCCGCACCTCCCACAAAGCGTTATACAGGCGCCCCTGGTGCGGGCTGGCTGCGGTCCGCTTCGTCGCCTTGTCTGCAGCTCTGCCGCCTCGCCTCACGCTAAACAGAACCCGCAGAATGATAACACAGAGCGCTGCTGTCGGCTGTCTCTGCCCCCGAGACTTCATTTTCTGTTCGGAAACTTTTCAAGTCCTCCCACCAGAGAATGCGTATCGGTTTCTGGCCAGTTTAGGCTTCTGAAACGTCTCACTTCTGACAAACTATAAGCGGATAGATGAAATTTTTTTGGTATGATTTCATAGTCGCTATACGTTATACGGAATATCGTTCTTCCTCCCCGCGAGAGGGTAAGAAGTTTACGCATGTTAACTGACACAATTAAGCGTTTCTTTTTGTTCTGCCTTGCAGAATTTGTACATATGCCATCTTACGACTGGTCTAGATATCCCTTAATTTAAAACATTGTAAAATTATGTAGTATTGAAATGGTGTTTCAGGAATCAAGTTATATGAATTTATCAAGTACCGGTATTTACGAACAATATTTAAAATATTAAAATTGAGTTGGTTGGCAACAGGTTTCCGACTATAATCTGGACCATCTCCAGTCTGTGTCCTTACGGATGTTTCTCTATCCACGACCATCAGCCGCCATCATGGTGTTTACGGCCTGAAGATGGTCTACATCGTTGACTGAACCGAAAATGATACTAAAAATTAATTACTGCTGCGACAAAAGAAGTTTTACAAAATCGGTTACGTGTGGGGAAAAAGGCTTGTTTTACGAGAAAGAAGAACATTAAACGATCTGTGATGGTACTGTCGCCGCTCTGAACGGCTCATCTCGCGTGAAACTGAAGTGCCGTCGTTTCGTGAAAGACCCGCACTTTTGAATCTGATCGACAGCGAAAACACGTTCGAGTCCAAGATGCCGCGTAGCTTGGAGCATTAATGAGTTCATTCAAACGCACGTTTCAAAAATATAATAATCGAAAACCAGTTGGGAGGTAAGGGCTCAATATGATTTGATAGAAACATTACTGACGGAAAAATTGTCTATCAAAATGTGTACTGTAGTGCGAAGAGTAATGAAGCTTACTAGGCTAACGACGCGCCAAACTAATCCAGAAGAAGAGGTTGTATTCGTCGCAATGTAAGCGGTAACAACGACAGATAGATACTCATTTGTAAAATAATTTTCATTGCAACACCCGCTGGTGTAGAAAATTAAATCAGAATTCGAGCTGAAATTGGAAGAAATGTTTCTTTGCCACTCAAGTCGCCTCAGAGTAGTTATTACAGAAACATGTTGCAGAACACTTCTAGCCCTATATCAGGTGGACAGTTTATTTCACAGCATAAGTAATGACCGAATAGTTTTGTACGCAGCAGAAAGAAATCTAGTGCTAGTACGCTCTTGTATCGGTATATGGGCGTAATTACACTTGTGAAACCTAACCAATGTCTACTGTAAGTCCAGCTACATGGCAGATAATCGACGTGATACACAGCACAACAAACTATGTAGAACCCGCGTATAAAGCTGCACATAAAATTAATCGCAGGAAAGGTAGATGCTAATCTGAGATTCGTTGAATGCATCTTCAGGAAATGTAGTGCACCAATAAAGAAAGTAGTTTATAAAACACATTTGGCTAGTACTTGAATATTGTTCGTCAGGTTGGGATCCGTACCAGCTAGGATTGATAGAGGAAACGTAGAAGATCCGAAGAAGAGCAGCACGTTTTGTTACAGGTTCAATTAATAAGCGCGAAAACGTCACGGAGGTGCTCAGCGAACTCCACTGGCAGACTCTGCAAGAGAGGCGTTGTGCATCAAAGCGTGGTCCCATCCCGTTAGAGTTCCGAAAGAGTACGTTCCTAGAAGGGCCATCCAATACATTACTTCCTGCTACGTATATCTCTAAAAGACCACGAAGATAAAATTAGAGAGATTTGAGCCCACACAGAGGCTTACCGGCAACAGCTCTTCCCGCGACCCATACGCAATTGGTACAGGCAAAGACAACGGTTCACCCTCCGCCACACACTGAAAAGTAGTTTTCAGGGCATAGATGAACATGCAGATGTAGAAGTCGGGAAGGATAAGCATGGTAATGGTGAGGTCGTACGCCAGTACGACAGATGAGCGGAACAGATGCGAAATAAACGAAAACTAATAATAATAAGAATTCGTCGAGCCAGGTTTTTGTAAGCAATTTCTTTCATATACGAATTACACTCTCTCAGTATTCTTCCGATAAGTTGTAATCTGTCAACTATCCTCACCGCCAGATTCATGTGGTCTTCCGACTGTACTTCGCACCTTCGAGATATTTCTAACATTTGATGTTTGCTGATGAATACAGTGACTGACAGCCGATCTTCTATTGAAACGATATCGGTTTATTTCGCCTGTATTCACATATTATTTTCTGTTTGTGTATGCTGAGAATTAGTTTATGACGTTCACAATGAGCGCTGATTACCAGCACGTCTTGTTGTGCCACGCAACTTGTTTAAGATGACATGGCTTGTATGTCTAAGACGAAGCCAACTGCCAACATACATTTCTTATTTACGATCCAATGAATCTGTCTGTGCACATCTACAGATGTTATCCAAAGCGCAGACGTGCACTTGATCATAAACACATTACAACAAATGTTCCACATGGCTACCGTTCATGTGAAGGCAGACGTCAGCACGGCTCCTCATCGATGCTCGTACACGTTCGAAAATCCCAGGCGTGTTCCGAATGCAATGACGACCATCCACAATGAGTTCCCGGAGTTCATCGACATGTGCACAGGGCTGTAATGCACCAGCCGGGGAATCTGAGAGGCTATGGTATTGGCGAGTCACGACCTGTACACCTGTTGTCGAAGCACTGTTTACCAGTACTTATGTATCGGGAATGACGATTAGATCAAGTGAGGGCAGTTAATCACTTTGTAATTTACGCCTCAGTTGCGGAGTTGGGAAACAGGTGTTAAGAGTGTTGTAACGCTGGCGTGAATGCTCTTGTGGATACGTCGTACCGGGGACATCATTTGTTTTCGAATCTATGTTTATTACGATTACCTGCTTGTTCTCTATTCACCCCTTTCGTGTGTACCTGTAATAGTTAAACTCCCTGTATAGCGCAACTCAAATTCGTTCGACAAAAATCGGAGGTTGTTCAAAGATTTTTTCTGAGTTACAAGGGACGTTCAGTAAGTAACAGATTTTTTTGTCTCGACCTATTTCGATTGAAAAAATGCGGAATTTACGCAAGTCTGCAAGCTATTGCTAAAGTTAAAATCTTCTGGGCAGTATTGGACACCGGAAGATCCTGAAGAAGATCTCAGGAGAGGGGTCGAAACGTCGATTATTTTAGAAGAAATATTACGCGCCGTAACAACCCAGATTTTAACTTTCATGCGGAATTTGTTACGGGACCTCGTGGAACATTCCCGCTTCAGCACCTATAGTTTCGTGAAGTTCAGATAGGTTGCGGCGCTATGCGTAGCCTTGAAAATAGCGTCTGTAACGCAGATGCGTTCCAAGCAGAAAGAAAACAGAGCATCGCAAAAGCACGGTGAGTCGTTGGGCGAGGTGTCTATCATCATCGCAACAAAGTCTCTGAAATTTCCCAGGTGCTAGTCGGTTGCACACAGCTGTGGCTTCTGCAATGTTGGAATGTGCGGGCACTGTCATTCGTGGTAATGGACGGATCACAATCGACTCCCCGCTGCACAACTGCACGTCTCTGTGTGTAGTGTTGACAGACTCGGGCACCACTTGGGGTATTCAAAGGTGTGTGCCCGGATCTCGCACCTTACGACTTCCATTTTCTTGGCCCAATGAAGGTTGCGCGCCATGCGAAGCAGTACTTGGACGATAGGGAGGTTACTGATGCAGTAAGACGATGGCTCCGACATCGATCACAAGAGTGGTACCACGAGGAAATAGAGCCCCCCCCCTCCCAGTAAGGTGGCCTAAGACCTTCGCATTGAACGTAGTTTATGTTGAAAAATGAGGTTTTCTAGCCAAAAGAGTGAGAAATAATATGGTGTGTTGAACTCATCAATAAAAGCAACCTGCTTTCAGAAAAAAAGTATTGCGTTACTTATTGAACGCCCCTCTTATTTTCGTATAAGGGACCCACAATCTTACACGTTTCGTTACAGAGCAGTTGTATTTCGTTTAGTTATCCACTCCAATTTATATCTGTATTGGAAACTATCTGCACAACAGTGCAAATGTGGACGGTATGCGCTATGTGTCTTCTTCCATTCACTGTTGTCGCCGTTGACATTATTAATGCACATTTTATTCTTCGCCCTCAAGCTTGCATTCACTACTGCTCCGTTCTGCCTCCGATTTGTTTTTCCTGCAGTTGTTAGTTGTGCTTAAACAGTGGTATATAACAGTCTGGCTGTTGAAGAAAAAATTTGGAACTATGCAGGACCAAACCGCTGAGGTATCGGTCCCTAAGCTTACATATTACCGAAACCAACTTAAACTAATTACGCTATGGACAACACACACACCCATGCCCGAGGGAGGACTCGAACCTCCGACGGGGGAGCACTGTTGAAGAGTTTGTGGACATGCATCTCATGTATGGGTTCACTGAGTACGATGAAAGAGCAGAACAACGGCGTTATACTGAGTTGTTGCTGCAGCGACGCGACAGTACTTTTGCCTCAGTACACAGGGGTTGTACATTTTGTATTACAGCATATTCATTATGAACACTGGTGTGCGAAACGTAATGACGAAAGTAATTTTCGCATGATACGCCACTGCCATGTGTCATAACTAGTTGACACTTGGCTCATAGCTGGTCGGGGTGGCCGAGCGGTTCTAGGCGCTACAGTCTGGAACCGCACACCGCTATGGTCGCAGGTTTGAATCCTGCCTCGGGCATGGATGTTTGTGATGTCCTTAGGTTAGTTAGGTTTAAGTAGTTCTAAGTTCTAAGGGACTGATGACCTCAGAAGTTAAGTCCCATAGTGCTCAGAGCCATTTTGAACTTGGCTCATACATACGAGAGCATGCTGACAAGTAATCCCTCCTAACTTTTTATGTGAAGACTCTTAAAGAAATTTTTAATGAAACAAACGTTATTAACATTCTACATCTTTATTATTGATGTCTATGTATTTGCAGCCCTCTGCCGCTAGATGGCTCCGAATTGTAGCGTGTAATATGGTGGTGTGTAATGCAACCATGTCGATACTTGTGAAACAGCATGCTGTAATCGAGTTTCAATTCGAAGAGTTCGTCCACACATGGATCACCCTCTCCTTCGGCATGACAGTGCCATACCACTCTCGAGCACAGCGACATGTGCAATAACTGGACGTCTTAGGTTCACTGCCGTCGATCATCTTCCATACAGTCTAGACTTGGCCCCATTCTATTTCCATCTTGTTCTAAGACTCAGATCATGCCTCTCAGGACTTCACGTTGGTAGTGTAGCGGCACCACCGTTTAAGATGGGAAAAGGTTGGCTTCAGTGCAATATTTCTGGGTGCACAAGTTACAACCAGGCACAGGCCTATTGACAGTAAGTAACGCTACCAGCGGATGGAAAGTAGAATGGAGGACATAGGGCCGTAGACCCCATTCAAGTGTGACAGCTCTCTTTGACGGCGGGATGTGTCACATCACCGACTACATGCAGCAGCAGATGGAGTGCCAGCGTTCCAGTCCACGGCAGTTCACTGGTTCAACCCTCTGAGGCCAATGCGGGACCCGCAGCCAGGCAGCGGCGAGCTACGCCTCGGGCTGCTACTGCAGGCAGCCTTGTTGGCTCCCAACACACGACGGAGGCATCCTGAGGCGAGGGTTGCAGATTGGGACGCCGGATCGTGGGCACTTGTTGTCGCAGCGATCTTAGCGACGCTGGCGAGGAAGCATGCCGCAGGCCACCTTGCAGCTGCCCTGGGCGGCGCTGGGCGGCAGGGATGGAGACCTGTGAGTCGACTGCTGGCGCATCCTGACGTCGTCACAGCTCCGCGGCCGTACAAGGCCGACCCACAGCCTTGCGCTGCACGGGTCGCCGAGGCAGACATTCTGCACCAAGCCGTTTCACAGACAGCGAAGTGGTGTCCTCAGCATTGTGGGACCCGGTGACACAGACCGAGAGGAGTGGGGGCACTGTAGCTGGAAATAATAAATCACTTGGGAAACTCGGACGAGTTTTAATATGGCACATCCTGACAGTTTCCATCCTCATCCAACATTCCTCTGCAGTAGTGATGAAGCGGTGAAAGCAGAGTTGAGGTTGTAGATCCGTCAACAAAGACATTCTACAGTGACGGTGTCAACAAACTAGTCTCTCATAGGGAGAACTGTGTTCGTCGCCAAGGCGACTAATTTACGAAATAAATATGTAGACATAAGGAATAAAGATATAGAACATTAATTTCGTTCATTTTGTTCAAAAAGCTGAAAGAGCTTTCACGTAAAAATTTCGGAAGCATTACTTTTCAGCAACGAAACTTCTGTTCGAAGACAATAATTACACTGAAGTCACTGTGGGTTGTGACAGTCCCCTGGACATTACAAAAGCCTGTGATCACCACGTACGGCAGTGCATGTTCTGCGGGCCAGAGATATGGTAAGGAGTTGTGATAGGGCGTTCCATTCTTCTACCAGCGCGGCTATCAACTGCTGTATGGTCGCTGGTGGATGTGGGCGTGTTGCAATACATTTTCCCAGTACATACCACACGTATTCGATAGGATTTAAATCGGGGGAACGGACAGGCCAGACCATTCCCCAAATACACCCACGTTCCAAGAGCTTCTGCACTTCCGCTCTTGGATGCGGTCGCGCATTGTCATTCATAAATATGAATCCGCCCATAAAGATGCAAATGGGGAAGGAGAACAGTATCACGAAAATTTTGACTGTTGAGTGTATCGTGTTAGAAGATATGGAGGTCAGTATGCCCATTAAACATTACACTTCCACATACCATAACATCTTGAACACGAAAAGATGATGTTCGACAATGTTCTTGGGTACGTCCGGCACTGTCGAATATTGTCGTTTTGGTTGTCCCGATGTTATGGTGTGGGCCACAACGTTACATGGGGATAGTGGAACGCTCAGCGCTCAGCGGTCAACGTCATTGTGACGCTGAAATGCATCCTCTTGAGCATCTTTTTAATTTTATATATATATATATATATATATATATATATATATATATATATATATATATATATATATATATCAGTGACAATCCGTAACTTCATCGAGCAGCACAGGTGGAGGAGTTGTTCGAACGTGAGGATATTCTGCGAATGGACTGGTCTGCGCGTTATCCCAACTTAAATCCCTTCGAGCACTTAGGGTGTGCGTTGAGGGGATTCACTGAAGTACGTCCACATGTAGAAACGACCATTCAGCAGTCAACAAGCGTGGTGGCAGACCAATGGAACGCCCTCCCAAAAGAACTGGTTATCATGCGGTAGCAGTTCTTTCTATGTATGGTGCAAGTTCCATCGATCCGTGTTATGCGGCAGTGACACGTCGCTCGAAAGTTACTATCGTCCGCCCGATAGCTGAGTAGTCAGCGCGACGGAATGCCGTGCAAAGGGCCCAGGGTTCGATTCCCGGCTGGGTCGGAGATTTTCTCCGCTCAGGGAGTGGCGTCAACTCAAAAGACTTGCACCAGGCGATCCGTCTACCCGACGGGAGGCCCTAGGCACACGACAGTTCATTTCATTTCGTCTCTAAGCTTTAGACACCAGTGTAGCTACATCAATATACATCTACATATTCCGTAGGCCACCCCACGGTACTTCGTGAAGGGTACCTTACAGCAGTGCTAGCCATTCCCTATCCTGTTTCATTCACATACGAAAGGAGGGAAAATGGCTAGCTATATGATTCGTATCAGCCCAGGAGTCAGCAGTAAATGCAGATTCTCCGAAAAAATGTTTCGAGAAAAGGAAGTCTTCTTTCTTCCAGAGATTCCTATTTGAATTTGCTGGACATTTCCGTAATCTTCGCGTTTTGATCTAACCTACAAGTAGCAGATTTAGCAGCACGCCTCTAAATTGCTTCGATGTCCTAATATAATCCGAGCTGTTGAGAATCCTGAACACTCGTGCAGTACTCAAGAATGCATCGCACAAGTGTTCTATACGCAGCTTCCGTTATAGATGAGCTACACGATTGAAGAATTCTTCCAAGTCGACTATCCATATTCCTTATAATCCAACTTACGTGTTCGATTCATTTCATGTCTCTTTGCAACATTACGCCTAGATATTTAATCGACTTCACTGTATTAGTCAGCACGGCGCTAATACTGTATTGAACCTAATATGGTGGTTATTCCTACTCCCTGGCATTAATTTAGAGTTTTCCACACGTAGAGCAAGCTGACATTCATCACAGCAAATATGAATTCTGTCTAAGTTGTATCTTCCTACAGTCACTCAACGACGTCATTTTCCCGATCACTAGAACATCATCAGCGAACAGTCGCGCCGGCCGCTGTGGACGATCCGTTCTAGGCGCATCAGTCCGGAACTGCGCTGCTGCTACGATCGCAGGTTCGAATCCTGCTTCCTCTGGAATGGATGTGTGTGATGTCCTTAGGTTAGTTAGGTTTAGGTATTTCTAAGTCTAGGGGACTGATGACCTCAGATGTTAAGTGCCATAGAGCTTAGAGCAATTTAAACCATTTTTCGAACAGTCGCAGACTGCTGATCACGCTGTCAGATTGTTTACGTATATGACACGCTTTTTTTACTGTTTTGAACGCATTTTCAAAGATCTAAAGGCAACTGAGATAAGGCTAAGGGTCCCTTATATCACAATAGGAAACATCGCCGAACAATCTCTGAAATTGTGTCGGTGGAGTCCGGTTTCACCTCGTATACCGAGGAACCTGAAGCGACTGTAGCGGGTGTCTCGAGGAAAGAAACTGAGAGTAGCCTCGCTGAGTCAGTTGCAATGTTGACAAACTAGTGGCTGAATTCCTCGCAACAGACCTCACGAAATTCCCGCATTAGATGATTGCGTCCAACACCTCCACGACTGCCTCAACAATTTTTACCCTTCCTCTCCCGACCCCTTACACATTCACACACACACACACCGCACACAGTTCCTTCCATTACCAGATTGACGATTCCTTGATGCCGCAGGATGTGTCTCTTCGTTTAGTGAGGTTGCGCCATAAATTGTTCTTCCTCGGTTCAGTTCACTACTTCCTTTGTTAACAACCAGTAAACTCTCATCCCCGATTCCTCAAAGAATCGAACTCCCATGAATAAAACAGCTTAAAACATCTGATTAATGTGTGTAAAACGGCTAGCTAATAGTGTTAGTAATGAAGAAATAATGAATTAAAATGTCATACTTGCTGCTGAAGCATTATCGCATGAACAACTATGGAAATGTGCTTATCACAGCGCGCTGACGGCACGTAATCGTCGCATTACCGAACTTACGCATCCCAGCGGAGCTAGGTTGCTGAAACATATAACTTACGCAGCTAACCAGTGGTATTTATGGTACATATCCAATAACTAAAACGTCATTTTAACTCCGTACAAAGATTATTATTCATAGTTATCTTAAAGGCATAAGTATGGAATTCTTGCAAGCATGTTGACAGAAGGAGGACTGTTTCATATAAAAGAAGAACGAAATTAATCCATCGACTCTATTAAATCGAGATCAAGGATATATATATTACATCACCGAAATCGAAGTACTCGTATTCATTAGATTTATTTAAAGAATGTGAAAGGGGTTACAAGTTTACGGCGACTGTGTGAGTGTTAATGTGGTTTTATTGCCCAATTTAGTGACCTGAGCCCGCTGAAAGCAGGTTGGTTTTATTCAGAAGCTCAGTACACAATACTATTCCTCACTCTTTTGGCTACAAGACCCTATTTTTCAACATTATCATAATTCAATGCGACGCCACATTACCAGTAGGACTGTAAGCCCACATGGTACGACTCTATTGTTCGACGTCGGCAGAAACGTGCTGTTGCATCAATAATTTCCCCATCATCCACGTTGGCAGCTGTGACCGAGCGGTTCTAGGCGCTTCAGTCTGGAACCGCGCGACCGCTACGGTCGCAGGTTCGAATCCTGCGTCGGGCATGGATGTGCGTGATGTCCTTAGGTTAGTTAGGTTTAAGTAGTTCCAAGTTCTAGGGGACTGATGACCTCAGATGTTAAATCCCATAGCGCTCAGAGCCATTTGAACCATTTTTAGTGAACTGCCCCGTTACTAATTCTTTCTAATTTGAATGTGGAGAACTACTATACTCTGAACATTTACCTATTTCATCACGGTCACAGATGTCTATGAATGTATGTGAATTTCTCTATTCATTTACAAAAACCTCGATGCACTAAAAATTGACGCTTCAGAGATGCGAATCTGAGTTTTCGTCACCATAAAGCCGGGCAGCCAGCACATTAAATACACTAGTTATCAAATTTCTTCATTTTTTTCTGCATTTTGTAAGTGGGTGGATTTACCTAATTTTGGGTGCTGAATACACCGGTAAAATGAGTTTTTCTCTATGACGTCACATTTCCGAGATACACAGCAGAATTAAAAGTGGTAATAGCGAAAATTGACACAATTAAGTCGAACAAAAATACACATTCAGAACGTTTGAAATCAATACTATTATACTATTATACACTCCTGGAAATTGAAATAAGAACACCGTGAATTCATTGTCCCAGGAAGGGGAAACTTTATTGACACATTCCTGGGGTCAGATACATCACATGATCACACTGACAGAACCACAGGCACATAGACACAGGCAACAGAGCATGCACAATGTCGGCACTAGTACAGTGTATATCCACCTTTCGCAGCAATGCAGGCTGCTATTCTCCCATGGAGACGATCGTAGAGATGCTGGATGTAGTCCTGTGGAACGGCTTGCCATGCCATTTCCACCTGGCGCCTCAGTTGGACCAGCGTTCGTGCTGGACGTGCAGACCGCGTGAGACGACGCTTCATCCAGTCCCAAACATGCTCAATGGGGGACAGATCCGGAGATCTTGCTGGCCAGGGTAGTTGACTTACACCTTCTAGAGCACGTTGGGTGGCACGGGATACATGCGGACGTGCATTGTCCTGTTGGAACAGCAAGTTCCCTTGCCGGTCTAGGAATGGTAGAACGATGGGTTCGATGACGGTTTGGATGTACCGTGCACTATTCAGTGTCCCCTCGACGATCACCAGTGGTGTACGGCCAGTGTAGGAGATCGCTCCCCACACCATGATGCCGGGTGTTGGCCCTGTGTGCCTCGGTCGTATGCAGTCCTGATTGTGGCGCTCACCTGCACGGCGCCAAACACGCATACGACCATCATTGGCACCAAGGCAGAAGCGACTCTCATCGCTGAAGACGACACGTCTCCATTCGTCCCTCCATTCACGCCTGTCGCGACACCACTGGAGGCGGGCTGCACGATGTTGGGGCGTGAGCGGAAGACGGCCTAACGGTGTGCGGGACCGTAGCCCAGCGTCATGGAGACGGTTGCGAATGGTCCTCGCCGATACCCAGGAGCAACAGTATCCCTAATTTGCTGGGAAGTGGCGGTGCGGTCCCCTACGGCACTGCGTAGGATCCTACGGTCTTGGCGTGCATCCGTGCGTCGCTGCGGTCCGGTCCCAGGTCGACGGGCACGTGCACCTTCCGCCGACCACTGGCGACAACATCGATGTACTGTGGAGACCTCACGCCCCACGTGTTGAGCAATTCGGCGGTACGTCCACCCGGCCTCCCGCATGCCCACTATACGCCCTCGCTCAAAGTCCGTCAACTGCACATACGGTTCACGTCCACGCTGTCGCGGCATGCTACCAGTGTTAAAGACTGCGATGGAGCTCCGTATGCCACGGCAAACTGGCTGACACTGACGGCGGCGGTGCACAAATGCTGCGCAGGTAGCGTCATTCGACGGCCAACACCGCGGTTCCTGGTGTGTCCGCTGTGCCGTGCGTGTGATCATTGCTTGTACAGCCCTCTCGCAGTGTCCGGAGCAAGTATGGTGGGTCTGACACACCGGTGTCAATGTGTTCTTTTTTCCATTTCCAGGAGTGTATATGGGCATGATGTCAATAAAAGATCCAAATTAGTTCAGAAGATATTTTCACCTTTATCATCTTTGGTTTCTGAAAAATGCGACGACGGAGCTCTTCCTTTGTTTCCGTTTCACCACTCTCCCTAACAAGACCCCAGCAGTAGTCACCCATCATCGAAGGGTTTCAGTGGCCTTAGTAACGGTGTTGCATGGTAAGAATGTCTTCGTGAAAGCGTTCACCATGCTTATCGCTTACGGCTCCCAAATTTTCCGGGAAGAAATCAAGGTGAGATTGTAAAAAGTGAATTTTAAGCGACGTTCTACACCCCGTGTTCTTGTTGTTGTCCAACCGATCGTTCACAATGGTCATATAGTTTTTGTCTTTTTGTTAACCAAAAAGCCCTTCTTAATTGCTTTAAAATAAGACCAAGCAGCTAACTGAATATCTGTGAGTTTGGTATCAAAGGTTGGATCTTTCAGAAATTTTCTTATTTGTGGTCCAACAAATATATCCTCTTTCAGCTTTGCCTCACTTAATTTGGGTAACTTTTCTTTTAAATGATTGGACGCCTCACCTTCTATATCCAGAGCTAGCGTCTAGAACCGCTCGGCCACCCCGGCCGGCGAATCCGTATCCCTCAGACACAATTTCGGTGGTGATTCAGGGATATTTTCTGAGTATTTTGATACAAGTGACACGCGGTTTCTCGTGGCTCGCTACGGGATAGTTGCATTTCGTTATATTTCCTACTTCCGTTTATCTTTGTGCCTGTGTTACACTGATAATATATGCACAATAGCGTAAAGGTGGAAGGCATGGGCTGTGTGTCTTGTTTGGGACCAAACATGCCACACTCAGTCATCGTACTTGTTGTTGACATCACTAATGGACACTTGGCTCAGCGCCATCAAGTTTACATTTGGCACTACACGGTTCTGTCGTCGGTTTGTTTTTCTCGCAGTGTTACTTGTACCTGAACGGTCATACATTTCATAGATGTTCGCTGAATATTAAGTTCGAGGTAGGTGATTGTGCATTGCGGCAGCTATTAGCAGATCTCTGCTGTTTGCACTTCAGTTACTAGAAGTTGTCAGTGAGATTGGAATACTGTCATCGTGTTTGTAAATATGGGCTCCAATTAAACATGCTTTAGACTGATTTACCTTGTTGACAATGGAGTGTGTTGATTCATGTAATTTACTGGTGCACACAAATGAGTACGTAAGCAGCGAAATACTACTTGTTTGAACAAACAACACTGCTTATTCATCGAACTGTAATCCCTAGAATTCTACGGATTAAAAACCTCACGCTTGAAGCTACTGTTCAGCGTGGTGGCGTTTTTCGCCCATCATATGAAGCGTGAACTTTAACAGAGCATTCTGCCTCACTGCAGACAAACTTTCGTGCATGGCGCAGAGCTTTCTGTAGACTAGGACTGAAACCCCCGTTCGGTCTTCAGCAAGTCCCCAAATCAGGCAAGTCTGTGATGGATTCCAGTAGAGAGGTTAGCTGATTCACTTCCCAGTACTGGAGTTACTTAGCGTTTCTCTTTTCCTAAATTATTTTTTGGAAATATCCCAGGTTCTGCCTCCCCCTTTAGTTTTTACCCCATATAGCCTCCTCATTTACTATGGAAGCTATTCCTTAATGCCCCCCCCCCCTTCTTCTTATCAGTGATCTCAACGCATTCCTCTCTTCGACCTTTCTAAGGAGAACATCCTCATGTCAAGATAAGACATATCAGTCCACCTAAGTTTCAGTACCTTTTTGTAGTATCGCATCTCAAACACTTTGATTCTCTTCATTTCTGGTTTTCTCATAGTCCGTGACTCATTAACTTACAACGCTGTGATCCAAGCGTAGATTCTCATAAAAATCTTCCTGAAATTAAATATTCGGTACTAGTAGACTTCTCTTGATCAGGACTGCCCTCTTTGCATTGTGCTTGCCTTCTTTTGATTTCCTCCTTGATTCGTCCGTCATGGGTTATTTTGAATCGTAGTTAACAGAATTCCTTAACTTCGTGTACCTCGTCGTCCTCAATTTCGTGATAACTTTATGGCTATTCTCACTTCTGCTGCTACTCATTACTTTCACTCTCTTTGATTTACTCTCAGTCAATAGTGCGTACTTATTAGACTTTTTATTATTAGCAACAGATCCTGTAATTCTTCTTCACTTCCACTGGGGATAACAGTACCGTAACCCATCTTATCGTTCATATCCTTTTACCTTGAATTTTAATCCCACTCCCGAAAATTTCTTTTATTTACGCCAATGCTTCTTTGATGAATAGATTGAACAGTAGGGAGAAACAGTACGCCTCAGCTTTACGCCCTTTCTAATCCCAGCACCTCGCTCTTGTCTTTCATTCTTGTATTCCTTTCTTGGTTCTTGAACATATTGTACGTTACCCATCCCTCTATATAGCTTACACTTATTTTCCTGAGCGTTTCTAAAATACTGCAACATTTTACACTCTCGTATGCTTGTTTTACGTCGACAAATTCAGCCAAGATGACTTGAGTTCCGTAAACCCTGCTTTCACTACTGAGCGCAACATCAAAAGCGCGTATCTGGTGCCAGTAAAACCTGCTCAAAGAAGACCATAGTTATAAGGTGAAATATGAGGTATTAAATCACATCCATTAGGGAAGGAAGATGAACTATCTTGAAATACTGGAAATTAATAAACGTATGTTCAACAGCCAAAGCTTAGTACTGATGACCAGAAACAGTGCCACTACTCGCCACTTTTAATACTGCAGATACTACTCATAATTCTGTCCAGGTCATGTTGTAGATCATTCTTGTTACTCACATGCCCCATTCCCCGTTATTTCAGTTACTCTGAATTCTCTTACTGCTTTGAAAAAAGTTACTTTGTACCATCACAGCTACTACATTTACCTGCTTACTTACTGAGCGTACCTTATCTATTTGTGATTTAGGAGCTATTAAAAAAAAATTATTTTGTTCAGCCACACCTTTGGAACATAACAGCAAAGTTTGTTGTTCAATTTATTTCTTCAGTGAACAACTGTTGTAATTTGGTTATATTTCCTTAATCAATGTGTTACACATTTTACCTTAGTCACATAATCTCACGTAGCATTTACACTGAAATAATCCCTCTCATTTTGCTCCTAATCTACAAGGTTTTTCATCTCTGGAAATAGAGATACTCTGTAGGTGTCCTAGCGTAAAATCACTGACCCAACAAAATTTCACCGCACCACATACTTGTCTTTGTACCTAATTATGCCTTAACAGCCGAAATTCGGTGTGCGAAATAAATAATAAATGTTGTAGAGTATTACACGAGAGTTGTGTGTGTTTTCACTCATAATCAATGCTTTTCCTTAACCTAAATTGATCGTCATGTAACACATGAACAGTTACTTCAGTTGTAGCTCTTCTACGGATGCGTTCTCGTCACATCAGTGCTATAGTCAAAACTCTATAGGCCTCCCTATCGTCTATGTAAGCCTCCATCCACAAACATGTGGCACCTTGACGTTTCTCCGACTTCCGTTTCGTGTCATACATACACACGATCATGCAACTCATTAAGTATCAAAGTTAATTAGCTTCACAGAGAGCGAATACTAGGTTTTATGTCAACAGTCAAGACACGTTCATAGGATTTGAAGAAGCGTTCGACAGTGTGAAATGGTGCAAGATGTTCGAAATTTTGACAAAAATAGTGGTAAGTTATAGGAAGAGATGAGTAATATGCATTATGTATAAGAGCCAAGAGGAAATAATAAGAGTGGACGACCAGAACGAAGCGCTCGGATTAAAAAGAGTAAGACAGGGATGTAGCCTTCCCCCCTACAGTTCAATCTGTACATCGAAGGAGCAATGATGTAAATAAAAGAATGGTTCAGGAGTGGAATTAAAATTCAAGGTAAAAGGATAATAATGATACGACTCATTGATGACATTGGTATCCTGTGTGAAAGTGAAGGAGAATTACATGATTTGCTGGATGGAATGAATAGTCTAATGAGAATCGAATATGGACTGACAGTAAATCGAAGAAAGATGGAAGTAATGAGAAGTAGCAGAAATGAGAACAGCGAGAAACTTAACATCAGGATTGATGGTCATGAAGTAGAGGAAGTTAAGGAATTCTGTAACCTAGACAGCAAAATAACCAATGACGAGCGGAGCAAGGAGGACATCGAAAGCAGACTAGCAATGGCAAAAAGGGCATTCCTGGTCAAGACAAGTCTACTAGTATCAAACATAGGCATTGATTTGCGAAACAAATTTCTGAGAATGTATGTTTGGAGCACAGCATTGTATGTTAGTGAAACGTGGATTTTTGGAAAACCAGAAGAGAAAAGAATCAAATCGTTTGAGATGTGGTGCTACAGACGAATGTTGAAAATTAGGTAAGGTAAGGTAGTAGGAGGTTCTGCGCAGAATCGGAGAGGAAAGAAATACATGGCAAAGACTGAAAAGGACAAGGGATAGGATGATAGGATATCTGTTAAGACATCAGGGAATAACTTCCATGGTACTAGGGAGTGTTGTAGAGGGCAAAAACTGTAGAGGAAGACAGAGATTGGTTGGAATACATCCTGCAAGTAATTGAGGACGTAGGTTGCAAGTGCTACTATGAGATGAAGAGGTTGGCATAGGAGAAAAAATTTGTGGTGGGCCACATGAAACCAGTCGGCAGATTGATGATTTAAAAAAAAGTTTTTACAGGTACTCGGTAGTTCGTACTGTGCTCCAGTCCACTAACGTTGTTACCAATGCTACGTGTTTGTGCACCAATATGGAAATGTATGATTTGGTGCTTGCATATGGAAAAGGAGGGAGCAATGAAAGAGTTGAAGCACTACCTGCGCTAAACGTGTTCCCCAACGGTACATCTGGTGGCATCATAGTACGTTTGACAGAAGATTAAGAAACGCAGAAAACTTTAAGGAATGTTTTTAGCCAGGACTTTTGTTACAGCTGTAATGTGTATTGAGGTGACAAAAGTCGTGGATTGCGATATGCACTTATGCAGATGACGGTAATAACGCATACACAAGATATAAAAGTACTCAAGTGATTCATGTGAAAAGGTTTCCGACGTGATTGTGGCCGTACGATGCGAATTAAAGGAATTGTAATGAGGAATGGTAGTTAGGGCCAGACGCATGGAACATTCCATTTCGGAATTCGTTATGAAATTCAATATTCCGAGATCCACAGTGTCAAGACTACGCTGAGAATACCGAATTTCAGTCATTACCTGTCACAACGAACAACGCTGTGGCTGACGGCCTTCATTTAACTCTCGAGACCCAAGAGCAGCGGCGTTTACGTTGAGTTGCCAGTGCTAAAAGACAAGCAGCACTGAGTGAAATAACCGTAGAAATCAATTTGGGACTCACGACGAACGTATTCGTTAGGTCAGTGCGGTGAAGTGTAGTGTTGCCCGCTGGCCGTTGTGGCCGAGCGGTTATAGGCGCTTCAGTCTGAAACCGCGCGACCGCTACGGTCGCAGGTTCTAATCCTGCCTTGGGCATGGATGTGTGTGATGTCCTTAGGTTAGTTAGGTTTAAGTAGTTCTAAGATCTAGGGGACTGATGACCTCAGATGTTAATTCCCATAGTGGGCAGAGCCATTTGTACTATTTTGTTTTAGTGTTGCCTTTCGTAACAGCACGACATCACCTGTAGCGCCTATCGTGGGCTTATCGGTTGGACCCTAACCGACTGAAAAACCTGGTAGGTATCAAGTACGGCGCAGACCTCACGAAGCCGTTGACCCAAGCTATCAACAAGGCACTATGTAAGCTGGTGGTGGCTGCATAATGGTGTAGGTTGTGCTTACATAGAATAGACGGGGTCCTCTGGTCCATCTGAACCAGTCACTAATTAGAAATGGTTATGTTCGGCTACTCGGACCATTTGCAGCCAGCCATTCATGGACTTCATGTTCCATGTTATGGATGACAATGTGCCCTGTTACCGGGTCAGAATAGTTCGTGACTGGTTTGAAGACTATCCAGGACAATTCTGTCGAATGATTTGGTCATACATGGGACATTATCGAGAGGTCAGTTCGTGCATGAAATTCTACACCGGCAACATTTTCGCAATTATGGACCACTATCGGGGCAGTATGGCTCATTGTTACGAGGCACGCGCTTTACCGCTAGACTACCAGAAACGATCATCCATAGGTTACCTGACTAAGTTTCGCAAATATCAAAATGCGTGACAAATATGGCCGTATCTATGACTGTAAAGACTTAGAAGCTTAACTTATGTACAAAGCCAAGGAAAAGTACAGCTTAGTATTTGTGATAAATTTCAGTTTGATACGCCTAACCGTTCCTGAGAAAAAGGGGTCTCAACAGTCAGACTAACGGACAACAAAGTGATCCTATAGTAATATCCTCTGTCCATTCCTCAGAGGTATCCCAGATATTAGTTAGCACCCTGTACGGGAAATTCCGTGATGAAGGTTGGATATATGTACGGGACTTCGTTGAACGGGACGTCTCCGACGAAACGGTGGAACATGTTAGAGAAGCTTACCAATTCGAAACGACGAATACGTACGTTTGGTTTCTGTACCGAGCTGCAAGGCAGGTTTGGAGACTCACTCGTGTCAGTTGACGAAGCGCTGGGTGGATATGTACGTAGTAGACCAGTTCGTGATATGCATTCTAAGTAAACAAAGTTCTAAGGAAACAGCGACTGCGCCACAACAGGCGTGAATCAGACCCCAGGGATATGGACAGATGCTAAGAGAAAGACGTGTGGCTGTCAAAAGGCCTTCAGTGACGAAACCAGAAGAATTTCTTGTCGTAGCTAAAGGCTTTGAATGGGACTGAAGTTTGCGTCTAGACAGGCATGGGATGATTCATTAACTAAAATTTGTGATAGAAAAAAATAATGATAAATAAAATACCTGTTAGAAGTAGTAGCGCCAGCGGCGTTCAGAAATAGCTGATATCGCTGAAGTTGAACAAATCTCCAGGACCTGATGGAATCCCTGTCAGAATCTATACCGAATTCGTAGATGAGTCAGCCACTCTTTCTACAGCAGATCCCTCGAAAAAATGACCCTTCTTAGTGGTTGGAAGAAAGTCCAGGTCACGTACGCCCACAAGAAGAGCAGCACAAGTGATCTACAAGACTACAGTGCAGTATCGTTGACATCCATCTATTGCAGAATGTTGGAACATATTCTAAGTTCAAACGTGATGGGGTCTCTCGAAACGACGACCTCTTCCATGCCAACCAACAGGGATTCCGAACACGTAGCTCATGTAAAACTCAACCCGCGCATTTAACACGTAGGTCAAGGTGGTCAAGTAGATGTATATTCTTGACTCCCGAAAAGCATTTGACTCAGTACGACACCAACTATTACCAGCGAAAGGACGATCAAGGCGGTCTCAAATGAAATTTGGCACGAATTGTTTCTTGTTAGGGAGGACAGAACGTGATACCTTGGCTAGAGATTCAGCGACAGGAATAGTCTAGCTCTAGGTAACTGTGTCGGGACTCTTGTTGTTCATGTTGTATATTAATTACAAGCTATACAAAAATGGTTTAAATCGCTCTGAGCACTATGCGACTTAACTTCTGAGGTCATCAGTCGCCTAGAACTTAGAACTAATTAAACCTAACTAACCTAAGGCCATCACACACATCCATGCCCGAGGCAGGATTCGAACCTGCGACCGCAGCGGTCGCTCGGCTCCAGACTGTAGCTCCTAAAACCACACGGCCACTCCGGCCAGCCAAGCTATCCCCCATTAATAGTAACATCAGACTTTTTACAGAAGATGCAGTTATATGTAATGAAATTCTATCTGAAAAAAAGCTGCACAAATATCCATTCAGATACTGATAAGCAGAGTGATATAATGCTTGACAACTTGCTACGGATGTTCAGAAATGTAAAATCATGCACTTCACATAACGTTAAAAGGTAGTATCCTACGACTATAAGAGCAATAAGTCACTACGGGATTTAGTCAAGTCATACTGATACCTATGTGCAACAATTTGTAGGGATTTGAAACTGAATATAGGCGTAGTCGTAGGTAAGGAAGGAAAACTCAGTCTACAAGGGAGATTACTTACAAAATTCTACTACGACACATCCTAGAATACTTCTCAAACTGTGTGGAGCCCACACCAGATATGAGTATCAGGGAATATTGAACACGTACAGAGAAGTGCAAGACGAACAGTCACAGGTTTTATGGTAAATGGAACTTGAGTAAAACCGCAAACAACTGTTAAGTAATGATTTATTCATGAGCTATTTCACTGCGCTAAAGCGGCGTCTTCAGATGGTTTACATAGAAAGAAAAGCATCCTTGTACAATATACATTTAAAAAATTAATTAAGGATAGCAAGTAAAAGTAAACCTAAATAAAAATGCTTACAGTAGTGTCATATACAGGGTGTTACAAAAAGGTACGGCCAAACTTTCAGGAAACACTCCTCACACACAAATAAAGAAAAGATGTTATGTGGACATGTGTCCGGAAACGTTTAATTTCCATGTTAGAGCTCATTTTAGTTTCGTCAGTATGTACTGTACTTCCTCGATTCACCGCCAGTTGGCCCAGTTGAAGGACGGTAATGTTGACTTCGGTGCTTCTGTTGACATGCGACTCACTGCTCTACAGTACTAGCATCAAGCACATCAGCACGTAGCATCAACTGGTTAGTGTTCATCACGAACGTGGTTTTGCAGTCAGTGCAATGTTTACAAATGCGGAGTTGGCAGATGACCATTTGATGTATGGATTAGCACGGGGCAATAGCCGTGGCGCGATACGTTTGTATCGCGACAGATTTCCAGATCGAAGGTGTCCCGACAGGAAGATGTTTGAAGCAATTGATCGGCGTCTTAGGGAGCACGGACCAATTCCATGGCCTCCACGCTCTCCTGACCTCAACCATCTTGACTTCCATTTACGGGGGTATTTGAAAGCTCTTGTCCACGCAACCCCGGTACCAAATGTAGAGACTCTTCGTGCTCGTATTGTGGACGGCTGTGATACAATACGCCATTCTCCAGGGCTGCATCAGCGCATCAGGGATTCCATGCGACGGAGGGTGGATGCATGTATCCTCGGTAACGGAGAACATTTTGAACATTTCCTGTAACCAAGTGTTTGAAGTCACGCTGGTACGTTCTGTTGCTGTGTGTTTCCATTCCATGATTAATGTGATTTGAAGAGAAGTAATAAAATGAGCTCTAACATGGAAAATAAGCGTTTCCGGACACATGTCCACATAACATATTTTCTTTCTTTGCGTGTGAGGAATGCTTCCGGAAAGTTTGACCGTACCTTTTTGTAACACCCTGTAGATTAGCATACGAAGACGCCGCCAACATTTCGTAGCCAAAGAAAAAGGGAAGTCGTCAAAAAATAGTAACAGACAGAGCACTGGGGCGAATACTGAAGGGGATGTGTCACTGTGGCAAACAGAACGTTATTTAATGTAAGAAATGTGGTTAAAATGAAATACAAGTAGCATAAAATAAGATACTTTCAATGGGACGTTTGTCTGACAGAATTAACCCACTAACCATTTCCGTTCCCACAAAGATAAAAACCCTCTGAAGGATAAAATTATGCAGGATTAAAGCTAATGAAGCTGTTAGACCTACATGTGCATCCATTTGCTAATTGAATGCGGATGAAGGGCTAGACGTAAAAAACTTTATAAATTAGAAACTTATTTAAGACACTGTTATGCATCTGGGAGTTTTCTTTTTAGGAGCGGGACTGCTTAATGGGTTACGTTTCTCAGAGAGACGCTCTACTGATGGTATCTTATTTTATACTTTTTTCATTACATTTTAACTATATTTATTACATTAACTACGGTTCTTTTTGCCTTTTTTCCTCCTCCTCTGCACTATTCGCCCTAATGCTTTGCTAGTTACTAATTGCCTACAAATTTCCGTCTTCATGGTGTTGGATTCTGTAACTACGCAAGCTGGGGACATCTCCGTGTGCTGATCTATATGGCCCCACTGTAAGCATTTCGATTTAGGTTTCCTTTTATTGGCTATCCGTAATTAATTTTTTTTAAATATATAGACTACAAGGATGCTTTCCTTTCTATGTAGAACCAGCCGAACCTGTCGTGAATAAATAAACACTTAATATCTATCTGCGATTTTATTCAAGTTCAAATTAGCATTTCAACGGGCGTGGCTGCCTGTATTATAAAGTGACAGGTTTGTTTGATCAGCAGGAGAACATCACGAAGATGGTTTCGTCTGAGCTGGCAGATTGTTGAAGGCAAGTACCAGGTATCCCGTGATAGCCATCTTGCAAAGTTTCAAGAATCGACGTTAAGCGAGGGCTGCAGCCGTATCCTACGACGCCAAAGATATGGATTCTGTAGATTAATTGTAGTACATACAATGGAATTCAAGATTTCTTCCAGCGCTGCACACCGACCAGAGCAGCGCCGTGAAACGGCATCAAGAAAGCACCAGTGGAAAGAACGGGCAGCGCACACCTCCACGAAGATAAGAGTTCAGCAACACTTGTCAACGTGGACTTAACGAGCCACGAGATTGACGTTGCTGTAATTTCAGAGACGAATTTAAAGGAGTCGACATTGTTCCGCATACGGAATATGCACGTGTACCGTAACGATCTGGTCGTGTCTGGAACCGCGTGACCGCAACGGTCGCAGGTTCGAATCCTGCCTCGGGCATGGATGTGTGTGATGTCCTTAGGTTAGTTAGGTTTAAGTAGTTCTAAGTTCTAGGGGACTGATGACCTCAGACGTTAAGTCGCATAATGCTCAGAACCTTTTTTTTTTGATCTGGTCGGTCGAAGAGGAGGCGAGACTGCCATCCTAGTCAAAAGAAAAAAAAATCGTCATCGCGAGGAACAACTTTCAAGGCTGCGACAACAGAAAGCTTCGTTGGTTCAAATGGCTCTGAGCGCTATGGGACTTAACATCTATGGTCATCAGTCCCCTAGAACTTAGAACTACTTAAACCTAACTAATCTAAGGACACCACACACATCCATGCCCGAGGCAGGATTCGAACCAGCGACCGTAGCAGTCGCGCTGTTCCGGACTGAGCGCCTAGATCCGCGAGACCACCGCGGCCGGCTGCTTCGTTGGTCACCATCGCCACAGCCACAGGAAACATCAAGTGTGTTACTGCATACCTCAGTCCAAACAGGCACTTATTACCTGTAGACCTACGTGACCTCTTCCATGGTTTCTACAGGGTAGTGCTGGGAGGCGATCTCAACAGCAAGCACACTGCTTGGAATGCGAGGATAACGAATCCAAACCGTCAACATGTATTCGGTCTAGAAGAGGACCTAAACGTTACTGTGATTACGAGAGTGCCACCTTTTGTCCACCAGCGAGCAGACGTCCTTGATATAGCGGTTCTAAAGAATGTCAACGTCTACCTCCAACTCTGAGTGATCAGTGACTTATCGTCAGATCACATGATGGTAATAGGAATACTAAAGAGGACAACCATCCGACTGCCACCACATTGCACTTGTTAGACCGACTGGCCACAGTTTCAGCGTTTTCTGGACAACAACGTTCGGCCAACACAAGACGTTTCCTCGAGAGTCGCCATCGACGCAGCGGTACAGACGTTAACGGCCAAAATCCAAACCGCGAAACACCGGCCAGCAACACGAATTTTTCAACCTGACGTCAACTTTGAGACGTTTACCCCACGTCTTCAAGCCTCAAAACACGACAGAATTATTTCCAGAGACGTTGGCTGCGCTTTAGGAATCATGAGGATAGAAGACAGATATACCAAATGAACAGGGAACTCCACAAATGTGTCATAGAATGGCGTCAGGAAGTCTGGGAAACCAAGATGTCAAACTTCTTGCTACAAACGTGAGATGAATGGCAGTAGGTGAAGAACCTGCGTCAACAGACACCACCAAAAAGAGCAGTACGTGGCATAGATGGTCTCACATACGACCCACTGCCGCAAGCGAAACTATGCCGACGCGTATCAGCAGCAAATGACAGCTCCATCTCCGCTGGCACGGGATGGCGAAGTCGTACGCTATGAGGAGTAGGTCCGGAATGAAACAACGCAATTCCGGCCACAGTTTGCCACTTTAGTGGAAATTAAACAACTCATCGTAAAATGGCCAACAACTCGCCGGGACACGACTTGGTCACCAATGAAGACTTAAAACATCTTCCCAGGGAGCCGCTGGTTCTAATCACAAGAACTTCTAACAGTTTTCTTCACCACGGATACTTCCCAGAGGCGTGGAAAACGGTGAGTATGGTGCCAGTGCCGAAACCCGGGGAGGATCTGTCCCTTCCGAACAATTACCGCCAGATCAGTCTTCCATCAACGATGGGGAAGCTCCTCGAACGGGTATTACTCAAGATACTTCAAGGCTCTATGGTACGGGAGAACACGATCCGACCGGAACAGTTCGAATTCCAAAGTAAATTCTCCACCGAACTTCAACTCCTCCGGATTACCTAAACCATACAAGACAACTTTAATAAACGATATTCGGCAATTGGAGTGTTCTTGCACCTCGAGAAAGCTTAAGGTAAAGTACGGCGTGAAAACTTAAATGTCAAG